>NC_048592.1:28386776-29014276 GCF_013265735.2 Oncorhynchus mykiss | reverse complement strand
GCGTCGTGAAGAAGGCGCAGCAGCGCCTCCTCAACCTCAGGAGGCTGAAGAAATTTTGCTTGTCACCAAAAGCACTCACAAACCTCTACAGATGCACAATCGAGAGCATCTTGTTGGCCTGTATCACTGCATGGTACAGCAACTGCTCCGCCCAAACCGTAAGGCTCTCCAGAGGGTGGTGCGGTCTGCACAACGCATCACCGGGGGCAAACTACCTGCCCTCCAGGACACCTACACCACCCAATGTCACAGGAAGGCCATAAAGATCCTCAAGGACAACAACCACCCGAGCCACTGCCTGTTCACCCCGCTATCATCCAGAAGGCGAGGTCAGTACAGGTGCATCAAAGCTGGGACCGAGAGACTGAAAAACAGCTTCTATCTCAAGGCCATCAGACTGTTAAACAGCCATCACTAACATTGAGTGGCTGCTGCCAACATACTGACTCAACTCCAGCCACTTTAATAATGGAAATGGATGGAAATTGATGTAAAAATATATCACTAGCCACTTTAAACAATGCTACTTAATAATAATGTTTACATACCCTACATTACTCATCTCATATGTATATACTGTACTCTATATCATCTACTGCATCTTTATGTAATACATGTATCACTAGCCACTTTAAACTATGCCACTTTGTTTACATACCCTACATTACTCATCTCATATGTATATACTGTACTCAATACCATCTACTGCATCTTGCCTATGCCGTTCTGTACCATCACTCATTCATATATCTTTATGTACATATTCTTTATTCCCTTACACTTGTGTCTCTATAAGGTAGTAGTTTTGGAATTGTTAGCTAGATTACTCGTTGGTTATTACTGCATTGTCGGAACTAGAAGCACAAGCATTTCGCTACGCTCGCATTAACATCTGCTAACCATGTGTATGTGACCAATAACATTTGATTTGATTTGAATAACAGTGGAAATATATGCATTCGGAAGTATTCAGATCCCTTGACTTTTTCCACATTTGTTACGTTACAGCCTTATTCTAAAATTGATTAAATAAATAGAAATCTCAGCAATCTATACACAATATCCCATAATGACAAAGTGAAAACAGTTTTTTTAGTGCGCACCACCGCTAACCATTTCACATCGGTTACACTCACCCCCCTTTTGACCTCCTCCTTTTCCACAGCAACCAGTGATCCGGGTCAACAGCATCAATGTAACAGTACAGCTTCCGTCCCTCTCCTCGCCCCTACCTGGGCTCGAACCAGGGACCCTCTGCACACAGACAACAGTCACCCACAAAGCACCGTTACCCATCGCGCCATTAAAGCCACGACCCTTGCAGAGCAAGGGGAACAACGACTTCAAGGTCTCAGAGCAAGTGACGTCACTGATTGAAACACTATTAGCACGCACCACCACTAACTAGCTAGCCATTTCACATCGGTTACACTATGATACTCGAAATTGAGCTCAGGTGCATCCTGTTTCCATTGATCATCCTTGAAATGTTTCTACAACTTGATTGGAGTCCACCTGTGGTAAATTCAATTGATTGGACATGATTTGGAAAGGCACACACCTGTCTATATAAGGCCTCACAGTTGACAGTGCATGTCAGAGCAAAAACCAAGCCATGAGATTGAAGGAATTGTCTGTAGAGCTCAGAGACAGGATTGTGTCAAGGCACAGATCTGGGGAAGGGTGCCAAAACATTTCTGCACCATTGAAGGTCCCCAAGAACACAGTGGCCTCCATCATTCTTAAAAGGAAGAAGTTTGGAACCCCTAAGACTCTTCCTAGAGCTGGCCGCCAAACTGAGCAATTGGGGAGAAGGGCCTTGGTCACGGAGGTGACCAAGAACCCGATGGTCACTCTGACAGACCTCCAGAGTTCCTTTGTGGAGATGGGAGAACCTTCCAGAAGGACAACCATCTCTGCAGCACTCCACCAATTGGGGCTTTATGGTAGAGTGGCCAGATGGAATTCACTCCTCAGTAAAAGGCACATGACAGCCTGAATGCCAAGCGTCACATCTGGAGGAAACCTGGCACCATCCCTACGGTGAAGCATAGTGGTGGCAGCATCATGCTGTGGGGATGTTTTTCAGAAGTAGGGACTGGGAGACTAGTCAGGATCAAGGGAAAGATGAACGGAGCAATGTACAGCGAGATCCTTGATGAATACCTGCTCCAGAGCGCTCGGGACCTGACTAGGGTGAACATTCACCTTCCAACAGGACAACGACCCATAGCACACAGCCAAGACAACACAGGATCGGCTTCGGGACAAGTCTCTGAATGTCCTTGAGTGGCCCAGGTAGAGATCGGACTTGAACCTGATTGAACATCTCTGAAGAGACCTGAAAATAGCTGTGCAGCAACGCTCCCCATCCAACCTGACACAGCTTAAGAGGATCTGCAGAGAAGAATGGGAGAAACTCCGCAAATACAGGTGTGCCAAGCTTGTAGTGTTATACCCAAGAAGACTCAAGGCTGTAATTTCTGCCTAAGGTGCTTCATCAAAGTACTGAGTAAAGGGTCTGAATACTTATATAAATGTGTTGTTTCAGTTCTCTTTATTTTTAAACACTTTTGCAAATTTATAAAAACCTGTTTTTGCTTTGTTATTATGGGGTATTATGAGTAGATTAATGAGAGAAAGAAACTTAACTTTTGTCAATTTTAGTCTGTAACGTAACACAATGTAGAAAAAGTCAAAGGATCGGAATACTTTCTGAATGCACTGTATGCAGAGGGTAGAGGGTAGGGGAATGTATCTCTTCAGGAACAGGGTTGGAGTGCCATGGCATAGTGCAATGGCAGGTGCTTATATATTACCACAAAGCCTGTCTCAGCAAGCCACTGAAGGCTTTCACCATTAAAAAGTAGTCAACTGACTTGCTATTGGTTATGGAGGGATCACAGCTTTCCATCCAGATCAATACGTCTCATGCTGTCACAGAAGTGATAATGGTAAAGATAGGGGGTGGGGCCCACAAGGAATTTATTTTTGGCCCCCCAAGTTTTCTCAGCAAAAAATATAAACAATTTAATACTTCATTTAGCATTTTTTTGTTGGACATAAAAGACTGTAAAACACCCAGCAAATCAGCAATTGATTAACATTTTGGAAATCTCTACCAAAGTATTCCCACACATAATTGATTGTATACAAATGTAAGCAAGGTCTGAAATTATGTTTTGTCTGTTTTAGTCAAATATTCCACCAGTTTGACTTTTTGACGTCCATTTGCAGTCTACAAATTATTTGTAATTATGACCTGACCATCCGCTCAAGAAAAAATTGTACCTTGGCTGAATCTAGTTGTTGATCCCTGCTTTAGATGCTACAGTACTGACCATAGAATGCACTGCCTGGTCAGTGATGGTCAATAGTTGTATGGTCAGGAAGTTTTCTGACCTCATGATCTGACCAGGAAAAACTCTGGGTCCATAGTTTTAGCCTATAACTAGGGCTCTGGGTTTTTAGCCTATAACTAGGGCTCTGGGTTTTTAGCCTATAACTAGGGCTCTGGGTTTTTAGCCTATAACTAGGGCTCTGGGTTTTTAGCCTATAACTAGGGCTCTGGGTTTTTAGCCTATAACTAGGGCTCTGGGTTTTTAGCCTATAACTAGGGCTCTGGGTTTTTAGCCTATAACTAGGGCTCTGGGTTTTTAGCCTATAACTAGGGCTCTGGGTTTTTAGCCTATAACTAGGGCTCTGGGGTTTTAGCCTATAACTAGGGCTCTGGGTTTTTAGCCTATAACTAGGGCTCTGGGTTTTTAGCCTATAACTAGGGCTCTGGGGTTTTAGCCTATAACTAGGGCTCTGGGTTTTTAGCCTATAACTAGGGCTCTGGGTTTTTAGCCTATAACTAGGGCTCTGGGTTTTTAGCCTTTAACTAGGGCTCTGGGTTTTTAGCCTATAACTAGGGCTCTGGGTTTTTAGCCTATAACTAGGGCTCTGGGTTTTTAGCCTATAACTAGGGCTCTGGGTCCATAGTTTTAGCCTATAACTAGGGCTCTGGGTTTTTCCTGGTCAGGTCTCAGAAGAAACATGTAATTAGAGGTTAATATACATCTCTACCTCTATCGATCCAGTATCCCTGCACATTGTAAATATGGTACTGGAACTGACCCTGTATATAGTATGCTTACTTACTTTATCGTCTTCTTCTTATTTCTTATTTTTTATATCTCGTTTGTTTTTGTTCTACCCTGTTATTTTTAGTATTACATTGTTATGTATTACTGTATTGTTGGGGTTAGAGCTTGCAAGGAAGGCACTTCCCTGTATTTGTGCATGTGACATTAAAACTGCAGAGAGGTATGCACAGTGAATTTAGCCTTTCATTTCTCCCATTGACAGTAAAGAAGATAACTGTCTGATCTTTATCAACAGTATGTTGATTACCGTTGAGATACACAGTATTCTCATTCCATGCCTACGGCTTGGGTTTAGTTTCAGGCGATTCTTTCTGATACTGTACCTGCTGTTTTCATGACAGACTGACCAGGAGAAACCAGGTGAAAGCTATGATCCATTATTAAATCCACTTCAATCTGTGTAGATGAAAGGGAGGAGGCAGGTTATAGAAGGATTTTTAAGTCTTGAGACAATTGAGACATGGATTGTGTATGTGTGCCATCCAGAGGGTGAATGGGCAAATCAAAAGATGTAAGTGTCTTTAAATGGGGTATTGTAGTAGGTGCCAGGTGCACCGGTTTGTGTCAAGAACTGAAACGCTGCTGGGTTTTTCGCGGTCCACCACCCAAAGGTCAGCCAACTTCACACAACTGTGGGAAGCATTGGAGTCAACAGCATCCCTGTTGAATTGAAAAAAAGAAATCCTGATGTTTGGTACACTCAGTTGTGTTGGAGCTGCATTCCAGCCATTGTTGGAGTTTACGGGACATTTCCCATCCTGCCTTTGGCCCACTGTGTCTCCAAAACAAGACATTGGAAGATCCTGCCCTTTCCGGTTTGACTATGACTCACTTCCTGACTAAATCACCATTGATACATGTATACACCCTATCACAAATGGTCTAGGGACCTAGAGAGATCTGAGAGGATTGGATAGGGTAAGCAATATGGTAAAAAGTTGACCTATCAGAGGGCCATTACTGTACTTTACCATAGTGACAACCTTTCAGTCATGGTTGTCACTACTTACCACAGCCACAAAGTCATAAACCCCAAACATTTCTACAATTTATCTTCTTAAAATGCGACTTTAAACCTAACCTTAACCCTAACCTTAACCACACTGCTAACCTTATGCCTAACCCTAACCTTAAATTAAGATTTTTGTTTTTTCATTTTTGTTTTTCATAATTTGTTTTTTATTTTCTTCAATCAAACCACTTTCTGCATAGTTGCAGACTCTGTTGGGTTTTGGCCGCATGACAATCTTTTTTTGACTACTGAGCTAACCATCCTAAATTCTCAAATGATTATCTGCTTTGACCCTTTTTGCACTAACTGTTTTGACTCATAACATACGCTGCTGCTACTGTTGATTATCTGTCACTTTATTCCTATATATATGTACATATCTACCTCAATTACCTTGTACCCCTGCACATCGACTCAGTACTGGTACCCTGTGTATATAGCCAAGTTATCGTGTATGGCGGAATTCTCACTATCACTGTTCCTCAACTTGGCAGTACGCCCAGAACATTGCTATGGGAACAACCGAGGTCTCTCAGTTTCAAGGTCTCAACTTGGAGCGAGAGAGAGCCTCGTGAGGTATTGGTCAGTCACATGTGTAAGCCACCAGTAGTGATGAATTAATTATGCTAAATCATGCAAATATAACTTTTCTGTGTATAGCCGTATATAAGACAACCGCTTGGACCGCCCCAAGAGAGCATCTGATAGACCTGTACAGTGTGCAGAGTTTGTTGTAACCTCTCCAGCTTGCTGATAATAAAGCTTGGCTTGTGGTGTCCCTAGTGTTGAATTTCCACAACAGTACGCTCTCATTCAGCAAGATTTTGAGGAAAGTTACCCTGCACACACACACCCCTCTGTCCTTTAGTGATTACTGTTGGCTCAATTTCTCCTCTGACCTCACAGAATCATAGAATATCAAACAGGGATGCGTGAGAGACCAGAGGCTCTGGAAGACACATCACTGAGAATGTGGTCTCAGAGATCAGAGCAAGTAGGGAGAAAGAATATCTGTTACCACTGTGGTAATATCTAATGCCACTGAGACCTTTGGCTGTGGTTCAGAGATGGTATAGTAGCAGAAATACTAGGATATTCTAGGTGGAAAGAATGAATACTTGGATAAAGGGACGTTGCACAATTCAAGTGATAACTGGATGTCTGTCGTCTGTGACTGGAGTTTTCCTGACTATATAATCTGACCTGGAAAAACTCCTGTCCCTAGAAATGACCTGCTACCACACACACACACACACACACACACACACACACACACACACACACACACACACACACACACACACACACACACACACACACACAGAGACAGACAGACAGACGGACGGACGGACGGACGGACGGACGCCCTATCACCCTCTCCAGCCTCCTCAGCTTATTAAAGCCTGGTGGGAGGACTCCTGTCCAACTTTAACACTGTTCAATGTTTCAATCTTAATTTAGTCAGATTCGTTATTCAGCTGGAAAATGTCTGTAATTACTTCAGTGTGTGATTGTCACCATGGCCATGCTATCTCCCCACTGATTGGTCAGCTGCAATTAGTTGTTTGTTTACTGAGCTGCGGTGGTGGCAGGAATTCTCAGTTTGGGGTTGAGGCATGAGACAGGTTGAATTACTCATAATTAGAGCCGGGAGCTGACCATGCGACCTGACTAGGAAAACATCTGGGCCCTGGATAGTTGTAGGCTGTTACTAGAGACTTAAGGTTTTACTGGTCAGGTCATGTGCTTGGAAATAAACGCTAGCCCTAAACATAATTCAAGAGGTTATTGTTATTGTCAGTTCTGTTTGTGTGGAATAATAATGCCCTTACCTGAGCATGGCTGGCATTGGCTTCTCTACAGTGACACCAGTGGACACATACTACTTGGCCCACAGCACCTCTGGTTCATGCATTCTCCTGCAGGCTGTGTATTACACATAGGACACATGGGAATCCGACCTGAGTTAAGCGTGCGTAAATGGAACATAATTCAGTTTCTATGCACTTTTCTTTCTGTGTATTCTGACCTTGAATTTAAGCATAAGAATAGCATGCTATAAATGTGCTATTCATTCTGGGTGGAGATTTTAGAAATGAAGGTGTGGCAGTAGTGTTTCCTCAGATACGCTGCATTCTGACCTTGACTTGATTCCCTAATAATTCCAATATCTTTACATGTGAAGAAACCATGATTAAGGTTGTGCGAACCTGCCGGTTCCAAGTGGGAAAAGCATATGCTCTTTCTTTTCTCCGATAGAATCTCCCCAATGGACACAGACGTCAGTTCAACATCTAGTTTTGATTTACAATCGGTTGAGTTGTCAACTAACGTGAATTCAACGTGAAATCAACTAACAGTGTCACCATGTCGTTGGATTTAGGTTAAAAGTTGGGTAAGAAAATATTAAATTCCTTTATATTGATGACTTTTTGTCAAATCAGTTTTCCACGTTGAATCAACGTCATCAGATTTTTTTTTTTTTAAACGACGTGGTAACAACATTGATTCAACCAATTTTTACCTTGGGGAGTCGATCTCGCAACTTTTCAGTTACTGGCCCAACGCTCTAACCACTAGGCTACCTGCCGCCCCAACGGTCCCCTTTTCCACAGTGAAGTAGGTTATCAATGTGCTGTTAATCAGAGTTTTTATTGTATGACCTACATACATTGTAGGGATGAAGTCAGTTTTATTTTACAATTTGTATCATGTTAAATACTAGCCACTATTGGGAGCCACCTTCAGTAATACCCACAGTCTGAATCAGGCCCATAGTGAATACATATAGCATCTAAGAACAAACCCATGAGCTTGGCAGGTCAGACAAGGAAACATTGTGTCTTCTGCATTTGGACAACTATGGGACACACAGACACAAACTACTGATTGGGAGTGTGTAAAAGTTAAGTTGTTTTCAGTAGACTGCCAGAGTTGTCTGAGGATTATTGTGTTTGACACAGCTCAGGTCACTAAAGTCTTGTTCTCTGCCTTCAGCTAGAAAGTCCTCCTGCTGTGGAACTGCACTGCTGTCTTTGTGTGGACAGTATTTTAACTCCCTACATTACTACAGTAGCCTGGGAATCTACCATAAGAATCAGGACTCCATTTGATCTCAACGAAACTGCAGTGATCTCCACAAAAAAATACCTATATATTTACAATATTGCAGCAGTGTGTGTGTCATTTTTACATTGGCCTCTGCTATAATGGGGTCAAACAGACCGAGCGCTCAGTGCATCCGAGGTGTAGAATTATATTACTTAATTACGTCATCTTTGTTGATTCATGCCTTTTATTTTTTCTCTCTGACCCTCTAATCTGTTAAGATTATCCCCTGTGTCCTCTGCCCTCTCCCTCTCCACATTCCCTGAGATACACACGCAGCCGGTGGCACCTTAATTGGGAAGGACGAGCTCATAGTAATGGCTGGAATGGAATCCGTCCTCCCCTCACCAGCCTCCTGTGCTGAGATATAAAAGCTATGAGTGACAGACTAGTTTCTTATTCTATTGGCTAAGATGTTGGCTTTGGGTGACTGTTGTTGTGCAGAAGGTTGTGAGTTCATGGCCGGCATGAGGCAGAACAGAACGCACTCTGTTACATATACAAAAGCTCTACATACTCCTTCACTCTCTCTCCCTTATCCCCCTCCCTCTCCTTCACTCTCTCCTGTCTGTTCAATTATCCATTATAGTCATTCATTTATTTTCTGGGGCTCCCGAGTGGCGCAGCGGTCTAAGGCACTGCATCTCAGTGCTTGAGGCATCACTACAGACACCGTGGTTCGGATCCAGGCTGTATCATAACTGGCCGTCATTGGGAGTCCCATAGGGTGGCGCGCAGTGTCGTCTGGGATTGGCCGGTGTAGTCCGTCATTGTAAATGAGAATGGTGCGCCTGGCACCTACTACCATACCCTGTTCAAAGGAACTTAAGTATTTTGTCTTGCCCATTCACCCTCTGATTGGCACACACACACAATCCATGTGTCAATTGTCTCAAGGCTTAAAAATCATTCTTTAATCATTCTCCTCCCCTGATTGAAGTGGATTGAACAACTCGGTCCTGGACTTCCTGACGGCCTGCTCCCAGGTGGTGAGGGTAGGAAACAACATCTCCACCCAGCTGATCCTCAACACTGGGGCCACACAGGGGTGCGTTCTCAGCCCTCTGCTGTACTCCCTGTTCACCCATGACTGCGTGGCCATGCACGCCTCCAACTCAATCATCAAGTTTGCAGGCGACACTACAGTGGTAGGCTTGATTACCAACAACGACGAGACGATCTACAGGGAGGAGGTGAGGGCCCTCGGTGTGTGGTGTTAGGAAAATAACCTCACACTCAATGTCAACAAAACAAAGGAGATGATTGTGGACTTCAGGAAACAGCAGAGGGAGCAGCCCCCTATCCACATAGACGGGACAGTACTGGAGAAGGTAGAAAGTTTTAAGTTCCTCGGCGTACACATCACAGACAAACTGAAATGGTCCACCCACACAGACAGCGTCGTGAAGAAGGCGCAGCAGCACCTCTTCAATCTCAGAAGGCTGAAGAAATCTGGCTTGTCACCAAAAACACTCACAAACTTTTACAGATCCACAATCGAGAGCATCCTGTCTGGCTGTATCACCGCCGGGTACGGCAACTGCTCCGCCCACAACCGTAAGGCTCTCCAGAGGGTAGCGAGGTCTGCACAATGCATCACCGAGGGCAAACTACCTGCTCTCCAGGACACTTACACCACCCGATGTCACAGGAAGGCCATAAAGATCATCAAGGACAACAACCACCCGAGCCACTGCCTGTTCACCCCGCTATCATCCAGAAGGCGAAGTCAGTACAAGTGCATCAAAGCTGGGACCGAGAGACTGAAAAACAGCTTCTATCTCAAGGCCATCAGACTGTTAAACAGCCATCACTAATATTGAGTTGCTGCTGCCAACACACTGACTCAAATCTCTAGCCACTTTAATAATGAAAATGATGTAATAAATGTATCACTAGCCACTTTAAACAATGCTACTTAATATAATGTTTACATACCCTACATTACTAATCTCATATGTATATACTGTACTCTATACCACCTACTGCATCTTGCCTATGCCGTTCGGCCATCGCTCATCCATATATTTATATGTACATATTCATATTCATTCCTTTACACGTGTGTATAAGGTAGTTGTTGTGAAATTGTTAGGTTAGATTACTTGTTAGATATTACTGCATGGTCGGAACTAGAAGCACAAGCATTTCGCTACACTCGCATTAACATCTGCTAACCATGTGTATGTGACAAATACAATTTGATTTGTTTTGACAAGTGGCATCAATAAGGGATCATAGCTTTCACCTGGATTCAACTGGTCAGTCTATGTCATGGATAGAGCAGGTGTTCGTAATGTTTTGTGCATTCAGTATATATATGAAAGGTTGTAATTTTTTGGGAGAGGATACAAATCTTTGGAAAGTATTCAGATGATGTCAAATGTAAATGGAACGTTTGGAATGAGTGAAACTACTCTTTGTCTTATTCTGTCATGTTTGACAGTGTTCTGATTTTCAACATTACTGTGTACACATGTGATTTGAACACAAGCATTTTCCTCCTAAAACTGTGGTTCATGTATTGCATGGGTACATAAGTAGGTGTATTGTTAGTGAGATAAGCCAGATGGCCTGGGTGTACTAGCAGGAGATCAGCATCTCTCCCATCCTCCCCCTCTCACCCATCCTCTCTCCCCCTCTCTTCCCCCTACCTCTCTCTTTACCCCTCATCCTCTCTCTCTTTCATCCTCTCTCTCCTCTCTCTCTCACCTCATCCCGTCTCTCACCCTCCCCCATCCTCCCATCCTCCCTCCCCCCACCCTCCCTCGCTTTCTCTCATCCTCTCTCAGTGACCTGAAGCAGGAGCTGGACAAGGAGGACAGTCGCTGCTCCCTGCTCTCCCGGCAACATCGCTACATCTGCTGCTGCTCTCCCTTCACCTTCCTGGTCGACTCCATGTGCCAGTGTCTGGACTGCCAGTACAACGTCTGCAAGACCTGCCGCTCCTACAGCAAGAAAGACAAAGCCTGGGTCTGTTCCGAGTGCCGGAAGGGCAGGTCAGTGTGGAGGGGTGTGTTTCTGTCTGCAGGGGTGAGTGCTTACTTACAAGCCCAAAAAAACAATGCAGTTTAAATAAATAAAAATACCACCCCAAAAAATATGAGTAACAAATAAAAGTAACAAATAATTAAAGAGCAGCAGTAAAATAACAATAGCGAGGCTATATACAGGGGGTACTGGTAAAGAGTCAATGTGCGGGAGCCCCGGTTAGTCGAGGTAATTGAGGTAATATGTACATGTAGGTAGAGTTATTAAAGTGACTATGCATAGATAATAACAGAGAGTAGCAACAGTGTAAAAGAGGTTGGGGGGGGGGGGGGGGGGGGGGGGGCAAATAGTCTTTGTAGGCATTTGATTATATGTTCAGGAGTCTTATGGCTTGGGGGTAGAAGCTGTTTAAAAGCCTCTTGAACCTAGACTTGGCACTCCGGTACCGCTTGCCGTGCAGTAGCAGAGAAAACAGTCTATGACTAGAGTGGCTGGAGTCTTTAACTATTTTTAGGGCCTTCCTCTGACACCGCCTGGTATAGAGGTCCTGGATGGCAGGAAGCTTGGCCCCAGTGATGTACTGGGCCGTACATCTGTAGTGCCTTGCGGTCGAAGGTCGAGCTGTTGCCATACCAGGCAGTGATGCAACCATGCTCTCGATGGTGCAGCTGTAGAACCTTTAGAGGATCTGAGGACCCATGTCATGCCCTCTTCACGACTGTCTTGGTATGTTTGGATCATGTTAGTTTGTCAACTAGACAGAATAATTCATTCTAGCGTTCTATTACATTATTCTGATGAGCAATGGTTTATTTAGTCTTCTAGGGCAACATATAAAAGAGAAAGTTGACTAACAAATAGCCTACAATAATGTCTGAAATTATAACTTATCCAAAAATCTGCTCCCCCTGTCAAAATATTGTTCTGCTGTCTTTGACTGTAACCTAAAGCGCATGTTCTATATTTACAGGTTAGTGTTGGGGGCGGGCCTCAGATTTTCACTTTATCACATATAGTCGGGTGGTTGCGGATGGGTTATTAGCAATTGCAGGTAGGTGGGTGCGGGAGAACAAATATCTGACCCGCGCACCACTAATGTTTGCAATCAGAAGAGTGAGGTCTCCCACAATAAGTTGGCAGAGGTTCAACAAGGTGAGATGAGGACATGTGTGTGTGTGTGTGTGTGTGCCTTGCCTTCAGGGCAAGGGACCTCTTGACTCAGAGGATGTGGTAACACACACTCAAGACCGCCATACACGCTACACATTGTTAGTGGAGTGCACAAAATAGCTTACCTGGCGCAATGTAACCAATAGAATACTCCCAAAAGTACAAACACCACCCACTGTGGGTAATCGAAATCAAGCGCAACTAAAGTAACTGAAGAAAAAACATTTTATAAGATGGTATGTCAACACTGGTCTGCTACATACACTATGTATAACTGGTATCTCAACAGTCCTCCTTTCTCTATTCTCTCTGTTCTTTCTCTATTCTCTCTATTCTCTCTGTTTTCTGTCTGTTCTGTCTGTCTTTCTCTATTCTCTCTATTCTCACTGTTTTCTGTCTGTCTGTCTGTCTGTCTGTCTGCCTGCCTGCCTGCCTGCCTGCCTGCCTGCCTGCCTGCCTGCCTGTCTGTCTGCCTGTCTGTCTGTCTGTCTGTCTGTCTGTCTGTCTGTCTGTCTGTCTGTCTGTCTGTCTGTCTGTCTGTCTGTCTACCCGATTGTCTGTCTGTCTGTCTGTCTGTCTGTCTGTCTGTCTGTCTGCCTGCCTGCCTGCCTGCCTGCCTGCCTGCCTGTCTGTCTGTCTGTCTGTCTGTCTGTCTGTCTGTCTGTCTGTCTGTCTGTCTGTCTGTCTGTCTGTCTGTCTGTCTGTCTGTCTACCCGATTGTCTGTCTGTCTGTCTGTCTGCCTGCCTGCCTGCCTGCCTGTCTGTCTGTCTGTCTGTCTGTCTGTCTGTCTGTCTGTCTGTCTGTCTGTCTACCCGATTGTCTGTCTGTCTGTCTGTCTGTCTGTCTGTCTGTCTACCCGATTGTCTGTTAGTCTAACTACGCGATTGTCTGTCTGTATGTACTGTACTGTACTGTACTTTAGGGCCGTTCCACAGTGTGTATGCATACTGTATATGTATGGGTGTTTGAACATGTACTCTAGGTTCGGTAAGTATTGTGGTATTGGGCCTCTCATGTAGAGGTCTAAAAAGTTGGACCCGTTCCGAAATTGACCTGGGGCTTTCCCACCCGGACAAATATGCAGAAATACATTTTTCAATATAGAGACCCATTCCGAACGGACCAGAGGACAACCAGTTCCGTATAGACATGGTCGGATCCAGGGGGGGGGGCTACTTTATTTACCAGAGCTGATAACGCGCGAGGGAGAGGACGGCTGGCTGAATGTTGAAGAGTCTTGACCAGAGACAGAAGAGGAAGCAGGTAGTCGGGACGGTTTGCAGGAACGTATAGCGGATATTTGGAAATGGTGGAGAGTAGTGCGGCCGACGTGGAGGAAATGGAGAAAAAGTTGTAGAAGCAACGTCTTTGCTGGAATGCCAACAATATGGGTGTCAGTTCTGATGATGTGGATCAGGAGGATGAGGGTCAAGGATCTGAATGGTCGGCAGTGGAAAGACATAAGAGCAAGAGAGAGCATGATACTGAAAGCAGTAGAGTGTCTAGTACAGAAAGCATGAAGAGGGCCAAGGTAGGAAGCAAGACTAACATTGTGTCAGAGTGGAAAGTTGTGATGGTGTTTGATGAGACCACAGGGCCTCATTTACGCTCTATCCAATTAACCAATGCCATAGAGAAAGAGATAGCTGAAGTCAAACTAGCCCGGTTCATTGGAAATGGTAGATTGCTAATATTGTGTGGTAGCCAGGCCCAGCAAGGGAAGATTCTGCTAATGGAAAAGCATAATGGGAAGAAGATGAAAAGCCATGTCTCTGGTGCTTATGCTGGATTGAGGGGAGTCGTCAATGGGGTCCCAATATCTATGTCCATAGATGAGGCCAAAAGGTTGATCAGTAGGAAAGAGGGTCAAAGACGTTAAAGCTTATCAGTGCTGCTGAGGATTGAGAAGGTTTTGACTGGAAAAGTACATATAGGACTGTCAAAGGAATTTAACAATTCCTATATGTGTTCATTAACCAATTCAATTAAAATTATTCTGTCTGTTTCTAAGAATTTGTAAGATCCTTATTTGCATGAAATAGACAGAGACCAGTCTATCAAAATTAGGCAATAGTATTTATTCTCGGAGCGCGCTGCTCATAGAACCATGTACAACAGCTTCTATTTCACATATGATGTCATAGGTTATAAAAGGTATCTCCCCCTCTCGACCAGGACAAAGCAGGTTCAAAAGTTAAATCCAACTTACTAGCGCACATACATGACACACAACATATCTGGATTATCTCCTGAAGTCTCACCATAGTTTATTACCACTTAGCAGACAGTTCCAGATACGGAAAAACCTGGAGGGGCTCGCGCTGTCTTATTTGATCGCCACAGAGTTATAGTTGAGTTGGTTCAAACATAGGTTAATGACCCTCTTTGCTTACTTTAGACACACACACACATTATAAATCAGATATAGTAAAACAGGGTAGAATTCAATTAGTTAAAGTTATAGTTAAATGTATACATTGTTTAGCCATTATTCATAAAATTCATAACAAGGACCCATTTAGTTTCAGTGTATGAGCATTTGTCCCATACCCATTATTACAGTGTTTTAAGATTGGAATTTTGATTACAACGTTGTTTTAACGGGATAGCCTAGAATGTTTTTTTTTTCCAGCTCAGATTTACTCAGGAGACAATGGCATACAACGCAGCATAGCCTATAGGCCTAGTGTTTTATTTTAATGTATTTATTCGGGTTCACAGTGCAGACCGAACCGAGGTCCCCCTACCAAACAGCTCTAATGTACACTCTTAGAAAAAAGGGTTCCAAAGGGGTTATTTGGTTGTCGCCATAGGAGAACCCTTTGAAAAACCCTTTTTGGTTCCAGGTAGAATCCTTTTTGGTTTAAGGTAGAACTATTTTGGGTTTCTTGTAGAACCCTCGGTTGAAAGGGTTTTTACATGGAACCCAAAAGTGTTCTACCTGGAACCAAAAAGGGTTTTTCAAAGGGTTCTCCCATGGGGACAGCTGAATAACCGTTTAAGGTTTTAGACAGCACCTTTTTTCTCAGAGTGTATGCGTGTGTAGGTAGGAAGGCTACGTGAATGCATCCGATATATGCTATTATTAGTGTATGTGCTTGACAACATTGTGCATGTGTAATAATGCCTTCTACCATATTCATAAAGCCTCCTAACATCCAGAACCTTCAGGGAGAGGACCGTCAGGGCTGTTTTGGCCAGGAGCTATTTGCAGTAGCAGGGGTCATCTCTCTGTCTCTCTGTCTCTCCCTGTCTCTCTCTCGCTCTCTCTCCCTGTCTCTCTGTCTCTCGCTCTGTCTGTCTCTCTCTGTCTCTCTCTCTCTCGCTGGACCTGATTTACCAGATGAGAGGAGGATGCTCTACCATGTTTGACGTGCTAGAGCAGAATGTTGTTATTTCTAGGTAGTCATTTCCAAGCCGTAGCACACAGAGCCGTAGCACACAGAGCCGTAGCACACAGAGCCGTAGCACACAAAGCCGTAGCACACAGAGCCGTAGCACACAGAGCCGTAGCACACAGAGCCGTAGCACACAGAGCCGTAGCACACAGAGCCGTAGCACACAGAGCCGTAGCACACAGAGCCGTAGCACACAGAGCCGTAGCACACAGAGCCGTAGGACACAGAGCCGTAGGACACAGAGCCGTAGCACACAGAGCCGTAGCACACAGAGCCGTAGCACACAGAGCCGTAGCACACAGAGCCGTAGCACACAGAGCCATAGCACACAGAGCCATAGGCTAGTGACTCAATATGCTCGGGGACTTCTCCAAATACCACAAGAAGGAGAATGGTAGCATAGTTCTGCATAGCCAATTGGTAGCATTAAACAACAATGAATGTCAGCTCGAAGTTCAAAGTTAAGTCATCCAAAATGTGCTTTCTGGCAGTACAAAGAGGCTTGTGCTGGTGCCTGGTTAGGCCATAGGATTTGATTGAAGCATAGCGAGTGCGACTGACTGGCTTGGAACCCGGTGCATCTGTGTGTCACGACAATACTTTGTTAGTCCACTGAGCTAAAGCCTAGGCATTAGGGCCTTAAGCAAGGTTACTCATCACGTGAGTGTGCTGAAATCTGTCAAACTACCTCTGCAGAGCACACAGAGAGCCTGGGGAAGCAGGCTGGAGGCTGCTGATTGAGTCATGCCAGGCAGCATTAAGAATGGAGGAAGAGCTGCACTGTAGATAACAGACTGCTGCTGCTGCACTACTGTCTGGATTGTAGTGCCTTCAGTCCTCCTCTGTGACCTGCAGGAGAGGGTGAGAGAGAGGAGGAGGGGAGAGAGGTGGAGGAAAGAGTGTGTGTGCATGGTGTGTGGACACAGCCAGTTAGCAATAGAGTCGCTAATTTGTTCTCAAATCTAGTTCATGTCCCTCAACCACCTTCCCTTTAAAAAGGACTATAGATTACGCTACTGTTCCCCAATCTGAACTATTTATACACTGGACCTGCACAGCACAGGGATAAGGCTAATAAGGCCTGACACAAGACCCAGTAAGGCAGTTATATAACAATAAATAACCACAGCATTGTGTGCATATCTCGAGGACCTGAATAGAGCTCAAAGAAGACTGAGAATCTATGACTAGGTACAGAAAATACCCCTGCTCAGGCAAACCCCTAATTCAACTGCAATTACTCTGAGGCTACAGTATCATTGTTTAATCAAGCAATGTGTGCTCATGTAATGAGAGTATTTTTTCACTGTCATGCTCAAAATTCTTTCAACCATTATTGAGGTTTTTGAAGTGTTTCTGTGTGTTTGAATGCTCTGCATGTGCTCAGTGGGCACAAAACTGGAGAAAGAGATATGAAACAGATGATGTCCTACCTGAAGTTGTTCAATACGAAACACCCATTTTATTTTCCTCTTTCAAACTGTTTTGCTACATTGTGGCCTGCTGAACATGACCCATGCCTGTCCTGTGTGTCGTGTCTCTGTGAAGAGGGAAGCACGTAGAGGAGAGCATCGGGAATGAGGGCAGCGTCTGTAGCGACAAATACTTTTTTCCGACATAGTGAATGTAGAGTTAGGTATTTAATGTTTTTTTTCTATATACCCTACCATCCCAACACAAATTTGAGTAAATTAAAGGACAACAATTCTTCTACCGCTACATACAGCTATTTTTGCTCACATCCACGGTACCTGTAGTTAAATAATTATACAGTTTATACTCTACATTCCTAATCTCCTCTTACTTCAAGTATTTAATGTCTTTATTGAAGGAGCAGATCGTTTTTTGTTGGTCTGTTTGGGCTGACCAATGTAGACATTTTCAAATACATGCATCTTAAAAGGTTTATGTCACAAAATGTAGATCAGAAATCTTTTGGACATCAGGGCAATGTTGAGGAAATCCTATTTATGATAGGACAGGATATTCATATGATAGGTAAGATATATAAAACCTCTATCCAACTGACAATCTCTTAGAAAAAAATATGAACTATTGGAACCACGACTTAAAAAGAACAGATTTTGGCACAAGATGGAGGGAATGTTAGAACATACACTGAGTGTACAAAACATTAGGAACACCTGCTCTTTCCATGACATAGACTGACTAGGTGAATCCAGGTGAAAGTTACAATCCCTTATTGATGTCACTTGTTAAATCCACTTCAATCAGTGTAGATGAAGGGGAGGAGACAGGTTAAAGAAGAACTTTTAAGCCTTGAGACAATTGAGACATGGATTGTGTATGTGTGCCATTCAGAGGATGAGTCAATGCCCCGACAAATTGAGGCTGGGCGGGGGGTGTTCCTAATGTTTGGTATACTCTGTGTAGCTAACGCAATTACAGTTAATGATAAATGTAAGCTTAATTTCTATTATACCCCCTTTCCCTTTTCAGAGTACAGCATGGCAAAGACCCTGACAGTGGCACTGAGGGTGGCAGAGGAGGCCATCAACGAGGCCATCTACAAGGCAGAGGGATACACCGACAATCAGGTAACATATTCTGCGGCGGTCAGTCTGTCTGTCACTCATATGACTCAGAGGTGATAGGGAGAAAGTAAGACTGCTGAAGATTGATTCCACTTTGCAGTACAATCTTTGTATTCCTTCTAGTTTGCTGAAATGCAGATTAAATGTGCAGATCATTCATTTACAATTCCATTTACTTTGTACTGCCCTAATTAAAGAAACCCACTTCTATGTTATTGTTCATTGAGATATTTTAGCATGCAGTAGTACTGCAACCTCTTGTAACAGACTAGACGAGCAGCAACACAGTCATCTTCTGCACCTAATTACTCCTTTAATCTGTAAAACCTTGCATATCCAAAACCACTTTTAAAAAGTTTACAGGATCTTATTATTTTATATTTATCGACTGTCTATCTGACTTCGCTGTTGTTCTCTCCAGGATATGCAGAGTGAAGCTAGGTATTTGCGGGACCACAGGGAGGAGCTGATTGAGGAGCTGGCCACAACCATCGTACAGACAGTAAGTACCATTTAATTTAATTTCAATTCAATTAAAATCAACTCAACTCAATTCCATCCTAGATCATCCGGCGGAGGAAGAACCTGGTTGAGATGAAGCCAAACTGTGACCTGGACTGGCCCCCAGGCAACCACAGTGGTGAAAAGCCTTTGGCTTCAAGCTGCTCCAGCTCCCAGCCCCAGATCACCACATCAGTCCACGCCAAGGTATGGAGCGTAAGGTGGTTCAGGGAACTAAGCTTATGTGATTAGTAACCTTGCCTAGGCTTCAGTTCAGAGGGCTAACACAGTATTGTGGTGCTCAGATAACCCAAGTGGCCGAACTTCGATAGCCAGGCTTCTTCATGTTCGTTCAGAAAGCAGAGTGATAAACGAGACACGGTAACTCGAGACTATGGTTTGGCCAACATGAAGACTTGTGTTGACTGATGACCAGGCTTTAGCTTAGCAGGCTAACACGTTTAATAGCCCAGTCTGTCACATAAGACCAGAACATAATACAGTATATGGAGTGTGACTTGGTTGGTTATCATTACCTCTCTTTACCCATATTTAAGTGTGTGTATTTACCTCGGCGGTCTCGCTCTGCCTCCCTTCTGGATGATAACGTTGTGATGCAGTGCTTCTGGGTTTCCCAGGACTCTCAGCGGGGGCTGAAGGAGGAGGGAGGAGCGGCAGGGTTGGCCAGCTGGAAGAGTATTGACCGCCTGGACAACTCCAGTAAGAGCCTGCTGGCCACTGCAATTTACTATTCACACACATCTTTACAAAATGTCTTTAGTACACACACCTTATGTAGTAAGTTTTAGAGTTCCTGTTGGTGATGTACTCTAGCTAGAGACTGGTGGCTAAAGGCTTCCTCCTTTGTGTGTGTGTGTGTGTGTGTGTGTGTGTGTGTGTGTGTGTGTGTGTGTGTGTGTGTGTGTGTGTGTGTGTGTGTGTGTGTGTGTGTGTGTGTGTGTGTGTGTGTGTGTGTGTGTGTGTGTGTGTGTGTGTGTGTGGTGTGTGTGTTTACATGTCTGTCTGTGGTGAATTCCACACAATTCTGTGTGTGTGGTATCTGTCTACCCTCGTGTGTGTGAGGTGCGTCCTCAGTGCTGAAGAGCCCTGACGGGAACTGGATCGCCTTGCAGAGCACCCAGCTCTCTCGGCCCAGCCTGCTGACCAAGTGGAAGTCGCTGGTATTCAGTGTCCTGGAGTGGGAATTCGTTGTGATATCCGCCTGCAACGAAATGGGCTCTTACGACGCCGAGGGGGCCTGGGACGCTGCCCTGCTGGAGATACGCAGGAAGATGACCTCCAACAACAACCAGGGGTCAGAGGCTCCAGACTCCCAGGCCTCTGCTGGCCAGCAACCCAGCATCCCATTACCCTCGCTGGGCCATCACGCCAGCACGAACACCCTCAACTTTGAGTCTGAGGTAGGAGAAGGTCAGGTTGGGGGTCAAGGGTCGAAGCTCCAGAAGCTTCATCTCGCCTCCCTGAAGAGAGAAAGAGATCGGGAGGAAGAGAGGTTATGGCATATGGAGGTGGAGATGGAGGGAGGAAGAGAGGTTATGGCATATGGAGGTGGAGATGGAGGGAGGAAGAGAGGTTATGGCATATGGAGGTGGAGATGGAGGGAGGAAGAGAGGTTATGGCATATGGAGGTGGAGATGGAAGAGTGGAAGAAAATAAAGAGGAGAAGAAGACAAAGGAGAGGGAGGGATTTGGAGGAGGAGAGTCAACACTTATCAATCTGGCTAGTCAGGTCAGAGTCACAGAGTTCTCATCCACTGAAGATGAGTTAGGCAGAGTGTGTAGGGGGTGGAGGAATGGGAGGAAGAGAGGATGGAGGAGAGAGCTGAAGAGAGGGAGGGAGAAGGAGGAGAGGAGCTGACCAGCAAGATGCATATGCTGGCTAGCCAATTCACACAGTTGTCATCAACAGAGGACGAGCTTGACCAAGTGGGTCTCAGCGATGGAGAGATGGAGGAGAAGAGAGAAAGAGAGATGGAGGGAGAGAAGGAAGAGCTGACATTCAAACTGTGTAGACTGGCTAAACAAGTCGATGCCACACAGTCTTCATCCACAGAGGATGATCTGGATAGAGCGGGTTTTGATGGTGGAGAGATGGAGAAAGAGAGGGAGGAGAGAGAAGGAGGAGAAGAGAGGTAAGAGATAGTCGAGGAGGCTCTGTGGGAGATGAAGGGGGAGGAACTGATCTCCAAGTTGAGAAACCTGGCCAGTCTAGTTAAAGCCTCACAATTCTCGTCTAACAAGAGGAGGAGAGAGCAGAGAGGAGTGTAGGAGACATAATTAAGTTATCAGAGAGAGTGACAGAGTTGGTCGGAGAGAGATGTGGAGAAATGGGGGGAAAGTGGCATGGAGAAAGACGGGGAGAGATGGAGGAGGGGACAGGTGGAGAAGGAGAAGCCCTGGCACCTGGGAGTGATGATGGTGGTGGAGGGGAGGATGATGAACGAGAAGAGGCGCGATAGAATCACCAAACTAGACGTGAGACTGTTTGACTTTGAGGATGAGAGTGAGAAAGAGGGAGAGCTGCAACACGAAGAGACAGACACAAAGGTAGAGAAAGAGGAAGAGAAAGAGGGAAACGACGGTACAGAGGATGATGGAGATGATGTTTGAAGGAGGGAAGGAAGGAAAGAGGCTAGGGGAAGCAGAGATAAAGGTGGAAGTTGGGGTGGGAGGACAAGAGCGAGAAAGAACAGAAAGTGTGGACACTGTGGAAGAAGGTGTTATGTGATAACATCACTTGCAGCCTAGTGAACACACTGGGTGGAATGGAGGTAGAGATGGATGGAGAAATGGTGATGGACCTAGAAAGAGAAGAGAGAGGAGAGGAAAATAATAACATACAATTTGGAGAAAAATAGTTAAAGGAAGAGTTAGATTAATATCTAATGAATACGATGCTAATGCTAGAACAGCTATCAGGCAGGTTTGGCACTTTGCATAAGACAGGAGTCAAACCTGGAGAAAGGGTTTCCCCTGTGTTCAGGAGGAGATACTGAATGTAAGAAACAAAGGACCTACTGTAGCTTTACCTCTAGAGACAGAGTATGTGGCTATGTATTTCTTCTGACATTTCTAACCTGAAAGCAACTAACAGCTGTAACACTATGTGCTTGCTACTCTAGACCCTTTTACTTTCCCTAACTTGTCTTTTCCTTTCTCTTCCCCTGTCCTTCCTTGTTCCATTGCTTCATGTTAGGATAGTCCTAATGACAAGGGCCTAGAAAACACACTCCAGTTCCTTTCTGCTTTGCTACAGCAGGTGACATCACAAACTAACTGATATCTTGACCTTTACCAAGAGCAACTGGGATAGCGCTATGAATCCAATTAATCAACCAATCAATCAAACCCTATTTATTTCTCTTTGTTCTTTGGCTTTTCTCTGCTCGTTTAAAACTGTTATTCTCACATTAATGGATGTGTTACACACATAAACAGAAGGCTTTTGGGGATTGCCTAAAAATTGTGTTAATCCAAACCATTGTGTGTGTGTGTTTGTGTGTGTGTGTGTGTGTGTGTGTGTGTGTGTGTGTGTGTGTGTGTGTGTGTGTGTGTGTGTGTGTGTGTGTGTGTGTGTGTGTGTGTGTGTGTGTGTGTGTGTGTGTGTGTGTGTGTGTGTGTGTGTGTGTGTGTGTGTGTGTGTGTGTGTGTGTGTGTGTGTGTGTAGAGGTACTCGGAGGTGTCACTGCACAGTATCACCACTGAGGTGCTGAAGGTGTTAAATGCAACAGAAGACCGACTCCAGGGGGTGGAGGGGGATGACTGCATCCCCTCACTGTCCCCCAACACTGACACAAAGAGGCTGGACAAACAACTCAGCAGACTGGAGGACACTGTCTGTCTGTCTGTCTGTCTGTCTGTCTGTCTGTCTGTCTGTCTGTCTGTCTGTCTGTCTGTCTGTCTGTCTGTCTGTCTGTCTGTCTGTCTGTCTGTCTGTCTGTCTGTCTGTCTGTCTGTCTGTCTGTCTGTCTGTCTGTCTGTCTGTCTGTCTGTCTGTCTGTCTGTCTGTCTGTCTGTCTGTCTGTCTGTCTGTCTGTCTGTCTGTCTGTCTGTCTGTCTGTCTGTCTGTCTGTCTGTCTGTCTGTCTGTCTGTCTGTCTGTCTGTCTGTCTGTCTGTCTGTCTGTCTGTCTGTCTGTCTGTCTGTCTGTCTGTCTGTCTGTCTGTCTGTCTGTCTGTCTGTCTGTCTGTCTGTCTGTCTGTCTGTCTGTCTGTCTGTCTGTCTGTCTGTCTGTCTGTCTGTCTGTCTGTCTGTCTGTCTCTTCTTTCAACATACAATGCATTCGGAAAGTATTCAGACCCCCCAGCTTTGTTCTAAAATTGATTAAATAGTTTTCACCCTCATCAATCTAGTACACATAATATCCCGTAATGACAAACCAAAAACAAGTTGTTGTTTAAATTTTTTTACAAAAATACACAACTGAGAAAAAATAAATTCTGACCCTTTACTCAGCACTTTGTTGAAGCACCGTTGGCGGCGATTACAGCCTTGAATCTTCTTGGGTATGACGCTACAAGCTTGGCACACCTGTATTTGGGGAGTTTCTCCCATTTTTCTCTGCAGATCCTCTCAAGCTCTGTCAGGTTGGATGGGGAGCGTCGCTGCACAACTATTTTCATGTCTCTCCAGAGATGTTCGATCGGGTTCAAGTCGGGGCTCTAGCTGGGCCACTCAAAGACATTCAGAGACTTGTCCCAAAGCCACTCCTACATTGTCTTGGCTGTGTGCTTAGGGTCTTTGTCCTGTTGTAAGGGGAACCGTTGCCCCAGTCTAAGGTCCTGAGGAAGGTTCTCCCATCTCCACAGAGGAACTCTGGAGCTCTGTTAGAGTGATCATTGGTTTCTTTGTCACCTCCCTGACCAAGGCCCTTCTCCCCCGATTGCTCAGTTTGGCCAGGCGGCCAGCTCTAAGAAGAGTCTTGGTGATTCCAAACTTCTTCCAATTAAGAATGATGGAGGCTGGGGTCTCCTGAGTTGCGCAGCGGTCCAAGGCACTGCGTCGCAGTACTAGAGGCGTCACTACAGAGCGGGGTTCGATCCCTTGCTGTATCACAACAGGATTGTGTCGAGGCACAGATCTTGGGAAGGGTACCAATACATTTTTTGCAGCATTTAAAGGTGGTTAAAAAATACACATAAATAAATGATGGAGGCCATTGTGTTCTTGGGAACCTTCAATGCTGCAAAACATTTTTTTTCGTACACTTTGCAGATCTGTGCCAACGGACAATTTCTTCAACCTCATGGCTTGGTTTTTGCTCTGATATGCATTGTCAACTGTGGGACCTTAAATAGACAGGTGTGTGCCTGTTCGTGTTCAATCAATTGAATTTACCACAGGTGGACTCCAATCAAGTTGTAGAAACATCTCAACGACGATCAATGGAAACAGGATGCACCTGAGCTCAATTTCGAGTCTCATTGCAAAGGGTCTGAATTCTTATGTAAATAAGGTATTTCTGTTTTTTAAAACCTGTCTTCACTTTGTCATTATGGGGTATTGTGTGTAGATTGATGAGGGAAAAAAAATCAATCCATTTTAGAATAAGGCTGTAACGTAATAAAATGTGGAAAAAGTCAAGGGGTCTGAATACTTTCCGAAGGCACTGTATCTTACGTTCATTGTGGGTTTAAGAATGGTGTGTGATGCTAACCTTTGTTCATGTTATACAACTGAAATGACCACAGTCTGTCTGTGCAAACTGAACTGTACCCACCAGGTGTACGTGGTGGCGGGCACGGCTTACGGTTTGGAGGCGGAGCTTGGCGACCTGGAGGACTGTGCCCGGGCCATCGGCGGTGCCACGTCAGACCTGGAGCTGTCCTACCTGGAGGAGCAGGTGGCAACGGCTTCCGCCCAGGTGCAGCAGTCTGACCTCCAGGTTTGTGTTCAAGTCTGGATTTCCTCTGTGTCTCATACGGCGCATTCAGATAGTATTCACAACATTTTGTTGTGTTACAGACGGAATTTAAAATGGATCAAATTGAGATTGGCCTGGCCTAAACAAAATACCCCATAATGTCAAATTGGAATGTATTTCAATTTTTTTTTACAAATGTATTAAAAATGAAAAGCTGAAATGTCTTGGGTCAGTAAGTATTCAACCCCTTTGTCATGACAAGCCTAAATACACTACATGACTAAAAGTTTGTGGACATCAATTTCCACAATATTAATTACAATATTTAGTTGAGGTGTAGGGTTTAGTGAATGATTTGTCCCAAATACAATGCTTTTTACTAACTGCAGCTCTTTGTTAAATGTTGCAGTCATTTCAGTCGCTGTAGTAGCTGACGTGTATAGTGTTGAGTCATCCACATACATAGACTCAAAGCCAGTGGTGTGTCATTAGTAAAGATTGAGAACAGTAAAGGGCCTAAACAGCTGCCCTGGGGAATTCCTGATTCTACCTGGATTATGTTGGAGAGGCAGAGGGTGTTCTGTTAGACAGGCAACTCTTTATCCACAATTCCAGCAGCAGACTATGATCGATTATGTCAAAAGCCGCACTGAAGTCTAACAAACCAGCCCCCACAATCTTTGTATCATCAATTTCTCTGCCAATGTTAAAGGAATTAAATAGCTCTATGTTTTAATACCCAATTAAAATGAAACACTCTGTCAATTCATAAGGATTTGTAAGACCCTTATTCTATAGTAATGGACAGAGCCCAGTCTTAAAGTCAAACAGCAGAGTTTATTCACGAGAGTACTGAACACGATACAGGTTACCACAGGTTATAAACTGAAAATGACGTCATTAGTTTCAGCACCAACCCGTGCCATCTCCGTTCCAGTACAAAAGCTGTATCTCAAGCCTTCCCACATCCGTCTCCCTACCAATTTAATATAATTTACGAGCCAAGACCTTCTCGTGTAGATAATCATTCTAGCCAGTCTGAAGATATCGTTCATTCATTCCTACCAAGGAACAGACAGTCATTGTTCTACCTCTTGACGACATTCACACACATTATATTCAGTACTGGGATCAAGAAAGAAAACTCATGCATATACAGCAACATAATAGTATTCTGATTAGTACATATACAGTAACATAATAGTATTCGGATTAGTACATATACAGTAACATAATAGTATTCTGATTAGTCAGTCCTGATTGAAATGTATACATAATTAGTCATCGTTGATAAAAATTCCCTTAACAGCCAATCATCAGTCATTTGTGTAAGTGCCGTGCTTGTGGAATGTCCTTCCCTATAAAGCGTGCTGAAAGTCGGTTGTCAATTTGTTTACTGTAAAATAGCATTGTATCTGGTCAAACACCATTCTTTCCAGAAGTTTACTAAAGGTTGGTAACAGGCTGATTGGTCGGGTATATGAGCCAGGAAAGGGGGATTTACTATTCTTGGGTGGCGGAATGACTTTTGCTTCCCTCCAGGCCTGAGGGCACACGCACTTTCTAAAAGGTTTAAATTGAGGAAATGGCAAATAGGAGTGGCAATATCATCTGCTATTATCCTCAGTCATTTTCCATCCAGGTTGTCAGACCTCGTGGCTTGTCATTGTTGATAGACAACAATAATTGTTTCACCTCTTCCACACTCACTTTATGGAATTCAAAAGGTCAATGCTTGTTTTTCATAATTTGGTCAGATATACTGGGATGTGAAGTGTCAGCGTTTGTTGCTGTCATGTCATGCCTAAATTTGCTAATCTTGCCAATAAAAAATAATTTAAATAGTTGGCAGTATCAGATGAATGAGGCATCTGATTCAATTAATGATTCAATGAATTCAATAAAGGATGGAGCTGAGTTTGCCTTTTTTCCAAAAGTAATTTAAGGTGCTCTAAAGCTTTTTACTATAATTTATTATATCATTTATTTGTGTTTCATAGTATAGTTTTTTTCCCTTTTTATTTAGTTTAGTCACATGATTTCTCAATATGCAGTACGTTTGACAATCGGTTGTGCAGCCAGACTTTTTGCCATTCCTTTTTCCTCATCCCTCTCAACCATGCCATTTTTTAAAATTCCTCATCAATCCAGTGGGATTTAACCATTTTTACAGTCATTTTTTTAATGGGTGAATGCTTATTAGTATCTGGAATAAGCAATTTCATGAATATGTCAAGTGCAGAGTTGTGTTGCTCCTCATTACACACCACAGCCCAGCAAATATTATTTACATCCTCAACATAAGAATCACTAAAAATGTATTGTATGACCTCTTATACACTATATTAGGCCCTGCCTTTGGAACTTAGATATGGCTACTATATTGTGATCACTACATCCTATGGATTTGGATACTGCTTTAAAGCTATTATCTGCAGCATTAGTAAATATGTGATCAGTACATGTTGATGATTTAATTCCTGTGCTGTTTGTAACTACCCTGGTAGGTTGACTGACAACCTGATCCAGGTTGCAGGCACTTGTTACAGTTTGAAGTTTTTTCCTGAGTGGGCAGCTTGATGAAAGCCAGTCAATATTTAAATCACCCAGAAAATATACTTCTCTGTTGATATCACACACATTATCAAGCATTTCACACATATTATCCAGTTCCTTATCAACAAGATGACAGTGAATGTTCCTAAATGGCCAAGGACAGTTTTGATGTAAATCTACTTGAAAATTGATGGCAAGACCTGAAAATGGTTGTCTAGCAATGATCAGATTTGAAAAAAGTGTTAAACAAATCAAAATATATTTTATATTTGAGATTATTCAAACTCTTGATTAACACTTTTAATGGTTACTACAGTACAATATGTGCCATATGTGTTATTTCATAGTTTTGTTGTCTTCACTACAATTTTACAATGTTGAATATAGTAAAAATAAAGACAAACCCTTGAATGAGTTGGTGTGTCCAAACTTCTGACTGGTACTGTACATCATAACAACTGTATGTCAGGTGCGTGAATGAGGACCCAAAAGCGAATTAACAAAACAGAGTTTCTTTAATGACCAAACACATGTAGGCTCAGATGGACAGGCAGATTCCGACAGGACAGGACAAGGTTAGATGAACTGGCAGATTCCGACAGGACAGGACAAGGTTGCAGCAAACACGACGATAGTCTGGTTCAGGCATGAGAAACACAAACGAGAATCCGACAAAGACAGAAGCAGGAACAGAGAGAGATATAGAGACCTAATCAGAGGGAAAAAGGGAACAGGTGGGAAAAGGGGTGAACGAGGTAGTTAGAGGAGACAAGGAACAGCTGGGGGAAGGAGGGTAAGAAAAGGTAACCTAATACGACCAGCAGAGGGAGACAGGGTGAAGAGAAAGAACAGGAACAAGACACAACATGACAATACATGACACTGTAGCAGTGAATAAATAAATGTCCATTGGGGTGGAGGCAGAGTGACACTTACTATAGTAATTTTGTATTTTTTTATTAATAACTTCTTGCGATGGGAAAATGTTTGTTTTTTATTGAACATGTGCTCTTAATGACAGATTGTAAAAATGAGGTGAAATCGATATACTGTATATCTTTTTTTTCTTACCCACCATAACAATTTAAATTATATTACTGCCAAAGTTTTGGGTTGGTTTCCCCCAAAAATGTATCTATATTGATAAATACATAAAGAGCAATTTAAGAATCCTCTGAAGGGCCAAACTACGTCATATGCCGAATTAGGAACCACTTTGGCCACCCTGCAAACTACATGTCACAGCCATGCATTTCTGGAATTGTCCGGTATTATATGTGTGTACAGTACATGTATTTGAAATACATTTTACATAAAGTTAAATATATTGAAATGTGTTTATTTTTTCGTATAAGAGTGCAAGACTTTTGACCTGAGCCCATTGTGGCATTTCAGACTCAGTCTTTTGCTTTGAAAAAATTGAGAAAGCGGGTGATTTTACCTGGAATTGTCACGCCCTGACCTTAGAGAGCTTTTTATGTCTCTATTTTGGTTTGGTCAGGGTGTGATTTGGGGTGGGCATTCTATGTTATTTTTTCTATGTTTTATATTTCTTTGTTTTGACCAGGTATGGTTCTCAATCAGGGACAGCTTTCTATTGTTGTCTCTGATTGGGAACCATACTTAGGTAGCTTTTTCCCACCTATGTTTTGTGGGTAGTTGTTTTCTGTTTAGTGTTCTGCACCTGACAGGACTGTTTCAGTTTGCACTTTGTTATTTTGTTCTAGTGTTCAGTTTTAATACAAGTCATGAACACTTACCACGCTGCGCTTTGGTCCGATTCTTCCTCATCAGACGACGACGACCGTTACAGGGTTTTGACTTTGGGTATGGTGAAATTAGAATTAGAAAATTGTATGTGTTTGAATGTTGGTGATTGCCACACAACGAAAAATATAAAATACAATGTTTGAAAGAGAGAATTAGAAAGGGGTCCTTATGATTGACATAAAAACGTACACATTCAATTGTGCTTAAGTCCTTTTAAGTTTATCTGAGTCAGATAATATGAATATTTCTACTTTGTTGTAGGTGTCGGAAATCGCAGACAGGATCGCAGCTCTGAAGATCGCAGGTCTCAATGTGGTCCCACAGAACCGCTTCTTTATGCTCCAAGAACAGCCTAAGGTACTGGACCGGACCAAGCCACATAGGACTAAGACCAGGAGGTTTTCCTGGTCAGCAGTTTGGGGTCAGGAAAAACTCCTGGTCCCCACTTGTACTCACTACCAGCGTTTAACAAACACATACCTTGTGATTTTCTAACAAACTAATTAAGTGTCACATGACTCTCTGCAGCCACAAACATTGGACTCTTCACGGCAAACGAGGAGGCGGCTACCTGCTCCACCCTTGAAGGGTTAGATATACATATGTCATATATGCCATGTATAGGTAACTGCCAAAATAAAGGAAACACCAACATAAAGTGTCTTAGTATGTCGTTGGGCCACCACGAACCAGAACAGCTTCAGTGCACCTTGGCATAGATTCCACAAGTGTCTGGAACTCTATTGTTGGGATACGACCACCATTCTTCCATGAGAAATTCCATTATTTGGTGTTTTGTTGATGGTGGTGGAAAATGCTGTCACGGGCCGCTCCAGAATCTCACATAAGTGTTCAATTGGGTTGAGATCTGGTGACTGAGATGACCATGGGATATGGCTTACATGCTCATCAAACTATTCAGTGACCACTCGTGCCCTGTGGATGGGGGCATTGTCATCCTATGGATGGGGGCATTGTCATCCTATGGGGGCATAGCCATGATAGCCAAATAATGGCCTGCCCAGCATTTTTATACATGACCCTAAGCATGATAGGATATTAATAGCTTAATTAACTCAGGAACCACAGCTGTGTGGAAGCAACTGCTTTCAATATACTTTGTATCCCTCATTCATTCAAGTTTTTCCATTATTTTGGCAAGATAGTCACACATTTACTAGAATCACATTAGTTATTGTATTCAATAGAGTGTGTGGTCCCATGTTGTTCTGTATTTTGACCCACATGCCTTATCTCTTCTCAGATAAAGAAACCTAACTGACCGGGCATGTTGACCACTGCCATGACCCCTTGACTCCCCCCCCACACCAGTGCCTTGAGCCCCTTGTCCACGGTACCATCAGTGTCCAGTAAGAGGGTTGCTACCCTGCCACCAAGACACTACAGAGTACAGACTAACAGTTTTACCACTACTTCTGGCACTGTGGATAAAGACAAGAGTTGTACAATTCTTAATAATGAGAGATAGTAGCTGCATACTTTATGTACATTTGATGTAAAAACAAAGAAGAAATGGATTAAGTTAGGAAACAAAGCAGTTTTTATAGAATATTTTTCTTAAATATGCTGTTGAGTGAAATGTCAATCATCTCTTTGTTGTTGGACCTTCCAACCAATCGGTGACCAGAGCCATGTTTATATAGCTGAATGAGAATGTTGTTATGACGATGGAGATGTAACTCTAACAGATTATGTGGCTATTGTCTGAAAGGCAAGATATGATTTATACCACTGCTTGTTTTAACATGTTTTTAACAGTTAACCTATTTGATAAATATTTATAAAAGACACTGGTCTATCATTGGTGTGGGAACAATCATTACATAAAATAGACTTATTGTAGTACGTGCAAAATAACATTCCTAATTTCAATAAAACAATCAGCAGTGATTTGTCTTATACTGTATTCATTATCTGTTGAATATTGGTCATGTAGACTATTATACTTTCAGGTAGACAGAAAGTCTCAAATGGTTGTTAGTTCTTTGGAACCTTGTGCATCTGATGTATGAATTTACATTGTAAATTATGTACAATAAAATAAAAATGGTATTACTTTTGGCTAGATAGATGTTTCTCTGTGTAGGCTACCTGTAGATGTCCTCCGCTATTACAATTGTATGAACAAAGTCATGAACTAAAGCCTTGAAGTAATCAATCTTGAGATTCATCCACACACAGAGCTTGCCTAACCTTACAGTTTAAGGAGTTGAAAAAATAAGTTTGTTTGGGTTTTTGAGCCGAGGAAGTGGCACCAGTGTCTGACATTCCTCCTGTCCTGATGGAGCCTGGGACCTGAACACAGGAGGAAGATCTCAATTGCATACTCCTCGCGTCCTCTCTCCCACCTCTCCAATGGGTTTTTGAGAAGGAGATGAGGAGAGAGGACACGAGGAGTATGTAATTGAAATCTTCCCAGGACTTCTTACTAGAGAAGTAAAGGCCATCTTTATGGAAACAGACTTCGATATGATATTTTGTTGGCTGCATTTAGACAGGCAACCCAATTCTAATATTTTTTTTTCTCACTAAATTGGTCAATCGACCAATCAGATCAGCGCTGAAAAATATTTGATGTGAAATGATCTGATTTGATTGGTCAAAAGACCAATTAGTGGAAAATATATCAGAATTGGGCTGACTCTCTAAACACAACCTTTATGTTCCAATGAGTGCTTCCAGGAGCATCTTCTAACATCCACTTGTTTCACCCAAACGGTGCTCTTGCCTTTGTTTTCCATAGACATTCAACAGCATTCTACCTCCACCACCTGCACTTAGGCCTGCATTTAGTAAACACGACTAAATTACCTGAGAGGTGTAGGTTAATTAATCTGTCCAGTTTAATTTATTATGTGTCCTGTCCTCTGCAATCACAGCACACAAATCACAAATGTTTCAAATGTCATGAAAATGACAGCAGGTTAAGCATATGTACAGTAGAGAATCATCAGCACATTGTTCAAGATTGTCCTGTAGCAGTTGTTGAGTTGAGTCACTCTGAGTCGGCCTGAGATTCTCCTGAGGCACTGCCATTTCCATCTCCAGTCAGCTGTAGCAGTGCGTTCCACCAGGAAAAACAAAACCTGGTCAACATGCTGAGGACATTCTTAGCTTATATATTTCATTGTTTTTTAAAATCAGCTAGTTTTTCTTCCTCAGCAGCTCTGAACCTTGACGTTTCTACGTGCTAAATAAAAGGCCATCTATTAGTTCAAGGAATTCCACTTCCACGGTAGAACTGAAGAAGGCCCAAACGTGTTGGTTTCAACAAAAAAAATATGTTTTTTTCCCCCACAAACTTCCATTTGTCCTCTACGTGTCTGAATATGGTCTCTTACAAATCCAGTCTGTTCCTTTATTCATGCACTTTAGTTAGAATGCAAGGTAGCGAAGTATACATTCTCCTTCCACAGTATGAAATACAAGTTCCTCTCCAAAGCCTCCTGAATGGTCAGGTCTGGTTAGTTTTGGCCAGGTCCGCTTCAGTCAGATCCGTTTAGATCCAGTCAGCAATGGTCTGACAGGAACCGTTCTCTTTGGTTGGGGACGATGAAGCCATCCTTGCTGTCCATGAAGCTCTCCCTGCGGTCGTGGCCGGAGATGACGAAGGTGTGTTTGGGGTCGATGACCACCAGATCATCCTTCTCCAGCCCTGGATCCTCCACCTCGGCGTACGTAGGGTTCCCTGAGCTGCGACAGAACCTCATCTTCATGGCTGGCCAGCGTGCGGGCCGCCTCTGTGGGAAGCACAGGTAGAAGAACTTAAAGGAGATTTGTGCTAAACAAAATGTATTAGAAGAGCTTCCCTAAAATGTGTAACTACTCCATATAGGCAAAAACAATGTCTGACATTGTCTGATGAAGGTCTTCAATTACCTAAATGTCACAATGTGTTAAGCCTTAACAAAAATACATTAAATTAGATGTACTCTCAGTGACTTCCCTGACCAAATCAAGTTGTAAATAAAGACATACAAATGCTTGTGAGTGCCAGCCAGGCCAGCAGGGGGCAGTAGGCCTACTTACCTCTATGAAGAACAGGCTGGCACTTGAGGTCGGGTGGTTGTACATGTACACCGTTGCTATGATGGCTGCTGCCATGGTGATCATGACCAGCGAGATACCCACCAGGAGACCAGTCTGCAGGCGCACCTCTCTCTGCTCCTCCTCTGGCTCGTCCACCTCAGCAGCTGGAGGGGGACAAGTAACAAACGTTACCGAACGTTGTAGGAATCTTCACTGTTTGCTGGGCTGTCGCCCATATCTGGGTCAAAATAATATTTGTTTTAATAAAAATGCTTTAGGTGTGTTTTATGTAGCTTGCCAGTGTCATGAAACAAATATAATAGTCTCAAAAGTGCAAATCCTGCCTATCTTGAATATCATGTATTATTCATGAGAATGTTGGAACCATGCAAGAGATTGGCAACCACTTACGCGATTCTTTTTCTGTGTGCAGGGAAATCTTAGTGTCATCTGAAAGAACAAAATACATATGGATGAGTGAGGGCCAAATGAAAACTGGTCACCAGCTTTCTGAGGCAAGTCAGAGGCCTGTACTTAATGTTTATCCCAGAGCCATATAGGCATGTACTGTGTGTGTTCATAAACAGTATACGATGAGACATACCTTCCATCAATCCCCAGACTGACATAGACAGATACCTAGTGAGAGGCATCATTCAGCAGATAAGATCCACGTGTGCAGTATGGTGCCAGTGTGTAGTATTTGTCATTGCGTTGTATAAGCGGCTGCACAATTATCTGACAGCAGGCTGGGAAATAGCTGCAGACCGGACCCTCGTCATCTCTACGTCCCTGAGCAGCTAGAGCAAACACAAACCGCAGCCCAACTCCCATTCTCCATCCTTCTACCTGAAGTGTGCATTTGTTCACTTCCAACTGTGCACTTGTTCACTTCCCATCAAGGGTTTCAAAGCATTGGATTGTGTAAGCAGGAATGAACTAGAATGTGTTTCCACTCTATTTCTTACACCACTTCAGACTTTAAAAATATGAAGTTATTGTAAACCCTCGAGGGCTTGGTAAATGTTAAGTCATTGTAAACCCACCAGGGCTTAGTAAATGTTAAGTCATTGTAAACCCACGAGGGCTTGGTAAATGTTAAGTCATTGTAAAATGGCTTGGTAAATGTCACTCACTCATCCCATCACACCAAATGGTAATTCTGTTTTGATCAAAAAGGCCAGGTACTACTACTTACCCACCGTAGGAGCACTGGTGAAGGGGAGGGCAGTGGTGACAGTGGGGCTAGGTCTGGCTCTGGATGTAGTAGTGGCAGTGGTAGTGGTGGTAGAGGAGGTAGTTGTGGTGATGGAGGTGGTAGTCCGCTGTCGCACTGTTCTTGTCATGGCAACTGGAGTGGTTGTAGTGTGAGCGTTAGGCACATTGTAAGGTGTTGTGGTGTTGGTGTGAACCATCTGAACACAGCTCTGGTTTTTCCCCTGTGAAATCAAGACAACGTGAATTAGTTTCCAGTTTTGAATTAGTTTCCTTGAGGCAGAAGAAAACAAATGAAGTGAATAGTGAACTGTTCAATACCGCTTCAGTACAGCCCTTATCTACCCAGTCCTGACGATGCCGGTCAAAGCCACTGGAACACCTGTTATAAATAACAGAACAGAACAACCATTAGGACACAACATGGCGCTGATTTGGGAGAGATAGGTTGTTACATTTCTCTTTGAACTCTTGTCACAGCGAAATTCCACTGTATGCATTCTGTGCCTACAAATGGCAATAACAAACTTGACCTGGACTTTTACCTGTGCAGTCTGCTGCACCAGCTGCAGTTGAAGCCGATCTCAGATGACATACAAGGTCCACAGCTGGAGAACTGAAGACAAGCTGAGAGAAAAAAAAAGCGAGATCCTAGTACACCAAAAGTTGCTCTAGCCCAGCACAAATAATAATTACCATAGATATAACTGTAAAGAGCCCTGTAGACTTAAGCCCCGTTTATGCCTAGTTCTAACGTGTCCTTTGCCCTGATTCTGATTCTGCCAACATTTTTGGACTGGTGTAGATGGTTAAAAGACTGATTGTGATCAGATCTTCCTGAACACCTCCAAAGGTAGCCAGGGACCCACTGTGTCTGGATATTTTACAAGTGTATTCGGATCTGTAGAGTGAAACCATTCAAATCATCAATATACAGTGGGGCAAAAAAGTTTTTAGTCAGCCACCAATTGTGCAAGTTCTCCCAATTAAAAAGATGAGAGAGGCCTGTAATTTTCATAATCACTTCAACTATGACAGACAAAATGAGAGAAAAAAAAATCCAGAAAATCACATTGTAGGATTTTTAATGAATTTATTTGCAAATTATGGTGGAAAATAAGTATTTGGTCACCTACAAACAAGCAGGATTTCTGGCTCTCACAGACCTGTAACTTCTTCTTTAAGAGGCTCCTCTATCCTCCACTCGTTACCTGTATTAATGGCACCTGTTTGAAGAATTGGTGGCTGACTAAATACTTTTTTGCCCCACTGTATAAGGCCCTCTAAAATCATTGACGTGGCACAATTGACTTATGGCATCAATATACAGTATGTCTTAAAATAAATAAATATTATTTTGAAAGAATATCTGTCAAATGATTTACATACAGGGAGAGACCAGGAAAGCAGGTCAAAATGTGGACACAGTGGACAGATAAGTGACACATTTTAACACTATGTGTAGACGCACGTCTGAAAATGCGGGCACAATCAGAATGTGGACAAGATCAGGACACAGGACACGTTAGAACAAGGTATAAACGGGGCTATAAACTTACTGGGCAGAGGAAGCATCTCAACCGCTGTAGAGTTGGCGATCTTGGACTTGAGGATGTCCACTTTGTGGTACTCATAGATGGTCCTCCTGCGAACATCTGGCAGAATGAGAAGGTGGTCAATGGTGATCAGACTGCAGTCAGATCTAATCTTACTGGAGGACCAGGGATGCGGGCGGGGGGGGGGGGGGGCACACAGAGACACACAGAGAGTAGTGAAGTATTATGATACTCACTGGGTATCTGCTCAATCTCATGAAGCACCACAAATGCGTCTGAGAGGCCCACTTTGACAGGATGGTTCACTGACCTGATCTCACTGATGTCAATGGGAACCTACACACAGGACAATGAGGTATACACATTCATTACAATTAAAGCTAATGGCAAATAGCTCTACTTCTCTAGAATAAGTAATAGTTAGCGAGGAAGAGGAGCGTCACCTCTTTGTAGGCGAAGACGATGCGTCCGTCGCTGTGCAGAGCGGTCTGGAAGGTAAATGGGCCTTGACTTACACTGTCCTGTAGGTGAACCTGATCCCACTGGACTACCAAGGCTGTACCTAAAGGACAGACAGAGAAACACACACAGGCTGGTTAGAACCTCCAAGGCTGTACCTAGAGGACAGACAGAGACACACACACAGGCAGGTTAGAACCACCAAGGCTGTACCTAAAGGACAGACAGAGACACACACACAGGCTGGTTAGAACCACCAAGGCTGTACCTAGAGGACAGACAGAGAAACACACACAGGCTGGTTAGGACCACCAAGGCTTTACCTAAAGGACAGACAGAGACACACACACAGGCTGGTTAGAACCACCAAGGCTGTACCTAGAGGACAGACAGAGAAACACACACAGGCTGGTTAGGACCACCAAGGCTTTACCTAAAGGACAGACAGAGACACACACACAGGCTGGTTAGAACCACCAAGGCTGTGCCTAGAGGACAGACAGAGACACACACACAGGCTGGTTAGAACCACCAAGGCTGTACCTAAAGGACAGACAGAGAAACACACACAGGCTGGTTAGAACCACCAAGGCTGTACCTAGAGGACAGACAGAGAAACACACACAGGCTGGTTAGAACCACCAAGGCTGTGCCTAGAGGACAGACAGAGAAACACACACAGGCTGGTTAGGACCACCAAGGCTTTACCTAAAGGACAGACAGAGAAACACACACAGGCTGGTTAGGACCACCAAGGCTTTACCTAAAGGACAGACAGAGAAACACACACAGGCTGGTTGGGACCACCAAGGCTTTACCTAAAGGACAGACAGAGAAACACACATACACAAAGACAGTAGCTATGTTAATTCGCTGCACATGGATAAAGTTAGTTGCCCTTGACTTTTCTAGAAAACCTTTGATTGACTGAGCAGGGCTTAACATCTATCGAGACACAATTGCCTGTTTGGCTCTATGTCTATATGTCTTACCGTTGTCAAAGTAACTGATGGTCGAGTTTGTGGACATACTGAGGTCAAAGTTGGCCATCAGAGGGGCGATGTACTGAGTGGCCGTCAGCATCCTGTGGATGACATCGCCTGTGTAGATGAAACCTGATGGAGGGGGTGCGCACACACACACACACACACACACACACACACACACACACACACACACACACACACACACACACACACACACACACACACACACACACACACACACACACACACACACCTCTTATTTCAGGAAGTGATGATGGAGGTCCCTTATAATGGTGGTAGTCTCTCACATATTCATTCTCATTCATCAGAGTTTGACATACCACCAGTTGCCACTGTGATTTCTCTCAGTATGTGACCATAGAACGGGAAGTCAAAGGACAGATGAACACTCTGAAAGGAGAAATGAAAGGAGAAAAACCACAAAAACAAAGATGAGTTTCAGTGACAAGACAAGGTGCCACAAGGTATGAGTGATCATCACTGATATTGTAGAAGTCATACAGGTAGCAGTCGGCTGCAGAGCTAGGCGCTGACTTGTCATGACAGTATCCACTAAACAGGAGCATGCCCTTTTCCTTGATGGTTTGATATCCTCTGCCCTAAGGCTGCGTACCGCTGCTTGTCTGTGTGTGTTGGACAGCAGGCCGTGGATCTTCCCCTTCCCTGGGTCCAGCTGATCTATGTCCACCCACAGATATTTACCAGCAGTCTCTGTAGCCCCGTAGATCTTAGATGTGTAGTAGCTATGGTTCATGTCCTGGGATAAACAACATTCATGTTAGCATTCAGTGTTTCCTGGGATAAACAACATTCATGTTAGCATTCAGTGTTTCCTGGGATAAACAACATTCATGTTAGCATTCAGTGTTTCCTGGGATAAATAACATTTATGTTAGCATTCGGTGTTTCCTAGGATAAACAACATTCATGTTAGCATTCAGTGTTTCCTGGGATAAACAACATTCATGTTAGCATTCAGTGTTTCCTGGGATAATCAACATTCATGTTAGCATTCCGTGTTTCCTGGGATAAACAACGTTCATGTTAGCATTCCGTGTTTCCTGGGATAAACAACATTCATGTTAGCATTCAGTGTTTCCTGGGATAAACAACATTCATGTTAGCATTCAGTGTTTCCTGGGATAAATAACATTTATGTTAGCATTCGGTGTTTCCTAGGATAAACAACATTCATGTTAGCATTCAGTGTTTCCTGGGATAATCAACATTCATGTTAGCATTCCGTGTTTCCTGGGATAAACAACATTCATGTTAGCATTCCGTGTTTCCTGGGATAAACAACATTCATGTTATAATTCAGTGTTTTCCAACCCTGTTGTAGCCCTTGACATACACACCTCTTCAGCTCATTGAGGGCTTGATGATTAGTTGACAAGTTGAATCAGGTGTGCTTGTCCAGGGTTACAATAAACGTGTACTGTTGGGGGTACTGGAGGACCAAGGTTGGGAAACACTGTGTTAGATGTTATACACTATAAGTCCTGAATTTGTGCTGAACAATGAGAGATCATTTCAAGCTTGATTCTGACAGTGAGATGTAGAGTGCATAGAGTTCTATATCATGCCGATATGACAGAACATGAAACATTATTAAACATGACAGGGTCCTGACTTTTCCTAAACACAAGACCTGTCCAGGAAACACACTGGGGTCTAATTAACTAGGGCCCAGACTTTATTACTGTCCTGGTCATGATGTCAGGAAACACCCTGGGGTCTAATTAACTAGGGCCCAGACTTTATTACTGTCCTGGTCATGATGTCAGGAAACACCCTGGGGTCTAATTAACTAGGGCCCAGACTTTATTACTGTCCTGGTCATGATGTCAGGAAACACCCTGGGGTCTAATTAACTAGGGCCCAGACTTTATTACTGTCCTGGTCATGATGTCAGGAAACACCCTGGGGTCTAATTAACTAGGGCCCAGACTTTATTACTGTCCTGGTCATGATGTCAGGAAACACCCTGGGGTCTAATTAACTAGGGCCCAGACTTTATTACTGTCCTGGTCATGATGTCAGGAAACACCCTGGGGTCTAATTAACTAGGGCCCAGACTTTATTACTGTCCTGGTCAGGATGTCAGGAAACACCCTGGGGTCTAATTAACTAGGGCCCAGACTTTATTACTGTCCTGGTCATGATGTCAGGAAACACCCTGGGGTCTAATTAACTAGGGCCCAGACTTTATTACTGTCCTGGTCAGGATGTCAGGAAAACTCCTGGCCTTTGAAATTGTTGTTGTTGTTCCTACTTCAATCTGGGAGCTGTTGTCATGTCTCTCCTCAGTCAGTAGGTCATCCTGGTCCTTGTAGTGGCTGTGGCGGTCGTCACTGGCCCAGCTCGGGGCACCCGGCCTGGGGATGGCCAGCCACCTCCTCCACCTCTGGCTGGAGGATCCCTGCTCCTCAGACACACTCCCCAGACCTTGACCAAACAAAAACACATTCAGATACATGAGGTGTGCAATGATTTAGCCTAAATCAAATGTACTTCTTACATCAGCTGATATCTCAATGTGCTGTACAGAAACCCAGCCTAAAACCCCAAACAGCAAGCAATGCAGGTGTAGAAGCACGGTGGCTGGGAAAAACTCCCTAGAAATGCCAGAAGAAACTTAGAGAGGAACCGGCTATGAGGGGTGGCCAGTCCTCTCCAGGCTGTGCCGGAAAGGACTGGGTAAATGTCAGTTGGCTTTTCATAGCAGATCATTCAGAGAATCTCTACTGCTACTGCTGTCTCTAGAGAGTTGAAAACAGCAGGTCTGGGACAGGCCTTCCATTGCCGAATACAATGGAACCAATGCAAACCACCCTGAATTCTGGTCAAGCTAAATCAAGCGTACACTTCAAAGTATTTGACACATAATGTATTTGATCCAGATCTGACTCTCATCTAGAGAGGGCCAACCCCTGCACACCAGGATGGGAGACCCCTGAGGAGAGTAGAAGGGGCTCCCTGTGACATAGTGTGCTGGTTACGCTTCATCTCACCAGTGTTTGAAAAGGGCCCAGGAATCTCCCATGTGAGGTTGACAATGACTGAACGTCTTCAGTCCTTGGAACTAAACCCATCTTTATATACTAGCCTACGTCTGCCTGCCTGTCAGTGTCAACATGTGACAGACACAAACAGCATACTAACCTCTCTTCCCTGGGAAAAACAAACATCCACCTTCCCTCAATCATCCTGCCAGGGACAGCAGTGCACCTAAACTCCCCCCTCTTTTCGCAGGAGAGAGTGAAAGGCTGCCGCACATTCTTCACACTGGCAGGCCCAACCCAGACGTTATGGGGCAGTTATGATGGAGGAAGACATGTTGTGAGTCTCATAGAGTATGTCACATAGTGTTCTACTAGCATCAGCAGACGTAGAAGTGTTATTGTGGTTGGGAGACATATAGAACACCTAAAAGAAACTGGTTTAATGAGCAATCTGCAGTTGTAAACAGTAAGAAAGTGGGCAGCCCACCACTGCTTTGGTAAATAGCTTAGGGATGGGGCTGGATACATGTAGCATCTGACACATTTTAAGACAGAGCTACAGATGCAAGGACTGACCATCCATGAGATCAAATGTACAGTTTTAAACTTGTTTTGAGGCTATACAGTGTTTGTTTACAATTACTTTGCTTACAAAACACCAGAGTAAAACAAGCTCCTAGTTTGGGTTCTGATGGAGTGTGACAATTGAACTAAGCTCATGAGGCATTTATAAATTATATTCTTCAAGAATCCATGGGTATACAAATGAATGTCGCAATTACTTATTGCCCCTTTAATGAGCCATGAACTGACACTAAAAGCAGTAACAAACCTACATGCATGTCAGCAAAGTGACATTTATGTAGCAAGTCCACTTATCTTGTTAAGTTATCTTATCTCCTCTTATCTTAGGAAAGTCACTTGGGAAGTATTCTATTCTATGCCAGAGAACTGTGTCCACTCTCTAAGGATTCAGTATGGCAGTGATGTAGCCTATCACAGCATTTTATCCTGTACTTTACTGGTCTAATGTTTACAGTAATTCCTTCAATATTTTGATTTATTTGAAAAGTAAATAACTTGCCAAAACATTAAGGCTATATAGAAATCTTAGTCCACATGGCTGAGCTTCAAAAACAAACACACCAAAGAGAATTGAAGAACAATAATGACTTACGATAAATAAAGACTATTTTAAATAATGACTTACCACTGGCAGGCATCAATTCCACATGAGTTATTTGATACTGGAAAACTATAAATATTCCCGTGATAAATTTGACAGTCTTCGTCATCATCAGTTCCTAAGTCTTGTTATTCCCTTTTAAATTCCCAAAGCGCACTGTCAAATAAAAAACTCAGTTGGACAACTTTTCATCTGCGCAAGGTCCTTTTGGTTTCAAGGCGATACTATTCCGTCAGAATGTTGTCCACTTCTCAAACAAAAACGCAGAGCAAGTTATGAAATAAAATCCAGTAGTTGCATTTTTAACATAAAATACTAACAATTTCAATAGCAATACTTCCCGTCGCCGGGAAATGCCCATTTAACAAGAATTCAAATGGACTAAATCTATTTGTCTTGGAAAGACTGTGGTCACTTGATAGGGCTAAGATAATAAGTATGTTGACAATGACTTGAGTGCGATGCTGAAGTTATTATTGTCTCTCTCCCTCTTGCAGGTCATCTCCGTTTTAATAAGCTGAGAGTGGAGACAGTGCATAAGCGCTGGAAACGTTGTACACACTCACCAAAACAGTCTGCCTCCGTGCTGAGTAGAATAGGACCTCCATCTCTCTCTCTCTCTCTCTCTCTCTCTCTCTCTCTCTCTCTCTCTCTTTCTCTCTCTCTCTTTCTCTCTCTCTCTCTCTCTCTCTCTCTCTCTCTCTCTCTCTCTCTCTCTCTCTCTCTCTCTCTCTCTCTCTCTCTGTGTACTGTGTGTGTGTTTTCTCACCTCCATGAGAGCGAGTTCCTGTGAGAATTCCATGGATTGGATGAGTGTGACATGTCTCACAAGGCTAAAGGGCTTTCCAACCTCAGGGTGTGTGTGTGTGTGTGGGGGGGGGGGGGGGGGGGGGGGGGGGGAGAGAGAGATTAGTCTGTGGGGCAGTGCAAGCACACTGTACTCCACTTACTCTACTTCATTTAGTCTAATGATGTGTGAAATTAGACAGACCCATCATATTGAATTGCCACTAAAGGCATTTCATATCAGTTTATCTTCATAAGCAATACAGCTTGTTTTGCATTGACAAAAGAGCCCAATGGTGTACTAATACACCCTGTGAATCATATGGTATTGATTGAGCTGGGGAAATAGTTCCTGCCGTCAGATGTTGCATCCTTGGTAACGAGGGAATGTGAGTATACTCCAGAGGCCAAGTTTCAAAGCCGTTTTTACGATACATATCGAAGCATCTGTCATTGGTTAAGGGTTCCTCTTCTTCCTCTTCTAAGCCCTGGCACACAACAGAGATTATGTTTAGTCTTAATGGAAAAGAAAGGAGGGGACCATACTGTACTTGTTCCCACAGACAAACACAGGGCCATTTGTTATCCTGTATCTCATTAATACTGAATTCCAACCTTATAAAGTTGTACACTAGAGTTTCTGGACATGGACAGTCTGGCTTTATACCGTAGCTGTCAAGATAAAACATCAATATAGCTCAGTTACCCAGGCTACTATAGTGGAGTTATCATTACCCTGGCTACTATAGTGGAGTTATTGTTACCCAGGCTACTACAGTGGAGTTATCGTTATCCAGGCTACTATAGTGGAGTTATCGTTACCCAGGCTACTACAGTGGAGTTATCGTTACCCAGGCTACTACAGTGGAGTTATCATTACCCAGGCTACTACAGTGGAGTTATCGTTACCCAGGCTACTACAGTGGAGTTATCGTTACCCAGGCTACTACAGTGGAGTTATCGTTACCCAGGCTACTACAGTGGAGTTATCGTTACCCAGGCTACTACAGTGGAGTTATCGTTACCCAGGCTACTACAGTGGAGTTATCGTTGACACTATTTTTGTTGTGACTCCCCGTTAAATACATGTGGTTCAATGTGCAGTGATAATAAAACACAAGTCCTTAATCCTCAGCCATAGTTTCCGAATCAGACAACCTACAGTAAATGTGCTTGTGCTCATCAACAATCCTTTTCCCCTCCCAGCTTGCTGTCATAAACTACAATTAATAATCTCTCTCCTTTGGCACCTCTGAATGAGTTCCTTCCCATTGACGTCCTACATTCCTCCTGTGTCCCCTGTCTCGGGCCTCCAGTCCTCTGTCTGGCAGGGAGAGAGAGAGACAGCGACCAGAGGAAGTCTGGGTGTTTGCTACCATGTCTGTGCTGGATGTGCTAGGGCCTGGATATACTGAGTCTTAGACTGGAGATGGCTGGACAGTGGGCTGGGGTTTGGAGAGAGGTCTGGGACTGGAGATGGATGGACAGTGGGCTGGGGTTTGGAGAGAGGTCTGGGACTGGAGATGGATGGACAGTGGGCTGGGGCTTGGAGAGAGGTCTGGGACTGGAGATGGATGGACAGTGGGCTGGGGCTTGGAGAGAGGTCTGGGACTGGAGATGGATGGACAGTGGGCTGGGGCTTGGAGAGAGGTCTGGGACTGGAGATGGATGGACAGTGGGCTGGGGCTTGGAGAGAGGTCTGGGACTGGAGATGGATGGACAGTGGGCTGGGGCTTGAAGAGAGGTCTGGGACTGGAGATGGGGGTGCACTCTTAGAACCTGCTACCTAGAACCTAAAAGGTTTCTTTGGCTGTTCCCATAGGAGAACCCTTTGAAGAACCCTATTTGGTTCCTGGTGGATCCCTTTTGGGTTCTATGTAGAACACTTCCCACAGAGGGTTCTACTTGAAACGCAAAAGAGTTCTACCTGGAACCAAAAAGGGTTCTCCTATGGTGACAGCCAAATAACTGTTTTGGAACCCTAAGTTCTAAGTGTGTGGGGGGGGGGGGGGGGGGGGAATATGGCTTGGGATGTGGTTTGGAGAGAGGTCTGGGACTGGGAATTCAGGTAGGGGGATAAAGGGCTGCGGATGTGGCACGGAGAGAGGTCTGGGACTGAGGATGAGGGTGGGGGTGGGGGGGATAGATGGCTGGGGATGTGGCTTGGAGAGAGGTCTGGGACTGAGGATGAGGGTGGGGGTGGGGGGGATAGAGGGCTGGTGATGGGGCTTGGAGAGAGGTCTGGGACTGAGGATGAGGGTGGGGGGGATAGAGGGCTGGTGATGGGGCTTGGAGAGAGGGCTGGGGATGGGGCAGGGGATGGTTGTCTGATATCACAGGTTAGAGAGGCAAAGACTGAAGAAGAAACTTATAAATAATTGTCAGTAATGTCATTATGACTATATTGCTACGTCACAATACTATTGATCTTTATCAACATTGTCCTCTTGTCACGATGGTAAATGCAATTCCATGAGAATAAAATAATGAACTTATATCAATACATGTTTCCTAAGACTATAATAGGAATACTGTTCAAAACAAACTGTAGATAAACACTTTAGTTGACGCTGTGCTTGGTAGCGTTTCATTATGAGAACGGTTTGGAGTTATTCCCCGTCGAGTCTCAGAGGTAACCACTGTCTGAGGTTACCTCTCAGAGGTAACCACTGTCTGAGGTAACCACTGTCTGAAGTTACCTCTCAGAGGTAACCACTGTCTGAGGTAACCACTGTCTGAGGTAACCACTGTCTGAGGTAACCACTGTCTGAGGTAACCACTGTCTGAGGTTACCTCTCAGAGGTAACCACTGTCTGAGGTAACCACTCTCTGAGGTTACCTCTCAGAGGTAACCATTCTGGACTCATTGCATTGTCTGAAGAGGGGTCATACAAAGTGTTGAAGAATGACAGTGTTCTGAATCCTAGAAATACAAACTTGTGTATCTTTATATAGTTTTAAACAGAGCAACTTGGCCAATATGGCTCTCAAACACACGCTTTCATTATGATAATGACAATCACTGTGGACGCCAGGCCAGGGGAAAAAAGCCATAATTACTACTGTATGTGTTGTGATTTTATTTGTCACATACACATGGTTAGCAGATGTTAATGCGAGTGTAGCGAAATGCTTGTGCTTCTAGTTCCGACAATGCAGTAATAACCAACAAGTAATCTAACTAACAATTCCAAAACTACTGTCTTGTACACAGTGTAAGGGGATAAAGATTATGTACATAAGGATATATGAATGAGTGATGGTACAGAGCAGCATAGGCAAGATACAGTAGATGGTATCGAGTACAGTATATACATATGAGATGAGTATGTAAACAAAGTGGCATAGTTAAAGTGGCTAGTGATACATGTATTACATAAGGATACAGTCGATGGTACAGTATGTACGTATGCATATGAGATGAATAATGTAGGGTAAGTAACATTATATAAGGTAGCATTGTCTAAAGTGGCTAGTGATATATTTACATAATTTCCCATCAATTCCCATTATTAAAGTGGCTGGAGTTGAGTCAGTGTCAGTGTGTTGGCAGCAGCCACTCAATGTTAGTGGTGGCTGTTTAACAGTCTGATGGCCTTGAGATAGAAGCTGTTTTTCAGTCTCTCGGTCCCAGCTTTGATGCACCTGTACTGACCTCGCCTTCTGGATGATAGCGGGGTGAACAGGCAGTGGCTCGGGTGGTTCATGTCCTTGATGATCTTTTTCCTTGATGGCCTTCCTGTGACATTGGGTGGTGTAGGTGTCCTGGAGGGCAGGTAGTTTGCCCCCGGTGATGCGTTGTGCAGACCTCACTACCCTCTGGAGAGCCTTACGGTTGAGGGCGGAGCAGTTGCCGTACCAGGCGGTGATACAGCCCGCCAGGATGCTCTCGATTGTGCATCTGTTTGCTCTCTAACCTGTTAGTTCATGTCCTCTGCCAATGTGATATATAGGCCTAAGGCCGAGACAATAATAAGACACAGTGGCAGAATAAATTCAAGTGTTTCATCCCAAAACCGGAGAGCCACATCTGTCCGGTGAAGTCCACAAAGCATTTTGCATGTAACAAACAGTTAGTTACATGACCTACAGCATGGTCAAGCAAGTGAATATTTCTGACATTTTCGGACTACTAAACAACCATTGATTTAGAAGCAGGGTGTCAGGGGTGCGTAACTGGTGGCAGGGAGGTCAACCATTGATTTAGAAGCAGGGTGTCAGGGGTGAGTAACTGGTGGCAGGGAGGTCAACCATTGATTTAGAAGCAGGGTGTCAGGGGTGCGTAACTGGTGGCAGGGAGGTCAACCATTGATTTAGAAGCAGGGTGTCAGGGGTGAGTAACTGGTGGCAGGGAGGTCAACCATTGATTTAGAAGCAGGGTGTCAGGGGTGCGTAACTGGTGGCAGGGAGGTCAACCATTGATTTAGAAGCAGGGTGTCAGGGGTGCGTAACTGGTGGCAGGGAGGTCAACCATTGATTTAGAAGCAGGGTGTCAGGGGTGCGTAACTGGTGGCAGGGAGGTCAACCATTGATTTAGAAGCAGGGTGTCAGGGGTGCGTAACTGGTGGCAGGGAGGTCAACCATTGATTTAGAAGCAGGGTGTCAGGGGTGCGTAACTGGTGGCAGGGAGGTCAACCATTGATTTAGAAGCAGGGTGTCAGGGGTGCGTAACTGGTGGCAGGGAGGTCAACCATTGATTTAGAAGCAGGGTGTCAGGGGTGCGTAACTGGTGGCAGGGAGGTCAACCATTAATTTAGAAGCAGGGTGTCAGGGGTGCGTAACTGGTGGCAGGGAGGTCAACCATTGATTTAGAAGCAGGGTGTCAGGGGTGCGTAACTGGTGGCAGGGAGGTCAAACGGAGGAGAACGTGATAAATAACCGGAGACGTTTAACGTACAGAACTACCGGCTTACAAAAATAACAACACCCGTATTGCACCAGTCACATAAAACACACCTACTTACAATAACCAATACCCGACATGGGGGGAACAGAGGGAACATATTCAACATGTAATTAGGTCATTGAAACCAGGTGAGTGCGACAACCAGACAAAACAAATGGAACATGAAAAATAGATCGATGATGGCTAGAAGACCGCCGAACAAGGAGAGGAACCGACTTTGGCAGAAGTCGTGACACACGGCGGTCGCTCAGCCCGGCGTAGCGAAACTATGATGTGAGGGACCGGGAGCTGTTGGCTGTTGTCGGGGCTCTGAAGGTGTGGAGACATTGTCTTGAGGGGGCTAGACACCCTTTCCTCATTTGGACTGACCACCGCAATCTGGAGTACATCCGGGCAGCAAGGAGACTGAACCCTCGTCAGGCAAGGTGGGCCATGTTTTTCACCCGTTTTGTTTTCACCCTATCCTACAAACCAGGTTCCCAGAACGTGAAGACAGACACACTGTTCCGGCTGTATGACACAGAGGAGCGGTCCACGGATCCCACTCCAGTTGGGCGTCTGTACGTTCCGTCTGCTGTCCGTGAGGGTTTATGTTTCCTCCTGCTCGGTGTGCGCCCAGTGCAAGCCACCTAGACACCCGCCCAGAGGGAAATTACAACCCCGACCCGTTCCACAACAGCCATGGTCACACCTATCGGTGGATTTCGTGACAGATCTTCCCCCGTCACGGGGTAACACCACAATCCTGGTCGTTGTGGATCAGTTTTCTAAGTCCTGCCGTCTCCCTCCTTTGCCCGGTCTTCCTACGGCCCTACAGAGGAGGCCCTGTTCACCCACCTATTCCAGCACTATGGGGTGCCTGAGGATATAGTTTCTGATCGGGGTCCCCAATTCACCTCTAAAGTCTGGAGGGCGTTTATGGAACGCCTGGGGGTCTAGGTCAGCCTCACCTCAGGTTTTCACCCGAGAGTAACGGGCAGGTGGAGAGAGTTAACCAGGATGTGGGTAGGTTTCTGCGGTCCTATTGCCAGGACCGGCCGGGTGAGTGGGCGGTTTTCATCCCTTGGGCGGAGATGGCCCTAAACTCCCTCCACCACGCCTCCACTAACCTATCACCTTTTCAGTGTGTGCTGGGTTACCGTTCTGGCACCGTGGCATCAGAGCCACGGTGCGGTCCGGAGGAGAGGTGCTGGGTGCCGGTGGAGGACATCCTGGATCCATCCTTACTGCAGGAATTTCACCGTCTCCATCCGGATCGCCCTGCGTCTCGTCCTCCGGGTCGTCCTCGAGGCTGGTGTCGGCGCGCTGCTGGAGCCGGGCATCGGGGGGGGGGGGGGGGGGTACTGTTACGACTTCCGCCGAAGTTGGTCCCTCTCCTTGTTCGGGCGGCGTTCGGCGGTCGATGTCACTGGCTTTCTAGTTTCTAGTCGGCCATGTTTCATTTTCGTTTTGTTTTCTCTTCATTATACTCACCTGGTTTCCATTCCATAATCAGTGTTCCATATTTAACCCTCTGGCTTCCTCTTTTGTTTTATGCGTGATTGTTTTTGTCAAGTGGTTCCGTGTACATGATCTGGATTGTTTATGTTTATCCTTGTTGGATTATTGTTGAATTTGAGTAAATATCGTGACTCATACCTGTGTCCTGCGCCTGACTCCGCCCTATTCCATTCACCTAGAACATTGACATGGCGAGTTACTGCAAGTCGCAAAGAAAACAGGAGCTGCCTCCACTATTGCAGCATCATTTCAACTTCCACATTTCAACATTATCAAATCACCTATGCTTAGTTTAAAGCTGCACTATGCAGAAATGTGGTTGCTAAAAGTCTAATAGTTTGCTACTTTCAGTTTGTCTGAGAAAACAAGCACGTACAGTGTAGAGAATCATTGCACCATCTTATCTGCTGTGAAATATCCATAATTAAAAATATTGTTTTTCAACTGTTTGAGGCTGGGGTAGAAAACTGAAATTAAAAGATGCCAAAACTAAACTAAAGAACGTGGAGCATAGAAATAGAGCACATAGAGCATATCTACTGCTTCTTAGACTTGCTTTCAATAAGAATGACAGAGCCATAACTCACATTTCTATGTGAATTTGGTCAGATCACCCAAAAAGTTACATATTGTAGCTTTAATACAGTGAAGATACCAAAAACTATTTAGTCCAATCAACATAAGTTAAATATAATGTGTCTGTCCGTGGTGCTGATTGGTGTGTGCAAGTATAAAAAAACATGTTGACTCACACTACTTATAGAGAAATGTTAATGACATCCTCCTCTCTTTCATGTTGCCGAAACGATCCATGGCTCTGTCATACAGTACACACTTTTATTTTTTGTTGTCCTAGGCTACCTGGATAAAATGCTTGCTCGCCTGCCTAACTTTCTTTCATGGGAAAGATGCGCCAAGCCAGGTAGTTAACATTGGCCTACTACATCTAGCTACATATTGAACTTCCTTCCTCTCAGGCCAGGGACACGACAATGTATGAATTTATGGTTGGATCAGAATCACCGTTATAATCATTGGCCAGTATGGAGAATTAAGTAAAACCACAAGTCCAAATCCCTATATCCATCCATGCCTAATTTAGGAAAGGGACGATTTTAGATTCAGTGGCTAACTTACCGGCCACCGGTAGTCAACTACACAACCATTCAAGTTTTTTCTGTAAATTACGTTCTGGTTTTGATGTGGTGTGATTGGTGTGAAGCCAAATCCAAACTGTCTTCCCTTGACACTTTTGTTTTGGTGCACCAGGACCATTCACATTTCAGCTCACTCAGTTTACCTCAAAGCTGATTGGCTACTATTATTATTATTTTTTTTATCAAGGGAGGCCAAATGCTCGCTGGCTTCCCTTTTATTCAATGCTAGGGGCGGCAACAATGTCATACTCTTTTTGACCAGACAGCATCAGATGGATGAGCTACACATACTGAGAAAGAGGGAGCTGTTTCACTCGCTTGGATGCTTTCTCCGATGAGATACATTCAGCCTCTTGCGAATTGAAGGAAAATTATAAAACACAGAGAGACAAAATATACATTTGTGGGCGGGTACATTTTGGGGGGAAGCATGGCTTCCAAGGCAGCAGCTACAGCAGCTACTCTTCCTGGGGTCCAGCAAAATTGACAGTTTATACAATTTTAAAAACATTACAATACATTCACAGATTTCACAACACACTGTGTGCCCTCAGGCCCCTACTCCACCACTACCACATATCTATAGTACTAAATCCATGTGTATGTGTGTGTAGTGCGTATGTTATCATGTGTGTGTGTGTATTCATGTGTCTGTGCCTATGTTTGTGTTGCTTAACATAAGGTGCTTTTAAATCAAATTTTACTGCTTGCATCAGTTGCTTGATGTGGAATAGAGTTGGGGACTGTGAAGAGACCTCTGGTGGCATGTCTTGTGGGGTATTCATGGGTGTCCGAGCTGTGTGCCAGTAGTTTAGACAGACAGCTCGGTGCATTCAACAAATACCTCTCATAAATAAAAGTAGTGATGAAGTCAATCTCTCCTCCACGTTCAGCTAGGAGAGATTGACATGCACATTATTAATATTAGCTCTCTATGTACATCCAAGGGCCAGCCATGCTGCCCTGTTCTAAACCAATTGCAATTTTCCTAAATCCTTTTTTTGTGAAAACTGACCATACGACTAAACAGTAGTCAAGGTGCGACAAAACTAGGGCCTGTAGGACCTGCCTTGTTGATAGTGTTGTTACGTGTCACGCCCTGGCCATAGAGAGGATTTTTATTCTCTATTTTGGTTAGGCCAGGGTGTGACTAGGGTGGGCGTTCTATGTTCTTTTTTCTATGTTTTTGTATTTCTTTGTTTTTGGCCGGGTATGGTTTTCAATCAGGGACAGCTGTCTGTCGTTGTCTCTGATTGAGAACCATACTTAGGTAGCTCTTGCCCACATGGGTTTTGTGGGTAGTTGTTTTCTGTCTTTGTGTGTCTGCACCAGACAGAACTGTTTTGGTTGTTATTTTTTGTTATTCCCGTGTTCATTTAATAAATATGGACACGTACCACGCTGCACCTTGGTCCTCTCCTTCCAACAGCCGTTACATTACGAATGCAGCGTATCACTTCATTATAGACAGACTTCTCCCCGTCTTAGCTACTACTGTATCAATATGTTTTGACCATGAAAGTTTACAATATAGGGTTAGGACATGCTTTGCTACGGTGTACCCTAACGAATATGATCTAGCCAACAGCTTGAGATGAGAAACACTAAAAACACTTAACTAAAACCAACAGGATAGAATGTGTTTAATTATTAGACATAATTGTTTTTTTTATTCATCAAGAGAGAAACAACTGGTTCCCACAGCCTGTGTTGGCCGTTTTGAAAGAGAAGATGAGTTGAACCCAGAGAAGAGAATGATAGCTTTATAAAGCTGAGAGACTAGTAAGCTTCTTCATCTGACCCATCCTCATAGTCCACCTTGAAATCCCAGCCAACATCACTGGGGACACTTCACTGTAGCACACAAGTCTCACTCAGGACAACAGGAAACTAGGACCAAAGAAACTGAAAAAGACTTCCTGGATTTATCAGAGTGTTTCAATGACAACATTACTTTAGTGTGATTAGAATTCAATAGGAAGTGTGTCTACTCTCAACTTCAAATGAATAAAAGTGACAAATAAGAAAGACGTTTTGAAAATATGGTACGGCCCCTGAACCCTATCACTCTGTCCGACTGGCAAAGCACAGCTGAGCTCTGAAGTAAAGAAACAATAGAGGGAGTTATATATGGTAGTTTTGCTCCTTGATCCCTCACTGTGTTCTGATCTCTGCCAGAGGCTTTCCTAGAGATAGTGAGATGGGAATGGAGGCGGTGGGGAAAGTCAACAGTGCAGTTGTAACCAACTGACCTAGTTGTCAGCGTTGAGTGGGGACAGTACACCAATTTTCAATGTCAAACACCTGTAAAGTTAGCTACGGTTGAATTTGAGGTCTCATGCAGACAAGAATACCCATAATGCAATGCATTCATCCCTTTTAACCTACACTGCAAAAAAAGGGTTGTTTTTATGGAAAAGTTTACAGTGATGTACTGTTAAAACCAACGTTTCTTTGGAATTTACGGTAACATACTGTACTTTTTTTTTACAGTAACTTACAGGTTACTGGTTGCCAGTAAGTTACCGTAAAAACAACAGGATTTTCTTTACAGTATATATATCATCTCGCAGCTACCCTAGCAGCTTATAGACACAGAATGTAACAAATTGTTATTTTCATACTCAAGCTAGGCAACTCATTACACTTTTGACTCATACACTGGAAAGTAAAGTCAGTGATAAGATATGGTGTGTGTTGTAGATTAGTCTACTAATCATTCATATTCCACAATGAGTATACAAAACATTAAGAACACCTGCTCTTTCCATGACCAGGTGAATCCAGGTGAAATCTATGATCCCTCATGTCACTTGTTGAATCCACTTCAATCTGTGTGGATGGAGGGGAGGAGACAGGTTAAAGAAGGATTTTTAAGCCTTGAGACATGGATTGTGTCTGTGTGCCATCCAGACGGAGAATGGGCAAGACAAAATATTTAAGTGCCTTTGAACAGGGTATGGTAATAGGTGCCAGATGCACCGGTTTGTGTCAAGAACCGCAACGCTGCTGGGGTTTTTCACGCTCAAAAGTTTCCTGTGTGTATCAAGAATGGTTCACCACCCAAAGGACATCCAGCCAACTTGACACAACTGTGGGAAGCATTGGAGTCAACATAGGCCAGCATCCCTGTGGAACGCCAAGGACACCTTGTAGTATTGAGGCTGTTCTGAGGGCAAAAGGGCAAAAAACTCAATATTAGGAAGGTGTTCCTAATGTTTGATATACTCAATGCATATACCGGTAGATTAGCATATGGACACAAAAGTGATGTGATTTGGACAGATTAAAAAAATAAAAAAATTAAAGTGACTACAAATAATTTACCATAGTAACATTCTTTCGGTTATTGATAGATGAGCTATTAAATAAAACAAATGATGTGTTACTGTAGTAAGGACAGACTACTGAATTTTTTTGTCATAGCCCAGTCACCATATGACATCATTAACAGTCACCTGTGCTTTATTGTGACATCACCAGGCCTCTGCCACTGACTCATCCTGCTTTGGCACAGTGAGTCAGTGGGTCATGAGGTATGGCATCTTGGAGGTTATCAAATTCATCAACAGCCCATGGTAGGTTCAGATAATTAATAAAGAAAAAAATATTGCATTACAATACCGTTGGTTATAACTACAACTTGGTAATAGTTTGATTTATGAATTTACTTTGTAGATTAATACATGTATTATTAAATAAGCTGTTTTTGTAAGATAATCAAAGTTGTGCCGTCAAAGAGACGAGGGCTACAAATCCACCATATTATTAGATTATAGTGGTAAAACATGTGGAAGCAGGCTGTTGTAGACAATTGTTTCAGTCTGAAAGAACCGAGTTGTACTCTATTTCCCTGCAAGTCTGTGGGAGGCGTAGTGGGCTCAGGAGACCATCTCTCTCCGTGGCCAGAGACTCACTGAAAGGGCTGAGGAAGGTGAGAGAGGGGAGAGGGGGGAGAGGAAGGAGCGGTACTCCTGCCTGCCCCTGTCCACCAGGAACCTCTGAACCAACAGAGAAGAGAGACTCTCCCCAGCCACAGCGCGGGAGTTTGGTTGCCAACTCTGTCAGGAGACACAGGTCTCCACTAGGCACCACTAGAGAGGGGACAAGACGCTCTCCCCTTAATAGATTGGAAGCAGACTCTGTCAGGAGGCGCAGGTCTCTGTGCGGAAGGAGGAGAAACTCCTCAAGGCAGGAGGTTAGCCAACCCTATCAGGAGACACAGGTCGCAGATTGAGAGGGGCGAAGCTCCTGGGAGCCGCAGAGAGAGTGAGGAGGAGAGTGATGAGAGTGAGAATGAAGAGGAAGGAAGCAGCACTAGCAGCTCCAGCTCTGCCAGTGAAAGTGATCCATCTGGAGAGAGTGAAGGAGAAGGACAGGAAAGAGACAGTAGAAGAACCCTGGAGCAGGCGGCTTGCCTGTTTGAAGAGATTTCAGGGCTTAGGGTCAGGGACTGTGACCCCCAGGAGAGAGAGAGTGAGGAACAACAACAACAAAAACAACAGGCGTTCCCTTACTTGTTGAGAGTGAGGACCAACAGAACGTGCAATCCTCCAAGGGAGAAGGCAAGATGCCGAGCCAGACCCAGACCCAGTAGGAGTGAACCCACCAACAAGGACTCTCCCGGTCCATCCCGAGGCAAGAACCCACGCATGAACCCTAACATCATCAAACTGAAGTCCAGAGAGAGAGAGTCAAAGCCAAGGACACGGGGGAGGAATCGCTCCCGAGTCGAAGTGAAACATCCATGAGGTCTTCTCAGAGTGATGTAGTAGGAGAACAAGTCACTACAGGCCCAACTTACACTTCTAGACTAAGAGCCAGAGCACCAGCTCCACAGAGGCAGGCTGTGACTGAGAGAGGTTGCTGCCATTAGAGAGAAAGGGAGGAGAGGAAAAGAAAAGACCCTGAGGGGACAGAAAGATATGGAGGAGGAGGAGGTGGAGGAGGAGGAGGAGGAGGAGGAGGAGAAGGTGGAGGAGTAAAATGAGAATGCTGTCCCCTCCGCCTCGGGACTGAAGGAAGGGAGGAGAGGAGGGTTGGTGAACAACGTTAAAGGTATAAACACCAGACAGAGGAGTTGAAGGAGGGTCAGAGAGGAGAGCAGTGAGGAGTTGGACGGTGTGGCCCAGGGAGGAGGGGAAGAGAAGTAAGAACAATAGAACCCCCAGTCTGGAGAGACCCATCGTTGTCCACCATCTAACCAGACAAACGACAAAGGAGAGTCCAGTTGAGGAACCCACTACACAACCCCCACCCCCAACTCTAGAGGACCAGCCTCTTCAGACTCCAGCATGTTTAATCTTGGACCCAACCCAAGTAAGACCTGACTGCACTCAGTATCAATGCAAAGGAAGATGAATTAGCCTTGTCCCAGATGCTTTAGTGTTGTCTTTCCATTAGCCTGACAATGACCACAGGAGACGGCAGGACAGCACAAACACATTGGGGACCAGGCTAAATAACTAGTTCTGATATTATATGAACAGTATCTATTGAGTTTGATATTTGGTATTTGTGATGATTTGTGCTTTATTTCATGCGTAACTTTGTTACAGGCAACTTTGAGTTTCTCGACACAATGGAGAGTATGCTGGGTAAAAAGGATGTGGGTCTATGCTGCCATGTGCAAAGGTGACAGCCAACAGGTGAAGCTTATATCAGTTTGTTATGGAATTCTAATTCTGGTCATATAGTCGGAAAACTGCGTGAGATAGAAAATTCAAATGTTGTATTGCTATTTATATTTGTATGATCCAAGAAGTGAAAGCACACTAATACAGTTGAAGTTGGAAGTTTACATACACCTTAGACCAAATACATTTAAACTCAGTTTTTCACAATTCCTGACATTTAATCCTAGTACAAATTCCCTGTCTTAGGTCAGTTAGGATCACCACTTTATTTTCAGAATGTGAAATGTCAGAATAATAGTAGAGATAATGATTTATTTCAGCATTTCTTTCTTTCATTACATTCCCAGTGGGTCAGAAGTTTACATACACTCAGTTAGTATTTGGTAGCATTGCTTTTAAATTGTTTAACTTAGGTTAAACATTTCGGGTAGCCTTCCACAAGCTTCCCACAAAAGGTTGGGTGAATTTTGGCCCATTCCTCCTGACAGAGCTGGTGTACCTCCAATACCTTGACTTTGTTGTCCTTAAGCCATTTTGCCACAACTTTGGAAGTGTGCTTGGGGTCATTGTCCACTTGGAAGACTCATTTGTGACCAAGCTTTAACTTCCTGACTGATGTCTTGAGATGTTGCTTCAATATATCCACATCATTTTAAATTCCTCATGATGCCATCTATTTTGTGAAGTGCACCAGTACCTCCTGCAGCAAAGCACCCCCACAACATGATGCTGCCACCCCCGTGCTTCACGGTTGGGAAGGTATTCTTCGGCTTGCAAGCCTCCCCCTTTTTCCTCCAAACATAACGATGGTCATTATTGCCAAACAGTTCTATTTTTGTTTCATCAGACTAGAGGACATTTCTCAAAAAAGTATGATCTTTGACCCCATGTGCAGTTGCAAACCGTAGTCTGTCTTTTTTTATGGCGGTTTTGGAGCAGTGGCTTCTTCCTTGCTGAGCGGCCTTTCAGGTTATGTCGATATAGGACTCGTTTTTCTGCGGATATAGATACTTTTGTACCTGTTTCCTCCAGCAACTTCACAGGGTCCTTTGCTGTTGTTCTTGGATTGATTTGCACTTTTCGCACCACAGTACGTTCATCTCTAGGAGACAGAACGCATCGCCTTCCTGAGCGCTATGACGGCTGTGTGGTCCCATGGTGTTTATACTTGCGTACTATTGTTTGTACAGATGAACATGGTTCCTTCAGGCGTATGGAAATTGCTCCCAAGGATGAACAAGACTTGTGGAGGTCTACAATTTTTTTTTCTGAGGTCTTAGCGGATTTTCTTTTGATTTTCCCATGATGTAAAGCAAAGAGGCAATGAGTTTGAAGGTTGGCCTTGAAATACATCCACAGGTACACCTCCAATTGACTCAAATGATGTCAATTAGCCTATCAGAAGCTTCTAAAGCCATGGCATAATTTTCTGGAATTTTCCAAGCTGTTTAAAGGCACAATCAACTTAGTGTATGTAAACTTCTGACCCACTGGAATTGTGATACAGTGAATTATAAATGAAATAATCTGTCTGTAAACAATTGTTGGAACAATTACTTGTGTCATGCACAAAGTAGATGGCCTAACCGACTTGCCAAAACTATAGTTTGTTAACAAGAAATGTGTGGAGTGGTTGAAAAACTAGTTTTAATGACTCCAAACTAAGTGTATGTAAACGTCAAACTTCAACTGTATATGAATTTCTCATCATGTTGCTTTTTCACTCAGGTGGCCATAAAATGTGTGACCAGAGGAATCGCAAAGCCATACATAAAGCTTGTAAGTAACCTGTTTCAGTTTCTACAACTGCAAAGACTCTCAGGTTAAGTATACAGAAAGTCACCTTTTTTAACCTTCTTACCCCACTCTCCTCTCCATCCACTTTTCCCTCCCCTCTCACCTCCAGCCTGGGGAGCGGAGTGCTTTGTCATTGGAGGTGACCCTGGTGCAGATTGTCTCATGGCCCCCGTCCTGCTGCTACGTGCTGGGCCTGCTGGAGTGGTTTGAGAAGGCTGAGCGGTCCCTGCATGGACTTGTTTGAAGCTGGGTGGACGGGTGGACAAGTGTCTGGCCAGGAACATCAGGTGATGCTCTCGTGAAGTCCAGTGTGGCTCAGTACGTAAACGTTTGGCACAAGAAATGCCAAGGTTGTCAGTTGAATTCACACAGGGATCACATACACCTACTACAAATGTATGGATTCCCTGTTCTGTACTCTACTCTCTAGTTGCTACTAAGTCACAAACTAAGTCGCTATGGATAAGAGTGTTTGTTAAGTGGCATATATTCTGATTATGTTATTACAGGTGATGCTGGCTGTTCTATACTAAGATTATGTTATTACAGGTGATGCTGGCTGTTCTATACTCTGATTATGTTATTACAGGTGACGCTGGCTGTTCTATATTATAATTATGTTATTACAGGTGATTCTGGCTGTTCTATACTCTGATTATGTTATTACAGGTGGCGCTGGCTGTTCTATATTATAATTATGTTATTACAGGTGATGCTGGCTGTTCTATATTATAATTATGTTATTACAGGTGATTCTGGCTGTTCTATACTCTGATTATGTTATTACAGGTGGTGCTGGCTGTTCTATATTATAATTATGTTATTACAGGTGATGCTGGCTGTTCTATATTATAATTATGTTATTACAGGTGATGCTGGATGTTCTATATTATAATTATGTTATTACAGGTGATGCTGGCTGTTCTATACTCTGATTATGTTATTACAGGTGGCGCTGGCTGTTCTATATTATAATTATGTTATTACAGGTGATGCTGGATGTTCTATATTATAATTATGTTATTACAGGTGATGCTGGCTGTTCTATACTCTGATTATGTTATTACAGGTAGTGGTGCTGGCTGTTCAGCAAGAAAACACTCTGAAACTGACTGGGGGGATGCTGCACCGTGACTTCAAGGTAGGAGGTAGGAGACAACAAGGGAATCGCTGGTCAGGGTTATGTTCAGTAGGCACGAAATGGAAGAAAACGCTCTGAAACTGAGTGAAATAGGTAGGCGCTATCTGAACTCGTCCAGTAAGAAGCACTTTTGTTAGTGTGCCCTAATGAACATGACCCAGTTGTAAAGATCTGGAAAATGTCTCAGAAATCAGGATATTAGTAATTTACAGTAATCTCTCTGTAATGTCTCCTTCCTTCTTCCTTCCCTCAGGTAGAGAAGAGTACTGTCCTCCAGAGTGGGTGCTGAGTGGTGTGTACCAGGGTCGCCACCATCTGGTTACTGCAGGTACTGCTTTACGGCCTGGTGTGTGGCCACCTGCCCTTCAACAAGGAGGCTGACATCATCGCTGGGCGCCTGTGCTTCAAAAAGGACCCGACAAAAGGTGAGGGGGTGCGCAGAGAGAGAGAAGTTTCTGTTGCTATGTATGAGTATGTTCTTGGATGTGGTTATGGATACATGAGTGGGTTAAAGGTGGGTACTAGTCTTTTTAGCTAAAATTCCACACCTGTCATTTTCCAAAGAGCTTGGACAAATGACAGGAGTGGCAAGGAGTGGAATATTAGCTAAAAGGACTGGTACTCAGACTAGATTAAAGGTGATCAAATACAAAAAAAGATTGAAGAGACCCAAAGGCCAAATCTCCATCCTATCGCTGTTTCACCATGATACAGAGTGTGAGGAGTTGTTCAGCTGGTGACTGTAGCAGGATCCCACTAAGAGGCCTGTTCTCCTCCATGACTGGATGGCTGAGGGAGAGGTGACCCAGGGGGATTGGTGATGACAAGCTTTAGGAGAGTGGGAGACCTACCACCCGAGTCACCTGTGGTGGCTCACAAGATACAAATATGACAACAACAAAGATCATGGAAGAATTGCAAAAATAACCAGCATCTGAATAAAGAATTCCAAGAAAGAATACAAAACACATACTCTGAGTGGAATGTAGTTTTTGCAGTCAGAAAATGTCAGAAAATGAAGAAAAAAAACTCATTAGGTGGATGTTTGTTTATTATGTCCAGAAAATTAATATACAGTATATCAAAAAGAATATCCCAATAAGGCATTTGGTCATTTGATCAGAAGGTTTAACGTAACACATTATTTCCTCAATACATCTACAAATGGATTTGTCAAGAGATTATATTTTTTCTAGAATTGTTGTAAATACGTTATAAAAGAGGATGCCCTCTGAGACGTGTCCAGGAACATGTGATGACATCACTACATTCCAAAGGACTTGTTCCTAGCTTGGTCCCAGATCTGTCAGTGCTGTATATTAATGCCCATAGGAGTTAGCTAAATAGGACAAATAGATCTGGAACACAGGAGGTTGGTGGCACCTTAATTGGGGAGGACAGGCTCGTGGTAGTGGCAGAGTCAGTGGAATGGTATCAAATACATCAAACACATGGTTTGATGCCATTCTATTTGATCCGTTCCAACCATTATTATAAGTCGTCCTCCCCTCAGCAGCCTCCACTGATCTGGGACCAGGTGAACTAGTTCAAGCATAATCACACACAAACTGCTCTGCATTAGAGGGAATGAAATCTTACCGTACGGTGCCATCTATCCACCATGATAGCACAAAATCTAACTCTGAAAACGGCATATTATTACATGTCTTCGTTATGACATAAAGATGATTTAAATCTTACGATATAAGTATCTCATCTTCTTTCACAACAAAAGCACAAAATGTTTGACAAACGTTGGATTCTGATCAAATATCATAAAGCATTTTAGGACTGAGAAGGGGCCATTTGAGACAGGTCGTCTGGTGTCTGCGAGCTTCCTTCAAGCGTAGAAAGGAAACCAGTTCTGGGCCCGTAATTATATAGCGTCTCAGAGTAGGAGTGCTGATCTAGGATCAGGTCAACCCTGCCCTTGTAATCTTATTCATTATTATATAAAAAGCTAAACTGATCCTAGATCAGCACTTCTACTCTGAGATGCTTTATGAGTACAGGCCCAGGGGGTTATAGTGCCAGCACATCCCCTAAGAGGGTGGTCTCAGTGGCAGTCAGTCAGGTCCAGTGCAGCTCTACACAGTTTTTCTGGCTGTCAGCACTCTCACGATGGAACCCACTCCTCCAGCAGAGAGAGCCTAGAATCCCACACAGTATGAACACAGTGAATACAAATAACAACAATATAACAGGAATATGGAAATAACAGTTAATAAAGCAATCTAACAGTAAAGGGTTCTTCAGTGAGCACTTCTTAATAAAAAATGTATGCATGTGCTTTATCAGTGTGTGCGTTTCACACACACCTACTACCTTGTAAGTGCTTCCAGCCATACACCAGTAAGGATAAATAAGTCTTACCTTTTCGTGCCACTGCAGCAGGGTAGCACTGCTGTTTTCAGAAGGCTTCTCAAAGCCCTTGTAGATGTACTTCATGAGCAGGTCAACTCCGTTCTTATCCAGAGACTGTACAGCTTTCTCAATGTCACTGCTCTTGAAGGCACTCAGTACTTTAAGCATCAGGGCTTCAGCACGATCCTAATCACACACACAGTGAAGGAAGTACACGCTTTTACATGCCTCAAACTCAAAGTGTATTTTGAGGAACAAGCTAGTTTTGTTTCACATGGGACTGTTAACGCTCGACATGGTTCTATTGTGTTGTAATGAAGGCTGACCTTAACATTTTGGTTTTTGGTGTTGATGGGGGGATTCTTCAGTACAGCCTGCAAAGCTTCCATCAGGTTCCCTGTGCATCAGTGTTAAGGAAAAGATAGACAGACAAACTATACAAAAGTTGTATACTAATGAGAGAGCGCCACAGTAATTCTTGATTCACCTCTCTTCAAAAATGTTTTAGAATCTCAATGACTGACTGATTGATTGACTGGTGGAATTCACTTCCTACCCTCCAACTTGTCTGAACCTGCTTTAAAACAAATGACTGTCTTCAGGTCATAAATAAAATATTAGGCCTACTACTACCACCATCACCAAACCTTTACTGAATAAAACACATAATCTGACTGCAGAACGTATTCTCGTTATATGAAAAGGGAAGATCGTTGGATCAATGACATGAGAGCACCACGCCCTGACTTGACGGGCGCACGCACAAGCGTCGACTTTATCTGCAACATAGTAGCATCATGACTTGTCAGATGGTCTGAAATGCAACATTATAACAGAACTGTGTCGGCTTCACGTCACTCCATTAAATTTAACAGTGCACTTAGTACATCAAAGCAATGTAAAAGGATATTGTCTGATCAGCGAATCCACTTCTGCTTCATCTGGACCGACCTGACTCTCTCCATTATCCTCATCGTCCACAAATTTGTTCTCGTCGTACTCGTCCACGTCCACCTTCCTGAATTGGTTCGAATCATTATTCTTCGACATTTTGAAGAGATATTTAGTTGTTTAAAGAAGAATTGGGAAGAAAACTGCAAGATTGTCTGTGCTGCTTTACAATTTAAACATTTCTGCTTTCATTTCCTGTCTCGAGCTGACAGCTTCACTTCCGTATAGAGGGCGCTCTCTAGTGGTTGATGTGTGCTAGGCATATACCGTCTATGGTGATATGTCTAGATGGGCCAGTACTCATACATAACAGTAGATGGTGGTATAGGTTGAGAAAAAAGCTAACTCTCTCCACAACCAAAACTGTGGCAAAGCTTTGAAAGGATCTCAATTAGACCCCTTGACTGAGTTTTGAGAAGGAAGCAAGGAGAGAAGACGCGAGGAATCAAGGAAATACAATTGAGAATCTCCAGTTGTAAATGAGACTCAGACTTTTTGTGTGTGTTTGGGTTTTACTATCCTTGAGAGGACCAGAAGTGCTCACAAAGATAGTAAAACAAGGAAAATTCTGACAAATCGGCACATTTCGCTAGTACCCACAAGGAAAATTATATTTTAGGCTCAGGTGTTAGGTTTACAATTAGGGTTAGAATTAGTGTTAGGGTTCAGGGTCAGGAGTTAGGTTTAGGGATAGGGGTTAAGGTTAGGTTTAGGGAAAATAGGATTTTGAATGGAAATCAATTGTTTGGTCCCCACAAGGATAGTAAAACAAACGTGTGCATGGAAACACATATCCTCAAAGATGGACGGCAGGTGGGAGGAGGGGAGATCAGATGGGACTATTCTAGCCAATGAGAGGGCAGATACGTCTGCGAACAACAGGCACAATTTAGTAGTTTTTCCTCAAAGTTGCTTGAATGGCACGTGCATCCACTTACATCAGTACATTTGTAACAGCCTAAACATGACGAAACTTCTATTCCATCGAATAAATCTGATGTAATTCGACACTCTCATTGACCTCCATACAAAAAAATCCCCACTTGGCCTATTTATTTTACACGGACAGATTTTGGGTGGAATAAATCATCCCGCTTCGCCTCTTCCTCTCTACTTAGTCAGCTAGGTTAACACATGGCATGAGTCAACACACTCCCGCTCTAGTTTATTCCAGTTTCTGAACGGAATACATATTGAGGGTATACAGTAGTTGGTGATTCACCTAGAAAAGTGGTAGTTTGTGTTTCACCTAGACAGGTTTTGCTCGCGGTTTGAGCAAGAACATAATAACTGATTCAATTTTTTAAACAAGTGCTTTCCATAAACTATGTGAATGGCCTACACGTATCAACTTTCAGAGTGAAAACTTTTGTTTATATTTTGTGCATATTAATTGAATATTGACAAATGCATCCGAAAAAATATTGGGCCTATTTATTGGAATCCTTGCTGTTAATAGATCGCAAATTAAGCAGCATACAACTGACCTAAACGTTTGGAAATTATAAATTCACTTTCTCATCCATATAGCCTTAAAACGCATCTCAGGTGCAAGTGCACTGTTTAGCGTCAGACACCTTCCCCTTTTCCACATTTTGTTACATTACAGCCTTATTCTAAAATTGATTAAATATTTGTTTGTTTTTTTCAATCTACACACAATACCCCATAATGACAAAGTGAAAAAAAGGTTTCGAATTTTTAGCAAATGTATATATATATATATATATATATAAACAGAAATACCTCATTTACATAAGTGTTCAGACCCTTTGCTATGAAACTCGAAATTGAGTCTAATATATACTATACAGTCTTCAAACCCCTTGAATTTTCCCACATTTCGATACGTTTTAGACTTATTCTAAAATGCATTCAATAGTTTTTTCCCCCTCATCAATCTATACACAATACCCCAGAATGACGAAGCGTTTTTTAGAAATGTTTGCAAATGTATTCAAAATATAAAACTGAAATATCACATTTAAGGAGTTAAGGTCAGGTTTAGGGAAAATTGGATTTTGAATGGGAATCAATTGTTTGGTCCCCACAAGGATAGTAAAACAAACGTTTGCATGGAAACACGTATCCTCAAAGATGGACGGCAGGTGGGAGGAGGGGAGAACAGATGGGACTATTCTAGCCAATGAGAGGGCAGATACGTCTGCGAACAACAGGAAAACTATGTCGTTTTTCCTCAAAGTTGCCTGAATGCCACGTGCATCCACTTAAATCAGTACATTCGTAAAAGCCTAAACATTACGAAACTTCTATTCCATCGAATAAATCTGTCGTAATTCGACACTCTCATTGACCTCCATACAAAAAAATCCCCAGCCTCTTCCTCTCTACTTAGTCAGCTAGGTTAACACATGACATGAGTCAACTGCACACTCCCGCTCCAGTTTATTCCAGTTTCTGAACGGAATACATATTGAGGGTATACAGTAGTTGGTGATTCACCAGATTTTGCTCGCGGTTTGAGCAAGAAATACATGTATCAACTTTCAGAGTGAATGCTTTTGTTTATGTTTTGTGCATATTGAATTGAATATTGCCAAATTGCCAAATGCATCAGTAAAAATATTGCGCCTATTTATTGCAAAACTTGCTGTTAATAGATCGCAAATTAAGTAGCATACAACTGACCTAAACGTTTGGAAATTATAAGTTAACTTTCTCATCCATATAGCCTTAAAACGTATCTCAGGTGCAAGTGCACTATTTAGCTCACATCTGACGGCTGGGGGGGCATTTGGGACGTACAGCAGATCGCTAACATATTCTAATGATTATGATCAGATTTCCTCATTTCAAATATTATGGCGACACTATACCAAAAATGGTTTGGTATGGTTTAGAAATTTGGGAACCAAACTCGAGTTATCACTTGGACATGTTGAAATATCTTCATGTCTGTAATAAAAACATTCAGGCTTCTATAATAACTGTCAATTTATTGAAAAAAATCAGAATTTGGAATTTGGCAGTTTGGAAAAAACTAATCCCGTCCGAAACGTCCTATGGAATAAAGGACGTTCTGGAGTAATAATTACATAACAAACGTTCTCTAGTAATACTAGTCCCGTACAAATAGGGGTTATGTGTTACTAATTACAGTGATGTAAAGTACTTAAGTAAAAATACTTTAAAGTACTCCTTAAGTCGTTTTTTGGGTTATCTGCACTTTACTATTTATATGTTTGACTACTTTTACCTTTACTTCACTACATTCCTAAAGAAAATTATGTACTTTTTACTCCATACATTTTCCCTGACCCCCAAAAGTACTAGCTACAATTTGAATGCTTAGCATTACAGGAAAAAGGTACAATTCACACACTTATCAAGAGAACATCCCTGGTCATCCTTACTGCCTCTGATCTGTACTTTTACTCAAGTATAGTATTTTTTCCACCACTGTACTTAAGTACATTTAAAATCTGAGACTTTTAGACTTTTACTCAAGTATTATTTTACTGGGTTACTTTCACTTTTACTTGAGTAATTTTATATTAAGATATCTTTACTTTTACTCAAGTATGACAATTGAGTACTTTTTCCACCTCTGACTAATTATAAACTGGGTGGTTCGAGCCCTGAATGCTGATTGTCCAAAAACCATGGTATATCAGACCATTTACCACATGTATGACAACATATATATATTTGTACTGTTCTGATTATGTTGATAACCAGTTTATAATAGCAATAAGGCACTTTGGAGGTTTGTGGTATACGGCCAATACAGCACGGCTGTGTCCAGGCACTCTGCGTTGCATCGTGCTTAAGAACAGCCCTTAGCCGTGGTATATTGGCCATATACCACAAACCCCCGAAGTGCCTTACCATTCAAAACAGAAAAAAATAAAATAAGTGAGTCGGCATGCAATTTCTACATGATGAGTGTGCGAGTATTTGACATCTGTGCTAGTGGAAGCAAAGGAGAATACTGTACGTAATAATTCAATGTCTAGACAGCTGGTTCACTACAGAAGAGAAGTGGAATAGAGCTGAATCATTGTCTTGAAATCTATTTTACCAAGAGCTATATGTGTGGATTCCTTCCACTTGCATAAATCGCATGTACTGTATACAATCACACAAATAAATAACCTCAATGTTCAAATGCATATTCAAAGAAACATACACATTCACAGAAAACTGGATCTATATTTCTTAACAATATTAGTGCATCAAGAATGACAATTCAATTTACATGGACTTTTTCTGTCAAAGATTTATTGCCAATGAAATTAGTTAATACACAAACACTAATTTAGAATGCAAATAGCAGTTACATTTTTTATGTAAAAAAAGATCTCCCATTTTCTAAACACATAAATTCACACACATATTGTCCAGTCCTTGTGATGCCAATTTCTTTATCATTAATTTATACTTGTAAACAACCTGGTCTACCTGTACAACAGGAGCCCATTACTTTAACTTATATGAACCATTATCTATACATTACAGGTTTACAAAGATAGATTTCAAACACATTGAAACTGTTCATGAATCATTGCAACTCCTGGCCCACTTCTTGAATACGTCTCAGCAGGCCAGTAAACTATCATCTTCTATTATACAGTGCATTCAGAAAGTATTCAGACCACTTCCCTTTTTTCACATTTTGTTATGTTACAGCCTTATTCTAAAATGGATTAAATATTTGTTTCCCCTCAATCTACACACAATACCCCATAATGACAAAGTGAAAAAGGGTTTAGAATGTTTTGAAAATGTCAAAAAAAAAAAAAAATATATATGTTATTTACATAATTATTCAGACACTTTGACTTTTTCCAAATTTTGTTTTGTGTTAGCCTTATTCTAAAATGGATTACATCGTTTTTTCCCCTCATCAATCTACACACAATACCCTATAATGACAAAGCAAAAACAGTTTGCAAATGTCTAAAAAATATAAAACTGAAATATCACATTTAGATAAGTATTCAGACCCTTTACTCAGTACTTTGTTGAAGCACCTTTGGCAGCGATTACAGCCTCGAGTCTTCTTGGGTATGACGCTACAAGCTTGGCAAATCTGTATTTGGGGTCTCTCCCGTTGTTCTCTGCAGATCCTCTCAAGCTCTGTCTGTTGGATGGGGTGAGTCGGTGCACAGCTATTTTCAGGTCTCTCCAGAGATATTAGGGCAGACAGCTCTAGGAAGTGTCTTGGTGGTTCCAAACTTCTTCCTTTTAAGGATGGAGGCCACTGTGTTCCTGGGGACCTTCAATGCTGCTGAAATGTTTTGGTACTCTTCCCCAGATCTGTGCCTGGACACAATCCTGTCTCAGAACTCTACAGACAATTCCTTCAATCTCATGACTTGGTTTTTGCTCTTACATGCACTGTCAACTGTGGGACCGTATAGACATGTGTGTGCCTTTCCAAATCATGTCCAATCAATAGAATTTACCACAAGTGGACTCCAATCAAGTTGTAGAAACATGTCAAGGATGAGCAATGGAAACAGGATGCACCTGAGCTTAATTTAGAGTATCATAGCAAATAAGGTATGTTTTTTAAATTTATTAAACATGCAAAAAAATGTAAAAACCTGTTTTCACTTTATCATTATGTGGTATTGTGTGTAGATTGATGAGGATAATAAAAAAAAATACATTTTAGAATAAAGGCTGTAACGTAACATTCAGAAAATGTCAAGGGGTCTGAAAACTTTCTGAATGCACTGTAAATAAGGGGTCAACCCTTCTACAGGTATGGGTTCACTTAGTTGCATGATAGGGCTAGTGGCAGAGTAGCTACAGTGGCTTGCGAAAGTATTCACCCCCTTGGCATTTTTCCTATTTTGTTGCCAACCTGGAATTAAAATGGATTTTTTGGGAGGTTGTATCATTTGATTTACACAACATGCCTACCACTTTGAAGATGCAACATATTTTTTTTATTTTGAAACAAACAAGAAGTAAGACAAAAACTTGAGCGTGCATAACTATTCACCCCCCCAAAGTCAATTCTTTGTAGAGCCACTTTTGCAGCAATTACAGCAGCAAGTCTCTTGGGGTATGTCTCTTTAAGCTTGGCACATCTAGCCACTGGGATTTTTGCCCATTCTTCAAGGCAAAACTGTTCCCAGCTCCTTCAAGTTGGATGGGTTCCGCTGGTGAACAGCAATCTTTAAGTTGTACCACAGTTTCTCAATTGGATTGAGGTCTGTGCTTTGACTAGGCCATTCCAAGACATTTAAATGTTTCCCCTTAAACCACTCGAGTGTTGCTTTAGCAGTATGCTTAGGTTATTGTCCTGCTGGAAGGTGAACCTCCGTCCCAGTCTCAAATCTCTGGAAGACTGAAACAGGTTTCCCTCAAGAATTTCCCTGTATTAAGCGCCATCCATCATTCCTTCAATTCTGACCAGTTTCCCAGTCCCTGGCGATGAAAAACATCCCCACAGCATGATGCTGCCACCACCATGCTTCACTGTGGGGATAGGTTCTCGGGTGATGAGAGGTGTTGGGTTTGTGCCAGACATAGCGTTTTCCTTGATGGCCAAAAGCTCAATTTTAGTCTCATCTGACCAGAGTACCTTCTTCCATGTTTGGGGAGTCTCCCACATTCCTTTTGGCGAATACCGCTCTGGCCACTCTTCCGTAAATCCCAACTCTGTCGAGTGTACGGCTTAAAGTGGTCCTATGGACAGATACTCTAATCTCCTCTGTGGAGCATTGCAGCTCCTTCAGGGTAATCTTTGGTCTCTTTGTTGCCTCTCTGAATAATTCCCTCCTTGCCTGGCCCTTGAGTTTTGCTGGGCGGCCCTCTCTTGGCAGGTTTGTTGTGGTGCCATATTTTTTCCATTTTCTAATAATGGATTTAATGGTGCTACGTGGGATGTTCAAAGTTTCTGATATTTTTTTTATAACCCAACCCTGATCTGTACTTCTCCACAACTTTGTCCCTGACCTGTTTGGAGAGCTCCTTGGTCTTCATGGTGCCGCTTGCTTGGTGGTTCCCCTTGCTTAGTGGTGTTGCAGACTCTGGGGCCTTTCAGAACAGATGTATATATACTGAGATCATGTGACAGATCATATGACACTTAAATAAAGTCCACCTGTGTGCAATCTAACTAATTATGTGACTTCTGAAGGTAATTGGTTGCACTAGACCATATTTATGGGCTTCATAGCAAAAGGAGTGAATACATATGCATGCATCACTTTTCAGATTCATTATTTAGATTTATATAGATTTTTTTTAAAACAAGTCATTTTTTTTCATTTCACTTCACCAATTTTGACTATTTTGTGTATGCCATTTAAACTCTATTTAAATTACAGGTTGTAATGCAACAAAATAGAAAAAACGCCAAGGGGGATGGATACTTTTGCAAGGCACTGTAAAAGCAACCCAAAGGAAGAGGATCCTTTGTGAGACACCGTCTATAGCATAGGGCCATCCCAACATGGAATGTGTGTGTAATGAGCTTCCTGTGTGTTGCGTGCCCATTTCAACTTGCCAGCCTCAGAGACATTCTAGGTTTGTTCCAACTCCCCACATGCCTTTTCACCCTCACATCACGCCATTCAGCCAGGCCTTCCCCTGGAGGAGTGAGCTAACACTCCTCCCCAGACATCCCCTGCTTCTCTCCCACTGGGTAAAACAGGGGGAAAGGAGGGGAGGAGACATTCCATCATCCCTTCCCCCACTTCTCTTCTACAGTCTGGAGGAGGGAGAAGAGGAAGGAGGAATTGAGAGCCAGGTCTCCATTGTGTAAATGCTGTGAATAGCACGCTTGCCTAGGCAGAATGTGGGTGCCAATAGAATTTCACAGATTGCCTTACAGAAGGAGTGTTTTTAGAGGCGGAGATGTGGACTTGCAAGCCTGAGCTCCTCATTGGTATAATGGTCAGTATCCCCTCCTGTCACACGGGGGCCGGGAGACCGGGGTTCAAAATCCTAGACGGGAGAGTACAGGCACAGTGTGATAAAGAAAACACGCTATTTTCCCCCATCTGCTGCAACAGAGACAATGTTGCCCTAAATCTCAGCAATGTTTCCACAATAAAGCAAAAGACCAAACACCCTTCCCCGGTATGTATGGAACAAAATACTAATAAATAGATGAAAAGGGAACAAGAGACCGGTAAAGATAGCTAGAAAGGCATGAAGAAAATATCATTGGTAAGGAGTCATTCTAATTCAACTACAGATATTTCAAGTTTGGATCTGCAGCAAATACGTGAGTCAGTAAAATCAGTTTTAGAAGTAAATGTTCATCCCTTGACAACGCCACGCCTCGACTGACCCCTGCCAGAGATACATTGCATCGCTAGGCAGGCCTTCACACAAACATGCATTCCCAGGTGTGATCTCTCCTCTCTCCTCTGCCTGCTGCATGAAGGGATGGAGTGTGTGTGTCCTTGTGTGTGTGAGAGAGTGAGCGACCCGTTTAAAGATTAACCACACCACCCCAGATGCTAGGCTAGGAATATACAGAACAAGGTGTGCTGCATCCTCTCCCAAACAATAGTCATACAGAGCTCAAAAGAAGAGGCTGCATAGTTGCTTTAAGTCACCCTGGTCTCAGATCAGTTTGTACTGTCTTTCAAACTCCCATGGCCATTGTTGTGAGTTGGCAAGAAATCACAAACAGGTCTGAGACCAGGCTAGCTTGAAGTGAGGCTTATATCCCATTCAAACAGAGATAAGCCTTGTAGCTACAAGGATAGGTTGGTTACCATTCTTATCTGTTCTTAGAGCTGTAACGTTTTGTTCTATAAAAAAACTTAACCTCCAGGTCTTGTCATGGATATAGAAAGGTGTCTCTGGTGGTTATATGGGAAGCTTAGCTGAGCTGACGTTCCGTTTCAAGAACTTCTTGTTTTCAATCTCATTAAGTGAGATGGAGACGGAGCAGCGTGAGGGGTTCTCCCGTCTCTGGCTGATGCTGTCCATTATCGCATCCTTGATCACCTACAGCAGACAGAGAAGAAAGAGAGGGAGAGAGAGAAGGAGAGAGAGAAAGAGAAAGAGAGAGAGGGAGAGAAAGAGAGAGAGAGAGGGTGACAGGGAGGGAAAGAGATGGGTGAGGGGGAGAGACCAACATAAGATGATAGAGGAAACAGAACAGAGAAAATACAGCACTGAAAATACAGAGGATAATAATTTTGCACGCCCAATTTTTCAGTTTTTGATTTGTTAAAAAAGTTTGAAATATCCAATAAATGTCGTTCCACTTCATGATTGTGTCCCACTTGTTGTTGATTCTTCACAAAAAAATACAGTTTTATATCTTTATGTTTGAAGCCTGAAATGTGGCAAAAGGTCGCAAAGTTCAAGGGGGCCGAATACTTTCGCAAGGCACTGTACATCACATACTACAGGCTAATAATAAACACATGTAAATCACATTGTGGCTCTCCATCACAGCAGCAGTTACACACTGTCAACAACACCAGGCTGTGGTGAGATACACAGATATTTGATGGGGAAACAAGAAAGTGACATTTTGTTCCAGAATAGTTTGAAAAAATATTGAGGACGTTCATTTGCTTTAACTCGAGTGTTCCATTTGTACATGTGCATTTGCAGGGCACAACACAAAAGAAACCAGGCCAAGCATCATACAAGTTAGGCCTAATGATAAATAGGCACATATTATTTTCCAGTGCCCAGTGCCTTAAGTTCAATTTTCAATTAAAATTTGTATTATTTGAGTACTCGAGTACTCTAAATCAAATAATGTGAGTACTCGCAGTCAATTTAAAAAAAATGCCCATCACTACGTGCATCACTACGTGCATTTGCTTGTTTGTGTGTGTGTGAGACGCACCTCGATGTTGTTGAGCGTGTTGAATTCCATGAGGTCGTGGAGGCGGGTGAAGGCCTGGTTGGAGTACTGGAAGTTGAACGTGGAGTATGGACTCTCGGGGTCGTCGAAGACATCAAAGTCACCAAACTCCTTCTCTTTATCCGTCTCTCGAGGGACTCCTGATGGATAATACAAAAAGAAGAGTGGTTGTTGTTATTTTAATGCACATATAATCTTTACAACTCACTCACTAAAATAGAAATCAGAAAGACAGTAAAAAACAAAAACAATGACAGAGGTGACTGGCTTATGTCAGTAAATAAATTCCAGCGTCTGTGTAGAGATGACGAAACAATGGCAGATACTGAAACAGAAAGATAGAGTGGAATTGGTAGAGGATAAAATCTCAAAGATAGTATTATGCTGAAAGTAAGTTAAGAGACAGAGTGGGGGGAGAAGGAGAGTGGGCATCCTACATGTTTAAACAACAGTGTCCTACAATAGGTTGGAATTCTGCAATATGTGGATTTAAAAAAAATCTGATACGTAGTAAGCCATATCCCATAGAGATGGAATGAACAACGAGTCAATACCTAAAATACAATTTTTAAGTCATGAGATAAGTCTTTACAGTAATACTTAAGTTTTAAGTTGATAACAAGACAGTGAAGTTTAGGTCCGAGATGCCATTTTATCTGATGAGCAGATACCTTGGAGGTGTAAATATGTGATGTGAGAAAGTTTAATTTTAAACAGCAGACTAAACATTTCTTTGAGACAACAGTTTAATTTGGTAACCAGTTTATGAAAGGTATAAGGCACCTTGAGGCTTTGTGGTATATGGCCAATATACCTTGGCTAAGGACTGTATCCAGGGACTCCGCAGTGCGAAACAAGCCCTTTGCCGTGGTATACTGGCCATATACCACAACCCCTTGTGCCTTATAGCTTAAACAGCCCTGCTGTCCTTTCCACGTATACTGTAGGCCTATGTCCCAATAAACAGTAGTTGTTTCCTCTTCTCATTTCCCTAGTGATAGGGAAAGATCCAAATGAAGTCACCAGTGGGATTTCACCTAGCTACCATGACAACATCCACCAATTCTGACATAAATCCCATTCATGGAATAGAGGAAGATGATGAAGCCATTGCAGTCATTAATGTAGCAATAGACAGATGGGTCGTTAAAACTTCTTATGGCTGCAGGGGCAGTATTGAGTAGCTTGGATGAAAGGTGCCCAGAGGTGCCCAGAGTAAACGGCCTGCTCCTCAGTCTCAGTTGCTAATATATGCATATTATTATTAGTATTGGATAGAAAACACTCTGACGTTTCTAAAACTGTTTGAATGATGTCTGTGAGTATAACAGACCTCATATGGCAGGCAAAAACCTGAGAAGAAATCCAAACAGGAAGTGAGAAATCTGAGGTTGGTCGATTTTCAACTCAGGCCCTATTGAATTCACATTGGGATATGAATGAAGTTGCACTTCCTAGGGCTTCCACTAGATGTCAACCGTCGTTAGAAACTTGAATGAGGCTTCTACTGTGTTGTGGGACTGAATACAAGCTGAATGAGTCAGCTTACTGGCAGAGAGCCATTTCCTGGTCATGCGCATTCCACATGATATCGCCCTGCGTTCCGTTGCTCCTGTAGACACAAAGGAATTCTCTGGTTGGAACTTTATTGAATATTTATGATAAAAACATCCTAATGATTGATTCTATACTTAGTTTGAAATGTTTCTTCGACCTGTAATATAACTTTTTGAAGTTTTTGTCCAAAGTTTTTGTCCAAACACACGAGCATTTGGATATGTGTACCTAACGCTAACAAAAGTAGCTACTTGGACATAAATAACAGACATTATCGAACAAATCAAGCATTTATTGTGGAACAGCGATTCCTGGGAGTGCATTCTGATGAAGATCATCAAAGGTAAGGGAATATTTATCATGTAATTTCTGGTTTCTGTTGACTCCAACATGGCGGCTAATTTGATAAATTTTCTGAGCGCCGTCTCAGTTTGCTTTTTCCGTAAAGTTTTTTGAAATCTGACACAGCGGTTGCATTAAGGAGATATCTATAACTCCATGTGTTTAACTTCTATTATCATCTACATTAATGATGAGTATTTCTGTTGAATCGATGTGGCTATGCAAAATCACTGGATGTTTTTGGAACTAGTGAACGTAACGCGCCAATGTAAACTCAGATTTTTTTATATAAATATGAACTTTATCAAACAAAACATACATGTATTGTGTAACATGAAGTCCTATGAGTGTCATCTGATGAAGATTATCAAAGGTTAGTGATTCATTTTATCTCTATTTGTGCTTTTTGTGACTCCTCTCTTTGGCTGGAAAAATGGCTGTGTTTTTCTGTGGCTTGGTGGTGACCTAACATAATCGTTTGTGGTGCTTTCACTGTAAAGCATATTTGAAATCGGACACTGTGGTGGGATTAACAACAAGATTACCTTTAAAACGGTATAAAATACATGTATGTTTGAGGAATTTTAATTATGAGATTTCTGTTGTTTTGAATTTGGCACCCTGCACTTTCACTGGCTGCTGTCATATCATCCCGATAACGGGATTGCAGCCCTAAGAAGTTTTAAGTAACAAAACCGATGTGTGTCGCAACCCTTGAGGCAAAACAGATGTGGTTGGCTCAATATCAAAGGATTAATGGCAACATGTAAGCTATATTTCTTCTCCAAATTGTTATAATAAACAAATACATTTGCACAATGAGCACTTGCTGTCTTTCAAATACATCGTTACAGTTGTTGGTTAGCTAGCTAATGGATTTTTGCTATTTTAGTATAGTCGTGACATGATAGCCATGAAACTGCTAAGTAGTTAATAAATAAATAGTTAACCAAATGACGACCGACCCGTAGCACTCACGTCGGTAGCACTCACGTCGGTAGCCTTGAAGTGCTTTGAAAGGCTGGTCATGGCTCACATCAACACCATTATCCCAGAAACCCTCAACCCACTCCAATTTGCATACCGCCCCAACAGATGATGCGATCTCTATTGCACACTGCCCTTTCTCACCTGGACAAAAGGAACACCTACGCACCTATGCTATTCATTGACTACAGCTCAGCATTCAACACCATAGTGCCCTCAAAGCTCATCACTAAGCTAAGGACCCTGGGACTAAACACCTCCCTCTGCAACTGGATCCTGGACTTCCTGACAGGCCGCCCCCAGGTGGTAAGGGTACGTAACAACACATCCACCATGCTGATCCTCAAAACGGGGGCCCTCAGGGGTGTGTGCTCAGTCCCCTCCTGTACTCCCTGTTCAATCATGACTGCATGGCCAGGCACGACTCCAACACCATCATCAAGTTTGCCGATGACACAACAGTGGTAGGCCTGATCACCGACAATGATGAGACAGCCTATAGGGAGGAGGTCAGAACCCTGGCCATGTGTTGCCAGGACAACAACCTCTCCCTCAACGTGATCAAGACAAAGGAGATGATTGTGGACTACAGGAAAAGGAGGACCGAGCAAACCCACATTCTCATCGACAGGGCTGTAGTGGAGCAGCTTGAGAGCTTCAAGTTCCTTGGTGTCCATATCACCAACAAACTATCATGGTCCAAACACACTAAGACAGTCGTGAAGAGGGCACAGCAAAGCCTATTCCCCCTCAGGAGACTGAAAATATTTGGCATGGGTCCTCAGATCCTCAAAAAGTTCTACAGCTGCACCATCGAGAACTGGTTGCAACACTGCCTGGTATGGCAATTGCTCAGCCTCCGACCGCAAGGAACTACAGAGAGTAGTGCATATGGCCCACTACATCGCTGGGGCCAAGCTTCCTGCCATCCAGGACCTCTATACCAGGCAGTGTCAGAGGGAGGACCTAAAAATTGTCAAAGACTCCAGCCACCCAAGTCATAGACTGCTCTCTCTGCTACCGCACGGCAAGTGGTACTGGAGCACCAAGTCTAGGTCCAAAACACTTCTTAACAGCTTCTACCGCCAAGCCATAAGAATCCCGAACAGCTAATCAAAGGGCCAGACCCATTTTTTACGCTGCTGCTACTACTGTCTGTTTATTATCTATGCATCACTTCAACTCTACCAACATGTACATATTACCCTCAATTACCTCGACTAACCAGTGCCCCAGCACATTGACTCTGTACCGGTACCCCCTGTATATAGCCTCGCTATTGTTATTTTACTGCTGCTGTTTAATAATGTGTTACTTTTATTTTCTATGTTTTACTTAACACTTCTTTTTCTTAAAACTGCATTGTTGGTTAAGGGCACGTAAGTAAGCATTTCACTGTAAGGTCTACTATACTACATCGGCGCATGTGACAAATACAATTTGATTTGAAATGGTTACCCAGACTATCTTGCACTGACTCTATGCATACTCGTAATACTATACTGAACAAAAATATAAACGCAACATGTAAAGTGTTGGTCCCATGTTTCATGAGCTAAAATAAAAGATTACCGAAATGTTTCACACACAAAAAGCATATTTCTCTCAAATTTTGTGCACAAAATTGTTTGTTTACATCCATTAGTGAGCATTTCTCCTTTGCCAAGATAATCCATTCACCTAACAGGTGTGGCATATCAAGAAGCTGATTAAACAGCATGATCATCAGTGCACCTTGTGATGGGGACAATAAAAGGCCACTCTAAAATGTGCAGTTTTGTCACACAACACAATGCCACAGCGTGCAATTGGCATGCTGCCTGCAGGAATCCCTACCAGAGCTGTTGCCTGAGAATGTAATGTTAATTTATCTACCATAAGTTGCCTCCAATGTCAATTTAGAGAATTTGGCAGTGCGTCCAACCGGCCTCACAACCACAGACCAAGTGTAACCACACCAGCCCAGGAACTCCACATCAGGCTTCTTCACCTGCGGAGACCAGCCTCCTGGACAGCTGATAAAACTGAGGAGTATTTCTGTCTGTAATAAATAACCTTTTGTGAGGAAAAACTCATTCTGATTGGCTGGACCTGTGTCCCAAGTGGGTGGGCCTATGCCCGCCCAAGTCCAACCATGGCTGCGCCCCTGCCCAGTCATGTGAAATCCATAGATTAGTTGAAAATTAATTTATTTAAATTGACCAATTTAATTATATGAACTGTAACTCAGTAAAATCGATGAAACTGTTGTATGTTGCGTTGTATGTAAAGTTGAAGTCGGAAGTTTACATACACTTAGGTTGGAGTCAATAAAACTTGTTTTTTAACCACCACAAATTTCTTGTTAACAAACTATAGTTTTGGCAAGTCAGGTTAGGACATCTACTTTGTGCATGACACAAGTCATTTTTTCAACAATTGATTACAGACAGATTATTTCACTTCTAATTCACTGTATCACAATTCCAGTGGGTCAGAAGTTTACATACACTAAGTTGACTGTGCCTTTAAACAGCTTGGAAAATTCCAGAAAATTATGTCATGGCTTTAGAAGATTCTGATATGCTAATTGACATCATTTGAGTCAATTGGAGGTGTACCTGTGGATGTATTTCAAGGGCTACCTTCAAACTCAGTGCCTCTTTGCTTGACATCATGGGAAAATCAAAAGAAAAAAGCCAAGACATCAGAAAAAAAATGGTGGACCTCCACAAGTCTGGTACATCCTTGGGAGCAAATTCCAAATGCCTGAAGGTACCATGTTCATCTCTACAAACAATAGTACGCAAGAATAAACACCATGGGACCACGCAGCCGTCATAGCGCTCAGGATTGAGACACGTTCTGTCTCCTAGAGATGAACATACTTTGGTGCAAAAAGTGCAAATCAATCCCAGAACAGCAAAGGACCTTGTGAAGTTGCTGGAGGAAACAGGTACAAAGTATCTATATCCACAATAAAACAAGTCCTATATTGACAGAACCTGAGCAAGGAAGAACTCAGCAAGGAAGACGCCACTGCTCCAAAACCACCATAAAAAAATCAGACTACGGTTTGCAACTGCACATGGGGACAAATATCGTAATTTTGGGAGAAATGTCCTCTGGTCTGATGAAACAAAAATAGAACTGTTTGGTCATAATGACCATCATTATGTTTGGAGTTAAAAGGGGTTGCTTGCAAGCCGAAGAACACCATCCCAACCGTGAAGCACGGGGGTGGCAGCATCATGTTGTGGGGGCGCTTTGCTGCAGGAGGGACTGGTGCACTTCACAAAATAGATGGCATCATGAGGGAGGAAAATTATGTGGATATATTGAAGCAACATCTCAAGACATCAATAAGGAAGTTAAAGCTTGGTCACAAATGGGTCTTCCAATTGGACAATGAGCCCAAGCATACTTCCAAAGTTGTGGCAAAATGGCTTAAGGACAGCAAAGTCAAGGTATTGGAGTGGCCATCACAAAGCCCTGACCTCAATCCCATAGAAAATGTGTGGGCAGAACTGAAAAAGCGTGTGCGAGCAATGAGGTCTACAAACCTAACTCAGTTACACCAGCTCTGTCAGGAGGAATGGGCCAAAATTCACCCAACTTATTGTGGGAAGCTTGTAGAAGGCTACCCAAAACGTTTGACCAAAGTTAAACTATTTAAAGGCAATGCTACCAAATACTAATTGAGTGTATGTAAAAGCTGAAATTTATCATTCTACTATTATTCTGACATTTCAAATTATTAAAATAAAGCGGTGATCCTAACTGACCTAAGACAGGGAATTTTTACTTGGATTAAATGTCAGGAATTGTGAAAAACGGAGTATAAATGTATTTGGCTAAGGTCTATGTACACTTCCAACTACTGTTCAAAAGTTTGGGGTCACTTAGAAATGTCCTTGTTATTGAAAGAAAAGCACATGTTTTGTCCATTAAAATAACATCAAAATGATCAGAAATACAGTGTAGACATTCTTAATATTGTAAATGACTATTGTTGCTGGAAACAAATATTTTTTTAAATAGAATATCTACATAGGCGTACAGAGACCCATTATCAGCAATCATCACTCCTGTGTTCCAATGGCACGTTGTGTTTGCTAATCCAAGTTTATCATATTAAAAAGCTAATTGATCATTAGAAAAGCCTTTTGCAATTATGTTAGCACAGCTGAAAACTGTTGTCCTGATTAAAGCAATACATCTGGCCTTCTTTAGACTAGTTTAGTATCTGGAGTATCAGCATGTGTGTTTGATTACAGGCTCAAAATGGCCAGAAACAAAGAACACATGCACATAACACACACACACAATATTTGATGCCGCTACTCTGTTCTTTATTTTACTCTTATTATTATTTATCCTGATGTCTAGTCACTTTAACCTGCCTTTATGTACATATCTACCTCAAATACCTCATGTCACTGCACATTGATCTGGTATTTTCTGTATATAGCTTCATTCTTTGTATTTATTTTGTGTGTTACTATTTTTCTATTTATAATTATTTTTTAACTCTGCATCGTTGGGAATGGCTCGTAAGCAAGCATTTCACGTTAAAGTCTACACCCGTTGTATTGAGCGCATGTGACAAATAAAATGTGTTTTGAGTTAAACACCTCAAAATAAGACATGGTATCAATAATAAGAGACAACTAGTTGAAACGAGCCGCCTATGATTTCCCGAATGGCAACTTTTTGTCATTGTGTCTAGCTAACAACAACAACACACGGCCTTCAGCATTGTTTTCAGGCAACCCGTCTATAGATCATAACTAGGACCTTCAATTTTTCCCAACCATCTAAGCTCACCATGAAAAACTCTGGGACAAAGTTTTAGCCTATAACACATTATAACACATTGTAGTTTATGGGCTTTAAACCAAGGCCTAGGGTGTGTCCAAAATGGACTCCATTTCCCTGTATAGTGCGCTACCTTTGGCCAAGGGGCTCTGGTCAAAAGTAGTGCACTAATAGGATGCCATTTCAGATGCAGCCTAGTTTTCCCTGATCCTACAGCCATACAGTAGTATCCCAGTTTCACCAGTCCTCACCGGGAGCTTTGAATTCCCTGAAGTTGATGTTGGCCAGTACAAAATGGATGACGGTGGGGCAGCACTTGTCTTCCTTGCGGGGTTTGAAGACATAACACTCCTTGAGGCCCTCACGGTCAAACACTTTGGGGTCGATCTTTGGGAAGGGAAGCTTGTTCATGCGAGCCCATTTCTCAGCTAGCAGGAGCTCCTTGACACACACACAGAACAGTAGATTGAAGAACAGACAGAAAACAGTCAATAAACGGACACACACACACACTGTCGTAAAAAATGGTATGTCATTCAGATGTATTACATTCTCAAATGTCTTTGTAAAACAGAGTAAATCTTGGTCTAAATATATTGTTGTGCAGAGCTAAAATGAGCTTGTATATCCAATCCATTTTGTATCACGTTGTATAACATGAGTCAAATGAAAGTCTGTTTCACATGTTGTTAATGGTTGCCGTTCATACAAGGACTTATACATAGTTAGACATGACCGCCTCGTCAACCTGATAGCTAGTGAGGTGAGACAAACAGTAACAGTGCTTATTCACAACCATTCTATTGTCAGAGGAGGCTGGTTTGATGTTGATGATGTATTTTCTTGCAAACCAAATAAGATATTTTGTTGTGGGGGGAGCCCCGGAGGGAGGTGCTCATTTTGCAAATGCGTTGTTCTTTTGACTCCTACATGGAGCAGGTCTTTTCTGACAAGTTGGTTATCAGTGCAAACTTGTAGTGTGGATATTTGGGCGTCTCAGCCACGTACAGTGCATTTGGAAAGTATTCAGACCCCTTGACTTTTTCCACATTTTGTTATGTTACAGCCTTAATGCAAAATGTATTAAAAAAACATTTTTCCTCACCAATCTACACACAATACCCCATAATGACAAAGCAAAAACTGTTTTTTAGGAATTTAGGCCAATATATAAAAAAAATATAAAAAAAACAGAAATATCACATTTACATAAGTATTCCCTTTACTCAGTACATTGTTGAAGCACCTTTGGCAGCGATTACAGCCTTGAGTCTTCTTGGGTATGACGCTACAAGCTTGGCACGTCTGTATTTGGGGAGTTTCTCACATTCTTCTCTGCAGGTCCTCTCAAGCTCTGTCAGGTTGAATGGGGAGCATCGCTGCACAGCTATTTTAAGATCTCTCCAGAGAGGTTAAGGTTCAGGTCTGGGTTCTGGCTGGGCCACTCAAGGACATTCAGAGACTTGTCCCAAAACCACTCCTGCGTTGTCTTGGCTGTGTGCTTAGGGTCGTTGTCCTGTTGGAAGGTGAACCTTCATCCCAGTCTGAGGTCCTGAGTGCTCTAAAACAGGTTTTCATCAAGGATCTCTGTACTTTGCTGCATTCATCTTTCAATTGATCCTGACTAGTCTCCCAGTTCCTGACGCTGAAAAACATTCCCACAGCATGATGCTGCCACCACCATGCTTCACCGTAGGGATGGTGCCAGGTTTCCTTCAGAAGTGACGCTTGGCATTCAGGCCAAAGTGTTCAATCTTGGTTTCATCATACCAGATAATCTTGTTTCTAATGGTCTGAGAGTCCGTTAGGTGCAAACTCCAAGCGGGCTGTCATGTGCCTTTTACTAAGGAGTGGCTTCCACTCTACCATAAATGCCTGATTGGTAGAGTGCTGCATAGGTGGTTGTCCTTCTGGGAGGTTCTCCCATCTCCACAGAGGAACTCTGTCAGAGTGACCATCGGGTTCTTGGTCACCTCCCTGGCCAAGGCCCTTCTCCCCGGATTGCTCAGTTTGGATGGGCGGCCAGCTCTAGGAAGAGTCTTGGTGGTTCCAAACTTCTTCCTTTTAAGAATGATGGAGGCCATTGCGCTCTTGGGGACCTTCGATGCTGCAGACATTTTTTGGCACCCGTACCCAGATATGTGTCTCGACACAATCCTGTCTCTGAGCTCTATGGACAATTCCTTCAAACTCATGGCTTGGTTTTTGCTGACATGCACTGTCAACTGTGGGACCTTATATAGACAGGTGTGTGCTTTTCCAAATCATGTCCAATCAATTGAATTTACCACAGGTGGACTCCAATCAAGTTGTAGAAACATCTCAAGGATGATCAATGGAAACAGGACGCACCTGAGATTGATTGATGAGGTCATTGTTTAAAAAAATAAATACATTTCAGAATAAGGCTGTGGAAAAAGGGCAGGGGTCTGAATACTTCCTGAATGCACTGTACATAGGCTGACAGTACGTGGCCTTCAGATTGCAGGCCTGCACAGGAAAAAGGCAAAGCAGATAGCGAGGTACTGCGCCGTATCAGCTGTCATGGGCAGCCTTGCTGGGTGGAGAAAAACTGCTTTCTGTATCCAAAGTGTCCATATATCCATGACCTATGAAATGTTTGAATCCTTCTTGACTGTAATGTAATTTGTGGAATCAAATAAAGTATTTAAAATGTGGGTGTGTGTGCAGTATGTTTGTATATAGAGAACACATACGTGTGTGCCTGTCTGCATGTGTTTGTGTGTCTGTGTGTGTGTGTGCGTGCTTGAATGTGTGTGCATTGCTCACCTTAAAGGGTGGGCTGGAGTCACTGGGGCGGGCTGAGAAGTCGAAGGAGATGATGAGGTCGACGCCACGCTGCGGCCGCAGGATGAGTGGGTACGGGAGGTTATAGGTCAGACCACTGTCCACTATGTGGATCTTCTTACTCTTCACGTCCAGCGGCTCGTAGATGCGGTCAAACTCATCTGGGTCTGAGGAGGACCGCAGTAAGGGGACGATAAATAATGTCATCATCTATAAAATCAATCACCCATTCTCACAAATAGTCTATAATAGTTATTCAAAGCCTTGATTTGATAGTTGATGTATTCCTTTACCCATCTACATAGAGATGGGTTAATGGGTCTGAACAGTCTAACAGGTTTCCAATCTTAGACAATCATGGTGATAGACTTGTTACAGACTGTTAACCCTTTGGCTGTTAACCCGCTGACCCACCCACTTAAACCCCCCGTTAAACTGATCTCAGACCTGTGACGGCGTCCTGTTCCTCCTCCAGGTTGTGGTGTGTGTATGATCTGTTGTTGAAGGGGGAGAAAGGCATGGAGGAGTTGAGGTTGAGCCCCAGCATGAAGTTGTGCACCTTTCCGGCTCTGCCCTCACGGGTGTTGAAGAGGGTGGACTCCCCCACCAGGGAGGTGAACATCCTGCTGGTCCAGCTGGCCTGGGCATTACGCTGGAGCTCTTCCTCTGCCTCCTGGTTTTCTGTTCCACCCGCTGGAGGGGATGGAGGAGAGGGGGATGAGGAGAGAGGGATGAGGAGGGGAGGATGAAAGGAGGATGAGGAGAGGGGGGAAATGGGGATGTCACTACCAAAGCCCTAAGACACACAACACACCCTTTCTCTCTCGTTGACCGTACCTTTTCTTGGCTCGTCCTCATTTTCCTGCGTCTCCTCACCCACAATGTGCTGAGGCTTTATTTGCTCTGAAAAACAGTGACAACATTCATGTGAAAACCAAACCCTCACTCAGTATCCAACTTAATCGTTTCACTGTACTTTAGCATGTGACAATAAAACTTGAACTGACTCACTATCCACAGTATGAGCTTGCTGACTGGACTTCCTCATTCCCTGTGGAGTTTCACAACAACATTCAGAGTACTGTCCAGAGTACTGTACATTGGTGTGACTGTGAACTACCATGGAGTAGTATTTGCAAGACATTAGTATTTGCAAGACATTAAAGTGCCATTATAGTTGCTTTCACATTAGGTCTGGCAGAGGAAGTTGTTATCATTTCTATCTGCTACCCAAGTGTTCTACGTGACTTTGTTTATTTGAGAAACTGTCAATCATGTAACCCTTAACCTGGCTGAAGTTAAACCGGTAAATGCTGTGTCAATGGTAAAAGGGTTCAACTTGATTAGCAACTTGATTATGACTCAATGAGCTGATATTCAGTGGAAGTAGGGTTATCCACTACTACATCTATATTTGGACATCGAGAAACATGCACATAACGGTACGCACGCACGCACACACACACACACACTCACGCACACACACACACCACGGTTTCCATTTTCTTTTGGAAAATAAATCAATTAAAATCCGATAAATAAATCTGCCGCCGGACAATTGTCCGGGAGAAGAAAAAAATCCTATCACAAAATAACGCTTTTTAGCCTATTCAACTGGTAATTGAAGCGCATTTACCATTTAAATGTACATAGGCAACAGTAGGCAGGCTTCAGCGTGTCACACACCACTTTGCAATGAGCTGAAGGCAGTATTCATTTTGAAAACATAGGGAATACTTTATTGTTTGAAACTAGGGATGCTCGATATATCGGTGAACATATCGGAATCGGCCGATATTAGCTAAAAATGACAACATGGGTATCGGCCCGATGTCTAGTTTAACGCCAATGTGCAACACCGATGTCAAAGCTGACGTACATACCTATATAACGTAGGTACATGACGTAATGACGCCATGTAAACTTTTGGGCTACACGTGCAACACAGCATTCCTAACCTAGCCCACAATGCCTGCTGTGTGGATCGAGCAGTCAACAAGTCGAGCAATCATTTGAAAGAGTAAGAAAATTTCAGCGAGACAACGCAAAGGCGAAATCTATTAACGCCAAGATAATGGAATTCAATGCCCTTGACAATCAACCGTTCTCAGTCATGGGTGATGTTGGCTTTCGTCAACTTTTCGAGCACCGGTACACATGTTACACTACCGGAGTTACACAGTAATAGCGCCACTGCTATTAGCTTCACAACATACTATGAAACGCCTTTTGGATCTTTGTGTGTCAAAAATGATAAATGTCGGGCCTCCCGGGTGGCGCAGTGGTCTAGCGCACTGCATCGCAGTGCTAGCTGTGCCACCAGAGACCTAGGGTCTGTTGCAGCCGGCCGCAAGGTCCATGGAGCGACGCACAATCGGCTTAGCGTCGTCCGGGTTTGGGAGGGCCTGGCCAGTAGGGATATCCTTGCCTCATCGTGCACTAGAGACTCCTGTGGCAGGCTGGGCACAGTGCGTGCTAACCAGGTCACCAGGTGCACGGTGTTTCCTCCGACACATTGGTGCGGCTGGCTTCCGGGTTGGATGCGCGCTGTGTTAAGAAGCAGTGCGGCTTGGTTGGGTTGTGTTTCGGGGGACGCATGGCTTTCAACCGTTGTCTCTCCCGAGCCCGTGCAGTTGTTGTATCGATGAGACAAGATAGTAACTACTAACAATTGGATACCACGAAATTGGGGAGTAAAGGGGGTAAAATGTGTGTTTTTTTTTAAAAGTCAAATAATACTGTTTGACGCGTTAAATAAGCTTTTAATTTGACACGACAAATAACACAGTTCTATTATAGAATGTTGTGTGTTCTGAATTTGCACGTGTAAGCTAAGCGCCACCACTACTATTACTGCCGTACAAAAATCCTGCAAACACCAGCCACAAACGATGTGTTTACAATATGGTAATAAAACATTATTTGTTTGACCGCAACTTCTGGGGTACCTAGCTAGCGCCAAAAAAACAGCCTGAAAACAATGACCAGTAAAAACAGCAGTCATTTTCATTAGTCTTAGCAATGATTTCGGAATCCTTGTGAGTAAGTATTAGCTAGGTAGCCACTTGTTGTTTGCCTATTGAAATTGAACTTCAGGTCAAGAAAATAAATAGCTAGCCAGCTACTTTTAACCCTGTTGCCCAAAGCTAACATTATAAACAACCAGCTAGCTTCACCTGGCTAGTGAGGCTCGACCGGACCGGGTTATGTGTTGTGAAGCTAGCCACAATAAGGATTAGGCACACTAGTGGAATTTGCGGTTTGCCTTCAATATAAAAGTACCTATTTGAAAGTGATGCAGAGGTTACAATTCGTGGAATCATTCCATATTTACACTAGATGTTAAACAAGGTTTGAATGTGAAGCAATGAAATGGGGTATCAGTCTACTCGGTGACACCCACAGAACACAACTGTGAAGAGTTTGCGCAAATATTAGCGTTGTAGCCCTTATCGCAGGACTGTGACTGTGTGAAATCACCACCCCAGTCAGCATAAGTTGTGTATTGACATTCATATTGCACTGTACAGCTTTACCTAAGGACTGGGGATCAATGAAATGGAGTATCAGTCTACGCAATACCCAATATATTTTTTCCCAACATCCTCCTCAGAGTTATCAGACTCCAAAACATCCATGCACTATTGTTTTTCCTCTGGAACAATGTTCAATACACATAGGTTGACAATAAATGTGGCTCAATTCAGTTGTTTCAGAGTCCTACAACGCTAATGTTCTCTGGGTGTCCCTGAGTAGTAGACTGATACCCCATGTCCCCAAGTATGCCTCAATGCAATTCTAAAGTATAATACATCCTGCGTTATTTCAACAGATTTTTGTCAAATTAAAAAATGATTGTCTTTTGTTGATTTTATTAACTATTTTTGAAGGCTAACCGTAAAGTCCACTATTGTGGCTAATCCTTATTGTGGCTAACTTCTCATAGATGGATCCGACCACTATTAATCAAATAAGAACTGTCTTATAAATTAGGGTTATTTTAGATGATGACACCTAGCTATATAGTAAGCTGGCTAACTATAGCTACTGAAACAGATTATGTTGTTTTGCTATGTTTTTGGGAAAGAACATTGAGCTAGCTAGCTTTTTTTTATGACCAGCACTGTAGGTGCGCAAGACAACTTTACAAGCATCATTGCATACGTATCGATGAATCGTTGTGGCATATGAAATACGAGTGACAGAGTAATCAATGTGTAATAACTACGTAAAAAATGTATGAACGCGTAAAATTATTATGTGAAGTCATATTCAGGTCCTGATTGGTCAACAGGCTTATTTGACACATCAAATAGTGTCATTTGACATGCAAAGACCCAAACGGCGTTCCATAGTATGGGAAATCCTGGTTAAGAATGAAACGACTGAACAAATGAAGAATGAAACAGCACAGCAAGTAAATGAAAGAAATAGGTTTTTAATATGTTTTACTGGTAATGGGGCCGTTACTGTAAATTACAACAAAATAACTTTTTGGTCAGGGTGGTGTGTGTGTGTGTAACCTTTATTTAACTAGGCAAGTCAGAAGTTAAGAACAAATTATTTTTTACAATAACGGCCTACCCCGGCCAAACCTGGACGACACTGGACCAATTGTGCGCTGCCCTATGGGACTCCCAATCACAGCCGGATGTGATACAGCCTGGATTGGAACCAGGGACTGTAGTGACGCCTCTTGCACTGAAATGCAGTGCCTTAGACCGCTGCGTCCATGTGTGTGTGTTAACTATTTAACTGTACTAGAATGCTTAAAGGGCTGCTCAAATTTTAAATATCGGTTATCGGTATAGTTTTTTTGGCAAAGAAAATATCGGATATCGATATCGGCCAAAAATGTAATGTTGGTGCATCAATATTTTAAACCTGAACGTTTTACTAAATAGGCATGGCATGTCTTACCTTGCTTCAAAGTAAAATCCGACCATAGAATCATGGGAGGAAATGATTTTATAAAATACTTCCAAATGCCATTGAAACCAGTAGCCTATTCCTCTCGTTCTATTGGTTTTCAAATCAACTTTCTTTCATTGTCCAGTATCCAAAGGCACAAACCTAGTCATATTAGCAACCCATATTAGTTCTTGTATCTTTAGATCTCACCTCTTTCTAATTTCGAATGGATATTTTAATCTCGGTCACATGAAACCGCTCGCACGTGCGGTGAGTTTTTGACAACAGTGTTTTCCCGCTAACTGCATTATGGAACGAACATTAGCACATAGCCTACTGCCTTTTGCGCATTACTGCGCTTACAAATGTGAATAAATAATAGTTTAGTAACATTTTAAGCTAAATGTTCTGATCGGTTGCATCAGCCTCATTGCTTTAAAAAAAAAAAAAGTGTAGCCTAGGCCTACTGCAGGCGTGTCAAACTCAATCCATGGAGGGCCTAGTGTCTGCAGGTTTTTGGTTTTTCCTTTCAATTAAGACCTAGACAACCAGGTGAGGGGAGTTCCATAGTAATTAGTGACCTTTAACTAATCAGGTAAGTACAAGGGAGGAGCGAAAACCCACAGACACTCAGCCCTCCATGGAATGAGTTTGATACCTGGTTGTATGAATTTGGGATCTATCATCCAAAAACTGACCCAGAGTGTTTGGAATAGGCCATTTCTTTTTCACACAGAATAACAAGCTGACCAATAGAATATGTAAACTTTACTACTATGGGAGATAGTAGATTGACATAGGTTAGTGATTTTGCTGCTTGTTACTCATCTGTCGGTTGAGGAAAAGTATATGTGGCAGTTATTCTGCAATGTGCATCAGAATTCAGTAAGTACCCACACTGTTGTATCCTTGATTTGCATGTTCTGTTAAGATGAATTACCATAATCTAAATGTGATTTGTCATTCTGAGCATCATGGGTAGACACCCTAGTCAGGTTACACACAATGCATATAGTACATTTGTCAAATGTATGGTCAATTAAAATGCTGCCGGTCAAATGTCCTGCGCCACATTTTCCTAACAGAAAACATGACGCGCTCGTACGCACGCACAGAACATGCATTTAAAGAGACAGAGAGACAAAGGTAGGTTTTGTACAATGGTTTGTCAGAATCTTACCAAGCTCCTCTTCCATGGTGCTACCTCCAGTGGTCCCTTTGATCCCCATGACCCGGTTGAAGAGGATGGAAAAAGCACTGCCCCACACCCCTAGAAGAGACACAGCAGACAACTTTGTGTATGTAGTGAAATGCGTATCTAGTCTATGTTTGTGAGTTTGTGCTCGTGTATGTATGCCTGTATGAAAGCTCAGGTGCATATCGTACTGTGTATAGTGTCTTAATTTGATCACCTTGTTGCAGGAGAACTTTCCTGCAATGCAGGACATTTTAAAACGTAGTGTATTTGAGGTTTAAAAAGGCATCTGATGTTTATAATTTCCACTTAGAAATTTCCGACATGACATCAACCCCTACAAAAATGTCCATTAATTATAATCTGCATAATAAATCACATTTCCTGTTGCTGCATGATTATTTTCCAGGCTCAAATTAAGATCCTACATCTGTACTGAATGTGCAGCCAGTCTTACCCATGAGGAAATGCAGGGGGTTCTCCTCGTACTGTCTCACCACGCTGCCCATGAAGAACTTACTGCCAAACAGGCCCGGAGACATGAAGGTACCATACTTGGCCATGCCAATCTCGTACGGGGTAAACTCCACCCAGTCTGCTCGTCAAAACACACAATAGGAGAAATATGACACATCTATTACTAATAATGATACAGACAATAAGTGGTTTTGTACTGTGGAATTAGCCTTGTGACACCAGACTGACAGCTGTATAATCAGCTTCACTCCAATTACTGTTGGGACAGTGTTTTAGCTCAAATGGCTGCTACTGTGTATCAAGCTCACAGAAGCCTTCCAATGGTGGAAACTAGCTGAGTTAACCCAATACAAGGTTATTATAACCATATCACATTAGGGCCCTTGCTTACAATGCAAAGCAATTTACTATAATATCATAATTAATACCCAAACATTGAAGCTTTCCCATTGATGTTTAACCATACAAGAACTTTGATGAATTGAGTCCCAGTAAGGCTGGGCGATATATTGTGAATATCGGTATTCCTGTATGTACCCACATACCGATATATTTTTTTTTACAATACAGTCTATAAAATCTTATTTTTATACAGTATTAAAAACAATTGACTACTTTCACTGTCCGTTTTGTCCTCATTTAGTTGAGAACAAAACCGTCAGCATGGAAAAAGCCTATTAAAATCAAATAGAATTGATTTGTTGCCATTCTAGGGTCAAGCACTAATCATTTAGAACATTTTATTTAGAAACATAAAATACAGGCATACTGTCAAAATTGCAAATAAAATATTGTGATGTGATATTTTGGCCGCAGCTCCAAGTCATATTACTTCAGGGCATTACCATTGTCATGTCTACATCCTGTACCTAAGTGTCTGTGAACCATTGAATCTTTAAGGTGTGTCCTCTCCTTTTTAGAACTAATGTCACTCACTGTTGTGTCTATTTCAGTTTCCCTTGATGACAGAGTCAGACAGAGATGGGTCAGCGTGAGTATCTGTACTAGTGAAACTGACACCGATGGGAATGTTTGCGCAATAATTCCACATGTTCCACACCCGCACACAAACACGCAAACAGTGCACACACCCACAGGCGCGTATAAACACACAGCACACAAACACAAACGTTATGACGTGACACTAGCCCTGGGTAAACACTACCATACCCTGTATTTAAATGGCTCAGACTCAAATGCAAAGATGACAATAATTACATGCATGCCTGCAGTCATTCAGAAATGAACTTGGTTCATTCATTCGTTAATTTGTTTGTACTTTCATTCATTCAAAGATTCCAAAGTCACAGCTAATTTGCTTGATGCCATGATTCCAATATTGGGTGACTAACGATACACAACAGTGCATGGTCCACAGTTTCTGTCAGAGTTAACTAGCTACATCCTTGGGTCAGTGTTTCCCAACCCTGGTCCTCCAGTTCCCCCAACTGTACACATTTGTGTTGTAGCCCTTGACAAACACACCTTGTTCAACTCATTGAGGGGTTGATGATTAGTTGCCCATGGTTACTGTTGGGGGTACTGGAGGACCAGGGTTACTGTTGGGGGTACTGGAGGACCAGGGTTACTGTTGGGGGTACTGGAGGACCAGGGTTACTGTTGGGGGTACTGGAGGACCAGGGTTACTGTTGGGGGTACTGGAAGACCAGGGTTACTGTTGGGGGTACTGGAGGACCAGGGTTACTGTTGGGGGTACTGGAAGACCAGGGTTACTGTTGGGGGTACTGGAGGACCAGGGTTACTGTTGGGGGTACTGGAGGACCAGGGTTGAGAAACACTGATGTAAATGGTAACCCATCAGATAAGGAGCTGTGACACATTGACAGATGGAACCAACCAACACCAAAGTCAGTTCTGTTTCACTGGGTCATTTGCATATTATCCAGGAAAGTAAACACAATTAAACAAATGCAGCCATAAACATAGTATATGTTCACATTGACACATGGCTCCACAATGGGAAGGCCATGCAGTGTACCGCTCCAAAGATGCATACTGCTTCAAAGTTGTCTGCCTATCTTTCCCTTCATTTCAGGCAGACATGAGTCCTGTAGCTGGATCTGCTCAACCGAAAGCGTGGGAGGTGACTCATCTAGGCGTTAGACCACTTTAAGAAGTGTACTTGAAAAAGATGCCTTGCTTGAACTTCCTTCCATCTGTTTTAAACTGGTAGTATGATGCATGCGTTAGAAAATAACTCATTAGTAATGCGTGGATCATTAAAATTGAGTCTTCCTTTCGGTCTTACCAGCGAACATGAGTTCTGAGACGTCTGGCTTGACGTGCAGACAGGTGAAGAGAGGCATTGGGCTCTGACCCTCGCTCACAGTCTTCTGCATGTGGCTCAGCTTGAAGTCCATCCTCTGGACAGAGAGAGAGAGGTTGTTTTTACACTCCCCAAAAAGTGAAGTGGATATAGTTGTGTATGCCTGTATGGATATAGTTGTGTATGCCTGTATGGATATAGTTGTGTATGGATTCCTACATTCCTATATCAAATGTAAGCACCTCACTGACTCTGTCACCATGAGTTCCCTGTCCTAATAGAGTCATAACAGAGGTTTGTAGTAGGGCTGGACGATCTATAGAATTTATATGATTAATTCCAAGCCCCTCTCCGTGTCACTCACAGCAACAAAGACAAAATATCACTTCTTCTGCTCTGATAACAAGCACTTTCAAACTCACTCTTTGCTTTTGAAGTTTAGTTCAACAGAATCTGTCGATTCCCCTTCTAATGATACCCTTGTCTCAACTCCCAAAATTTAGAACGGAGCAGACCCTATTAAAACAGGAGTATCAATTAACATGATTATGGAAAATGATTGCTCAGTTTCTGTCGAGCGCAGCCACATAGTGTTGTGTCCTAGTTGTCTAGTCTCTGTTTTATAAATGTGCAATGAGCATAAAAATAATCAGTTACATAAGAAATTGGCAACTGGTTCTCATTCTGAGAAATAAGAATCTTATCCAGGTAGGCCACTTGACTTCAACATCTAAACAAAGTGAACAGACGGACAAGAGGGTGTGTTCATAACAGTTGAACTGTTCTACCTTGTTAGCACCAAATAGATCCAAGTTGGTTAGACTTTAAATATAAAGATTAGCTGGTTACGCACTAGCACATGGACTTATGCTTCAGAGAGTATTTATGAGACCTGTGTTCATTTTCTATAATGCCTGTTACAAGAGGTTGGTCATTATTTGTGAATGGTTCTGGGTAAAATTGTAACAAAAAGGGCATTTTTCCAAAGCTTATATAGAGAAAACATTTCAAATAAAAAATATATACAGTACCAGTCAAAAGTTGACACACCTACACATTCAAGGATTTCTTTTCTTTTCTTTTATATTTTCTACATTGTAGAATAATAGTGAAGACGTCAAAACTATGAAATAACACATATGGAACCATGTAGTAACCAAAAAAGGGTTAAACAAATCTAAATATATGTTATATGCCAAGAGGGTGCAAAGCTGTCATCAAGGCAAAGGGTGGCTACTTTGAAGAACCTCAAATTTAAAATGTATTTTTATTTGTTTAACACTTTTTTGGTTACTACATGATTCCATATGTGTCATTTCATAGTTTTGATGTCTTCACTATTATTCTATAATGTAGAAAATAGTAAAAATAAAGAAAAACGTGGAATGAGTAGGTGTCCAAACTTTTGACTGGTACTGTGTGTATATATATATATTTTTTGAATCGCCCATGAATTTGAAAAAATCTAGATATGATTTTTAGGCCATATCGCCCAGCCGAAGTTTGTATACATAACATTGTGGGTTTGCCTTCTGATGGACTATTCTTCATTCGCATCTATATCAAATATAATATATATTTTAACCTTTATTTAACTAGGCAAGTCAGTTAAGAACAAATTCTTATTTACAATGACGACCTACCCCGGCCAAACCCAGACAACGCTGCGCCAATTCTGTGCCGCCCTATGCGACTCCCAATCACGGCCAGATGTGATGCAGCCTGGATTTGGACCAGGTACTGCAGTGACACCTCTAGCACTGAGATACAGTGTCTTAGACCACTGCGCCACTCGGGAGCACAAAATCCTTCACGTCATAGATACAGTAGTAAAGCCACTAGACAGACCGTGAACAAAGAACAAATAAGAGCCAGACAATGGCAAAGTGGTATCCCTAAATGCAACCGTCTGTCAGCGGTGCTGGATCATCTTCTGTGACAAAGTCACCGTTTTTTTTCACCTTTATTTAACCAGGTAGGCCAGTTAATAACAAGTTCTCATTTACAACTGCGACTTGGCCAAGATAAAGCAAAGCAGAACAACAACACAGAGTTACACATGGGATAAACAAACGTACAGTCAGTAACACAATAGAAAAATCTGTATACAGTGTGTGCAAATGAAGTAAGGAGAAACACAGATGTAATTGACTGATAATAAAGGCTGGTTAGGACCTCGGTCAAAGGAACACAATAGCTGGTATTGAAGACGGTACACTAATATCATTACTTTGTTGATATCACATTTGCTGATATCGCACCCATATCTCACCCCGGGCATGAGCGTCTCCCCGATGAGCATGCCGAAGATGTCGGTGAAGGTGACGGGCTGCCCGGCAGCCTTCTTTCTCCACAGGGCCTTGATGTAGCGCTTGATGTTCTGGGGCAGCAGCAGCCTCAGTGGGTTACTGCTCACACACCTCATCAGCTCCTGGTTGATCTCCCCAGGACCCTTACCCTTAGGGAATTCAGGGTGGGAGTACAGCGTAGACATGTACCTGGTGGGGGGAGGGGAGGGGGGGAGGGGAAGAGAGAGAGAGAGAGAGCAAGAGAAAGAAACAAGGGGGACACAATCACTTTCTGTGTATAATAACGTCATTACTTGGTCAGTTTTCGTACTAGCATAGGAATGGTAGTTATAAACAGTTGAAGTATGTTGCTTTCCAATGATCTTATAAGTACAGTGGAATGAAAGCAGTGTTCCTACTAACCAGGTAGATCCAGAAAGTCCAGCCACGTAGGTAGCGCAGTCCAGAACTCCAGACTCATACAGAGCCTTCATCACTCCAGAGAAACACACCATGGCTCTGAACCCTCCCCCTGACCCCACGATGGCGATTGTAGGGACCTGTATAGACACACACGCGTACACAGGCACACATGCATGCACACATGTGCGGGCGTACAAATATGCACACAAACATACACAAAATGACAAGGCACGTGTCAGAGATCACTACTGTCATTGTGAATCATCTTAGCTGATTTTGTCTGTATATCTCCCTTTTGAATCAGCAATAAAACTCCATTCTCTATTTGACACTTGAGATACACCGAAAAATGCATAGACGGCCTCAGTTTCTACTATGTTTATGGTCGTACCTCTCTTAATGAGGTGGGGAGGTGTTGTCCTTTCTCCATGTTGAGTAGTTTCTTGATGCCCAGCATCACCCGGTCTCTGCGTGTCTGTCTGAACAGCTTCTCCTGGTCACACAGGGCCATGCTGAACCGCAGGTCTGTGGATGAACTGGAGGAGATGAGGGAGACAAACGGATATGTCAGTAAGCTTTAGATTAAATCTCCACAAAGAGAATGACGTCAATGCTCCCGGCTAAAAATTAAAAACTAATTGAAGCACCCATTGTCAGTTATACATACCACACCTCTAACGACATCTCCAAGTACACCTTGGTTAACTGGGGAAACAAGATGTAGGAAGTTTTTGTTGAGATTGACAAGGACCGGGTTTTTAGACAGGGTTTAGTGCTGTGACACAGTGTGTATTTGATGGATGCAATGTGGACAACATCAACTGTCTTGTGCTTTCTATGCAATCTGTAAAATTGAATAAGACTGACCTACCTTGCCAATGGGGAATGGAACCACTTCTGGTTGTCCCACTTTGAGTTTAGCAATGGAGTACGAAGCCGTTCCCAGGGTCTCATCCAGGACATAGTTAGCATCCATCAATGTCAACTGAAATCGCAAATTCACAAACAATGAAATACAAAAAAAAAACATTTATCTTGATAGATGATTCCCAACATAGGGTTTCTTGAAAGCAAAAGTATAACTGAAGTTACTATCTTACTGCAAAGAAATAATACATCATGCTTGAAGGTGTCTAGCCATAGCTTGCTGGGTTATGTAGTGTAATGTAGCTCAGTTCAAAGTGTAGTGCAATGTGTTAACCTCTAGAGTGTTTTCCTGATTGGGGTCCAGTATGAACTCAAAGGTCTCGTTCCATATGGGGTTGATGTCATTGTCAATGTGCCGCGTCCGTTTTCTTGAGTCTGGAGTGGTTGAGATGAACAACTCCACGTAGGGGTCTGGAGTGTCCACTGTTCTTAGAAATACACACACAACCACACACACAGACAGTGTGATTAAACATGAGAAAAACCATAGGCACTGAAAAAACAACATCACTTCTATGTGCATCACCTCATCTCTCAAACACACGCACAACACTGTAATGTGCACACAGTGAGTTATCTTGAACATGGAGGAACTCACAAAAGTCTCCCAGGGTAGAACCCTTGGTCACCTTCTCAGCTCGTACCACAGTCACTTTGAACTTATGGGAATACTGGTGTTCCACCTGCAGAAGCAATATAACAGAGACTTTCCAGTAAGTCATTCTGTTTCCCAGATGGGAGGCATCCAGACTGGATGCAAATGACTGGACAAAATATATCCAATAGCTCAAGCAGAACATTCATAGAATTTAACCAGCTTAAACAACAGCCTGAAGTACTAATACAGTCAGTAACACTGACGTATGTGTGTACATGTCTTCATCTATCTCTTTGATTAGCTGTGTGTGACTCACTTAGCACAGTAACAATTTGATAACAGGACATACAAAATGTCAAATGATTTGTCTGTCTATAATGTCCTGACAATGACAACATGATGATGTTTACTTACCACAATGTACTGATATGGATCTATAGAAGACATATTTCAGGAGCCAATCACGGTACTTTGAGGGAATCAGGTGTCCAGTCAACCTCTAGATTTGGAAGACCCTTCTGAATAAAATTGGATAGGAAAAACATTTTACTAACACAGGACACTGACAACATCAATGTTCAGGAGAAGAAATTAAGATCACTATTGGTCAATTGCACAAGGTCCAACCAAAATTTGACTTTTAACCCAACCCCTCCGAAAGGCACAATACATATTTTTGGAGAGGTGCGGGGGAAGAGCAGGCAATGGCATCATGGATTTGATACCAGCAACGCTAAGGTTGCAAGCTCACTTTCCGCTAGATTAGACTTTCCGCTGGATTTGAACTAGCAACCCTCCAGTTGCTGAGTCGCCTCGCTAACTGGTAGGCTACCTGAACATGAAATTATATTGACCTCCAGGACATGTTTCAGTTTACACCTTCAAACATTACATCATAAACATCATAAAGCTCCGCCTTATCTCAGTTCACTGGTCACAATGGCAACACCCACCCGTAGCACACGCTCCAGCAGGTGTATCTCACTGATCATCCCTAAAGCCAAAACCTCATTTGGCCTTTTCCTTCCAGTTCTCTGCTGCCTGCGACTGGAACGAATTGCAAAAATCTCTGAAGTTGGAGACTTTTATCTCCGTCACTAACTTTAAACATCTGCTATCTGAGCAGCTAACCGATCACTGCAGCTGTACATAGTCCATCGGTATATAGCCCACCCAATCTACCTACCTCATCCCCATATTGTTTTTTATTTTATTTACTTTTCTGCTCTTTTGCACACCAGTATCTCTACTTCCAGTATCTCTACTCATCTGATCATTTATCACTCCAATGTTAATCTGCTAAATTGTAATTATTCACTTCCTATGGCCTATTTATTGCCTACCTTCTCATGCCTTTTGCACACAATGTATATAGATAATTTTTTCCCCCTACTATGTTATTGACTTGTTTATTGTTTACTACATGTGTAACTCTGTGTTATTGTCTGTTCACACTGCTATGCTTTATCTTGGCCAGGTCGCAGTTGCAAATGAGAACTTGTTCTCAACTAACCTACCTGGTTAAATAAAGGTGAAATAAAATAAATAAATAAATATAATTACAGGAGTGCTTTTGTACAATATGTAAGTCCTTGTCATGATACAGAAACGTTGAATCCATATTTGATTTGGGTCAACAAAAAAATAGGTTATAGCAATGCAATTAGTTTATTTGAACTGACTGATACATTTTCTACGTTCTCTCCATTATCACAGCCTGCCCAATTCTCAGTTAGATTTGGAGATATTGCAACACTGTGTTCAGCAGAAATTTGAAATATTTCAATGTCCTTTTTTAGACCCCATCCATACCCCAGCAAGCACTAAGACCATACATTTAGATGGTAGTTGGCCTACCTTACCATTCTAGCTCACTACCATGTAATTAACACACACCTTTTTTGTGCTGCTGACTACTATGATTTCAGTGGTGTAAAAAGTATTTAAGTAAAAATTGTTTAAAGTACTACTTAAGTAGTTTTTTAGGGTAAATATACTTTAGTACTTATATTTTTGACTACTTTTACTTCACTATAGTCCTAATGAAAATATTGTACTTTTTACTCCATATATTTTCCTTGACACCAAAAAGTATTCGTTATATTTTGAATGCTTAGCAGAACAGGGAAATGGTCCAATTCCCACACTTAACAACAGAACATCCCTGGTCATCCCTACTGCCTCTGACCTGGTGGATCATTAACCACACATGCTTCGTTTGTAAATTATGTCTAAATGTTGGAGAGTGCCCTTGGCTATTTGTAAATTTAAAAAACAGATAAGTGTGCCTTCTGGTATGCTTAATATTTTAACCTATTTAACTAGGCAAGTCAGTTAATTAAGAACACATTCTTATTTACAATGACTGCCTACAATGACGGCTGAAGGAATTTGAAACGACTTATGCATTTCCTTTTGATACTTAAGTATATTTTAAACCAAGTACTTTTAGACTTTTACTCAAGTATAATTTTACTGGGTGACTTTCACTTTTACTTTAAGGTATCTTTAAGTATGACAATTAGCTACTTTTTCCACCACTGTATGATTGTATACATTATCTAGTCTAAACAAAAAAAGGCATACTACTGAATATTAGCCTGTAGTAAAAAATAAAAATAAATGCCCAATAGCCTGCAGTTGATTGACAATTTGTAAAAGTGTAGTGATGAGTTTTAAAGCATTTGGTCTATAGCCTACGTCGATTTAACTCTTTTAAAATTACTCTCAGTTTTCTATCGACTAGGCTACTCGCAGAAGCCTATTTTACACTAAAACACTGCCATAAACAAAACTTGGGCACCACTAGCACCATATAGGACGCCGTGCATCCGCGCATATACAGGGCTAGCGCACCGGCAGAACTGATGTGGACAGGTAGCCAACCAACTACTCTCACTTTTAAAAGGTAAATATTGAAGAAGTTACGAACTTCATAATGTGTTATAAATGTAGGCTATCATAATCATCATTACTTGAGTAAAGTTCTTAATCGAAATATAAGCTCACCTTTAACGAATGTCAAGTCATGAGACAAGTTTACCGCATTCCTTCAAGTGCACTGCCAGTGTGAAACTGCCCTCGAGCACTGCTTGGATGTTGTGACTACATGGTAGAAAGCTACAGATGAGCTTTACCATTGAAATACCGCGAGATTTTGGACGTTTTCGGGTACGTTCGTAAACTAACTCTGGCTTTCTACTCTGATTTCAGAACACTCTTGTCAGAGGGTGTTCCAAAGCACCGAATAAAGGATGAATTTACCAACGCGCAACACTCGTTGAATATGAATGGTGTCATTAAACATCAGTAAAGAAGCGTAATTAAATTGTTGCCAGCAGCACAGTGACAGTCACGAAACGTTCTAGATAACATGAAAACACCCAGCACAGTGACAGTCACGAAACGTTCTAGATAACATGAAAACAGCCTAACGAACTCTGCTAGGGCGAGTAAAATGGTCAGAGTGAGGTGTTCTCTCAGTCATGTCTTAACTTGGTTGCTTGGCTGCCATTGTAAGTTCAGAACACGCTGCTCCCAGAAAGCGTTTCGCTTTGGAATGCATGAATCTGCACTCTGACACACTGTAGGCAATTATGAATTCACCCGTAGACTGGTTTTGGATTTCCCCCTGACCAATATGGCTGCGATTTAGCCTCATTCTGGAATTTTGAAGAGGATTATAACATAGCCCACCCCCTCCCCTCTAGTAATTTAATATATCTAGGGTTTCCCCATTCATCTGTGATGACAGCTAGCTAATATCCTAATCATATGGACGTCACAGTGACATGTCAATTGGCTAAGGCCACTGCTATCAGGGAGCACGAGAAGCCAAATTGGTGAGAATGACTAATGCACCAGTGTGGTATAGAGGTGCTTCCTTCTGTGAAGCGCTTCCTTCTGGACAGCTGAATTCACGGGTTCACTGGTGGTGACCAATGTTTTCCCTCCAATTATTTTATTTTGACAGTTTTTCCCCTCCCATGATTTTTTTTCGATGAGAATGCAAGTTGGTACGAATAACTAATGCACCGGTGCTGTATGGAGGTGCTTGCTGATGTAAAGTGCTTCATTCTGGGCAGCTGTAGTCACAGTGTCGCCGGTGGTATGTGGCCATTTTTTTTTCTCTCCCATGGTTTTATTTCAAGAATAGTAGTAGCCTACACAAAAAATAACTCATCTAGATGTCACCTTGATACAAGAATGAACGGCAACACCGGTCAAGGGACAGTTTCTTCGCTCCTACTTGTCAAGCACTGTGGTCCCGCAACGGTGTGGGAAGTAGCTGGGCTAGTGTAGCCAATTTTAGGGTTCCAATCACAGTAACTACACGCTGCACGCATACAAACAACAGTACACCCATCATCAGTACTTTAATCGAAAAAAAACTGTCGATTTAATTGACTGAAAATGTACATATTTTGTGTTAAACTAACAGTGAAATGCAAGTCAAAACTCATCATGTAGCTTCAAATATTTTAGTCCAACTCTCGCGGTAGTTAAACTGTAAATATCGTCTATAGCTGTACCATACAAGTCAGTCAGTCACAACCAATGATTTATATATACTGAACAAAAATATAAACGCAGCAATTTCAACGATTTTTCTAAGTTACATTTAAGGAAATCAGTCAATTGAAATAAATAAATTAGGCCCTACTCTATGGATTTCACGACTGGGCAGGGGCACAGCCATGGGAGGGCATAAACTTGGGCGCCAGGCCCACCCACTGGGGAGCCAGGCCCAAGTAAGTTTTTCCCCACAAAAGGGCTTTGTTACAGACAGAAATACTCCTCATTTTCATCAGCTGTCTGGGTGGTTGGTCTCAGACGATCCCGCAGGTGAAGATGCCGGTTGTGGAGGTCCTGGGCTGGCGTGGTTACATGTGGTCTGCGGTTGTGAGACCGGTTGGACGCACTGCCAAATTCTCTAAAACAATGTTGGAGGCGGCTTATGGTAGAGGAATTATCATTCAATTATCTAGCAACAGCTCTTGTGGACATTCTTGCTGTCAGCATGTCAATTGCACTCTCCCTCAAAACTTGAGACATCTGTGGCATTGTGTTGTGTGACAAAACTGCACATTTTTGAGTGGCCTTTTGTCTCCAGCACAAGGTGCACCTGTGTAATTATCATGCCATTTATATAGCTTCTGGATATGCTACAACGGTCAGGTGGATGGATTATCTTTGCTAAGTAGAAATGCTCACTAACAGGGATGTAAAAAAAATTGTGCCCAAAATTTGAGAGAATTAGGCTTTTTGTATTTCAGCTCATGAAACATGTGACCAACTCTGTACATGTTGCCATGTTGTATTTATATTTTTGTTCAGTATAGTTTTGACTTCCATGTTTTAATGTCACATTCACAAGTACAGTGAAATGCCTTTCTTGCAAGCTCTAACCCCAACAATGCAGTAATCAATAACAATGTAATACTAAAAATAAGGTAGAACAAGAACAGACAAGATAAGAACACAGTAAAGTAAGTAAGCACACTATATACAGTGTCAGTTCCAGTACCATATTTACAATGTGCAGGGATACTGGATCGATAGAGGTAGATATGTATAGGGCTAAAGTGACTAGGCATCCGGATATATGATAAACATAGTAGCAGCGTATATGATGATTGTATGTGAGTGGGTGTATGTAGAGTCAGTATAAATGTATGTGCATATTATGTGTGTGTGAGCAAATGATGGAGTGAGTGTTTGTTTGTGTGTTGGGGTATTAGTGTGCGTAGTGTGTGGGGTCCTGTGAGTGTGTATAGAAACAGTGCAAAAATAAGAATAAAATACTTGAGTCCTTAGTGATTTTTCAGGCCTTTCTTTCACATCGCCTGATATAGAGGTCCTGGATGGCAGGGAGCTCGGCCCAAGTGATGTACTGCAGTGGAGGCTGCTGAGGGGAGGACGGCTCTAAATAATGTCTGGAATTGAATCATTGGAAGGGTATCAACCGCACGGGAACCATGTCTTTGATGTGTTTGATACAATTCCATTGACTCCAGTCCAGCCATTATTATGAGCCGTCCTCCCCTCAGCAGCCTCCACTGATGTACTGGGCTGCGATCAAAGGTGGTGCTATTGCCATACGAAGCATTGATGCAGCCAGTCAAGATGCTCTCAATGGTACAACTGTATAATGTTTTGAGGATTTTAGGGCCCATGCCAAACATTTAGGCTCCTGAGGGGGAAGAGGCACTGTCTTGTGTCTGGACCATTTTAAGTTCTTAGTGATTTGGACACAAAGGAACTCTCGACCTGCTCCACCCTGTAGTCCACGGTTAGGTCCTTGGTCTTACACTAGATGATTCATAGGGGGTGCTGTGTTGAAGCTTCCATCTTGGCACTCCCTCACCATTGTAAAAAAAGAAGAAGAAAGTTATAGAAATGCATATATTAATGTCCACATTAGTTTTTGCCACATTTATTATATTACAGACGCCTTAATGCATACTTTTACATTAAATGTGAGCTAAACATAAAATATGTATACTTCTTGCGCTTCGTAGAGCAGTGCAGAGCTGTTCAGCACAGCTGTTGTGAAGGAAGTTGTCAAGGAAGTGAGTTTGTGTTTATACAGGACCTCCTGCCCCCACCTACCATCAATCAATCATGTCAATGCAGGGCTATATGGAGTCCTCCACATTGTTACAACATTTGTGAGGTGCATGGCGATGCGGTAAGGAGCTCAATTTGGCCTCTGCATGCCTCCAGAGGCTCAGAAATTGCGTCACACCCTCCATACAGAGCCTCCGACAACATTTTTGGATCAAGCATAAATTCGCTTTACCACAGTGTGTTCTCTGAAAAAACGAGCTCAGACCACTGAGGTATTATGAACAGCTCAGACTGGGAAAAATTGTGATGTCGGAGAAGTCAGAGCTCTGATTCAGCGTTCAGGTGCTACTCGGAACTAGGAAACTCTGAATTTTCTGATTAGCTAACTGGTTGAATGGGGCACATGCAATGGTGTAGTGGATGGTATACTCCGTATACCCACTTATTTTTCAGTGGGCATTGCGTATACTCACTTCTTAATCCCCACTGATAGGTATCAAAGTAGTGTAGTGGAGGTATAAGCCATGTCAATTAATAGGGCTGATCGGAATGTTTAGCTTTACATTTTGATAAACTATTCACATTTTAGGCACAGCAAGGTACACGGTAGTAGGCCTACACGTGAATGTTTCAAAATACAATTAGCGGGAAAACACTATTCTAAAATGCGCACCGCACATGCAAGCGGTTTCATAGACAGAGATCATCATTGACGACCTGAAATGATCCACCCACACAGACAGTGTGGTGAAGAAGGCGCAAGAGCGCCTCTTCAACCTCAGGAGGCTGAAGAAATTTGGCTTGGCCCTTAAAACCCTACAACTTTTACAGATGCACAATTGAGAGCATTCTGTCTGGCTGTATCACCTCACCGCCTGGTACGGCAACCGCACCCTCTGCAACCCAGGGCTCTTCAGAGGGTGGTGCGGTCTGCCCAACGTATCACCGGGTCGGAAAACTACCCACTTGTCCAGGCACCACTGCACCACTGGGCACATGTATAACTATAATCAGTTAGCAAGTGGAACATTTCAGTTTCCTTGTTTCAACTAGCATGTGAATGCGGCATGTTGCCCAAGTTTTAGCCTAATTCCGAGTTGGATGACTGTTCAAAACAATTTTTCCCAGTCTGAGCAGAGCTCCTTTGTTTCAGAGTTCCCAGTTGTCTTAAACGCACTGAAGTCGTAGGTCAGAGATTTCCTTGTTCCAAGTTGTCTTGAGCGTACCATTTGTTTGAGGGAGTTCACTCACTGATCTAAGGTCATTATTAGATGACACTCTTTTCACATAATTTCGCCTGGTGGGCAGTGCTATACTTCACCGTGGGCTTAGATTTCAGTGTGCAAACGGGGGCACAATGTCGAGAACAAGCCGAGCACTTGCTCAAGGCCGGATTGTGGAATCTATTCAACATACCACTAAGCCATATGTAGCCTGGCGAAAGTAAACCCAGCACAGGACACAAACTAATTAGTTTTTTTTTATTCTGTCAAAGCTTAAATTTAAAATAGGATAATGTAGAAGGGAAATCCCCATAAAGTAAAGTCTAAATCACAATCAAGTGAAATAAATATGTTAGTAAAGTGCATAATAACAATCTATGTACAATAAGTACAAAGTGAAATACATAAATGGTAGTGGCTCTGCTCTCTATAGAAAAACACAAGAAAATACAGAGACCACAATGTTCCCAGTTAGAATGGACTTTCTAACATTTCTGGGTACAAGATGTCCATAAACAAAATGACATTGTGCATGAAAAACAAAAATGTATGTTGTCATAAAACAATCGGAATACTTACAAACACACTGTCCACATGATACCCTAACCCCACATGGAACAGTAGATCCTCATCTGACCCATACTGCACTGGGAGAAATGTCATATCAACAGATAAGTTACAATTCAAAAACAAAATACAACACACTGAAGCTTTACAGGAAACAGAATGTAATTCTGATAATTACTCACGCTTCAAATAATGTTATCAACTCCACAACATGGTTCTGAGAGCACTGGTATTCAGCTGGCAAGAAGCTAACATCCTCGTGTCAATCTGAGAGTATCAACATGCTAACATGTCCATCTGGCATAAATATTACAAAACAAACTCTTATACATTGCAGATTATGCTAAATAAATTATATTCCGGTACAAGAGTAAGATAAAAAGCATTATTTACCCACCTAAAGTAACGACAGCTCTCCAGTCAGTGTAATTGCTTGCTCTCACTCTCACACACTGCACATACGCAATCCCAATACCGCTTCCACACCTCATTTATGAATCTCTTAAAGTGCCATCTAGCGGATATATCTAGCGGATATAAATGAACACAGCTATGTGCTTTTACACACCTAGCTACACATTGGAAAGCCTAACTACAGTAATGGATGTTACTGTTTTATCAGGGAGCCACAAAGACGAAGTAAATAAATGTCATTGTTTAATTCACTTTGTTTGAAATTTCATGCAGCCACATAATAGAAAGGAACTAAAAAAATTATATTTTATTTGAATATTGCATTGATTAAAGTATAATTCACACAAAGTAATGAGACTGCACTCTAAAAATGCTGGGTTATAAACAATCCAGCGCTAGGTAAATAGGGGACAAAACACACTTTGGGTTATTTTGACCCTGCCAGTTGGGTCACGTCTTTGGGTTGAGGTGTTGCTTAGTAGCGGTGCGGCTTTCAGTTCTTTTTAGCCACCCGTGAGAGTAAATGTCATTCCGGTTCATCTGTTCTGTTGTAATTGTCATCACATATTAAGGTTGAGCAAAGACACTTATGTGGCTTAAACAAGAGTGCAAGTTCCTCAAGTGCCTATGCATATCCCAATGTTAGGACAGTTACCACTTTGTTATAATATTTAAATAATCATGTTATTACATTTATATTATTAAAATATGTAACATGCAAAAATATTGAAGTCAAATTGAAAATGTGCTGTCTACAAACTTAACATGGAATGACATTTACCTTCACGGGTGGGCAAAAATAACAATATGAAAGCCATGCCCCCAATAGGCCATGTCTCCTCACAAAAGCTAAAAAAAAGTGTCAGTGCTCACCATGCAGATAACAATACAACAGAACAAATGAACCAGAATGACATTTATTCTCAGGGATGGCCAAAAATAACTATTTGAAGGCCAGGCCCCTACTATACAATGCCTCAAGTATTCTGATCTGACCCGTTGGATCATAGCTCAATAACCCAGTATCAGTAACCCAACTGAGTGACCCAACTGGCTGGGTCAAAATAACCCAACGTGTTTTGTCCAATATTTACCCAAATTGTGTTGTTTTTAACTCAGCATTTTTTTGAGTGTTGCTGTGTAAGTATGCCTCTATAGGTCCCGAAACAAATAAATAAGACCAAGGACATCTAAAGTCCATCAGATTAACAGTTTTTAAAGAAGCCAGCAACGCCGATACCAAACAATGTTTAAAAAAAAATAATCATCACATTGGGGGGGAGAGAGAGAGGGAGAGAAGCTCACACACGTACAGCTTGCAGCAAGTCCTACTACAGGTAGGTCTACAACTCAATTTATCATTGCATTTATCATTGATCTTACTAAACTGAAGTATTGGTTTGCATTTTTTTAAAGTTCACATCACCGTCACTGAATAGGGAGGGGGGAAAGGGTAAACTCAGTTAATAGGATCTTCTTAATCTAAACGCAAATAATTCAGTGATTAACAGTATAAAGGTATTATTGCATGTTGACTAACCAATCGCGGTGAAATGCAATCTTGTTGATTAGTTTCATATATTTCATTCAAGTAAGCATAGTAGATTGTCTTGATAGTACTCGCTGAAAGGATTCTCTCTAATCAGAATCCAACGCATGGACTAGTTGTCTACATCTACTGATGATATTCATTCCAAGGAGACCTGGTACTGTAGTCTGTGACTGCGGAGGATCTTTGACTACCAGGAACCCACACCCGGGTAAAGTTATCCCCATGGTCTCTACGTCTAACCCAAGGTAGCCTAGGTAAGGAATGTCCAACCCGTTAGCTGCTGTTATCTTAAGCCATCCTGCTGTAGAAAGCATGTCTTCCTCTTCCCCTAATAAGTGTTCTCTGAAGAATGACTCATGGATAGTGCTGACTTGGCTCCCGGTATCCAGCAAACAGTTTACGGCAACCCCCCCACCCAAATCTTGAGATCTACAACTGGACATTTGCCCACTGCGTGCTCAAGAAAACTGTCGGGTAAGCCTACAGATTTCCCCCGAATTGCCTGGCTCTTGGCAACCGAGGATGCTAGATTTCCTGCACACTAGCAGCTTGTGTGGTATTGGACTCGTTTACTGACATGCTCTTCTTTGTGCACTGCTTGACAATGTTCCCCACCACCTTTACACTTGAAGGCAAATGGACTGACCAGCATCAAGATTGGCTTGATAGCGACAATCATGTTGTAGGTCGGCTAGCAAGCAAAACTTGACGTTACACATCGTTCACTTTTGGGAAAACTGGTTCAGCCACTTAGAAGATACCAATTGGTAACTTGGTAGATACCAATCATTAGTTCAAATAAAGCATAATTATGTACTAATATGAAAGTGCAATTGTAAACTATAATGTATAAACCCACCATAGCGATGTCGTTGAAAAAGTTATGAATGAGGTCCAAGGCGGAGGGTTCTCGGTTGAATGTGCCATAGAGATCCTATTAAATTATTATAATTCCTAATTCTATGGTCCTTGAACATTGAAACCCACGTTCACCATGACGTATAGCACTACTCATCGGGCAAAATGGCGTGAAAAGAGTGTGTCCCCATTGGGCACGTTTGAGTGGTAAGGGGAAAGCAACCGACTGCATGTGCGATAGCTGAAAGTCGGACATTAATGTGGTTTTCCAACAGCAAGGCTCAGGTCAACATGGCAGTGTTGCCATTCTTCGTAATGTTGAAACAAGATGGCCCCAACAGATATGGTCACCCTGTTCATAGCTAACTTAGCAGTATTTTGTTTTGCGTAGTGTTATTATTATTTGCTCAGAAAGATTTTTGCATTATTACCTACAGGCGAAAATAACTTTTATCAGTGGTCACTCGACCAGAAATTAGACTTTCGTGAATTGGTTCCTTTGTTTGTAGTCCTCGAGGCAATTCCACTCGTCCTAGGGGCTGCTCCAAGATGCCATCGAGAAGAGGAATACAAAGTGGGCTTTTAGTCCAACTTCCGAGTATATTACTCGCTAATGTTCAGTGCCTGGACAATTACGTAGACAAGCTCAGGGTGAGGATCTCCTTCCAGTGAGACATCAGGAACTGTAACATACTCTGTTTCACGGAATCATGGCTCTTTCCAGATATACTATCCTTGTCCATACAGCCAGCGGGGTTCTCCATACATAAAAATAACTCTCCAGGAAAAAGAAAGGTGGAGGTGTAGGGTTTATGATTAACTACTTGTGGTGTGATTGTGGTAACGTACAGGAACTCAAGTCCTTTTGTTCTCCCGATCTGGAATAGCTCACCATCAAATACAGACCACATTACCTCCCGAGAGAATTCTCTTCGGTCATCGTCACGGCCGTGTATAATCCCCCTCAAGCCGACATCGCAATGGCTCTCAAGGAACTACACTGGATTTTGTGCAAACTGTAAACCGCATATCCTGAGGCCACATTTATTGTAGCTGGGGACTTTAATAAAACAAATCTGAGAAAAACATTACCAAAGTTTTATCAACACATCTCCTGCGCCACTCGCTCATCGAGAACTCTTGACCGTTGCTACTCCCCCTTTCGGTTCGGCTAAAAGGCCCTCCCCCACCCTCCCTTTGGCAAATCAGATCACGCCTCCATTCTGCTCCTCACCTCCTATAGGCACAAGCTTAAACAGAATGTACCAATGGTAAGGACCATTAAACGTTGGGTTAACCAATCTGAATCTATGCTTTAAGACTGTTTCGATTAAGCGGACTGGGATACAGTGCATTCAGAAAGTATTCAGACCCCTTGACATTTTTCACATTTTGTTACTTTACATCCTTATTCTGAAAAGTATTTAAATAAATACAAATTATGATCTACACACAATACCCCATAATAGCAAAGCAAAAACAGGTTTGTAGAAATGTTAGCTAATTTATAAAAAATAAAATAAACTTAAATACTTTAGTTACATAAGTATTCAGACCCTTTTATGAGACTCAGATGACTTCATCGCACTGCACACTCCCCTATCCCATCTGGACAAGAGGAATACCTATGTAAGAATACTGTTCAGCTCAGCCTTTAACACCATAGTGCTCTCCAAGCTCATCACTAAGCTCGGGCCCAGGGTCTGAACCCTGCCCACTGAGCGTGACAAGGCTCTCAGAATAGGTTATGTTACACACACACTAGGCTCTCAGAATATGTCTTACTTGCTGAAGTCCCGTCATCCCTGCCTGTACCTAATTTTGTTGAAAAACAAGTGAACAATTAATAAAGATCATACACAAACAATAGGCTCCTAGAATAGGTTACATGTCTAAAGAATGGGGAGAAGGGAACATAAAGTAAAAATGATGATGCATCTACAAATTCATTTTTTTACACAATATTGTATCATATTTGATGAGTTACTGACCTGTCTGTAAGGCTCAATCTGCTGTAGTCTCCATAACCGTATCACACTGGCACAGGATGTCCATGCCCAGCATGGCCTGAGGGATGCACTCCTGTTGGACTGAAAAACAAAGAGACATTTGGTCAGTGGTAGGTCTTTTTCAATGCTGTATCACCATCTATATCTGGACAGAAAACACATTGTTTATCATACTCAACACCCAATCCTCATGCCTCCTTGTTTGTTATTGTTTCCCAATCAACAGTCTGGATCTTCCTCTTCTGTCATGGTGGATGAGCTACCTTTTCCGGTAAATACAGGGCCATTTCTCTTTCCCACCAGAAAATGGCAGCTACAGACCATAGTGTTGTCACTTAGTTTCTGGTCTGCCCATCTGAAAGACACTTTTTTAATACTTTTACTAGCTAGCTAAGTTGATTACTAATATGGTAACATCTATATTAAAATGCCATAACCCACAGACGTGACTATATTAACGGTAAAATAGACTGGGCTTTGGTCTATCTGCACATCTAAAATCCTACTAAGTGGATGGGACATTTCTGCTGGGATGGAGGAATTATCTGGAATGCTCAACTAGATAATCAGGACAGTCTATGGTAACATTTGCCCCGAAGAGATATAGTATTGCGATGAGCTATATGACTATACTTCTGATTCTAATTCTCAAGAGGAAAGTTAAAACCCTCAGCTGTAAGGTCACTGAGGAGGCCCAACAGTGACAGGGGGATCGTCTGAAAGGGAATGACATGCAAGGATGTAATATAAGCATTTATTGGCACTGGCTAGCAGACCACAATTTCTACATTCAGGTCTTAAATCTGTGGCATGCGATGTTTGTAAAGGCAAAATTTCACTAATGTGTCAGGCACATTGTCTACTAGCCCAGTCTGAAAAGTACTAGCCTCGGGCTAGCTTAATTTTCATCCCTGCTGACACTTCTAACTGACTTCACAGGTCATTTGATTAGTCATGTACAACAGATGCACTCATGGAACAAAACTGTTTAAAAAAATCAAAAATCAAACTTTATATTTCACATGCGCCAAATATAAGTGTAGACCTTACAGTGAAATGCTTACTTACAAGCCCTTAACCAACAGTGCAGGTCAAGAAGAGTTAAGAAAATATTTACCAAATAAACTCAAGTTTAAAAAAATAACACAATAGCATAACAATAACGAGACTACATACCTGGGGTACCGGTACCGCAGTCAGTGTGCGGGGGTACAGGTTAGAGGTAATTTGTACATGTAGGTAAGGGTGAAGTGACTATGCATAGATAATAAACAGCGAGTAACAGCAGTTTACAGAACAAATGGGGGAGGGTCAATGTAATTGTCCGGTGGCCATTTGATGAATTGTTCAGCAGTCTTATGGCTTGGGTGTAGGAGCTGTTAAGGAGCCTTCTGGTCCTAGACTTGGCGCTCCGGTACCGCTTGCTGTGCAGTAGCAGAGAAAACAATCTATGACTTGGGTGACTGGAGTCTCTGACAATTTTATAGACTTTCCTCTGACACCACCTATTATATATGTCCTGGATTGCAGTATGCTTGGGCCCAGTGATGTACTGGGCCGTGCACACTACCCTCTGTACCGCCTTACGGTCAGATGCCGAGCAGTTGCCATACCAGGCGGTGATGCAACCGGTCAGGATGCTCTCAATTGGTGCAGCTGTAGAACTTTTTGAGGATCTGGGGACCCATGCCAAATATTTTCAGTCTCCTGAGGGGGAAAAGGTTTTGTCGTGCCCTCTTCACGACTGTCTTGGTGTGTTTGGGCCAAAATAGATCATTGGTGATGTGGACACCAAGGCACTTGAAACTCTCGACCCGCTCCACTACAGCCCCGTTGATGTTAATGGGATACTATTTGGCCAGCCTTTTCCTGTAGTCCACGATCAGCTCCTTTGTTTTGCCCCATTGAGGGAGAGGCTGTTGTCCTGGCACCACACTGCCAGTTCTCTGACCTCCTCCCTATAGGCAGTCTCATTGTTGCCCGTTGACCAGGCCTACCACTGTTGTGTCGTCGGCAAACTTAATGATGGTGTTGGAGTTGTGTTTGGCCACGCAGTCATGGGTGAACAGACACTAAGTACACACCCGAGGGGCCCCCGTGTTGAGGATCAGCATGGCAGACGCGTTGTTGCCTACCCTTACCACTTGGGGGTGGCCCGTCAGGAAGTCCAGGATCCAGTTGCAGAGGGAGGTATTTAGTCCCAGGGTCCTTACTTGATGAGCTTTGTGGGCACTATGGTGTTGAACGCTGAGCTGTAGTCAATGAACAGCATTCTCAAATAGGTGTTCCTTTTGTCCAGGTGGGAAAGTGCCGTGTGGAGTGCGATTGATATTGCGTCATCTGTGGATCTGTTGGTGCAGTATGCGATTGGAGTGGGTCTAGTGTATCCGGGAGGATGCTGTTGATGTGAGCCATGATCAGCCTTTCAAAGCACTTCATGGCTACAGACGTGAGTGCTACAGGGCGGTAATCATTTAGACAGGTTACCTTCGCTTCCTTGGGCACAGGGACTATGGTGATCTGCTTGAAACATGTAGGTATTACAGACTCAGTCAGGGAGATGTTGAAAATATCAGTGAGGACACTTGCCAGTTGGTCCTCGCATGCTTTGAGTACACGTCCTGGTAATACATCTGGCCACGCGGCTTTGTGAATGTTGACCTGTTTGAAGGTCTTGCTCACATTGGCTACCGAGAGCGTTATCACACAGTCATCCAGAACAGCTGGTGCTCTCATGCATGCTTTAGTGTTGCTTGCCTCGAAGCGAGCGTAAAAAAGCATTTAGCTCGTCTGGTAGGCTTGCGTCACTGGGCAGCTTGCGTCTGGGTTTCCCTTTGTAGTCCGTAATAGTTTTCAAGCCCTGCCACATCCGATGAGGGTCAGAGCCGGTGTAGTAGGATTTAATCTTAATCCTGTATTTTACGTTTTGCTTGTTTGATGGTTCGTCTGGCATAGCGGGATTTCTTATAAGCGTCCGGATTAGTATCCCACCCCTTGAAAGTGGCAGCTCTAGCCTTTAGCCTGATGTGGATGTTGCCTGTAATCCATGGCTTCTGGTTGGGATATTACGTACTGTCACTGTGGGGACGACGTCGTCGATGCACTTATTGAAATAGCCGATGACGGAGGTGGTATACTCCTCAATGCCATTGGATGAATCCCGGAACATATTCCAGTCTGTGCTAGCAAAACCGTCCTGTAGCGTAGCATCCGCATCATCTAACCACTTCAGGAGGATAGAAATATGGTCAGATTTGCTAAATGGAGGAAGGGGGAGAGCTTTGTATGCTGCCCTACCAAGCAAAAAGGCAGTAACTTCTCATTTGGTTGAAAATTAGTTCGTCATTTTTGCTACATTAAATACATTCTTTATCTTGTGGACAAGTATCCTGCCTCTATTGTATTGTGTTTTGGAAAAATGGAGGTCATCTTAGCAGTAACTGCAATAAGCTACTGTGAAGTAATGGTAAATAAAAGCAGTTCCACGCTATGAGCAGTTACTGCATTTTTACTTGGTAGGGCAGTATGCATCTCTATGTGTGGAATAAAGGTGGTCTAGAGTTTTTTTCCCTCTGGTTGCACATGTGACATGCTGGTAAAAATTTGGTAAAACTGATTTAAGTTTCCTTGCATTAAAGTCCCGGCCTCTAGGAGCATCGCTTCTGGGTGAGCATTTTCTTGTTTGCTTATGGCGTAATACAGCTCATTCAATTCTGTCTTAGTGCCAGCCTCCGTCTGTGGTGGTATGTAAACAGCTACGAAAAATACAGATGAAAACTCTATAGGTAGATGGTGTGGTCTAATAAACAAACAAAAAAGCACAATCAATATATTTGAGAGATATAAGCTTTTTGTGAGTATGGAACATTTTTGGTAACTTTTATTTCAGCTCATGAAACATGGGACCAACACTTTACATGTTGCATTCATATTTTTGTTCAATATAGATCAGGGTTTTCCAAACTCGGTCCTGCCCCCCTACACAGCGGATTCAACTAATCAAAGATTGAGGATGAGTTTGTTATTTGAATCAGTTGTGTACTGCTTGGGCAAAAACCAAAACGTGCACCCAAGAGGGGCCCCAGTACCGAGTTTGGGAAACCCTGATCTATATTGAACAAAAATATGAACGCAACATGAAAAGTGTTGGTCCCATGTTTCATGAGCTGAAATAAAAGTTACCAAAAATGTTCCATACTCACAAAAAGCTTATATCTCTCAAATACTGTGCCCAAATTTGTTTACATCCCTGTTATTGAGCATGTATCATTTACCAAGATAATCCATCCACTTGACAGGTGTGGCATATCAAGAATCTGATTAAACAGAAAGGTGCACCTTGTGCTGGGGACAATTAAAAAGGCCACTCTAAAATGTACAATTTTGTCACACAACACAATGCTACAGATGTCTCAAGTTTTGAGGGAGCGTGCAATTTGCATGCTGACGACTGCAGGAATGTCCACTTTCCATTTTTAAGGTATCTGTTACCATCAGATGCATATCTGTATTCCCAGTCATGTGAAATCCATAGATTAGGGTCTAATTTATTTATTTCAATTGACTGATTTCCTTATATGCACTGTAACTCAGTAAAATCTTTGAAATTGTTGCATGTTGCGTTTAGTTAATATTTCACTCATAAACAGGTATTACTAACTCTTGCAAGTAAGTATTCAAATAACTAAGAATAACATAACAACATAAAATAGGTTAGCTATTAATTAAGGACGTAAAAGACAAATGACATCGGTAATTACAACACCATGACACATTTGGCCACATGTTGGCGCCAAATGACAATAAATTCTTCCCGCCGTCCATATATAGTTTGTATGAACAATGATCGCCTTAATTTACTGGTAATTGCTTTGGAAGACTGTCCCTATTGCTTGTGGAGATATGCTCTGATGAAGGTCGACTGAACGAAAGCTTTTTGTCAGAAATTAATATCTGACAAGAAGTGTGTGGAGACGTTTTCCTGTGTCTTCACTAATCGATTTTGGATTAGTCTTTAGAAAATGTGTTACTTTTGTTATCAATCTTTATACAATATAATAAAAAAAAAGAAGACAACCTGATGTTGGCTACAGTGATTGAATACACTGTAAATACAGAAACGTGTATTGTATTGTTTTAAATGACCACACTGTGTGGATGTCAATGTTAACTGGATGCAGAATAGACCAAATGCCTCCATGAGGAAGATGATTGGTCCAATTTTTCCGCTCACCTCTGGTCCTGGCCGGTTCCCTGACTTTATTAGCGTAATAGTTTGCGTAAGAGTTTGGGATGAGCATCGTACATAAATATGGAGCAGGCATCCAAGAATTTCAGAATCACTGTTACGAGGTGTGAGCTGTAGTCGGCTGGAATTTTACACCGGATTGCGATTCAATAGAATCTTTCGGAATGAATAAAGTAATCTGCGTTGTTTTGCTCTCTAACGTCTGGATCTATTTCTGCGAAGGAGGTGAGAATATTTATTTTGAGACTCTTATAAATATATTATATTGTGAAAATATTGTATATGGCTTATTAATAATAGTTTAGAATTATACTTTTACGTAAACGTGTCGATTTATCTGAATTGCTGTAATACAAATTAGAATGTTTGTAATGGAAAAAAGAGATGAATGGATACAATAATACAACTTTGTATAGCATTCTAAACTTTTGCAATATATTTTCAGTGGACCCTTGCTGTGCACAACCATGTGAAAATAGGGGCTTATGTAATTCAAAAGGCTTCGACGACTATGAGTGTGAATGCACAAGAACTGGATATTATGGAAAGAACTGCACAACTCGTAAGTGAAACATTTTTAGGAGGTCTAATACAAATTCCATCGATATTATGTATATCATTATTCACGAGGAGTATTCGATATTGTTATTATAAATATTTCCTATTCCCTCTCCACTCTGCAGCTGAATTCCTAACATGGATAAAGATATCATTGAAACCAGCCCCGAACACTGTGCACTACTTCCTTACACACTACAAAGGGGTGTGGAATGTCATCAACAAGATCAGTTTTGTGAGAAATGCTATCATGAGCTATGTCTTGACATGTAAGTTGAAATAATATCACATTTTTGATAGATCATGAATGAAAGACTGTTGAGTCAATGTATTATTTGGATATACCTGTATGATATTTACTGATATGGGAAGGGTGGAGAAAAAGAAAGAAACACGAACGAAATATGAGTGAAAAAATACATGATAAATATTTTTCAGTCAGAAGTCTTACATTAAATTTAATAGATTACATTATTAGCTCAGTTTCTGAACAAATTAAATAATGTTGCTCTCTGCCTCTCTATTTCATAGCCCGCTCACATTTGGTGGACAGCCCACCGACTTACAATTCTGATTATGGCTACAAGAGCTGGGAAGCTTACTCCAACCTGTCTTACTATACACGGACCCTTCCCCCATTGCCAAAGGGCTGTCCTACACCTATGGGAACTGCAGGTAAGTGAGCTCCCTCCTAACCAGTCTTTTGGGATTCCTTTTCTAAGACCATGGAAGCCTTAGAAATTAACTTCAGACCTGTTTCTAAATAATTCACACCAGTCGAAAGTCACAGCCCTCAGAAGTTTCCAAAATGATTCTGAATGATATGGCAGTCGAATTAACATAATTATAACTGTCGTTAGTAACCAAATAAATATTTTGTTGAGGTAGGACCCCAAGTATTTTGCTAACATCGCTCCTTCTCCTTATAGGAAGAGCTGTGCTTCCAGAGGCCAAGCTTGTGGTGGAGAAGGTTATGTTGAGGAAGCGGTTCATTCCGGATCCTCAGGGTTCCAATCTCATGTTCGCCTTCTTCGCCCAGCACTTCACCCACCAGTTTTTCAAATCAGACTTCAAAAAAGGACCAGCTTTCACCAAAGCCTTGGGCCATGGCGTAAGTCTAATTTACAATACACAACAAATAGTGGGCCTGTCATATGAAAATAGTTTTCCAATTTGTTTTATGGTTGACTTTAACTTCTAGGTTTGGAGTGTATGTTTGGACTCACTCTTTACCTCTGTGTTTCAGGTGGACTTACACCATGTCTATGGAGACACTCTGGAGAGACAGCACAAGCTGAGGCAGTTCAAGAATGGCAAACTGAAGTATCAGGTTGTGAATGGCGAGGTCTACCCCCCATTGGTAAGGGAGGTTGGGGTCGAGATGCACTATCCACCCCACGTGATCGAGGAGCACCGCTTCGCCGTGGGCCACGAGCTTTTCGGCCTGGTCCCCGGTCTCATGATGTATGCCACCATCTGGCTGAGAGAGCACAACCGCGTCTGTGACGTCATGATGCAGGAGCATCCCGAATGGGACGACGAACGCATTTTCCAGACCACACGCCTCATCCTAATTGGTGAGTTATCAGGACTAAAACTGGACACACCTACTGTGCCTACTGTACTGTCTTAGATCCTTCAGGTCCTTATAATGGTAATTATATATGATCAAAGTGAGGCAATGTTTGAGTGTTTTAGAAACCGTACAATGCATACAGATTAAAACAGCTCTGTGAAAAACAGATCAAAACACTATATTTAGTGGGTGTCAGATATTTATTGAGCAATATCTCACTAACCTCATCTCATGCATTCCCTTCCTTCCTTCCTTCCTTCCTTCCTTCCTTCCTTCCTTCCTTCCTTCCTTCCTTCCTTCCTTCCTTCCTTCCTTCCTTCCTTCCTTCCTTCCTTCCTTCCTTCCTTCCTTCCTTCCTTCCTTCCTTCCTTCCTTGCAGGCGAGACCATAAAGATCGTGATCGAGGACTACGTCCAGCACCTGAGTGGCTACCACTTCCAGCTCAAGTTCGACCCGGAGCTCCTGTTCAACCAGCGCTTCCAGTACCAGAACCGTATTGCAGCTGAGTTCAATACCCTGTACCACTGGCACCCACTAATGCCTGACACCTTCAACATCGAGGGCCGCGCCTACACCTACCCCCAGTTTGTCTTCAACAACTCCCTGGTTACAGAGCACGGCATCAACAACCTGGTGGAGTCCTTCACCAAGCAGATCGCTGGAAGGGTGAGTTGTCTAGTGTACATTGGGGTCCTATGGGAAGCAGTGGTGGAAAAAGTACCCAATTGTCATACTTGAGTAAAAGTAAAGATACCTTAATAGAAAATGACTCAAGTAAAAGTGAAAATAACGCAGTAAAATTCTACTTGAGTAAAAGTCTAAAAGTATTTGGTTTTAAATATACTTAAGTATCAAAAGTAAATGGAATTGCTAAATTATACTTAAGTATCAAAACTAAAAAATAATTTCAAATTATATTATATTAAGCAAACCAGACAGCACCATTTTCTTGTTTTTTTTAATTCACTGACAGCCAGGGGCACACTCCAACACTCAGACATCATTTACAAATGAAGCATGTGTTTAGTGAGTCAACCAGATCAGAGGCAGTAGAGATGACCAGGGATGTGCTCTTGATAAGTGTGTGAATTAGACAATTTTCCTGTCCTGCAGGGCATTCAAAATGTGAAGAGTACATTTGGGGTTTAGGGAAAATGTATGGAGTAAAAAGTACATACTTTTCTTTAGGAATGTATTGAAGTACAAATTGTCAAAAATATAAATAGTAAAGTACAGATACCCCAAAAAACGACTTAAGTAGGACTTTAAAGTATTTTTATTTAAGTACTTTACACCACTGATGGGGAGTAGTGGGAATGGGGGGGGGGGGGGGGGGGGGCGGCACTCGACACTGGAACATCCTTACAGCAATGGTATTTCATTGAGGCCTAAGTGACAACAGTTTTGTCACAAATAAACAGAGCTGGTTGGGGAATGGTGTGTTTTCAATCTCAGTATACATCCAATGTCAAATGTTAGACATGGTAGTCCTTCCTAATGTTAGACGTGGTAGTCCTTCCTAAATGAACAATTCCCAAACTCCTGATACAGCTCCACTAATGAATCTTGATTCCTATTGGTTCCCAGGTGGCTGGTGGGCGTAACCTGCCTCCTTCAGTAGTGGGCGTGGCAGCTAAGGCCCTGGAGCACAGCAGAGACATGCGTTACCAGTCCCTCAACGCCTACAGGAAACGCTTCAACATGAGGGCCTACTCCTCTTTCGAGGATCTCACAGGTGAGACACACATCTTAAAGGGATAGTTTGGGATTTTGTCAATGAAGCCCTGCATCTACTTTCCCAGAGTCAGATGAACGAACCCGTGGATACCATTTTCCAGAGACATAAAATGGTATCCCCATGAGTTCATCTGACTCATAAAGGTCTTAATTGCCAAAATCCTGAAGTGTCCCTTTAATATTGCTATTTATTTATCCTCAATCTAACTAGGTGAAAGGTTTTATTTAATAAGCACAGGTGCATGGCAACTTAAGTAGTGCCTGGAAAAAGCGACAGGATTGGTTCAGTTGTTTTGTTATTGGCATGGTTACTACCTACATGGCAGCTGCTGATATAGAGGGTGGGCAGGGAGTGGCTGCCGCCTATTATACCCTGCGGGTGTATTATTAAAGTCTGCACATGTAATCTTCAACGAACAATCACATACACATTTACACTCTCACGTGAGATTCACACAAGGTTCAACTGTACTGTGTCTATACTTGCATCATTGAGTTCCTATAAAGACCAAAACACAGACTTGTCATAGCATGCACCTTTCCACTGGGCACACACTGGTTGAATCCAAGCTGTTTTCACGTAAGTTCAATGAAATTACGTTGAACCAATGTTGAATTGACGTCTGTGCCCAGTGGGTTGTTTGTTTACTTTTTATTTTGTGAGTGAAGGATTTAATAGACGTGTGTGACTAGCAATGACTTATATATACACTAGATGACTGATAGTGCCAATATGGCCGGCTGGTGGCTTCAAAACCTTACAATGGCCAATACATAGCTTCAGCAATCCAGGGTTTATTTTCATCATTGGTGACTAGCAGGCTAGATTTATTAACCCTTTGTTGTTCTGTGGGTGTTGCAGGAGAGAAAGAGCTGGCTGCAGAGCTGGAGAGTCTATATGGAGAAGTGGATGCTGTGGAGCTGTACCCAGGCCTTCTGGTGGAGCGCCCCAGACCTAACTCTGTCTTTGGGGAGACTATGATTGAAATGGGCTCCCCTTATTCCCTGAAAGGTCTCCTGGGAAACCCCATTTGCTCGCCGGAATACTGGATGCCCAGCACGTTCGGAGGGATTGTGGGCTTTGACATCGTCAACACTGCTTCATTGGAGAGGCTGGTGTGCAGCAATGTCAAAGGTCCTTGTCCTATGGTGTCTTTTCAAGTGCCAGATTTTTTTAGAGTGTTTGAGCAGGCATCAGCCAACGCAAGTGAGACACACCCGAGTGATGTGAACCCAGGTGTTCTGCTGAAAGAAAGGACTTCCGAGCTTTAAAGAACTAAAGCAATAGGTTTTATTCAAATACACTTAGCAGTGTCTAGTGTTCTAAAGTTGCTCTCATTTTAGGTCGTTTTGCTGTATTTAAGATTTTATTGTGATATTTGCAAGCAAAAAGGCTTTATTTTGCTGCAGCAATTATGACATTTAGCATGGCAATATGCAATTATTTTGTCCAATTTGTTGCAAAACTGCACTGACGAGAGAGAACATTTGTTGACATTTGGCTAAATTGAACCATATCATGCTGTAAATGTGTGTGATTATCTGAAATTGCCAGGCCTCTTTTTGTACTGCAGTGTTGGATAATTTGTATGCAATAATATTTAGATGATTTAACTGTTTTATGAGGAAATAGTGCAGTGATGGGACAAATGTATAAATATTATAATTTGGGATTGCGGAATCCTTGAGGGACTTATTTAGTTATTTATTGTTTATTAATTTATGTATTTAATATTTATTAGTGTATTGTTGATTATTTAGTTATGATTATGTTTTTAAATATGAAAACCGTTTACTCATTTGTAATGCTTAACATGAACAAAAGTAAGTTAGTTTTCTCTGTATACACTGTGAAACTTGAAGGAGTTACATGGGGCTGTTAAGAGCATTGGGCCAATAACTGAAAGGTCGCTGGTTCAAGTCCCCGAGCTGGCAAGGTGGAAAATCATTCGTTTTTCTGCCCTTGAGAAAGGCAGTTAACCCCCAACAACTACTCCCCGGGTGCCGATGATAGAAGTCAATTTAGGCAACTCTCTGATTCCAAGGGGTGTGGTTAAATGCGGAAGACATTTCAGTTGAATGCTTTCAGTTGTGCAACTGTCTAGGTATCTCCTTGCTTGAAGCAAAGACCTATCCGAAATACTTTTATGTTGTTTATTGTCTGTCTAGAACTTGTACTACCGCATGGAAAATCAGCTGGGGTGTATTTGTCAGTCCTTTTTTTGGGTCAAATATAATGTTATTGCAAATGGAGGAAGTGAATATTTGTGAGACTGTATTATTACAGAGTGAAATGAATGAATGCAAATTAATCACACTAATACAATTCTTGGTAAATTGATTGTCTTTTAATGCTTTCTTAAGTGCCATACCATTTTAATTGGAATGTAAATTGTGACTTTACTGTTATAAAAGGGGCAATCTGCAGTTCAAACAACAACAAAGTGGACACCCTGCCCCAGTTTTTGGTAAACAGCTGAGGGATGGGGCTGGAGAAGTATAACCAGTTTTAAATTCATAGATAAAGCTATAGATGCAAGGACTGACCATCCATGAGATCAAAATGATAGTTTTAACCATGTTTTGAGGCTAGATACTGTTATTACATTGTTAACAAGCAATGCAACAAATTAAACATGCTTACAGATGAGGTTTGGTAATTGAACAAAGCTCATGAGGAATTAATAAGTTATATTCTTCAAGAATCAATGTGTACATATCATTAATAAAACATTTAAGAATGGACGTAGGAATCACAGATTTCCCCTTTAACATGGTTGCATATAAAAAATAATTTGCCCTTCTGCCTGTGAATAAAACAAGTTAAATTTGACATTGCATTTATTATAGTGCTTTATTTATTAAGAACCATTAGTCCTTCTGGGCTAATATTCTTGGGATTGTAGACACAAAACTATACAATACAATAGAAAAAAATCAACATTGTAATGAGTGGGCTTACCCCACGTAACACATACACTCATCTCATACCCAGACCACTCTAATGAAACTAGCTAGAATGATGCTGTTGCTTAATAGATTTAGAAGGGAACAGAGAACATCCCTTTCACTTTAATGTAGTCTGTCATTCTTACTAATTTCAAACTTTCCTTTACTCATACAGGGATTCACTTTAAAGTCTGAAAGGCGTTTGTCCATCTGACAAGTCAGGAGTATTTTTTGGGTTGGCTGAAGATTGCTTGTCCAAAAATGTGAAATGCTTTTTACTGGCAGAAGTGCCATATATTGCCTGGCGTTCACCTATACATATAGTAGGGGAGGAATCAGAAAGATAAGTACTGGATCAGTACTGGATAAACTTGCACAATTACCATAAATGGTTTGTCTTTCACTTAAACAATGGGAGGAACCAGAAATATAAGTTTTAGGCTACTGGAATTCTTTGCAGTTTGGATGTTTTAACTATAATTGTTTTATCACCGGCCAAATGGGGCAATCTCAGAACGGGCTCAACTGCTCAGTTGACTTGCCCCAGCCAATAGGGCAACGCTTAATGTCAATCCCTGCTTATACCAGTAACTTGCAACTTGAATTCTAGTTTATGAAGTTTTGGCTCAGCCACTGAGACTGGGTGCCAACAAACCGTTGGACAAAGGAAATTATTACACAGCCACATGCCAAGTTAAATAGTGTGAGCAGCCAGAAAGGAAAATGTGAACAATCCAAATCCATTAGCAACAAGGACTTCATTATAATCCTGAGAATTTTATATGGGAATTTATTGGCATTTTATTTAATTTGTGTTACTTTGATATTGGTCAAACGGAGGTAAAGGTTTTGTGGGTGGTTTTGCTATGTTATGTATGGTATGAAACCAAGTCTATCAATCATGACAGGTCTATTTATTGTGCTTGAAACCCATCACAGTGACCATATACTATCACAATAGTGGCATGAGAAATAATGTCAGTACTGAAGATGTCTTGAAAGTTAAGGAGCCTGTAGTCATTTTAGAAGGGGAAAGAAATGTGTAGGAGTAACAGTAGCCTGGGTCCAATATCTGCTTGTACTCTTGCCAACTCCATTGCTGTCATTAACATGACAATTCCATAAGGAGTTATCAAAAGAGATACAAACTGGCACCCAGGCTAGCCTAATGGTAGTTTGTACACAACATGACACAAAAAAATGTATTGTGATAACATACTGTGTGCATTGGGACAGAAGCCTAACACCTAGCTTACCTGTCACACATTAAGTCACGATGCCGAACTTTCTGGGTATACAAGGAGCAGAACATAGGCATCCTATTCAGTGTTTAATAGATTGTCTATGGTATCACCTGATTTGCCCAATTAGTGCTTGCGTTGCGTAATTAGTGCTTGGTTTGGTTGGTGCATAGTTTTGGATCATAAATTCTCTGCTAACCCAACTGGGAGGCTGCAGACTGCTGCCAGCTATTTGTGTGGGCAGCTGTATCTGGTCTCAGAGCATTTTGTATTATTCTGTACGTAAATGTTAAGGTGAGTGAATGAGGACCCAAAAGCGAACTAACTTAAACAGAGCTTCTTTAATAACCAAACATAGGTAGGCTCAGATAGACCGGCAGATTCCGACAGGACAGGACAAGGTTACAGCAAACATGACGATAGTCTGGCTCAGGCATGAAACACAAACAAGAATCCGACAAGGACAGGAACAGAAACAGAGAGAGATATAGGGACCTAATCAGAGGGAAAAAGGGAACAGGTGGGAAACGGGGTGAATGGGTAGTTAGAGGAGACAAGGAACAGCTGGGAGAAAGCGGGGGAGAAAAGGTAACCTAACAACGACCAGCAGAGGGAGACAGGGTGAAGGGAAAGGACAGAGACAAGACACAACATGACAGTACCCCCCCACTCACCGAGCGCCTCCTGGCGCACTCGAGGAGGAAACCTGGCGGCAACGGAGGAAATCCTCGATCAGCGCACGGTCCAGCACGTCCCGAGAGGGAACCCAACTCCTCTCCTCAGGACCGTACCCCTCCCAATCGACAAGGTACTGGTGACCACGGCCCCGAGGACGCATGTCCAAAATCCTGCGGACCCTGTAGATGGGTGCGCCCTCGACAAGGATGGGGGGGGGGGGGGGGAAGACGAGCGGGGGCGCGAAGAACGGGCTTAATACAGGAGACATGGAAGACCGGGTGGACGCGACGAAGGTATCGCGGAAGAAGAAGTCGAACTGCGACAGGATTAATGACCCGAGAAATACGGAACGGACCAATGAACCGCGGGGTCAACTTGCGAGAAGCCGTCTTAAGGGGAAGGTTCTGAGTGGAGAGCCAAACTCTCTGACCGCGACAATATCTAGGACTCTTAGTTCTACGCTTATTAGCAGCCCTCACAGTCTGCGCCCTATAACGGCAAAGTGCAGACCTGACCCTCTTCCAGGTGCGCTCGCAACGTTGGACAAAAGCCTGAGCGGAGGGGACGCTGGACTCGGCGAACTGAGATGAGAACAGCGGAGGCTGGTACCCGAGGCTACTCTGAAAAGGAGATAGCCCGGTCGCAGACGAAGGAAGCGAGTTGTGGGCGTATTCTGCCCAGGGGAGCTGTTCTGACCAAGACGCAGGGTTGCGAAAAGAAAGACTGCGTAAGATGCGACCAATAGTCTGATTGGCCCGTTCTGCTTGACCGTTAGACTGGGGGTGAAAGCCGGAAGAGAGACTGACGGAAGCCCCAATCAAACGGCAAAACTCCCTCCAAAATTGAGACGTGAATTGCGGACCTCTGTCCGAAACGACGTCTGACGGAAGGCCATGAATTCTGAAAACGTTCTCGATGATGATTTGTGCCGTCTCTTTAGCAGAAGGAAGCTTAGCAAGGGGAATGAAATGAGCCGCCTTAGAGAACCTATCGACAACCGTAAGAATAACAGTCTTCCCCGCTGACGAAGGCAGTCCGGTGACAAAATCTAAGGCGATGTGAGACCACGGTCGAGAGGGAATAGGAAGCGGCCTGAGACGGCCGGCAGGAGGAGAGTTACCGGACTTAGTCTGCGCGCAGACCGAACAAGCAGCCACGAAACGACGCGTGTCATGCTCCCGGGTGGGCCACCAAAAACGCTGGCGAATGGAAGCAAGCGTACCCCGAACGCCAGGGTGGCCGGCTAACTTGGCAGAGTGAGCCCACTGAAGAACGGCCAGACGAGTAGGAACGGGAACGAAAAGAAGGTTCCTAGGACAAGCGCGCGGCGACGGAGTGTGAGTGAGCGCTTGTTTTACCTGCCTCTCAATTCCCCAGACAGTCAACCCGACAACACGCCCCTCAGGGAGAATCCCCTCGGGGTCAGTGGAGGCTACTGAAGAACTGAAGAGACGAGACAAAGCATCAGGCTTGGTGTTCTTAGAGCCCGGACGATAAGAAATCACGAACTCGAAACGAGCGAAAAACAGCGCCCAACGCGCCTGACGCGCATTAAGTCGTTTGGCAGAACGGATGTACTCAAGGTTCCTATGGTCAGTCCAAACGACAAAAGGAACGGTCGCCCCCTCCAACCACTGTCGCCATTCGCCTAGGGCTAACCGGATGGCGAGCAGTTCGCGGTTACCCACATCATAGTTACGTTCCGACGGCGACAGGCGATGAGAAAAATACGCGCATGGGTGGACCTTGTCGTCAGAGAGGGAGCGCTGAGAAAGAATGGCTCCCACGCCCACCTCTGACGCGTCAACCTCGACAACGAACTGTCTAGAGACGTCAGGTGTAACAAGGATAGGAGCGGATGTAAAACGATTCTTGAGGAGATCAAAAGCTCCCTGGGCGGAAACGGACCACTTAAAGCACGTCTTGACAGAAGTAAGGGCTGTGAGAGGAGCTGCCACCTGACCGAAATTACGGATGAAACGACGATAGAAGTTCGCGAAGCCGAGAAAGCGCTGCAGCTCGACGCGTGACTTAGGGACGGGCCAATCAATGACAGCTTGGACCTTAGCGGGATCCATCTTAATGCCTTCAGCGGAAATAACAGAACCGAGAAATGTGACGGAGGAGGCATGAAAAGTGCACTTCTCAGCCTTCACAAAAAGACAATTCTCTAAAAGGCGCTGGAGGACACGTCGAACGTGCTGAACATGAATCTGGAGTGACGGTGAAAAAATCAGGATATCGTCAAGGTAGACGAAAACAAAGATGTTCAGCATGTCTCTCAGGACATCATTGACTAATGCCTGAAAGACAGCTGGAGCGTTAGCGAGGCCGAAAGGAAGAACCCGGTATTCAAAGTGCCCTAACGGAGTGTTAAACGCCGTCTTCCACTCGTCCCCCTCCCTGATGCGCACGAGATGGTAAGCGTTACGAAGGTCCAACTTAGTGAAAAACCTGGCTCCCTGCAGGATCTCGAAGGCTGAAGACATAAGAGGAAGCGGATAACGATTCTTCACTGTTATGTCATTCAGCCCTCGATAATCTATGCAGGGGCGCAGAGACCCGTCCTTCTTCTTGACAAAAAAAAACCCCGCTCCGGCGGGAGAGGAGGAGGGGACTATGGTACCGGCGTCAAGAGCTACAGACAAATAATCTTCGAGAGCCTTACGTTCGGGAGCCGACAGAGAGTATAGTCTACCCCGGGGGGGGGTGGTTCCCGGAAGGAGATCAATACTACAATCATACGACCGGTGTGGAGGAAGAGAGGTGGCCCTGGACCGACTGAACACCGTGCGCAGATCGTGATATTCCTCCGGCACCCCTGTCAAATCACCAGGCTCCTCCTGTGAAGAAGAGACAGAGGAAACAGGAGGGATAGCAGACATTAAACATTTCACATGACAAGAGACGTTCCAGGAGAGGATAGAATTACTAGACCAATTAATGGAAGGATTATGACAAACTAGCCAGGGATGGCCCAAAACAACAGGTGTAAAAGGTGAACGAAAAATTAAAAAAGAAATGGTTTCACTATGATTACCAGAAACAGTGAGGGTTAAAGGTAGCGTCTCACGCTGAATCCTGGGGAGAGGACTACCATCCAGGGCGAACAAGGCCGTGGGCTCCTTTAACTGTCTGAGAGGAATGTCATGTTCCCGAGCCCAGGTCTCGTCCATAAAACAGCCCTCCGCCCCAGAGTCTATTAAGGCACTGCAGGAAGCAGACGAACCGGTCCAGCGTAGATGGACCGACAAGGTAGTGCAGGATCTTGAAGGAGAGACAGGAGTAGTAGCGCTCACCAGTAGCCCTCCGCTTACTGACGAGCTCTGGCCTTTTACTGGACATGAAGTGACAAAATGACCAGCGGAACCGCAATAGAGACAGAGGCGGTTGGTGATTCTCCGTTCCCTCTCCTTAGTCGAGATGCGGATACCTCCCAGCTGCATGGGCTCAGCACCCGAGCCGGCAGAGGAAGATGGTAGTGATGCGGAGAGGGGGGCGACGGAGAGCGCGAGCTCCTTTCCACGAGCTCGGTGACGAAGATCAACCCGTCGCTCAATGCGAATAGCGAGTTCAATCAAGGAATCCACGCTGGAAGGAACCTCCCGGGAGAGAATCTCATCCTTTACCTCTGCGCGGAGACCCTCCAGAAGACGAGCGAGCAAGGCCGGCTCGTTCCAGCCACTGGAGACAGCAAGAGTGCGAAACTCAATAGAGTAGTCTGTTATGGATCGATTGCCTTGACATAGGGAAGACAGGGCCCTGGAAGCCTCCTCCCCAAAAACAGATCGATCAAAAACCCGTATCATCTCCTCCTTAAAGTCCTGATACTGGTTAGTACACTCAGCCCTTGCCTCCCAGATTGCCGTGCCCCACTCACGAGCCCGTCCAATAAGGAGAGATATGACGTAGGCGACACGAGCAGTGCTCCTGGAGTAAGTGTTGGGCTGGAGAGAAAACACAATATCACACTGGGTGAGGAACGAGCGGCATTCAGTGGGCTCCCCAGAGTAACACGGCGGGTTATTGATTCTGGGCTCCGGAGATTCGAAAGCCCTGGAAGTGGCCGGTGGATCGAGGCGGAGATGGTGAACCTGTTCTGTGAGGTTGGAGACTTGGGTGGCCAGGGTCTCAACGGCATGTCGAGCAGCAGACACTTCCTGCTCGTGTCTGCCTAGCATCGCTCCCTGGATCCCGACGGCTGAGTGGAGAGGATCCGAAGTCGCTGGGTCCATTCTTGGTCGGATTCTTCTGTTAAGGTGAGTGAATGAGGACCCAAAAGCGAACTAACTTAAACAGAGCTTCTTTAATAACCAAACATAGGTAGGCTCAGATAGACCGGCAGATTCCGACAGGACAGGACAAGGTTACAGCAAACATGACGATAGTCTGGCTCAGGCATGAAACACAAACAAGAATCCGACAAGGACAGGAACAGAAACAGAGAGAGATATAGGGACCTAATCAGAGGGAAAAAGGGAACAGGTGGGAAACGGGGTGAATGGGTAGTTAGAGGAGACAAGGAACAGCTGGGAGAAAGCGGGGGAGAAAAGGTAACCTAACAACGACCAGCAGAGGGAGACAGGGTGAAGGGAAAGGACAGAGACAAGACACAACATGACAGTAAATCTGAGACACTCCTTTTTAGTATGATATGTTATGTATGTTATGTATTAATTTATGGATGTCCATCACCCATTTTGTATGACATGTTACAAATTAAAATTCGTATTACATGTTACAAATGTGCAAAAATCTATGATATTTTACAAATTCTAGCTAGGATGCTAACATTAGCTAGCTTGCTAACGTTAGCTAGGCTAGGATTTAGGGTTAGGGTTAAGGTTGGGGCTAAGTTTAGGAGTTTGGTTAAATGGTTAAGGTTAGGGGAAGAGTTAGTTAAAAGGGTTAAGGTTAGGGTTAGGGTTAACTAACGTGCTAGGTAGTTGCAAAGTAGCTAAAAAGTAGTAAGTAGTTGAAAAGTTCCTAATTATCTAAAAGTTGCTAAAGTTGTCCATGATGACATTCGAATTCGCAACCTTTGGTAACCCTCTGTCTTATGTAACCATACCAAAAGCAACATATCATACTAATTTGAGTATGCCGGATTTACATTTACTATGTTACTTCTAGTCTATGAGACAAGGCTGGGCAGCTGCAGCCGCCACTGGTTACTTCTACTATCAGAAGGCCCAGAAGACCATCAAACCCAAGGAAGAGGTCCAGGTGATTTACAATGAGAATAGTAAGCGCCGACAGAGATGGCCGCCTCGCTTCGCGTTCCTAGGAAACTATGCAGTATTTTTTTTTTTTTACGTGTTATTTCTTACATTGTTACCCCAGGTAATCTTAGGTTTTATTACATACAGTCGGGAGGAACTACTGGATATAAGAGCAACGTCAACTCACCATCATTACGACCAGGAATACAACTTTCCCGAAGCGGATCCTCTGTTTTGCCCACCACCCAGAACAACGGATCGGATCCCAGCCGGCAAACCAAAACAACAACGCAGTAAAAGGGGCAGACGAAGCAGTCTTCTGGTCAGGCTCCGGAGACGGGCTTATCGCACACCGCTCCCGAGCATACTACTCGCCAATGTCCAGTCTCTTGACAACAAGGTTGATGAAATCCGAGCAAGGGTAGCATTCCAGAGAGACATAAGAGACTAACGTTCTTTGCTTCACTGAAACATGGTCGTTACAGTCACCTGGTTTCTTCACGCATTGCGCCAACAGAAACAAGCATCTTTCTGGTAAGAAGAGGGGCGGGGGGGGGGGGGGGGGGGGGGGGTATGCCTTATGATTAACGAGACGTGGTGTGATCATAACAACATACAGGAACTCAAGTCCTTATGTTCACCTGACCTAGAATTCCTCACAATCAAATGTCGACCAAGAGAATTCTCTTCGATTATAATCACAGCCGCATATATCCCCCCCCCCCCCCCCCCCCCCAAAGCAGACACATCGATGGCCCTGAACAAACTTTATTTGACTCTATGTAAACTGGAAACCACATATCCTGAGGCTGCATTCATTGTAGCTGGGGATTTTAACATTGGGATATGTTCCGCATTGCGTCAAACAACATTGACGAATACGCTGATTCGGTGAGCGAGTTTATTAGCAAGTGCATCGGCGATGTCGTACCCACAGCAACTATTAAAACATTCCCAAACCAGAAACCGTGGATTGATGGCAGCATTCCCGCGAAACTAAAAGCGCGAAGCACTGCTTTTAATCAGGGCAAGGTGACCAGAAACATGACCGAATACAAACAGTGTAGCTATTCCCTCCGCAAGGCAATCAAACAAGCTAAGCGTCAGTATAGAGACAAAGTAGAGTCGCAATTCAACAGCTCAGACACAAGAGGTATGCGGCAGGGTCTACAGTCAATCACAGATTACAAAAAGAATACCAGCCCCGTCGCGGACCAGGATGTCTTGCTCCCAGACAGACAAAACAACTTCTTTGCTCGATTTGAGGACAATACAGTGCCACTGACACGGCCCGCTACCAAAACCTACGGACTCTCCTTCACTGCAGCCGACATGAGTAAAATATTTAAACGTGTTAACCCTCCCAAGGCTGCAGGCCCAGACGGCATCCCCAGCCGCGTCCTCAGAGCATGCGCAGACCAGCTGGCCGGTGTGTTTACGGACATATTCAATCAATCCTTATCCCAGTCTGCTGTTCCCACATGCTTCAAGAGGGCCACCATTGTTCCTGTTACCAAGAAAGCTAAGGTAATTGAGCTAAACGACTACCGCCCCGTAGCACTCACTTCCGTCATCATGAAGTGCTTTGAGAGACTAGTCAAGGACTATATCACCTCCACCCTACCTGACACCTGTGACGACCCTCCCACTCTGTCTGCTGTATTCTGTCTTTGTTATTGTTTCCTTATTAGGATGCCGGTGGGCGGAGTTGGGAGGGTCGTCAGCTTCATGGGAAACACCTGGGCCAGGTGTCTCCCAGGATAAATAGACCTCTTCCACATTCATGGAGGAGACTCTCTCCATGCAGACATTTGTAGATTGTGTTGTGGTTCTTGGTGGCCTTTTGTTTGTTTGCTTTGGCACCTTTCAACACCCTGCATTATCACATTCATGCATGCAAAACACTCACTTACGCTACTGATTACTGATTACACACATCATTGTATATTTTCCTTAGTTGCTTTAGTTAATAAATATATATTTTGTTACTCCTTATCTCCACGTTGTCTCCCTTTGTTACGGGCTTTGAGCCGGTTCGTGACACACCCTAGACCCACTCCAATTTGCTTACCGCCCCAATAGGTCCACAGACGACGCAATCGCCACCACACTGCACACTGCCCTAACCCATCTGGACTAACCCATCTGGACAGCTCAGCATTTAACACCATTAGTACCCTCCAAACTCGTCATCAAGCTCGAGACCCTGGGTCTCGACCCCGCCCTGTGCAACTGGGTACTGGACTTCCTGATGAGCCGCCCCCAGGTGGTGAGGGTAGGTAACAACATCTCCACCCCGCTGATCCTCAACACTGGTGCCCCACAAGGGTGCGTTCTGAACCCTCTCCTGTACTCCCTGTTCACCCACGACTATGTGGCCATGCACGCCTCCAACTCAATCATCAAGTTTGCAGACGACACTACAGTGGTAGGCTTGATTACCAACAACGATGAGACGGCCTACAGGGAGGAGGTGAGGGTCCTCGTAGTGTGGTGTCAGGAAAATAACCTCACACTCAACGTCAACAAAACAAAGGAGATGATCGTAGACTTCAGGAAACAGCAGAGGGAGCACCCCCCTTGAATGGACACTCCAATTCAAAGCAATGCACCATGAGATGTGGATTGGCAGCAGCCATGTGGGATGGAACATTGCTTCAGTGAGTTTCAGAACATGATGTCTCCCTTCCTCTTCATCTCAGATTGCCTGGCAGAATGTGGAGCACTTATGCGCACACAGCTTTAGAAGTTACAGGTCTATGAGAGCCAGAAATCGTGCTTGTCTGTAGGTGACCAAATACTTATTTTCCACCATAATTTGCAAATAAATAAATTACAAATCGTACAATGTGAGTTTCTGGATTTTTTTTCTCATTTCGTCTGTCATAGTTGGAGTGTACCTATGATGAAAATTACAGGCCTCCCTCATCTTTTTAAGTGGGAGAACTTGCACAATTGGTGGCTGACTAAATACTTTTTTGCCCCACTGTAGCTCTTCCCTTGACTTCTTCCTCTAGCATCACACTGACTGATGTCATATTTTACATGTCAACTCTCAGGTGGAAAAAAGGCTGCACTGCAGTACATGTGCATCGTCAGGGGCAACAAGACACGCCTGTGCTAGGCCATGTACACAAAAAGGTCCATGCTGTGACTCAATGGAGTATAACTACGACCGGAAGTGACTTTCCATAGCAGATTCGGATAGCACTAACCCTAACCCTAGTGCTATCCGAACTAACCCTTTTCCTAACCTTAACCTAATTTTCCTAAACTTCTGTGTTAGCTCTCCTAACCTGCTACGTAAATTCTCCTAACCTGCTACGTTAATTCTCCTAACCTGCTACGTTAGTCCTCCTAACCTGCTATGTTAGTTCTCCTACAAAAAAAAAGTTACTTCCGGTCGTAGCTGTATACCACCTAGTCAAAACCCACTGGATGAGTCTGTAGGAGCAAAGACTCCTACCCCTTCAAAGATGTCACTATTATTTGAGATAAGCAACTCTATACAGTCAAAGATGTCCCTCTTATAGGAGATAACCAACTCTACACATACCTTAAGAGCAAAGCTAACACTCTCATAGGATTACAAACTCTACACCATAAATCAGGGACGGATAACTGGCTTATTTTTATTTTAGGAACTCTCAAATTACTGTTGAGTGTAAGAATTGTAGAATACTTAAGGTGCAATTTCGAAATTTGGTTGTGCATCAGCAGTTTATCTCTTGTTATGTCAGCCACTCATTTAGCCCATGTCAGCTAAAACATTTTTTGATCGGTAAGATGGCCAGACTATCTAAACTTTTAATAATCATGGTCGAAATACAGACCGGGAGGCCCCCATTGATTTTGTTAGTCACACTCACTCAGATATCATATGCTGGCCTACTAGGCAGAGTTGCTCTGTCCACTGTCTGTGTTCGTTTGCCCATCTTAATCTTTTATTGGCCAGTCTGAGATATGTCTTTTTCTTTGCTACTCTGCCTAGAAGGCCAGCATCCCGGAGTCAATTCTTCACTGTTGATGTTGAGACTGGTGTTTTGCAGATACTATTTAATGAAGCTGCCAGTTGAGGACTTGTGAGGCGTCTTTTTAACAAACTAGACACTAATGTACTTGTCCTCTTGCTCAGTAGCGCACCGGGGCCTCCCACTCCTCTTTCTATTCTGGTTAGAGACAGTTTGCGCTGTTCTGTGAAGGGAGTAGTACACAGCGTTGTATGAAGTCTTCAAAATATTTCTCGCATGGAATAGCCTTCATTTCTCAGAAGACGAATAGACTGACGAGTTTCAGAAGAAAGTCCTTTGTTTCTGGCCATTTTGAGCCTGTAATCAAACCCACAAATGATGATGCTCCAGATACTCAACTAGTCTAAAGAAGGACAGTTGTATTGCTTCTTTAATCAGAACAACAGTTTTCAGCTGTGCTAACATAATTGCAAATAGGTTTTCTAATGATCAATTAGCATTTTAATTAGCATTCCAGCTTCAAATGGACAAATGGGCTCCTGAGTGGCGCAGCGGTCTTAGGCACTGCATCTCAGTGCTAAATGCATCACTACAGACCCTGGTTCGATTCCAGGCTGTATCACAACCGGCCGTCATTGGGAATCCCATAGGGCGTCGCACAATTGGCCCAGTGCTGTCATTGTAAATAAGAAATGACTTGCCTAGTTAAAAAGGTTAAATAACATAAAATGTTTATTAAAAAATTGTTGGTGGAAGGTCATGATCATTACTCTGAAATGTTTTTGGCTGCTATTCTTTTCAATATTCAATAGGGTTCAATCATTTTGGTTGAATAGGTTGGCTATAGTAGAAAACCAGGCTTCCTAGATGTGACAACATCGTGATTTTGGAGGTATGGCTACGCAAGACTAATAGTAGCATAATCTTTCTCACTGGACTTACAGTTGAAGTCGGAAGTTGACATACACCTTAGCCAAATACATTTAAACTCAGTTTTTCACAATTCGTGACATTTAATGCCAGTAAAAATTCCCTGTATTAGGTCAGTTAAGGATCACCACTTTATTTTAAGAATGTGAAATGTCAGAATAATAGTAGACAATTTATTTCAGCTTTTATTTTTTTCATCACATTCCCAGTGGGTCAGAAGTTTACATACACTCAATTTGTATTTGGTAGCATTGCCTTTAAATTGTTTAACTTGGGTCAAACGTTTCGGGTAGCCTTCCACAAGCTTCCCACAATAATTTGGGTGAATTTTGGCCCATTCCTCCAGACAGAGCTGGTGTAACTGAGTCAGGTTTGTAGGCCTCCTTGCTCTCACACACTTTTTCTGTTCTGCCCACAAATTTTCTATGAGATTGAGATCAGGGCTTTGTGATGACCACTCCAATACCTTGACTTTGTTGTCCTTAAGCCATTTTGCCACAACTTTGGAAGTATGCTTGGGGTCATTGTCCATTTGGAAGACCCAATTGCAACCAAGCTTTAACTTCCTGACTGACTGATTTTGCTTTAATATATCCACATCATTTTCCTACCTCAGTTGCCATCTATTTTGTGAAGTGCACCAGTCCCTCCTGCAGCAAAGCACCCCCACAACATGATACTGCCACACCCGTGCTTCACGGTAGGGACGGTGTTCTTCGGCTTACAAGCCTCCCCCTTTTTCCTCCAAACATAACGATGGTCATTATGGCCAAACAGTTATATTTTTGTTTCATCAGACTAGAGGACATTTCTCCAAAAAGTACGATCTTTGTCCCCATGTGCAGTTGCAAACCGTAGTCTGGCTTTTTCATGGCGGTTTTGGAGCAGTGGCTTCTTCCTTGCTGAGCGGCCTTTCAGGTTATGTTGATATAGGACTCGTTTTACTGTGGATATAGATACTTTTTTACCTGTTTCCTCCAGCATCTTCACAAGGTCCTTTGCTGTTGTTCTGGGATTAATTTGCACTTTTCGCACCAAAGTACGTTCATCTCTAGGAGACAGAACGCGTCTCCTTCCTGAGCGGTATAATGGCTGCGTGGTCCCATGGTGTTTATACTTGCGTACTATTGTTTGTACAGATGAAGGTGGTACCTTCGGGCGTTTGGAAATTACTCCCAAGGATAAACCAGACTTGTGGAGGTCTACAATTTTTTTTCTGAGGTCTTGACTGATTTATTTTGATTTTCCCATGATGTCAAGCAAAGAGGCACTAAGTTTGAAGGCAGGCCTTGAAATACATCCACAGATACACCTCCAATCGACTCAAATGATGTCAATTAGCCTATCAATTAGCCTATTAGCCATGACATAATTTTCTGGAATTTTCCAAGCTGTTTAAAAGGCACAGTCAACTTAGTGTATGTAAAGTTCTGACCCACTGGAATTGTGATACAGTGAATTATAAGTGAAATAATCTGTCTGTAAATAATTGTTGGGAAAATTAGTTGTGTCATGCACAAAGTAGATGTCCTAACCAACTTGCCAAAACGATAGTTTGTCAACAAGAAATTTGTGGAGTGGTTGAAAAACAAGTTTTAATGCCTCCAACCTAAATGTATGTAAACTTCCGACTTCAACTGTACATGGACAACTTAGCTGTCTATCTGTACGAGAACCTGTCTGTAATGTATTTTTTGTTGTGTTGGAACCCCTGGAAGACTTGCTGTAATCATGGAATGGGGATCCTAATAAAATACAATCTAAACCAGCAGTGAAGGATAAGAATGTGAGTCTTTTTGGACTTTCCCTCGTCTGTGATGTAAAGAAAACATGTGGTGTCGGAATGTCAGATGTGCTTCCAGGCACGAAACCACCTGATACAGGCATGTTGGAAATGAATGGGAGGAGTCATGGACTGGAAAGAGCTCTGCAGGGTAGTTATGCCTCCAATAACAGACCTGGAAAAACCCAACTCAATGTGTGTGTGTGTTTTTGTTGTGGGTGGGTGTGTGGGTGTGTGTTCGCGCGTGTCAACGAGCCTCACAGTCCACTTACAGGCAGCCCTTCTGGGAAAGTTGTACTAAGCATCTCTGAATGCATTAGTAGAGGCATTTCCACGTCATTTCATTGAAATGACGTGGAAACAACATTGATTCAACCAGTGGGTAAGGACCCAGTGCTGGAAGTGTGTAGCCTGTAAACAAGACAAGTAAAATTATAAACTTGTAATAATATGTAAAGTCTACATTTAGTAATGGTATTTTGTGAAAAGGTATGTGGTCACAAAAATTAAATTCATAATTTACCTAAGATGTTGGAGCCACCTTATCAATGTCATGTAATATAGGTCTAATGGTTGAGTATGCCTACTGGCACAGCACATTTAGTACAAGGACAGTAGGTTTTGACCACAACAAAACATTTAGAGTAGTTGCTAATGCCTCTTTGTTGTAGGGGAAATGTTTTTTTTCGCTCTCCCATCACATTCATTTAGGATGCTGGAACGCATCCCTTTGGGCAAAAACTGGTTGAATCAACATTGTTTCCATGTAATTTCAACAAAAAAATTCAATATGGTGATGTTGAATCAACGCGGGAAAATGATTGGATTTGAAAAAAAGTCATCAAGGTAAGGGAATTTCATATTACTTTCACCCAACTTTTAAACTTAATTCAAGAATATGGTGCCATTTTTTTTGCTGATTTCACATTGAATTCATGTTAGTTGACAACTCAACCAAATGTAAATCAAAACTAGATGTTGAACTGAAGTCTGTACCCAGTGGGATGACAACATGACCTACCGTGGCACAGACGTGTGCAGTCAAAAGACTCTCCTGTTTCTTCTTAAGAACTTCTCAACTGGAAAGGATCTGACTAAGAAAAGGAAATAATCTTCTTAATCATCAATCAGAAAAACATCCTTACAGAGGCATGCCTGCGCACACTCACACACACACACTCACGAAGGGCGGGTTCAACATTACAGCAGACTTTAAAGGCGAGGCAAGACTGACGGATCTACAAATCATCTTACATCATAAATAACTACTCAATATAATATGTAGATCAGTTACCCATGAAATATCACGGTTTTGGTGCTCTCGAACACAGCCAAAGACTCGCGTGTGAAGGGATAGTCAGGGCTGACTGACTTGGCTAAGGAGGGGGATTAGTGGAATGGGAAATTGACTGTCCAGCAACCAACAGTCAAATTAAATTAAATTGTATTTGTCACATATGATGAATACAACGGGTGTAGACTTTACCATGAAATGCTTTCCCTTCTCAATAATGCAGTGCAAAAAAAGAACTTGGAACACGGCAGAATAATATACACAAGAATGAAGCTATATACAAGGAGTACCAGTACCAGATCAATATGCAGGGGTATGAGGTATTTGAGGTAAATGTGTACATAAAGGCAGGGTAAAGTGACTAAACATCAGGATAGATAAGAGTCAAATAAAACATGCGCCGTGACTAACATAAGAATAGGGAATGACAGAGGAATTAAAAGGAATTAAAGGATGAAAGGAGGGGTAGCAAAAAAGTCATGTTGTTACAAGAAGAAGGAATAGGGGATCAAACCTGCTGCACAATATGTCATGAGTCACAGACTCACACGAAGGCCATAATGGCTATGCAGCTTAGATCTCCCAAACTAGGAGCGGCACCATGCAATTCAACAATGTGAATTACACTCAGTGGTGGAAAAAGTACTAAATTGTCATACTTGAGTAAAAGTAAAGAAAGATACTTTTACTTGAGTAATTTTCTATTAAGGTAAGTCACATAATAAAATACTACTTGAGTAAAAGTCTAAAAGTATTTGGTTTTAAATAAGATTGGCAAATTCGCCACTGGCGCCCTGTGCTCTTCACAGATGAAAGCAGGTTCACACTGAGCATGTGGAGACGCCGTGGAGAATGTTCTGCTGCCTGCAACATCCTCCAGCATGACCGGTTTGGCGGTGGGTCAGTCATGGTGTGGGGTGGCATTTCTTTGGGGGGCCGCACAGACCTCCATGTGCTCGCCAGAGGTAGCCTGACTGCCATTAGGTACCGAGATGAGATCCTCAGACCCCTTGTGAGACCATATGCTGGTGCGGTTGGCCCTGGGTTCCTCCTAATGCAAGACAATGCTAGACATCATGTGGCTGGAGTGTGTCAGCAGTTCCTGCAAGAGGAAGGCATTGATGCTATGGACTGGCCTGCCCGTTCCCCAGACCTGAATCCAATTGAGCACATCTGGGACATCATGTCTCGCTCCATCTACCAACGCCACGCTGCACCACAGACTGTCCAGGAGTTGGCGGATGCTTTAGTCCAGGTCTGGGAGGAGATCCCTCAGGAGACCATCCGCCACCTCATCAGGAGCATGCCCAGGCATTGTAGGGAGGTCATACAGGCACGTGGAGGCCACACACACTACTGAGCCTCATTTTGACTTGTTTTAAGGACATTACATCAAAGTTTGATCAGCCTGTAGTGTGGTTTTCCACTTTAATTTTGAGTGTGACTCCAAATTCAGACCTCTATGGGTTGATAAATTTGATTTCCATTGATAATTTTGTTGTGATTTTGTTGTCAGCAAGAATATTTCATTCATTCAGATCTAGGATGTGTTATTTTAGTGTTCCCTTAATTTTTTTGAGCAGTGTACATTCTTTAGGCCCTAATCTATGAATTTCACATGACTGGGAATAGAGAAATGCATCTGTTGGTCACAGATACCTTGAAAAAAAAATTGGGGCGTGAATCAGAAAACCAGTCAGTATCTGGTGTGACCACGATTTGCCTCATGCAGCGCAACACATCTCCTTCACATAGAGTTTCTTTTGATTGTGGCCTGTGGAATGTTGTCCCACTCCTCTTCAATGGCTGTACAAAGTTGCAGGATATTGGCGGGAAGTGGAACACACTGTTGTACACGTCGATCCAGGGCATCCCAAACATGCTCAATGGGTGACATGTCTGGTGAGTATGCAGGCAATGGAAGAACTGGGACTTTTTCAGCTTTCAGGAATTGTGTACAGATCCTTGCAACATGGGGCCGTGCATTATCATGATGAAACATGAGGTGTTGGCGGCAGATGAATGGCACAACAATGGGCCTCAGGATCTCGTCACGGCATCTCTGTGTATTCAAATTGCCATTGATAAAATGGAGAAAAAAACCGGATGTGGCAGTCCTCGGCCAGTTGGACGTACTGCCAAATTCTCTCAAACAAGGTTGGAGGCAGCTTATGTTAGAAATTAACATTACATTCTATGGAAACAGTTCTGGTGGACATTCCTGCATTCAGCATGCCAACTGCACACTTCCTCAAAACTTGAGACATCTGTGGCATTGTGCTGTGTGACAAAACTGCATATTTTAGAGTGACCTTTTATTGTCCCCAGCACAAGGTGCACCTGTCTAATGATCATGCTGTTTAATCAGCTTCTTGATATGCCACACCTGTCAGGTGGGTGGATTATTTTGGCAAAGGAGAAATGCTCACTAACAGGTATATAAACAAATTTGTGCACAAAATGAGAGAAATAAGTTTTGTGTGCGTTTGGAACATTTCTGGGATCTTTTATTTCAGCTCATGAAACCAACACTTTATATGTTGCGTTTATATTTTTCTTCAGTATACATCATCCATACACATGCATTATGTAATAATCTAATGAACACTTCCACTGAGATTGTAAATAGTATAGGATACACCAACCAAAACTATTTTAAACTTAGGGCAAATTGGACAGTTTTCTTTTTGGCATTCGGTACATATCTACTATTTTTTTTTTCTCTACTTACTTACATTCAGAATATCTGCAGTCAAGTTGGATTACCAATGACAGAGAGCAGGGTTTCTGGGTTGATGTGTTCAAATCTGTCAGGCTCCAAACTCTCTTGCATTTAAAGAAAGTGGAACAAGGATGTTGACAGTGAAGTCGTTCATCTGGAGAAAAAAAAATGTGAGCAATTTAAATGGTTCAGATAATGATTGGATAAGGGGAGAGGAAGAATAATTAACTACAAAGCGTCATTGTAGAATGCCAGGTGCCGTGTGCAGTAGACCAGTTCTCTAAGTCAGCGCATTGCAAATAGTTGGGGCCAGGTTAAGGGTTGTGAGGAGGCAGCGGAGCCAATGTAATGGGGGCCACATTAAGGGGAGCTAGGATAGTGATGGGGTTTGGACCAGAGAAAGAGACTGGGGATGGTGCTGCTGTACTGCCGAAATTAGGAGCCTGGCAAATGGGCTGGGCCAGGGCCAATGTAGTGCAGAGAATATGGGTTACAGGAGGCACAAGCTGGGTGTAAGAAAGCTAACTTGGTGCTTCCTTACTTGTCTTCTGTAATTTATATTAAATGTTTACGAATTACTTAGCACAGATCAAACACAGGTGACACACTCAACCAAAGGTAATATTTGGTGAGGTGACCAAGCAATTAAATCCCCATGTACACTGTGAAATGGGACTAATCAGATGAAGTGCATTAATGTTGCTCGTTTAAAGCAGTATTTACAAATGTTTCTGTGTGAGATCTGTCTTGTAGCATGTGGATGGGCGTGGCCAACAAGCACACAGGTGACATGTGACATGTGCACACGGTTTGCTCATTAAGAAAACACATTCCATTACTAATTGGAGGGAAAGAGAAAACACACTCCATTACTAATTGGAGGGAAAGAGAAAACACACTCCATTACTAATTGGAGGGAAAGAGAAAACACACTCCATTACTAATTGGAGGGAAAGAGAAAACACACTCCATTACTAATTGGAGGAAAGAGAAAACACACTCCATTACTAATTGGAGGGAAAGAGAAAACACACTCCATTACTAATTGGAGGGAAAGAGAAAACACACTCCATTACTAATTGGAGGGAAAGAGAAGACACACTCCATTACTAATTGGAGGGAAAGAGAAAACACACTCCATTACTAATTGGAGGAAAGAGAAAACACACTCCATTACTAATTGGAGGGAAAGAGAAAACACACTCCATTACTAATTGGAGGGAAAGAGAAAGCACACTCCATTACTAATTGGAAGGAAAGAGAAAACACACTCCATTACTAATTGGAGGGAAAGATTTTCTGCTCTAGTCCAGCTCTTTATAAGTATTCTATATATGCTTGTATCGTACAGGTTATAGTATCTAAACAGTTATTGTAGAGTTGTTTACTTTGTTAATTATTTATTGGCTTAGTTTGACAAAGTGTTTTCTATTAATATAAGTGTTTTTTGTTTCCGTCCACCTGGTCTCTGCAAAGGTATGAAATGCTCAGGTGTAGCGCTTTATGATTAAGATTAAGATGGCAGTCTGTCTCTACAGGGGTTAGTTAGGGTTGTTCTGAGCTCTTGGGGCTAGTCAGACTGTTCTTCAGCCTTTTTAATTCTTAGGGCTAGGCCCCTTTTTTCTCCACTTCCTGTCTGAATGACATGCCCAAAGTAAACTGCCTGTAGCTCAGGCCCTGAATCCAGGATATGCATATAATTGGTACCATTGGAAAGAAAACACTTTGAAGTTTGTAGAAATGTAAAATAATTCAGGAGAATATAACACAATAGACATGAAAGGAGAAAATCCAAAGAAAAACCAACCAGATTTTCTTTTGAGAGACCATCCTCTTAGAATTGCAAGAGAAAGGTCATATTGAACATTTGCTCCCTGGATGCAATTCCTATGGCTTCCACAGGGTGTCAGCAGTCTATGTTCAAGGTTTGAGGCTTGTAACTTCAAAAACGAATAAGAAATATCAGTTTTAGTAGAGGGACACAGTCTTCGAAATTCATGTTTGCGTGCACCATGAAGACATTACGCACCTGCTTCCTATTGAACACACTTCTTTCCGAAATAAATATTATAGTTTGATTACATTTTAGGGTATCTGAGGGGTAAATAGAAACGTATTTTGAAACAAAGTTTAGGGGTAGATTTTCAGATTCCTTTCTCTGCATGTTGAACGAGTGGAGCCATCGATTACTCAAATCGATGGCGCCAACTAAACTGACTTTTTGGGATATAAAGAAGGATTTTATCTAACAAAATGACACTACATGTTATAGCTGGGACCCTTTGGACGACAAATCAGAGGAAGATTTTCAAAAAATAAGTGAATATTGAATTTTTATTGGTGAGAGTATGAAACCTGTGCCGGTGGAAAAATATTTTGATGTGGGGCGCCGTCCTCAAACAATTGCATGGCATGTTTTTCACTGTAATAGCTACTGTAAATCAAAACAGTGCAGTTAGATTACCAAGAATTTAAGCTTTCAGCCGATATAAGACATTTATATGTACATAAATGTTTAAAATCCATAATATTTATTTATTTATAATATTTATGTATTGATTATTTATTTGAATTGCGCGCCCTCCAGTTTCACCGGAAGTTGTCCCTAAGAGGTTTTAATCAGTTTATCATTTACTTTGAGCCTGGTCCAGCATCTTGTTGGATGATTTGTATACTTTGTAAATACCTGCATCTGCTCCAATAACCTTTAAATAAAAACCTTTCACTGGATATTCTGCTTCCTGCCTCTCTTTGTTCACCAACAGTAAACAGACAGCTCAAACTATCCAGGGCAACTAAGGGGCATACCATCCACCCTTACACTGCGGTTTATATGGGGGTAACTAGATACAGTTGGTCCTCAGGCTGAGATAATAGTTTGACCTAAAAAAGGTTGGAGGATTTGCGTAAGCAGTGAGGGGGTGTTGAATGTGGGGGTGGTAGGTGAATCATGTCTAACCCAGATGAAGACCAGTTAGACCACCCATCCCATATACCATATCTGTCTGTGAATCAGGAACCAACATTGAGTTTCCATGGCGATGGCACACATTCACAAACCTGACCAATTACTGGAACTTTCCATGATGATGCATTCACTCCCTGACCAATCACCTCTCCTTAACATGGACACACATTAGAGGAGTGTTTAATGTGTTTAAATGACTTTTCACTTTGCATATACCTGATTATCTAGCTGGTTAATGATAGTGATTTAACATTACACCATTATATCGTTTGATAACACAGTGAGCAATGGTTCCGTGGTTGCCATGGAGCCGTGAGTTCGCCTAGGTAGAGAGCTACTGTACATTTTGTAAATATTTAACAATTTTGAAGTGTGTTTTTGTTAAATGTTTTAATCAATTTGTTTGTTGATAACTCTGTTTTGATCACATAAATATGGTGGTCTTCAATGTCAAAGTTACAAGACCTTGATGTTAAATCTGTTTGTTTTTCCTTGGCTAGCTAGCTAGCTGGATGGCTAATGTTTTCATTTAAATAAGACAGCAGCAGCTCAGGCTTTTTATTTTCACCTGCTGTTTGGAAGGTGGAGACTGATGTGTCTGAGATATCAGAGAGGCAGAAGGACTGTTCCTCACCACTGCTGATGTGTGGTTGAATTTCTGGTGCTTTACTGCAGCTGATGCATCACTCAGTAGGGTGTTACACTGCCGACAATAGAGGATTAGCTAGCTACCCACGGATGAGCGGCTACTATGGAGTAGCTGGGTACGTCAGACAAAGAGATGGGCCTTGATGAAAAACTACTGGCTTGTCTGACAGGCTTACTTTCTCCCTGGCTGTAATGTACCAGCGATGCACCCTCCGCTCAAGCCATACTGACTTTTCCAAACTGCATCAACTCCATTCGTTTTTCATATTTAATTTGTTGTTCATTAATGGATTATGTATTTTGTTAATGAGGACCACAATGGAAAAACTTTTCCAAACTTGTGTTATCCTCTGATTTGTAAATGCTTTGTATCCATGTGTGTGGTTGTATTGTACATTTCATATAATCTCTCTTTTCTCATTCAATGAACTTGAACGTTTCCTTTCCTCATTTGTAATTCCTGGAGTCACAAGTTGTCAAAAGGTCTGATGTTATTAGGATACTACTGTGTCATACCGTATGACATTTCTGTATTAAGTGTGTGACCTTTGATGATTGTTTACATAAGCTTACTTGTGTAAGGAATCTACAGCTCTTCTGGGTGGCACACCTGTGGTTTTCTTACAGGAGACCTGTGGCCTATGTAAATGGTTTGTGAAGTATTGTTATAGCATCTACGTAGTGCTTTCCCAGGGTCCGGATGCAAACAGGTCAGCTGCCTTATATGGCAGTGGAAGGAAGTAGAGGGAGGTGCTTACACTAGCAATTAGGTAGTGGCACAGAAAGCAGTTAGGCAATGACACAAAAACATCAACAGCGGTGGTCTGTCTTGACATGCTGTAAATAGGAAAGACAGCTGTGATCTGTGTTTACTTCATGTACAAGTCACAGCTGTGTTTGAAATAAGTAGAGACAGGGAGAGAGAGAATGGTAGAGAGAGTGAAAGAGATGGGACAAACACCAAATTGAGACTGCATGCAGAATTCTGCAAAAATATCCTCTGTGTACAATGTAAAACACCAAATAATGCAGGCAGAACAGAATTAGGCCAATACCCGCTAATGATCAAAATCCAGAAAAGAGACGTTAAATTCTACAGCCACTTAAAAGCAAGTGATTCCCAAACTTTCCATAACAAAGCCATCACCTACAGAGGTGGAGAAGAGTCCCCTAAGCAAGCTGTTCATGGAGCTCTGTTCACAAACACAAACAGACCCCACAGATCCCCAGGACAGCAACACAATTAGACCCTACCAAATCATGACAAACCGAAAAGATAATTACTTGACACATTGGAAAGAATTAACAAAAAACAGAACCGGAATGTTATTTGGCACTAAACCGAGAGTACACAGTGGTAGAATACCTGACCACCGTGACTGACACAAACCTAAGGAAAGTTTTGACTATGTACAGACTTAGTGGGCATAGCCTTGCTATTGAGAAAGGCCACCGTAGGCAGACCTGTCTCTCAAGAGAAGACAAGCTATGTGCACACTGCCAACAAAATGAGGTGGAATCTGAGCTGCACTTCGTAACCTCCTGCCAAATGTATGACCATAGAGACACATATTTCCCTCAGATTACACAGATCCACAAAGAATTTGAAAACAAACCATACTCCCATATCTTCTGGGTGAAATACCACAATGTGTCATCGCAGCAGCAAGATTTATGAGTGAGAGATATGGGTAGAAAGAAAGATTCCCACTGAGATAAGTGACTCTGCCTTGCTGCCCTATCAGCACATTGTATGCAATGTGTGTGTGTGTGTGTGTGTACGCCAAGGTCTGAAAGTCCCAAGACAGCATGAAACCATCGCTAGTGTCAGAATGATCAATATTCACACAGCGATTCATGTTTGACAGCAGTATTGGGTTTGGTTTGAATTGATGCCAAATATATCTATTTATTTCAATTCATTTCTGTGCCTGAGGATTACATCTCGTCTTAGTCATGATGTAATCGTCATCGATTCGACGACCATATAAACGTGCATCCCTTTCACTAGGATAGAGCTGTGTGAGTCACAGAAAATGTGAGGGCAAAAGTTTAAACTAACAGAAAAATGTATGACAATATTAGAGACACATATTTCCCTCAGATTACACAGATGCACAAAGAATTCGAAAACAAACCCAATTTTGATAAACTCCCATATCTACCGGGTGAAATACCAGTGTGTCATCACAGCAGCAAGATTTATGACCTGTTGCTACGAGAAAAGTACAACCAGTGAAGAACAAACTCCATTGTAAATACAACCCATATTTATGTTTATTTATTTTCCCTTTTATACTTTAACGATTTGCACATATGACATTTGAAATTATTTTATTATTTTGGAACTTTGTGAGTGTAATGTTTACTGTTATTTTTTATTTTTTATTTCACTTTTGTTTATTATCTACTTCACTTGCTTTGGCAATGTTAACATATGATTGATTCCCTTGCCAATAAAGCCCTTAAATGTAATTGAATTGAGAGAAAGAAAGAGGGTGAGAGATATGGGTAGAAAGAAAGATCCCCAGAGATATGTGACTCTGCCTTGCTGCCCTATCAGCAGATCATCAGCAGTTCATACAATGAGTGTGCAGGATTTCAATGACATCAAGGGTGGCACATATACTTCAGACAGTAGACACCCGTATGGAGTAGGTGACAGGATGGGGACATGATGGTGACAGTTTAAGGTAACCAGGCTACTCTGGTCAGTACAAAACATCAACAAAGAGATACGTTAAGGTTGTGAATGTGAGGTTACAGTGTGTATCCTGAAAATCACTCATCAACCAGGAAGTGACAGAATAAAACATGTGTTACTGTATGTCATCAGTGTATCAGAAACATGTATACTTTCAAGACAATCTGAAGTCCTCGTTCAGGTAGACTAAAACTGAACCTGACACACAATTCGTTCAGACAGAGAAAAGTATGATAAGAACTGGTTAGTATCATCAAAGACAGAACAATCAGTTAAAAAATATATATTGACCACAAGACAACTGGATTCTCTGAGTGTGTGACCCTGATAGGTTTGTGTTACAGGCATAAACAATGGATGAAAGGGACAAAGATACACAACAAGATGAAAACAATATACATTTAGTCTCTTCCTCTTTACATCTAATCGATGCCACTCCTTTCAGGAAGTGCAAAGGACTGAGTGACAACCTAAAACAAATACTCAGTTACTATAATGTAAGCAACATGACATTGAGGGTTGTTATAAGGACAATGAGCTCTTTATTATATAGAAGTAGGGATTGACATTAAGGGTTTCCTTATTGCCTGGGGAAAGTGAACTGAGCAGTTGCACAAGTTGAGCATGCTCTGAGGTTGCTCCATTGGGCCACATGTGCTTTAAACAACCAAACTGCAAATAATTCCAGGGGACTAAACAGATCTTTCTGGTTCCTCCCTTTTGTTTAAGTGAAAGACAAACAATTTATGGTATTTATGGCAGTCGGGCAAGTTGAGCCGGCTCTGAGATTTGTTTTACTGATAACAACCGAATTAAAGAATTCCAGTACTGATCTTTCTGATTATTCCTATATGTGTAGGTGAAATGCAGGCCATATATGGCACTTCTGAATGTAAAAAGCTAATTACAATTTTTGGGCAAGTGATCATAATCTTTGGGTAACAAAACAATTCTGCTGATTTGCCCAATGGTCAAATGCCTTTCAGACTTTAATGTCAATCCCTTAGAAAATCAGAATGTGTTCCCACTAAAATAATATGATGAAGAAGTACAGTGGCAAGAAAAAGTATATGAACCCTTTGGAATTACTATTCTGTTGTTAATTTACTTATGTGTTTTGGGTCGCTGTCCTGTTGCATTACCCAACTTCTGTTGAGCTTCAATTGGCGGACAGATAGCCTTATCCTTATATTCTTTTTCATTTTTCCGTTTTTCCGTCATTTTTCCATTGATGATAGCAAGCTGTCCAGGCCCTGAGGCAGCAAAGCAGCTCCAAACCATGATGCTCCCTCCACCATATTTTACAGTTGGGATGAGGTTTTGATGTTGGTGTGCTGTGCCTTTTTTCCTCCACACATAGTGTTGTGTTCCTTCCAAACAAGTCAACTTTAATTTAATCTGTCCACAGAATATTTTGCCAGTAGCGCTGTGGAACATCCAGGTGCTCTTTTGCAAACTTCAGATGTGCAGCAAAGTTTTTTTTGGACAGCAGTGGCTTCTTCCATGGTGTCCTCCCATGAACACCATTCTTGTTTAGTGTTTTACATATCGTAGACTCGTCAACTGAGATGTTAGCATGTTCCAGATATTTCTGTAAATCTTTAGCTGACACTCTAGGATTCTTCTTAACCTCATTGAGCATTCTGCGCTGTGCTCTTGCAGTCATCTTTGCAGGACGGCCACTCCTAGTGAGTAGCAACAGTGCTGAACTTTCTCCATTTATAGACAATTTGTCTTTCCGTGGACTGATGAACATCAAGGCTTTTAGATATACTTTTGTAAACATTTCCAGCTTCATGCAAGTCAACCATTTTTAATCTTGGGTCTTCTGAGATCTCTTTTGTTCGAGGCATGGTTCACATCAGGCAATGCTTCTTGTGAATAGCAAACTAAAAATGCATGAATGTTTTTTATAGGGCAGGGCAGCTCTAACCAACATCTCCAATCTGGTCTCAATGACTGTACTCCAGGTTACCTGACTCCTGACTCCAATGAGCTTTTGGAGAGTTCATTAGCCTAGGGGTTCACATAGTTTTTCCAACCTACACTGAATGTTTAAATGATGTATTCAATATAAACAAGAAAAATACAATAACGTGTGTGATATTAGTTTAAGTAGACTATGTTTGTCTGTTGTGACTTAGATGAAGACCAGAACTAATTTTCTGACCAATTTATGCAGAAATCCAGACAACTCCAAAGGGTTCACCTACTTTTTCTTGCCACTGTAATTTACTAATTTAACATCGAATTGTAATATAAAACATTATATAAACAGTTGAGCTTGGCTTCCAATGAGAATGTTTGTAACTTTCCACCCGCCTCTATCCACATCTGTTTCAGATATTATAACAGCAACTTGCCGGAAAGCAATCATCCTGTATGAAAAAAATCTGTCACTCTGCCATGCATATACAGAAGTATGCCCTGGTCTGAAAGTCCCAAGACAGCATTAAACCATCGCTAGTGTCAGAATGAGCAATATTCACACAGCTATTCATGTTTGGGAGCAGTATTGGGTTTGGTTTAAATTGATGCCAAATACACATTTTTATTTCAATTCATTTCTGGGCCTGAGGATTACGTCTCGTCTTAGTCATGATGTAATCCTCATCGCTTCGACAACCATATACACGCACATCCCTTTCACTAGGATAGAGCTCTGTGAGTCACAGAAAAAGTGAGGGCAAACGTTTAAACCAACAGAATCACAAATATTGTAAATATTTACTGTGTGGGAATTAGGGAATCCCTGTCATGAATCATGCTGTCTAGGAAGGAAATTCAGTCTGAATTCAGATTTGTTAATTCATCATAGAACAGTCTATGCTATTGGTTTTGCCCTGCAATGTATGCATGATAATGTGATTTCAAGAATTATTGGAAAATCTTTTTCAGAGGCCTACTGACTGAATATATAATTATTCTATTCTAATAAAGAATTAATGTTTCCCACGATACACAATCATGTCTAGTCACACATGCAGTCAATCACAGTCCCAAAGAGGAAACTGCTCTTTTCATTTTAGAATCTTTCCATTATCATTCTCTTCAATAGATTTCAATAGAAAAATATTAAACAAAAGTCTAGCAGCATCCCTGCACCACTGGTTCCCCCGTCCAATAGTCAGTTATGCCATGCGCAAATTCTGTCTCATTTTAACCATTCATAACCTCTGTCACCTTGTTAGGTTATGATAATCCATACAGACTTTTAAAAATAATGAAACATTTGGACAGTCTTCTGTTGCCCAGCTTCCCAGATTCAGCATGTGTTATGCTTGGAGTTGGGCACTGCTGGCAGTATGAGGGGCCCCTAAAATTTCCATGTTGCATGTTCTGAGAAATTTATAAAATTGGGGGGGGGGTTAGGAAACTGATGTTGCCATTGTGATTGTGTAGCTTTTTTGCCATGTCGAACATGTGACTGAATCAAACTAGCTACACTTTAATGAGTTACCAGATTGAATAATCATGGTATTATTTACCCAAATTTCCCAACATGAAAACAATGGCCAGTAAGAGACTAGCAGGTCTAATCATGTTAGCTTGATCCCAGATCTGTCTGGCCCACCCCTATGGTAAACTCACAATGAACATTGGAGTTGACAAGACAGCACAAACAGTTTTGGAACCTATCTTGGCCTTGCACTGTCCAGAGAACACTTTTAGGATGTGGTCTGACTCTGCGTGCATCTCAGATGTTGTTTACAGAATGTTTGCTTACTTTACATCAACAGTGATACAGTGACACATCCACAGAGGATTATTTGGTGATGCATGTTTAACAGATGAAAATAAACTATGTGACTCATCCAGTTAGGGGCTGTGTTGCTGATATTATGCTTTCGAAGCTACGCATGAGAACATATCCTGGTCTTCTATGACTGACCTAAGGCACTGGTGGCAAGCTTTCCCTTTCAAGGCCCTGGCAAGTTAGGTCTTGACTCTGTGTGTATGTAATATTGCCATAGCAACAGGAAGGGAAAATATAACAAGCCTGAAGAACAAATAAAAGATATTGACATAACTTTTGTTTTGCTTTACCTCCTGAGCATGCTGTACAGTCGTGGCCAAAAGTTTTGAGAATGACACAAATATACATTTTCATAAATTCTGCTGCCTCAGTTTGTATGATGGCAATTTGCATATACTCCAGAATGTTATCAAGAGTGATCAGATGAATTGCAATTAATTGCAAAGTCCCCCTTTGCCATGCAAATGAACTGAATCCCCAAAAAACATTTCCACTGCATTTCAGCCCTGCCACAAAAGGACCAGCTAACATTATGTCAGTGATTCTCTCATTAACTCAGGTGAGTGTTCACGAGGACAAGGCTGGAGATCACTCTGTCATGCTGATTGAGTTCGAATAACAGACTGGAAGCTTCAAAAGGAGGGTGGTGCTTGGAATCATTGTTCTTCCTCTGTCAACCATGGTAAACACATGCCGTCGTCATTGCTTTGCACAAAAAGGGCTTCACAGGCAAGGATATTGCTGCCAGTAAGATTGCACCTAAATCAACCATTTATCGGATCATCAAGAACTTCAAGGAGAGCGGTTCAATTGTTGTGAAGAAGGCTTCAGGGCGCCCAAGAAAGTCCAGCAAGCGCCAGGACCGTCTCCGAAAGTTGATTCAGCTGCGGGATTGGGGCACCACCAGTACAGAGCTTGCTCAGGAATGGCAGCGGGCAGGTGTGAGTGCATCTGCACGCACAGTGAGGTGAAGACTTTTGGAGGATGGCCTGGTGTCAAAAAGGGCAGCAGGAAGCCACTTCTCTCCAGGAAAAACATCAGGGACAGACTGATATTCTGCAAAAGGTACAGGGATTGGACTGCTGAGGACTGGGGTAAAGTAATTTTCTCTGATGAATCCCCTTTCCGATTGTTTGGGGCTTGTCCGGAGAAGACAAGGTGAACACTACCATCAGTCCTGTGTCATGCCAATAGTAAAGCATCCTGAGACCATTCATGTGTGGGATTGCTTCTCATGAGCGGTTTGTGGCTGGTTGAAAATTTCAACAAGCATGTCTATTCTGGGCTCAGTTTTTGATAGTGCAACACTGAGGTCATGCTCAGCATTGACACCGTTTCTTTGCTTGAGAACCCTGACTTGCATATGTATGTGGTGCCAAACTGGATCAGAACATCTACTGCTTTCTCAGTCAGGCAGGAGACCGCTTCCTGCTGTAGATGAACAGCCCAGAACTGTGTGAGTGTTTGTCTAAAAAAAAACATCTTGCTTCAATCAGTTTATTCCAGTTCAGAATAAAAATTATTACTTGTATTTTAACAGCAACAGTTCCGACCTAGACGTGTTTTCAACAAACATTTCTACAGTTAAATGTACAGTAGGCCTGAATTTTTCATCTGTACTGTTTCTTAGGGTTGCACTATCAGTAGCTAGTTAGCTTGCTTTGGCTAACGTTAGCTATTAGCTGTGTAACGTTAAAAGGCCAGGGGATTGTTTGAAAGAGAAACTCACATCTACTACTATGAGAGATAGTACTCCCTTATTTCTGCATATACCTGTTATAAAATGACAACAATGCCTTGCTAGTTGACTGACTTTTCCACTTTAGAAGCACTGTTTCTGTGATCTTCAACAAAACTGCAGAGAAAAGATCCGGTAAACCGCGAAGCACGCGGTCATCTCCCTCTCCAACTCGCGCAACTACCAAACTGAGCAGAGCGCGTACTGAACCGAAAGCGCAGTCGCACTTGGCCAAATAAATTCCAGTAATTAATGAAATAATGATGCATTTACGTCGCGACCCACCATTAACAGGTCCGCGACCCATACTTTAAGAAACGCTGCTTTAGGAGCTTAGTTCAACTGTCCTACCCCATCATAACGCAATATACAAGCCGGTTTTACGTCATTGTTTGTAAACAATGAAATTGTAAACAAACCCTATATAGCCTCAAAACATGGTTAAAAATATAATTTTGATATAATGGATAGTCAGTCCTTGCACCCATAGCTCTTTCTATTGAATTTAGAGTGGTTAAATTTGTCCCGCAACATCCATCAAAGTTTTACTAAAAGGTGGAAGGGCTTTGTTATTGTTTGAGCTGAAGATTTTCCCTTTATAGGTTTATGGTTTTACAGTGTACTGTGCGTCACTGTGTTCTGACAGGTGTACTAAAGACCATGTTTCATGTCTCTGGGATTAGAATGCACATTCAGATGGTTAAAATACGTTAATCTGCAACCCATCATTTCAGATAACCAGCGCAATAGTCCGCACTAGATGGAGCAATATAAAACGACATCAGGCCTTATCATAATTTATGCTCAACATTATCGAAACCACTGAAATGTTTTGCTTGTGTATGGATCCATATAAAGACTATTCTGTAATTTACTGCAGCATAGCACACATTTGAGGGACAGTGCCTAGAGCACTGGAACGTCACCTTGGACACAATGATGATGTACAAGACAAACCAAAATACATTGACACACTGTACACATTTATTAAGAATCTAGCAAGTTGTGTTGGCAGCGTTATCATCAAAGATAATGTTTTATTTTCAGCTCTGTAGAAGCTTTATGGTTTATGGTTGCCCTAGGGGGGCAAAGTAGCTTTTCAAATTTAGCGACAGAGATCAAATGAGAAAGGTTTCAGGTTAAATTGAGATGTTGTATTGTAGTTGCTCTAACACTGGAGATGGAGATGGAGAGATTTTGGGGGGAGGGTGTGTATATCACAAGGATTGGCATGGTCCAGATTAGTAAGGTTTAGGTTTGAGGCATTGTTTTGAGCAGGCCTATGAATGCTGTCATTACTCAGACTTAGCCGCATCATGTCTAAACAAGCTGCTGTTGTAATCGCCTCTTTAGATGCTCCACCTGAAGAGTTGTATTGGCTCCCTGATCTTATGCTTAGTGGTTTAGGGGGTCTGTATAGGTCATACAAATAATACATGCCACATTGTTATCTTTATCTCCAAGCAGCATCTTACACACGTAGTCCCACGCAGACCCATGAATTAACTCTGTTTTAGAAAACCCTGAATATTAGACATAATCTTAATCTGATAATACAGCATCATCCTGGCTCCCTCTGAATGTCTCTGACAGTTTCAACATGCTGCATACAGCACACAAGCCAGGCACACCTACGAACCAATGTGATGCTGCAATGCTGCCAAGGCGACAACTTTGTTACAAGCCAGTCTCTTTGAGGAAGTGGTGATAAGAAAATGGTTTTCATTGATAAACTGTATTTTGTCTCTTCATTCAGAAAGTTCATTATGTCAAGCCCAGATGAAGATGAGGTGCCAGCAATCCAAACAGGTGACAGACAAATCATCAACTAATATCAACCCTTCTAGTGACCTGACTCTTTATAGGTCTACACGGTTTACAATTCAAACCTCACATGAAATGAGAGTGAATTCTGTACAAACAGTCTTTCTGATGCAGACTTTTTTCTCTGTAAAACTCGGCTCTTGTTTTCACCTATTGATGGACCCCTCTCAACCCATATAATTACATATAGAACCCCGTCTCAACTACTTTGTGGTTTATCTACAAGGCCCCAAGGGTGTGATCAATGACTGGAAGAAGTTCAAGTGTGAGGACCAGGACACCCCTCCCAGCAAGAAGGAGCTCCTCAGACAGATGTCCAACCCCCAGAGCGATGACATCCCAGACAGACTCAACCGCAAGGTCAGTCAGTGTTCAACCACAACCACACGGTCAGTCAGTGTTCAAACACAAACACACGGCGAGACTGTAAGTGACTCGACCACAGAGGGAGACACAAGTGTTACAAGCTCCTGTGAGAATCATAACATGTTTACTTTACCTATTTTAACCCATAGAAATAAAATGAATAGACCCTCCATTCAAGTCAATTATATTTCTGTTTCAGACCCCTATACATCCTAGACATGAGCCTTGACTCAGCTTCCATCACCCCATTTGTCTCCATACAGATGAGTATCCAGGAGTTTGAAATGATTGCAGAGGAGGATGAGAAGTGCATGCACTGCTGTCGATTCTTGCGCAGGAAGGAGATGCACAAGCGTCTCAGCTTTGGCCCTAAGTTTGACAGTGTGGTGGAGTTGGACAGCGCCGAGGCCTTCCTGGAGGTCATTGAGAAGGCGCACCGGCTCACCCTGGTGATCGTACTAATCTACGAGGACGGGGTCAAAGGTTGCGAGGCACTCAACTCCTGCCTGGACTGCCTGGCCACAGAGTACACCAGCAGCAAGTTCTGCCACATCCAGGCGACCGCAACAGGTGCCGGCGAGCGCTTCTCAGACAACGTGCTGCCCACCATTCTGGTGTACAAGGCAGGCAAGCTGCTAGGCAACTTCCTGTCCATGACACAGCACCTCAGTGAGGAGTTCTTCGCTACCGATATCGAGGCGTCCCTCAGCGAGTATGGCCTGCTGCCCAAGAAGGAGTTTGCGACCTGTCCTGATGAGGAGGATGCAGGTGTGGAGGTGGAATAAGGGTCTTAATAGGGTGTCAATGACAGTCAGAGCACATTTCTGAATCTATTAGCCTTCTAGGCTGCTGTAAATGCAATATTTTTAGTTAACAGTATCCACTATCCAGTCAAGGCCGTTTAAGTTTATCACAGGCAGCGTACATTCACATCAGCAAAGCTACAGATTTCAGACATCAGCTCAATACTGTATGTGTGTATCACTATGAAATGCTTTTATTCTCTATGTGTGTGAGATTGATAAGTGGATAATATTGCAATCTTTGTTAAAGGTTGTATTGGCGACACAGTATAGGATCCTGCGGTTGGAGTAATGAACCCCCTTTTGGGGGCTTGGGCTTGTTTATCACTATTGACTCAACGTCATTGCATTCTGTGCTATATTTTCATGTTTGAATTCAATAGGTTTAATGTGTTCACCCCCAATCAGTCATTAAAAGCAGTGAAAGTGTTGGTTGGGTTCTCATGAAAGTGTTGGTTGGTTTCTCGGTCTAATTGTTTTATCAATATTAACAAGCCTATAGGGAAATGAATGGGGGTTTTGTATGGATTTTAGATAAACGCTGAAAATAAGTCTGTGGTAACAACAGGCTTAGGAGATGTTATACATTTTGTTCCTTGAAAATCAGCTAATGTAGCTTTTTGTGAATTTCGAAGCATTTATGTAATCAAAACAAGCCCGCCCGTAAAGCACTGTACATAATAATTGTTCATAAATTCATAAAGGTCATGTTAACTGACTGATATTATCTGACAGAACAAAACTTTTTAAATACTGTATTCTAAGCCTGTATTAAACTGCAACCTTATTTTCGGCATTTATCCAAAAAACAACGTCCTTCCCCGTAGGAATGGCTGAATGAACCAGAGGTAACTCATTGCTGTTTTTTAGGTCTACAAGCTGGCGAGCTCTATACCGAGCATGACCATACTGTAGCCCTAGGTCATCGCAAAATACTGTAATGAATACCAACGCTCTGAGCACTTCTGATGCATTTCCGTTGTTCGTTGTGCCAGCACTGTGGGTGAGGAGTGGTCCGATAGACATGGTTGTTGGCATGAAGCGTGGGTGGCATGAGGTAACATGTCAGGACAGAGTGGATAGTTTGTGGTTATCTCACATCAGAATATCTTATGATGCCTGAATTAACTGAAAATAACAATTAGCGGGTCCATTTTCCCCATCATAATAAATCATAGAGGGAATTTTAAATATATGCTTCAACATGTTAATTGGACACACACTTACTGTAAGACATTACACCATATTCTATACACATGCTTCTCTGAGAAAATTCTTTATTTCTCTCTATATAATTCTGCTTTACAATTCATTTGAAAATAAATATGCTAAATGATCAATACAGCTTGCATATGCTTGTATAATAATAAATCATGTCAACTCAATTTCATGAAAATGCAATTAAATCAAGCGATTTAGTCACTCCACATAGGACCAGCTGTTGTTGTGTGTGTATCCTGTGTGCCTCCACCACTTGTTGCTCAGGTAGAGCAGCAAGTTGCCCATGGCTAGGAGAGTGATTGCAACACCTATACAACATGGCAACACCTACAAAACACAACGGTATCTGGCTGAGTCAAGAGACAGCTATGTTACATACCTGATGATGCTGATTAATAGGTTGGTTAGGTGTTAGGAATGTCACGAGAGGTGCTTGCCTAGTGGTTCACAAAATAACCACAATACCATTGTCATGGTTCCACCTGTCACCAGAGGGCGGCAGAGACCGTCCTAGAGACATTAACGACACTCAGGTGTGTCCTATTTACTTCTGATTTCCCTGTTAAAAGGAGGTGTTTTCTTGTGCAGAAGCCTGTATTATGTGCCGTGTGCGGTTGTCTCCCGAGTGAGTTTTCGAGACTCAGTGTTTGTTGGTCTCCCAGTGTTACTGCGATCCTTCTGTTACCGTTTCTCAGTAAAGTAACATGTTTTTCCTTAACCACTGATTCCTCGTCTGGTCTCGTTACACCTGGGGCTAACCTCACCATGTCACAACCATTACCCTAATCTTTTCGCAATCGATACTTCCTGTACATGCCTTTACATACACAAGCTTCAGTCTTTCTCAATAGCTATTGATATAATGTTAACTCAAATCACGACAGCCAGGAGTTTTTCCCTGGTCATTCAGAGTCGTTGGGTTAAATGCAGAAGACACACTTCAGTTGAATGCATTCAGTTGTACAACAGACTAGGTATCCCCCTTTTCAGTTCCTTTCCTTTCTTCCTCCTGAATTCTGAGGAAATGGTTGTTTGAAGAGAGTATTTCAAACGAAATACCAGCGTAGTACACTATATATACGAAAGTATGTGGGCACCCCTTCAAATTTGTGTATTTGACCATTTTAGCCACAGCCGTTGCTGACAGGTGTATATAATCGAGCATAGAGCCATGCAATCTCCAAAGACAAACATTGGCAGTAGAATACCCTTACTGAAGAGCTCAGTTACTTTTAATGTGTGGCACCATCACATTCCAACATGTCAGTTCCTCAAATTTCTGCCCTGCTAAAGCTGCCCCGGTCAGGAGGAGCAACAACAGCTCAGCCGCGAAGTTGTAGGCCACACAAGCTCAAAGAACGGGACCACCAAGTCCTGAAGTGCGTAAAAATTGTCTGTCCTCTGTTGCAACACTACCGAGTTCCAAACTGCCTATGGAAGCAACGTCAACACAAGAACTGTTCGTCAGGAGCGTCACACTTCACTATCTGGCAGTCCAAAGGACAAATCTAGGTTTGGCGGATGCCCCAATGCATAGTGCCAACTGTAAAGATTGGTGGAGGAAGAATATTGGTCTGGAGCTGCTTTCATGGTTTGGGATTAACCCTTAGTTCCAGTGAAGGGAAATCTTAACGCTGCAACATAGATGATTCTGTGCTTCCAACTTTGTGGCAACAGTATGGGGAAGGCCCTTTCCTGTTTTAGCATGACAATGCCCACATGCTCAAAGCGAGATCCATAGAGAAACGGTTTGTCGAGATCGTTGTGGAAGAACTTGAATGGCCTGCACATACCCCTGACCTCAACCCCATCGACACCTTTGGGATGAATTGGAACGCCGACTGCGAGCAAAGCCTAATCGCCCAACATCAGTGCCCGTCCTCACTAACGCTCTGTGGCTGAATGGAAGTCCCCGCAGAAATGTGCCAACATCTAGTGGAAAGCCTTCCCAGAAGAGTGGAGGTTGTTATGTCGGCAAAGGGGGGACTTTGGAATGAGGTGTTGGACGAGCAGGTGTCCACATACTTTTGGTCATGTGGTGTACATCTTGTATGTTTTGGGGTCTTCAGTCTTCAGAGGGTGTCTTAGGAGGTGCATCAACAGTAGATTTAGCCTTCAGCTACTTCTGAAAAATCATCTTCTCTAGGTCAATCATAGGAGCTTCAAAATCAGACATTTTCAACAATGTCACCCTTACAATCAATGGAAGACAAGTAGAAGTATGGAAATAATAGAAAATTTAGATTCTAAACTCTACAATGATTTAGGAAGCTAAAACAACCCATATGATATCACTTCTTAACCAACATACCAAAATAAAAACTATTGGTTTGAAGAATTTCAATTATGAGTAACGACCATCATAAGATGTCTTTCCTCACGTGACTGACTAAACCGAAACACAGTTGACAATGAGGTTTCCCCACAACATTGTGTGTCACGGTGGGGAAACCTGATATGTTTCCAAGTAGTCATTGTATGATCTTTCATGAACTATTCACAGGCATGTAGCCTCAGGTTACTGATTGTGACCGTTTCCCTCTGGAATTCCTGTTTCATTCCTCATAGGAAGTAACACTCCTTGCTTTATTGACCCGGTCATTGGAAGATTACACTTGATACTGTGGTAGTCTACATTGTCTATACCAAAACAGAGAATACCCACTTCCTGGATCATGTTTATTATGGCATGTTTGTGTTTTGCTATGGAAAACGAAAATGTGTCTTTCCTATTGGGAAAGTTCAGATAGTACCTCCCTGTTTGACAAGCATAATTTTAACAATCAACTAGCGTAATACTTGTCATTCTTTGAGTTACTTATAATCCAAATTAAACTAACTGTCATGGCGTCCACCTACGTTGACCCCTGACCACCGGTTGTCATGGTAACCCTAACCCACCTAAGAGGGCCTCCTGGGATGTGCCAATGTTGTTCTCGGGCATGTCGGGCATGTCCCTGTTGAGATGGTCACTCACGTCGGACACACACTCGTCACGGAACATGTAGTCACACACACACAGGCCCGTGCCGGGCAAGGAGGCAAAAACTCTGTAAACCAACTGACCCCGCTGAAGAGAGGAGAGCAGAAAAGCATTATTATTATTTTTACCTTTAACTAGGCAAGTCAGTTAAGAACAAATTCTTATTTTCAATGACGGCCTAGTGGTGGGTTAACTGCCTGTTCAGGGGCAGAACGACAGATTTCTACCTTGAACCTTGTCAGCTCGGGGGTTTGAACTTGCAACCTACCGGTTACTAGTCCAACGCTCTAACCACTAGGCTACCCTGCCGCCCCATTATGTAAACTCTGCAGATTTAAGTATGAGTCATTGTTCAGTGTTTGATTTGTTATTGTTTGGGGGAATATATACTGTAATGCAGGAGAACAGGTAAATGATGGGACAGTGAGTATTGCGACGACCAGTGAATGGTCAACAGTGTCACCTTGTGGTTGATCTGCATAGCCTAAAATCCAATGCATAGCCTAAAATCCAGAGAACTAATACTGTATCTTTGTCCTCTCTCTCTCTATTAAAATATCTTCCAGGAACATCTCCACTCTGCTGGACATTATGTTCATATTAGTGGTGTAAAATACTTTTGGGGTTATCTGTACTTCACTTTTCATATTTTTGACAACTTCTAATTCACTACATTCTTTTAAAAATTATGTACTTTTTACTCCATACGTTTTCCCTGACACTAAAAAGTACTCGTTACATTTTGAATGCTTAGCAGGACAGGAAAATGGTCCAATTCATACAATTATCAAGAGTGGTCATCTCTACTGCCTCATATCTGGGTAACTCAGGGCTCCCGAGTGGTGCAGTGGCCTAAGGCACTGCATCTCAGTGCTAGAGATGTCACTACAGACACCCTGGTTTGAATCCAGGCCGTATCACAACTGGCCGTGATTGGGAGTCCCATAGGGCCGGGCACAATTGGCCCAGCGTCGCCTGGGTTTGTCCAGTGTAGGCCGTCATTGTAAATAAGAATTTGTTCTTAACTGACTTGCCTAGTTAAATAAAGGTACAATTTTTTAAAATAAATTTCAAAAAACTCACTAAAGCACAAATGCATTGTTTGTAAATGATGTCTGAGTGTAGGAGTGTGCCTCTGGATATCCGTAAATTCAAGAAAAAATGTAATTGTATCGTCTGGTTTGCTTATTAAGATAAAGAATTTGAAATGATTTATACATTTACTTTTGATACTTTACACTGGATGATATCTCTTTTGATGACCTATCACAAAGGCGGCAGGGAGAATGTTCATTCAAAGATACTAACTGTTGTGGCTCATGCAATGGAATTAATTTTTTGTAATGTCAACAAATCACAGCACAGATTGAAGGGTAAACTTCCTGGTTTTCACTCGCAATGGCTGCCAGTCCACCCACAATGCCACCATTTACTTGAACGGGCATGCCCATTCTATTCATTATATTTCTACAATACACACACGAAATCAGGCACACACTCACAAAAGCATAACACACACTGACGAACGCGCAGGCACACAAACAAGCATGCACACATACAAATGAACTGCAGCAAGGAAACTCTGAGCCCTTGTTATGGGCTACAAAAAAAAACCCTACTCATGACATTCTTACCAATAGGATAATGATCTGGGCTCGGAACGTCTGCTAAACAGCCTTTACGTTATTTTTCTGAACAGAAAAGCATTGACTTGTAATAAGCAGTAATACGGTCCTACGAACTACACTGTGCCACCAAAAGTAACGCTGTGCTTACCTGCCCTGCCACTAGCTACACTTCATCAGGCATCGTTTTGCCATTGATGAGGCAAAGCCCATCTTCAATCTGCTTTGCCCATGTTTGAAGTTCCTCCTGAAACACACAAGCAAATTATTAGTTTCACTAGAACTAACATTTTAATCCACTGTCCTATTTGAGAATATAAAAAAAGGCAAAGTGAGCTCTGCTAAAGAGGAACTCACTAGGCATTTCCTAAAATGTACTGTTTATTCATCTCTCATTTAGTGATGTAATGCTGACACACTTAATAAAGGTGTTTTAATAAGGGTGTTATAAACATTCATATGGAGCTATAACAATAGATCAGGTAATAGTATCCAATATAACCTCCATCACCTTCACACACTTTTCCATGTCCTGTGGAAAGACATGCATCTCTAACACGGGGAACAGCAGGTCCAGTTTCACTGAACATGTAAACATTGGCCACGAAGTACACCCCCACCACTGGTACTTCCAATCAGCAGGCTTGGCTCTGAAATCACCAATCAGAATAAAGTTAAGGCTTGTAGTATTTCCAGGGCTGAATTTGAATACAGAAAAGAGAAAGTAGAGGAAAATTGACCGCTTTAAAAAGGCCATACTGTCACACATATTAACTCATCTTGGGATCTCGAACATCAAATGTTCAGCAAACGGCTCTGAGAATGATACAAATGTTTTCCAATGCTAAGGCTTCTCCTTGCATCAAGCACACCACACAACTCGGCAAAGATGTCACCACCTTCATCAGGGACTTTAGTGAGACCATTGTTCATCATTTACTGTCTTTGGGCAGTAAATAGATGATGCAATTGAGACCAATTTGGGCAGATGTGAAGCGTGACCTCAGTAACATCCTCCTTTGTGAGACTCCATATTCGTCACTTGGATATGTGCTTTCCCACTGCAAAGATCAACAACTAAAAACACACTCTAGTTTTAAGAAGCCCACTTTCTAGTAATGCAGTTCCTGTTATTAAAATGCATGATCTCTCTATATATAATAATACTCAGAAGGATTTAGGCTTTTGAAACATTATTGCCCCAGCTTTAGTTTGTGTCATGCTTAACTGTCTCAATGTATTTTGAGTCTCTTTGGGCAGCTCAGGTGGGGTGACAAGAAATATACCAAAAACTGAGAAACCTCCCTGTAACACCCGGGAAACCTTCAGAAAACCTACATTACTACATAATTAAACATTATTACAGAGTGAGACAGAGATACAAGTAATTGCTCACAGTGCTAAAACTGTGTCATGTTATGTGAACTAACTATAAGAGCTGACATTTTCATTTTAAAAGTTGCATTATTATTATTGTATAAAATGCACTATTGTCATTATCTAGCTGTCTGGCATGCTCAGTGACCACGTCCAAGTCCAGGTGGTCCAGTGAGATCCCAGCTCTCCTGCTGACAGATGGAGACCCCAGTCCCTCTGTGTCCTTCTGAGGTGTCCTCATAGTCAGCACCACAAAGTCTCTCTGGGATGAACTCTGACAGAGGGGACTAGGATGTCCTACTTAAGAGTGGTTAGAAGTCCTACCAGGAGTTTTTCTGAGTCCCGTGACCTGAATAAGAAAAACTCTGGGCCCTCTGTAAAAAGTAAGCTATTTTCTGGTCAAATTGTGTGCTCACTAGACACCAAACTGAAGAAGAAAAAACAGACTAAACCAACTTTCCAGCTGAAATAATAAATGTAATAAAAATATAGATTCAATTATTATATATATTTATTTTTTTCCGATTTTTCAAGGGGTGCTGCACCCCTCAGCACCCCTACTTCCCATGGCTGTGTAAACATGAATATAAACTACATTTATTTGCAGACGATCTCCTGATATACCCAATCAATATGGAAAACTCAATACCCCCTTGTTTAAAATATTTTCTGAATACTCTAAAATCAGAGGATATAAAATTAACGTGGTTAAACTTAAATAATGCCAATAGGAAAAATAATAACTCATGATCTACAGCAATCCTTTAACTGGACCATACTTATGATGCTTAATATAAGTGACATCTGTCACGTCCTGACCTTAGAGAGCCTTTTTATGTCTCTATTTGGTTTGGTCAGGGTGTGACTTGGGTGGGCATTCTATGTTCTGTTTTCTATGTTTTTGTATTTCTATGTTTTGGCCGGGTATGGTGCTGTCTATCGTTGTCTCTGATTGGGAATCATTCTTAGGCAGCCTTTTTCCCTTCTGTCATTGTGGGAAGTTGTCTTTGTTAGGGGCACTATAGCCTTTGTAAGCAGCAAGGTCGTTTTTGTTATTTCTTGTTTTGTTGGTGACATTTTAACGCTGCACCTTGGTCTCATTCTGACGACGGCCGTGACAACATCAAACAACAAATATTTAAAGATAACTTTATCCCATTATTCAACAATATGAAAACAGATCTAATTAAATGGAACAATTTTCCCAAAAATCTTACAGGTAGAATAAACCTGTTCAGAATGGCATGGCTCCCAAATCTATTCCCGGTAATACCAGTTACCCCACCGAAGACATTCTTTAAAAAAGTATACTCGGTCATAACAGACTTTATATGGGAAAATAAAACTCATAGAAGAAAAGGAAAGTTTCACATCTCCCCAAGTCTGAGGGTGGTTTTAACCTCGCAGACGTGGAATTGTATCAACACGCAGTGGCGTGTATTCCTAGATGCCAAGGGAAGCCAAGGCTTCTCCAAAAATGGACAAAACCCCCCTACAAAAAACACATATCATTTTTTTTTTTCATCATCTCTCTGTGTTTCATAATTTTCCTTCAATTTGCAAGAGTCTGAATGTATCTCACAGGAGAAAGCATCCGAGCGAGAGAAAACAGCGCCCCACTGTCTCAGTATGTGTAGGCCATCTACGTATCTGACACTCCTCTGTTCAAAAAGTGTATTGCATTGTTGCCACCTGTAGCATTGAACGCAAAGGAAGCCAGCGAGTATTTGGCCTCCCTTGATAAAAAAATGGTATAAAATAATAGCCAATCAGCATTGAGCTAAACTGAGTGAGCTCAATTGTGAATGGCCCTGGCGCACTAAAATAAATTGTCAAGGGAAGCCAGTTTGGATATGGCTTCACTCCTATCACATGGCATAGAGAGCATACATCATTGACAGACAATTTGAATTGTTGCATCTCATTATGTTGATGTCCTCAGGGACTTAGCTAGCTAGCTAAAATTGGCCCTTTCCTAAATTAGCTATGGATGGAGATAGGGATTTGGACTTGTGGTTTTACTTAATTATCTGTACTGGCCAATGGTTGTTACTGGCGATTCTGATCTAACCATAAATTCATACATTGTGCCCCTTGCCCGAGAGGATGGAAGTTCAACATGTAACGTTAGCTAGATGTAGAAGGCTAATGTTAACTAGCTAACGTTGCCCATGAAAGGAAGTTAGGCTAGCGAGCAAGCATTTTAGCCAGGTAGCCTAGGACAACAAAAAATAAAAGCGTGTACTTTATAACAGAGTCATAGACCGTTTCGTCAACATGAAAGAGAGGAGGATGGCATTGGCGTTCCTCTACAAGTAGGGTGAATCAACATGGTTTTTCTATTTGCACGAATGCATCCACACACACACACACACACACACACACACACACACACACATACACACAGAAATAAGAATCATGGAAAGCCACATCATATTTAGCTTACGTTGTTTGGACTAAATTGTTTTTGGTATATTTTAGTTGTCACTGTACTAGACTAAGCAGAGGTGATTTGATGATATTGAAGTGGGGGTCTTGGCTTCTCCAGTGATTTTACCCACGCACCGCTACTGTCAACTCGCCACCCAAGGCTTTTACTTGAGACATACACTGAGTGTACAAAACATTAGGAACAACTGGTCTTTTCATGACATAGACTGGCCAGGTGAATCCAGGTGAAAGCTATGATCCCTTATTGATGTTACTTGTTTAATCCACTTCAATCAGTGTAAATTAAGGGGAGGAGATAGGTTTAAAAAAGCCTTGAGACAATTGAGACATGGATTGCGTGTGTGCCATTCAGAGAGTGAATGGGCCAGACAAAAGATTGAAGTGCCTTTAAATGGGGTATGGTAGTAAGTGCCAGGCACACCGCTTTGAAAGGGTCAAGAACTGCAACGCTGCTGGGTTTTTCACGTTCAACAGTTTCCTGTGTGTATCAAGAATGGTCCAACACCTAAGGGACATCCAGACAACTTGACAACTGTGGGAAGCATTGGAGTCAACATTGGCCAGCATCCGTGTGGAACGCTTTAGACACCTTGTAGATTCCATGCCCCGACAAATTGAAGCTGTTCTGAGGGCAAAAGGGTGTGCAATTCAATATTAGGAGTGTGTTCCTAATATTTTGTACACTCAGTGTATTGTTAAATGCACTAAAGAGGAACAATGGGTACATATTGTTTTCAAAGGATAAAGCTAAGAACATTAACATAATAAGAACACCATAGCAATATGGAAGAAAATGAAACATTCTACAAGAATCAATATCACTCCCAAAAAACACACCCCTATGGAACAATTCTTGGATAGCTTTTCAGAGCAACAACATCTCCACCCCGCTGATCCTCAACACTGGGGCCCCACAAGGGTGCGTTCTGAGCCCTCTCCTGTAATCCCTGTTCACCCACGACTGCGTGGCCACGCACGCCTCCAACTCAATCATCAAGTTTGCGGACGACACAACAGTGGTATGCTTGATTACCAACAACGACGAGACGGCCTACAGGGAGGAGGTGAGGGCCCTCGGAGTGTGGTGTCAGGAAAATAACCTCACACTCAACGTCAACAAAACTAAGGAGATGATTATGGACTTCAGGAAACAGCAGAGGGAACACCCCCCTATCCACATCGATGGAACAGTAGTGGAGAGGGTAGCAAGTTTTAAGTTCCTCGGCATACACATCACAGACAAACTGAATTGGTCCACCCACACAGACAGCATCGTGAAGAAGGCGCAGCAGCACCTCTTCAACCTCAGGAGGCTGAAGAAATTCGGCTTGTCACCAAAAGCACTCACAAACTTCTACAGATGCACAATCGAGAGCATCCTGGCGGGCTGTATCACCGCCTGGTACGGCAACTGCTCCGCCTACAACCGTAAGGCTCTCCAGAGGGTAGTGAGGTCTGCACAACGCATCACTGGGGGAAAACTACCTGCCCTCCAGGACACCTACACCACCCGATGTTACAGGAAGGCCATAAAGATCATCAAGGACAACAACCACCCGAGCCACTGCCAGTTCACCCCGCTATCATCCAGAAGGCGAGGTCAGTACAGGTGCGTGCATCAAAGCTGGGACCGAGAGACTGAAAAACAGCTTCTATCTCAAGGCCATCAGACTGTTAAACAGCCACCACTAACATTGAGTGGCTGCTGCCAACACACTGACTCAACTCCAGCCACTTTAATAATGGGAATTGATGGGAAATGAAGTAAAATATATCACTAGCCACCTTAAACAATGCTACCTAATATAATGTTTACATACCCTACATTATTAATCTCATATGTATACGTATATACTGTACTCTATATCATCTACTGCATCTTTATGTAATACATGTATCACTAGCCACTTTAACTATGCCACTTTGTTTACATACTCATCTCATATGTATATACTGTACTCGATACCATCTACTGTATGTTGCCTATGCCGCTCTGTACCATCACTCATTCATATATCTTTATGTACATATTCTTTATCCCCTTACACTTGTGTGTATAAGACAGTAGTTTTGGAATTGTGAGTTAGATTACTTGTTGGTTATTACTGCATTGTCGGAACTAGAAGCACAAGCATTTCGCTACACTTGCATTAACATCTGCTAACCATGTGTATGTGACAAATAAAATTTGATTTGATTTAATTTAGAATTCACAATAAACTGGTCCACAAAGAAAAAATTAAAGTCATAGAAACCATAAATGACTTGGTAATAGGAAATACATTTATTTCAATTACAGAATTAAAAAGCAATTTTGGACTGACCTATGTAGATATTTTCAAATACATGTCACTTAAGTTTCATATCACGAATATGTGATTTGAAATCATTTGGACATCAGAGCTATGTGGAGGGAATCCTATTTGTGTCACAACTTCCTCCGAAGTTGGTTGTCTTATCTTCCCACACACCTGGCATTGTAGCCGTGCATAATTGGCCGACTCCCACCACAGTAAAGGAGGTGCAGCGGTTTCTTGTGTTTGCCAATTACTATCAGAGGTTTATCCGGGGTTTTTGTCAGGTAGCGGCTCCCATTACATCACTGCTGAAGGGGGGCCCGGTGAGTTTTCAGTGGTCGGCTGAGGCGGACAGGGCTTTTGGTCACTTGAGGGCTCTGTTTACCTCGGCTCCTGTGCTGGCCCATCCGGATCCCTCTTTGGCGTTCATAGTGGAGGTGGATGCGTCCGAGGCTGGGATAGGAGCCATGCTCTCTCAGCGCTCGGGTACGCGCTGAGAGAGCACGAAACTATGACGTGGGGGACCGGGAGCTGTTGGCTGTAGTAAAGGCTCTGAAGGCATGGAGACATTGGCTTGAGGTGGCTAAACACCATTTTCTCATCTGGACTGACCACCACAATCTGGAGTACATCCGGGCAGCGAGGAGACTGAACCCTCGCCAGGCTCACCCGTTTTGTGTTCACTCTGTCCTAAAGACCAGGCTCCCAGAACGTGAAGGCAGACGCATTGTCCCGGCTGTATGACACAGAGGAGCAGCCCATGGATCCCATTAGGCATTAGGCATTACGTGCAGAGCCCGCTCCCGTCCAGTGTCCTGCTGGGTGTCTGTACGTCCCGTCTGCTCTCCGTGACCGGTTGATCTATTGGGCCCACACGTCACCCTCCTCTGGGCATCCTGGGATCGGTCGGACAGTGCACTGTTTGAGCAGGAGGTACTGGTGGCCTACCTTGGCTAAGGACGTGAGGGTTTATGTTTCCTCCTGCTTGGTGTGCGCCCAGTGTAAGGCTCCTAGGCACCTGCCCAGAGGGACAGCCACATAGACAGTCATAATTATAGCTAAAAAAATCATAAGACATTGTAAGCCATACTTATCAGGACATTTCTAGTAAGACCTTTTGCTAAGGCACAGTCGTTAAGGCAACCACTGACCAATACCTATAAGCTACAACCTTGTTCGGGCGGCGTTCGGCCATCATCGGCCCACTTTTCATTTTCCATTTGTTTTGTCTTATCTTCCCACACACCTGGTTTCAATTCCATTATTCATTCCACAACAGCCTTGGTCGCACCTGTCGGTGGATTTTCTTACCGATCTCCCCGCTCACAGGGTAGCACCGCGATCCTGGTCGTTGTGGATCGGTTCTCCTAGTCCTGTCGTCTCCTCCCTCTGCCCGGTCTCCCTACGGCCCTACAGACTGCAGAGGCCTTGTTTACGCACGTCTACCGGCACTATGGGGTGGCTGAGGATATAGTGTCTGATCAAGGTCCCCAGTTCACGTCTAGGGTCTGGAAGGCGTTCATGGAACGTCTGGGGGTCTCGATCAGCCTTACTTCGGGGTTTCACCCCGAGAGTAATGGGCAGGTGGAGAGAGTAAACCAGGATGTGGGCAGGTTTCTGCGGTCATATTGCCAGGACCGGCCGGGGGAGTGGGCGGCGTTCGTGCCATGGGCCGAGATGGCACAGAACTCGCTTCGCCACTCCTCCACTAACCTCTCTCCCTTCCAGTGCATACTGGGGTACCAGCCGGTTCTGGCGCCTTGGCATCAGAGTCAGACCGAGGCTCCTGCGATGGATGACTGGTTCAGGCGCGCGGAGGAGACATGGGAAGCTGCCCGTGTTCACCTTCAGCAGGCCGTGCTGCGCCAAAAAAAAAGAATGCAGACAGTCACCGCAGTGAGGCCCCGGTGTTGGTTCCTCTCCTTGTTCGGGCGGCGTTCGGCCATTATCGGTCCACTTTTCATTTTCCATTTGTTTTGTCTTATCTTCCCACACACCTGGTTTCAATTCCATCATTACATGTTGTGTATTTAACCCTCTGTTTCCCCCATGTCCTTGTCCGGAATTGTTTGTTGTAAGTGCATGTGCACGTTTATCTGGTGTGCGACGGGTTGATACCCATTGATTGTTTGTTCTGTTTCCGGTGGTTTTTATTATTAAACTGCTCCGTTGTAAACACAGTTTTTGCTCTCCTGCGCCTGACTTTTCTGCCGCCAGTACGCACCCCTTACAATTTGATTCAGAAAATTATACTAATATGATAGATAAGATATACAAAACCTTGCAGAGAGCCTCTCGAACCAATAATTAAAAAGAAGAGATGTTGATTTGCACAAGACGGAGGGAGTGTTTGAACATAACTAACAAAATTACAGTTCAAGAAAATGTTTGCTTAATCCAGTATAAACGAATGTATAGAATGTATTATACAAGACAACAACATTCACAAATTATACAGTACAATGGCAGAATCATGTCTTAAGTGTAAAACGGACAATGACTCAATAATTCATGCCTTCTGGGAGTGCGATAAAGTCCAAAAGTTGTGGCAGAGTTAGAATGTTGGCTGTCAGAAGGTTTACATTTTTTTTTTTTTTTTTGAATTTTACCCCTTTTTCTCCCCAATTTCGTGGTATCCAATTGTTGTAGTAGCTACTATCTTGTCTCATCGCTACAACTCCCGTACGGGCTCGGGAGAGACGAAGGTTGAAAGTCATGCGTCCTCCGATACACAACCCAACCAAGCCGCACTGCTTCTTAACACAGCACGCATCCAACCCGGAAGCCAGCCGCACCAATGCGCCGGAGGAAACACCGTGCACCTGGCCACCTTGGTTAGCGCACACTGCGCCCAGCCCGCCACAGGAGTCGCTGGTGTGCGATGAGACAAGGACACCCCTACCGACCAAGCCCTCCCTAACCCGGGCGACGCTAGGCCAATTGTGCGTCGCCCCACGGACCTCCCGGTCGCGGCCGGTTACGACAGAGCCTGGGCGCGAACCCAGGAACTCTGATGGCACAGCTGCGCCACCCGGGAGGCCCCCCGAAGGTTTACAATTTAAGATGACTTTTAATGTGTCTATCTGCATATTTCAGGGTGCGGTGAGATCCCCAATGGGTTGGACCATACTTTTCTCATCAATCATTTAAAAAAAACTTTTACTTAAACTGTAAATTAAATTATCAAATTCTTTATTATTTTAAAAAACATTGTGTCTACAGAGAGAAATATAATAGTGCAATTTGGAGCCATATTGCATAGTGTCAGAAGCACTGGAAACGCCCAAAGTATGAAGAATGAGAGGGCATGTTGGAGTGAGAGAAATGGGATGGGTATGGATCGGGTGGGAACATGTTGGTTTGAGTAGGTGTGATGTCATTGATGTTTGTTGGAATTTGTGTGCGTTTGTCTATTGTATACTGTCTATGTATGTTTTCTGATTTTTGAAAATTAAAATAAAATCTTAAATAATAATCAAATAAAACAGGTAGGGACTACCTGAAGTGGTACTTTTCGTTTTCCATTACAAAGCGTTTTGCTACGATGTGTGACCCTGACACCTATTAGGGAATGACGCATAGATCCATGATATGTGAACCTTTCCTGGCCAATGAGAAGTCCTGTGACACAAAATGCACGGAGATTGGACAGATATTTCACCACCACACCCTCCACTATGTAGTCTCTGCCCATTCTAATGACAGAATGAAGACGGAGAAAGGCAGCGAGAGAACTTTTGCTTTCTCTTCAATCATGAAGCCCTGCAAGTTATATTCAGAAGCTGTGAAACACAACATTTTCCAAAATATCACAGTAGTTTATTTCATATAACTAATGGACAGTACTTCAGCAGAAATTAACGTTATAGTTAGCTAGCTCAGTCTGGCATGACACGTTACATTAGTGGATGGAAAGGTAACTTGGTTTTCAAAAAAACACATATCATCTAGAGGTTTGACAATCACACAGAGGTGTAAGATTGTATCCTTATGAGTTCAGCCCAAATGTATAAAAATGTAGGCTTAAATTTGTTGTTATAACGTTAGCTACCTGGTTGACATGAGTGGTTACTTCATGAACAGTTCCAGCAGCAAATTAATATGGTTGTCACTAATTAACACAGCCACAAAGACAGTCATAATTAACCCCACCCATTTCTACAATTATTATTTTTAAAATCAGATTTTAACCTGTAGTGACACCCCATCCCGTGAACGGGACCGTTATCATCATCTGACACTTATTAGCATAACGCAATGGACATAAATCTTCCTAGAAAATATTCCTATTCATGAAAATCACAAGTGAAATATATTGGAACACAGCTTAGCCTTTTGTTAATCACCCTGTCATCTCAGATTTTCAAAATATGCTTTACAGCCAACACTAGACAAGCATTTGTGTAAGTTTATCATAGCCTAGCATAGCATTATGCCTTGCTAGCAGCAGGCAAACTTGTCACGGAAATCAGAAAAGCAATCAAATTAAATCGTTTACCTTTGATGAACTTCGGATGTTTTCACTCACGAGACTCCCAGGTAGACAGCCAAAGTTAATTTTTTCCCAAAATATTATTTTTGTAGGCGAAATAGCTCCAGTTTGTTCTTCACGTTTGGCTGAGAAATCGCCCGCCAAAAAATATTCCAAATTAGCTCCATAATATCGACAGAAACATGGCAAACGTTGTTTAGAATCCATCCTCAATGTGTTTTTCTAATATCTATTCGATAATATATCCGTCGGGACAATTTGTTTTTCACTAGGACCGATTGGAATAATGGCTACCTCTGTATTTTACGCGAGAATCTCTCTCGGAGCCACCATGTGACCACTTACGCAATGTGGCCGCCTATGGCTATTCTTGAACAGAAATGCGTAAAACTACGTCACAATGCTGTAGACACCTTGGGGAATACGTAGAAAGCGTAAGCTCGTTGATGGTACATTCACAGCTGAATAGGGAGTCATTGGAACGCAGCGCTCTCAAAACCTGGGGCACTTCAAGATTGGATTTTTCTCAGGCTTTTGCCTAAAACATCAGTTCTGTTATACTCACAGAAAATATCTTTACAGTTTTGGAAACGTTAGAGTGTTTTCTATCCAAAGCTGTCAATTCTATGCATATTCTAGCATCTTTTCCTGACAAAATATCCCGTTTAAAACGGGAACGTTTTTTTTCCAAGAGGTTTTAAACCTAACCACACTGCTAATATTATGCCTAAACTTAAATAAGGGACCAAATTTGCGGACAACAGAGAGGAAAAGACGAAGCGAGAGGGTCTACTCCGCCCAAAATCTGTCTACGAAATAAAACCACAAAGAGAGGAATTGTATGCAAGTCAATGGGAGTGTCGATTTTGGTCAGCACAAATGTAATTACTAATTTGTTATTGTGAGGCGTATTTGATCGAATAAACGTTTAGTTATGGTTAGGCTGTTATGAATACACTGACATAAGTGGACACACCTGATATTTCGGCAACTTTGAAAAAAACGACTTCATATCAGAGATGGGAATAACTTGTTTTCTGTAATACTCTATTGAAATCGTTACATTAAGTACTTTCGAGGAAAATAGGCAGGTGCCGCGTTCAAAACAACGGGGAACTCGAAAGTATCCGACAATTGTGCGTTCAAAACTGGGAACTGAATAAAAACGAGCTCCGACTTGGAAAAATCTATTTGAACGATCATCCAACTCGGAATTCCAACTCGGGAACTCTGGCCGCTTCCTAGAGCTCCGATTTTTTTAGACATTCTAACTGTTGTGAACGCTCGGAAGTCAGAGATTTCCCAGTTGTTTTGAACGCGGCAATACCCTGCCTTTTAGAAGGGATTGTGTGACGATTAGTTTAGCAACCACGTGACGCAACCTGCCAACGTGAAAGCGATTGGTCAATTGTCTGTTGGACGGGGCGTTGATTCCCATTCATTGGCCACTATCGCCTCTAAATTGTACACCGTAAACCTTAAACCCTAACCTTTACCCCTAACTTTAACTCTTACCTAACCTTAACCGTTGTCCACTTAAATTGGGCGACGTCCCAACGATACGTTTAGATGGTTGCAACCCCTATTACCAGCCTGTTCAACCTCTCTTTTGTATTGTCCGAGATCCCTAAAGATTGGAAAGCTGCCGCGGTCATCCCTCTCTTTCCTAAGGGGTGACACCTTAGACCCAAACTGTTACAGACCTATATCCATCCTGCCCTGCCTATCTAAAGTCTGTGAAAGCCAAGTTAATAAACAGATCACTGACCATTTCGAATCCCACCATACCTTCTCCGCTGTGCAATCTGGTTTCCGAGCAGGTCACGGGTGCACCTCAGCCACGCTCAAGGTACTGAACGATATCATAACCGCCATCAATAAAAGACAGTACTGTGCAGCCGTCTTCATCGACCTGGCCAAGGCTTTCTGTCAATCACTGTATTCTTATCGGCAGACTCAATGGCCTTGGTTTTTCTAATGACTGCCTTGCCTGGTTCACCAACTACTTTGCAGACAGAGTTCAGTGTGTCAAATCGGAGGGCATGTCTTTATGGGGGTACCACAGGGTTAAATTCTCGGGCCGACTCTTTTCTCTGTATATATCTCTGTATATATCAATGATGTCGCTCTTGCTGCAGGCAAGATCCACCTCTACGCAGACGACACCATTCTGTATACTTCTGGCCCTTCCTTGGACACTGTGCTAACTAACCTCCAAACGAGCTTCAATGCCATACAACACTCCTTCCGTGGCCTCCAACTGCTCTTAAACGCTAGTAAAACCAAATGCATGCTTTTCAACCGTTCGCTGCCCGCACCTGCCCACCCGACTAGCATCATCCACCTGGACGGTTCCGACCTAGAATATGTGGACAACTATAAATACCTAGGTGTCTGGTTAGACTGTAAACTCTCGTTCCAGACTCATATTAAACATCCCCAATCCAAAATCAAATCTAGAATCGGCTTTCTATTTCGCAACAAAGCCTCCTTCACTCACACTGCCAAACTTACCCTAGTAAAACTGACTATCCTACCGATCCTCAACTTTGGCGATGTCATCTACAAAATAGCTTCCAATACTCTACTCAGCAAACTGGATGCAGTCTATCACAGTGCCATCCGTTTTGTTACCAAATCACCTTATACCACCCACTACTGCGACCTGTATGCTCTAGTCGGCTGGCCCTCGCTACATATTCGTCACCAGACCCACTGGCTCCAGGTCATCTATAAGTCTATGCTAGGTAAAGCTCTGCCTTATCTCAGTTCACTGGTCACGATAACAACACCCACCCGTAGCACACGTTCCAGCAGGTATATCTCACTGATCATCCCTAAAGCCAACACCTCGTTTGGCCGCCTTTCCTTCCAGTTCTCTGCTGCCAGTGACTGGAACGAATTGCAAAAATCACTGAAGTTGTACACTTTTATTTCCCTCATCAACTTTAAACATTAACTATCCGAGCAGCTAACCGATCGCTGCAGCTGAACATAGCCCATCTGTAAATAGCCCACTCAATCTACCTACCTCATCCCCATACTGTTTTTATTTTATTTACTTTTATTCTCTTTTGCACACCAGTATCTCTACTTGCACATCATCTGCTCATTTATCACTCCAGTGTTAATCTGCTAAATTGTAACTATTCGCTCCTATGGCCTATTTATTGCCTCCCTCCTCATGCCTTTTGCACACACTGTATATAGACTTTCTTTTTTTCTTTATTGTTTACTCCATGTGTAACTCTGTGTTGTTGTCTGTGTCACACTAGTTTGCTTTATCTTGGCCAGGTCGAAGTTGTAAATGAGAAGTTGTTCTCAACTAGCCTACCTGGTTAAATAAAGGTGAAATAAAACACCTATTTCACATATTATTAACACATATTAAAACATATTTCACCGGATGTATAAATGTGAAGCATCTGCTTGGCGTTTGCGCGTAGTGCGAGGAAGCCCAATGGCCACCAGTGGGAGAAGATGGAACGAGATGGAGTTTGGACGATATTCTGCACATTTTCTCAATACGGTTTTCTGTTCACAAAACTAAAATCTGTCTAAAAGAGTGGACTACGTTTTGTAGACTTTACCCTTTGCCAAAGTAAAAATGTCGTTGTTTAAGAGTGCAAATACCAATTTAGTTAATCCACACGTGCACTTCAAAGTAGGCGTTCCCTAACGGAAATATACAAATTATGATAGAACGCCTCAATAGGATCTCGCTAGCTCGTGCTTGGCGTTGCCCTCCTCCTTGCTTGTTTTGCCCACTGACAAATGTCTTCCCATTTGAAACGATGGGCTGTGGTCTATCTTGGTTTAGTTATTTAAACAATGTTGGTTGATACACAGAACAATGAGTTCGTTCTAAAACGTTTTTGGTTGATACTTGTGGCATCGCCTAAATAATACGTCACTGCATCCGAGGAAGATGATTGGACAATATACTCAATCTCCCATGATGCTCCGCGGTTAATGGTATTGTCGCTGATTGACAACGTAGGTTATGCTACTCGAGGTCATTTTTTTCTTCTGATAGCTATCCCAACGAAGTTGTTTTGCGCTGTTTCGGACTGGTTGGGAGATGGCGGCAGTTCTGCTCCAAGTTTTGGAGCGTACAGAGCTTAATAAACTCCCTAAAGCTGCTCAAAACAAATTAGAAAAGTTCCTTACTGACCAGAAGAATGAAATCGAATCCCTCAAAACGCAGCACGAGCGGTTCAAAGCGGACTGTGGTAAGTGGAGTATTGGCTAGTCGGTTAGCTAGCTTAGCTAGCTATTTATGTCAACCAATATAACTTTAGCTGCTGGTTGGTTATATTTTACGTTACTAGTTAGCTAATAATCTATGAAGCTGGCCGTATTTATTAACTACCACAGCAGTAACGTTATAGCCTGAGATGGTAGTAGTACAGGCCCTGTACTGTAACGTGAACGTTAGCTGGTTGAGTGCAATTATTGTTTTGCAAGTGCGTTTTAAGTGAAGTGAGTTTGCTAATTATTTAAGCTCGCTGCCTCTACCTTCTAGGAAGGGGTGACTAAACTGATCACGTTTTATTCCATGTACATCCTCAAATTCTTGCTCCTACACGTTTCTCATTCATATTTCCAGTGTTACTCATTATTGTCTAGAAGACTAGCGCTAGACACACCAGCTACCTACATAATATTATTGCCTCCCATGTCAATGTTTTGTACCTACATTGTATCGCTAGCCCTTGCTCATGACAATTTCCCATTACATAAGATGAATTGGACGAAGGCGTTTTCTGTACGGGGGAGTTTTGTTAATTAAGAGCCCTGACGCTCAATCTCAATAAGTGTATAAGGATTATTTCTTGCTGATGAAGGATAAGGGCCATATGCTACGAAAGCCATATTGCAAGCGATGATTGTTGACATTTCTTAACGTGTTTGAGAGCTAGCCTATCGCCTGCCCATGTGTGACATATCCCTATGCCTTACTACATATATAGAGCAGCAATACTTTGACGTTGAGAAGAGATTGGCAGAGAGTCAAGAGCAGATTGTGTCTCACACCCGGAATTACCAGACTCTCAAAGAGGAGAATACCAAACTCAGTAAGTAGTCTGTTGTTTTCCACACTACCAATGTTGACATTCCATCTGTCACACAGTCCAAGTCCAGGAGGTTAGATTGAAGGTTAAGTGTTATATTCTCTTTCTCTGTAGTCGAAGAGCTGAACAATCTGAAAGGTGTGGATGTGGACTCGTCAGAGGAGAAGGAATCACAGCAGCCGGTGAGAATATGCGTATCTTTCCGTTATGCATGCAGAAAGCTTTTTCATCAAACTTCAGGGAATGGAAGGGCATGAGCGTTAACATATATCATAACTCTATCTCAGAGCAAAGCCAAATATGAGATTGAGGCCGAAAGGCGGGAACTGGCTCGTCTGCTTGAAAAGAGAACTCAAGATGTGGAAAATCTCACCGGTAAGACACGGACTTGGCACATGCGAGTTGTCCTCATTGTAAATGATTTGTTTGTCTTACTACCTGCTATTATTCCATATGATGAGTGTGTTAATTTGTTTTCCGCAGAGGATGTCAAGCGGCTCAATGACAAGCTGGTGGAGACCAACACAGCCAAAATAGATCTACAGCTCAAACTGGATGAGATCCAATCTTCTGAGGTCTCCATTCAGGTGAAAAATTCCAGAGCCTCAGAGCATGCTAGCCCTTTACTTTATATTAACTACATTGCCAACATAACAAGGTTGTATTTCAAGCACTTTGAGAAGCAGATTGAGATGGGGTGTCTGAGTATGCACCTGTCTGATCATCCCTATATTGTATTGAATACAATGATTGCTTAATGATTTCACACATTGTATTTCTAGCACCGTGAGAAACGTATGGAGCAGGAGAAGGAGCTACTGCAGAATCAGAACACGTGGCTGAACTCTGAACTGAAGACCAAGACAGAGGAGCTGCTATCAGTCTCCAGGGACAAGGGCAAGGAGATCCTGGAGCTCAAGTGCAGCTTTGAGTGCAAGAAAGATGAGGTACTGTACCATAAGGCCCACTGGTTTTATGACTTCTTGTGCAAATATATCATATATGCTTCAATTTCACCAGGCTGTTCTGTAATTGTATGATCTCGTATACAAAGCAATAGGCATAGAAAATGTCAATATAACTCTTAGCTATAATGATGTGGAGAGCATTACATTTCTTTGGTATGAATGTTGTGACCATATAGAGCAGTCTATGTCCTTACACCCAGTGCCTTCCACCCTCTCTCCAGGTCACAAGACTTCAAACCCAAGTCACCAATCTGAAGAAGAGCAGTGAGAACCTGCAGAAGCGAGTGGAGGACCTGATGACAAAACTGAAAGAGGTTTGGTGTAAATTCAACTGATTATAAATGGGATTATTGATAAGGAACTATACTGTTATCAATACATCTATGTATTGTAGGCTAAAGACCATCATAGCACCATGGAGGAGAAGTACCGCAATGAACAGAATGCCCACATCAAGCTCTCCAACTTGTACAAGGTAATTATCTGACTATTCTTCTAATGTACTATGTTGGAATATGTATGAGCGCTGTTTTTTAGTATGCAGGGGTATATTTTAGCACTGTTTTGCATTATGTACAATATTTAGTGTGAACATTTAGTCATATAAGGCATTCATAGCAGTGCGGTGGTAGCTTGCTAATGGTCCGTTCTTCTATGTGGTTTCTTTAGGGGTCAGCGTCAGATGCAGAGTCCAAGAACGAGGAGTTGAACAGGGCCGTGGAGGAGCTGCACAAGCTGGTGAAGGAGTCTGGTGATGGTGAGATACACAATGCGTTCACTCTATTGTTTCCAATTCCTAATGGTTGTTGTCAACCATTGATACAATCTATCTAAATAATATCACATTTTGAAAAGACCCAAATGTTATAGGGAAAAGTAACACTTTGGTTTGGCTGAAATCTAATAGAAAAATTAATAAAAACATAGTATACATTTTTTTCTAATTATGTCATGGCTCTTCTTCCAACAGCGAGACAGAACATGGAGAAGAAGCTGGCAGATATGGAGGGGTCAAAGAGCAAACAGGAGGCTGAGCTGAAGGAGAAGTTTAAGAAGATGGAGCTGGAGAACGCCAACCTGCGTGCCTCAGATAAGAAAAGAAGTATGGGACAGTACTGTATATCTGTATTGTCTAGAATTTTCCTTTAGCTACAATCTGAATCTGTTGATCTTGGACTCCTCAGTCCTATATTCTCTTGAAATTGCTTATTTGAGATATTATCTCATACTGCAAGACAAGGTGTCTAGGATTGTTGAATGATTTGTTTTTTAAAAAGTGTTTATTTCTTCAGGCATGCCAGTGCTCACAGAGGAAGAGTTGGACTCCATGTGTCCGACCGCAGCTGCTGTGGCCAAGATTGTCAAGCCTGGAATGAAGTTCATGGAGGTAAAATTACATGTTTTAACATTGTGACGAAGCATTGAAATGAAGTGTCCAAAAGTCTCGAAGATACAGTGCCTTCAGAAAAAATTAATACCCGTTGACTTATTCCACATTGTGTTGTGTTAGTCTGAGTTAAAAATAGATTAAATATATATTTTTTTATTACCCATCTACACACAATGCCCCATAATGACAGTGAAAACATGTTTTTAGACATTTTAGCAAAAACTATTTAAAGTGAAATACAGAAATATCTTATTTACATAAGAATTCACATCCCTGAGTCAATACTTTGTAGAAGCGCCGTTGGCGACGATTACAGCTTTGTCGTCTTGGGTACATCTGGATTTGGGTGAGCTTTGGTTGAGCTACTCAAGGACCTTCACATTCTTGTTCTGAAACCATGCCAGGGTTGTTTTTGGCTGAATGCTTGGGGTCATTGTCCTGTTGGAACGTTAATCTTTGCCTCAGTCTAAAGATGTCCGTATGCTTCCCAGATGAAACGGGTAGTAAGAGTTTGTGCATATATTATGAAGACATTTGTGACGTTTTGGATTAAAAAAAATTCTGGAGTCAAGCCAAAGTCTACGCCCCTTTGTTGGTGATTGGTTAACAGGAAATCGTCTAGCATCCATACGGTTTGGCCTGCAAAACTATTATGACCCCTCTATGGAAAGAAAAGACTCTCACGAACACGTACATGACCACAGGCCTCACAATACCCGCCTGAAGGTCCCCCAGTACCAGCTGAATAAATGAATGGAAGTATATATGGAGACTGTTTTGTGTCAAAAAAATAAGGGGTTAATGTAAAAAAAAAAAATGCATGTTTCCAGATGTTTCTTATCTTTCTCAGATATAGGACAGACTAGAGGTCGACCGATTTAATTAGTGCCCATTTCAAGTTTTCATAACAATCGATAATCGTCAATTTTGGACGACGATTACATTGCACTCCACAAGGAGACTACATGGCAGGCTGACTACCTGTTATGCGAGTGCATCAAGGAGCCAAGGTAAGGTGCTAGCTAGCATTAAACTTATCTTATTAAAAACAATCAATCTTAACATAATCACTAGTTAACTACACATGATTGATATTACTAGTTTATCTAGCCTGTCCTGCGTTGCATATAATCGATTCGGTTCCTGTTAATTTATCATTGAATCACAGCCTACTTCGCCAAACGGGTGATTTAACAAGCGCATTTGCGAAAAAAGCACTGTCGTTGCACCAATGTGTACCTAACCATAAACATTGACGCCTTTCTTAAAATCAATACACAGGTATATATTTTTAAACCTGCATATTTAGTTAATATTGCCTGCTAACATTAATTTCTTTTAACTAGGGAAATTGTGTCACTTCTCTTGCGTTCTGTGCAACAGCGTCGGGGTATATGCAGCTGTTTGGGCCGCCTGGCTCGTTGCGAACTGTGAAGACTATTTCTTCCTAACAAAGACTGTAATTCATTTGCCAGAATTGTACATAATTATGACATAACATTGACGGTTGTGCAATGTAACAGCAATATTTAGACTTGGGGTTGCCACCCATTCGATAAAATACGGAACGGTTCCGTATTTCACTGAAAGATTAAGCGTCTTGTTTTCGAAATTATAATTTCCGGATTTGACCATTATTAATGACCTAAGGCTCATATTTCTGTGTGTTATTATATTATAATTAAGTCTATGATTTGAAAGAGCAGTCTGACTGCATTCATTCAAACAGCACTTTCATGCATTTGCCAGCAGCTCTTCACTCTGCTTCAAGCATTGCACTGTTTGACTTCAAGCCTATCAACACCCGAGATTAGGCTGGCAATACTAAATTACCTATTAGAACATCCAATAGTCAAAGGTATATGAAATACAAATGGTATAGAGAGAGAGAGAGAGAGTCCTATAATAACTACAACCGAAAACTTCTTACCTGGGAATATTGAAGACTCGTGTTAAAAGGAACCACCATCTTTCATATGTTCTGAGCAAAGAACTTAAACGTTCGCTTTTTTACATGGCACATATTGCAGTTTTACTTTCTTCAACACGTTGTTTTTGCATTATTTAAACCAAATTGAACATGTTTCATTTGTTATTTGAGACTAAATTGATTTTATCTATTATATTAAGTAAAAATAAGTGTTCATTCGGTATTGTTGTAGTTGTCATTATTACATATATATATATATATATATATATATATTTTAGTCGGTATCTGCGGTATCAGAACAGTCTATCAGAACAGACTTCCTATAGATTTGTTTGGTGGGGGACTATCTGTCCCCCCCCCAAATTGGATGCACCCGACGTCAATTTGGAGTGTCATAGCAAGGGGGTGTGAATACTTATGTAAATTAGATTTCTGTATTTCTATACATTTGCAAACATTTCTAAAAACCATGTTTTCAGTTTGTTATTGTGGGGTTTTGTGTGTAATTTAATCTGTTTTTGAATTCAATATCACAATAAAATGTGGAATAAGTCAAGGGGTATGAATACTTTCTGATGGCAAATGTTTAGTCATGACTTAAACACAAAACAATCCTGCTCTCTTAGCTGTACAACGCATTCGTGGACATCCAGGACCAGTTGCTCGTGGAGAAGCAGGAGAACCGGCGTGTGACGCGCGTGCTGGACGAGATCGTGCAGGAGGTGGAGGAGAAGGCGCCTATCCTAAAGCGCCAGCGGGAGGAGTATGAGAGCATGCAGAGGTCCATGAACAGCCTCTGTGCCAAACTGGAACAGGCCAGGACGGTGAGCGGGAGAGGTGGCGGGAGTGGCAGGACTGGGCGAGTGAGGATCGATATGTCGGGGAGGGGAAAAGAGAAATTGGCAGAGGAAGAAGCTGGGTCGTGTTCATTAGGCACCAAACTGAAGGGAGGGACTACCTAGACTTATAAGAAATGCTCATTTTAGTTTTGAAATGTCTTCCATTTCATGAACAAAACCCAGATACATCACATAGAAGAGGGGAGAGAATACGACGCAGAAAAATATAGGCATGTATCAGTGCTAATGTCTGAGTTGAGGATTGGATTGACCAATTTCGATCTCTTGTAATCTTCAGGAGATCCACAGCCTGCAGAAAGAGACAGATGAGGCCAAAAAGCACTGCTCCAACCTGGAGAAGGACAACCAGCACTCTGAGAGAGAGCTGGAGGACATGTCCCAGCAGGTATACCATGTTGTCATTTAGTGTCTACCATTACCATATTAATATAACTGTTAACTTAAAATGAACTTAACTACGTTCCAGTTTAACAACGTTTACTAAACCATATTTCCACAATACATTGTGTTCATTGCTCTCAGGCCAGGTCCATCAACAGTGAGACTCCTGTCCAGGTGCACTAATAACAGAGTAATAGCACTGTAATAACAGAAATATAGGGGAACTTAAAATATGAAGTTAACAGTTTGGTGGCTATCAAAGTGTCTTGGTTTTCCTTGCCTTAACAAAATCAAGAGAAGCTCCTCCAGGAATAAGAATAGGAGCCACTGCCTTTAATAAGTTGCTCTCATATAGATTTTACTCCTTTTCATCGCACCCTCTAGGTGCGCGTCCTGCTAGTGGAGCTGGAGGAGGCGCGTGGCAACCCGGTGGTCCGCGAGGAGACGATGAACCTGAGCAGCAGCTCTGAGATCATCAACCCACGCCAGGTTTCCTTCCGCAGTGTGGAGGAGCTGCAGCGGCAAAACCAGAGCATGCTGGCACGTCTCCGGGAGCTGGGGGAGAAGATGGAGAGAGAGCAGACTGAGGCCAAGTCTGCACGGTAGGGAACGTTTATCAACCCCTTGACACTGTACTTCCTCACCCTTGAACATAGTATCGCAGTCATACAGTCAGATTTAATTTGCTTAGTGCTTTTTACAAATGCATTATTTCTGAAAACAAACTCTATTTCTCCTGTCTTGTGTATATGTAGTGTGACCCAGCTGGAACAGCAGCTAGAGAAGGTCCAGAAGGAGCTGGAGATTATAAAGGAGCAGAGAAACCAGCAAAAGCAGCTGGCTGACTCCAACGGCCGCCAGAGAGACATGTACCGCATCCTGCTGTCCCAGAGCACCGGCTTCAACCTCCCACCACAAGGTGAACTTCTCAGCAACCATCTCACAACCTAACCCCAACCTACCCGCTGTAAACACTCATCAACTTAAACGTAACCTCAACCACCACAGTATAACCACCCCTCAACCTAACCCTAATCATGACAAAGATATATGCATTGAGCCTACCTTCACACATAACCAAATCAATACATGGACCCGGGCATGTTTATTTATTGGGGCTTGGAGCTTTAGATCAATTCATTGATCTTTGTTATGCTGACAGGATATGTTCTTATTCCCAGGTCCTACACAGGAGGCAGCCCCCCAGATGTACACCCCCAGCCGGCCCTCCTTCCCCCCTCCCACCAGGTCCACCCCCATGAGGGCTTCAGCCGCTGAGTCTTCCCAGACCACCCAGGCCAAGGCTGCTCTCAAACAGGTCAGATGCGTACCAGGGAGAGGCAGTCAGACAACATTCAAGTTGACACTTTAATTTATTCTTTGTTGAATCAAAGGAAATTGAATAGTATCTCATCTATGTTATGAACTTGTTTACTTACCTCGCGTTGGTCAGCATGCGAAACTGGGCACAGTGTGTAGTTTGACTAGCCTACTGTTATTGCCTGGGGTTGTCCAGCATGCAAAATGACTTGTAGATCACTGTCACTGCTGTTCACATGCAGTTCGGCACTGCAAGAGAGAACTCATCAGTTGTTACAAAATATTTTGTATTTTGATGTAATAATCATCATATCGAAGTAAACTTGGAGTCACGTGATATAATTTTTACTTCCACTAGGAGTTTATAGGCAGATTAAATAAATTATCATGAACTTTATGGTGGTGATGGACAGTGGTGAGCTTGATGCAAATTTACAATAAATATTGAGAGTATTATTTGAATGCTGGTGACATATGATAATCAATGGTTGGCTGCCAATTATCAAATATAAATTATATTCCTCTTATCCATATCATCATATAACGTACCCTGTCCACTATCAGTGAACTGTTTAGAGAGCATGTGCCTAAACCAGATTGCGCAAGTTCGCGATTTATTGCCACAGTTTGCGACAAAACAATCCGTAGAGTTGAAAATGCGATGGAAACCAATTTAACTTACACTCAGTGATCAAAGGGGAACGATCGCAGTTTATTAGGTTTATTAGGTACACCACCCCGTTCACAAAAATATTTTTTTCATTCTGCCCCTTCCAGTTGAACGACTCCTTCACCACATACAAGAATGAGAAGGCGGTGAACGACAGGATGCTGAACGAGCAGAACGAGAAGCTACAGGAGCAGCTGTCTGCGGTCCGCTCCCAGAAGGCCAAGCTCTCCACACAGCTGGAGTTCGCCTCCAAGAGGTAAGTTGTTTTTTAAGTTATACTAAATCCAACAACAATACTGATGTGTATGTCCAGCATTGCTTTTTCATACTTCACCTGACTTATTTTAGAAAATTCGGAGAAAATTGATTTCTGTTGCATTTTTAATTTTGGCTATTGATCATTTTCCACTTCCCTTTTCGAATGCTCTGAACAAACACATCTCATATGTATTTTTTGGGGCAGAAGTGTCCATCTGCTGAAGTAAATCAAACCATGTTTGGTCTCTGTCAGATACGAGATGCTGCAGGAGAATGTAAACGGCTACAGGCGGGAGATCGCTGCTCTGCACGATAAGAGCCAGAAGATGGCCGCCACGGCTCAGAAACATGAGCAGATCATCCACACCATGACCCAGGATCTCCGGGCGGCCAATGAGAAGCTGGCCTTGGCAGAGGTTAGGAGGTTAAGCTTGGCCCAGGCGTGGTTAGTTAAGTTGCGATGGGGTATGTATGTTTATTAATTAACTTTCTCCCCTCTCTCTCCATTTCTTCTTTCTCCTTTCTTTTCTTTCTTCCCCCCCACCATCAGGTGCGTGGTGAGAACATGAAGAAAGAGAGAGACATGCTGAAGTCAGCAGAGTCCAGACTGAACCAGGAGAAGGAAGCCATGATGGCTGAGCAGCGCAACCAGAACCTCCTGCTCACCAACCTCAAGTCAATCCAGGTACACACACTGCTCTTACATATGTCAACCAGTTACACAAACACATTGTATCCTTACTGAGATCTATCCTGACAGACTCTTCACAGTGGGCCTCTAGTAATTGAAAATGCCTCAAAGGACAAATCTGTGGTTTGGCTTTACCCCACTTTCATTAGCCCTGTGGGATATCACTGCAAATGCAGCTTTGCCGTAGAGTCCAGTCACACTACTCTAGTGTAGAAAAGATCTATGTTTAATGACGATCACCTCCCTGCCTTACTCTTGTCCCATAGCTGACGATGGAGCGTACAGAGACCGAGACCAGGCAGCGTCTGAACAGCCAGATAGAGAGACTGGAGAGAGAGCTCACCCAGTTTAAGAAGAAACTGGCTGAGGAGGTGGAGCAGAGGCACATGCTGGGCCGTAACCAAGACGTTCGTATATACTCAATCTTTTTCTTACTTCACTTCCTTCCCTCTTTCTTACTGATTTGCTCTCTGACACTGGTTGTCTTTTTTTCTGTCTCCTTTATCTCCTCTCACTTTTTCATCCCCTCTTTCTTCCCCCAACCCTTTCGTTCTGTCCTTCTCTCTTTAATTGCCCTTCTCGTAGGGTATGAGTTGAATACCCGTGACGATGAGAATATTAGACCTTCTGTGGCTTTTACCATAACATCACTTAAGCATTCCGCATGCTTCGGTTCAGCTCGCAAACTCCCTTAAAAGAACGAGAAAAAAGCGGCAATAGTACTGTTTGTCCGTCTTTAGACGCCGTAGCCAGTATACACTTCCTCAACATTCAGAATTAATCTAAGATGACTCAAGAAATCTGTCATTAATTATGACGTTTTTGCCAAGATTTTAGTCGAGCAATTTTACATCTAACTAAGATGTTTGGTGCAAAAAGTGAAGAAATTTGCATTAAATGATTTGTTTCTCGTTGAATGACAACAAGCACTTCAGTGAAGAATCCCTACTAATCCCTACTGACCAATCACTGACGAAGGGGTGTAGACTTCGTCTTGCCTTCAGACATTTTTGTGTGTGTGTGTGTGTGTGTGTGTGTGTGTGTGTGCACGAACAGCCCCAAAAAACCTTGCTGAAGACCAAAACAAAGAAAAACGTCACAATGTTGTCATAATATATGCACTAACTTTTTCGGCTGGGAGCATGCGGACACTTTTAGGCCCCCTTTCCTTCCTCCACCAGTTTTTATTTAAATATACTCCCTCAGGCTCAACTGCTGGAGGCCAAGAAGCAGCTAGAGGCCCAGTGTGCCCTGCACCAGAAGACCAAGGAGCTGTTGAAGAATGCTGAGCAGCAGGCTAACCTTCTGAAACAACAGCTCAGCCATGCTGAAAGCCAGAACCAGGGTTCAGGTCTGGGCCAGGGTCAGAGCCTGGGCCAGACTAACCCCCGGGCACCCATCAGAGCACCGTTAAGAGGTAGGCTTTTGTCCAAAGGGGCAAATACAGATGTCCTCTGGAAATTTGACAGGAGACATTGCAATGTATTGTGTAAAAGCATTGGAAATGGTGGCATTGGACCAGAACTGTTGGCATTTTCAGTCACTCTCTGTGTGTTTGTTTGTAGCTCCATCTCAGACCCAGTCCCAGGAGGCCCAGGCCAAGCTCCAGTCAGAACTAGAGGAGGTGCGTGGGCGTTTGCAGCAGGCCGAGAAGCAGATCAGCGATCTGCAGGAGCGCCTGCAGAACGCGAGCACTAACGTGGAGCAGTACCGCACCGTAGTGCTCAGCCTGGAGGAGTCCCTCAGCAAAGAGAAACAGGTTATGTGTTGAGAATTAGCACAAGAAAAGCATACAAGTACTTATTATCCTACAATGACCCTTTCCCTTTGACTTATCAATCTTCCATCCTTGTAGTAATCGGCACTACCAGTGGAGTTCAAACTCACTTTGAACACCAATTTGATATAACTTCTTTGATGCCTAACTTCCTCTCTCTCTACCTCTCAGGCTCGTTCTCCTGTGGAGACTCGTCTAAAGGAGGCCCAGGAGTTCCAGCGTGGGCTGGAGAAGAAACTGGTGGAGGCTGAGAAGGAGAAACAGGAGCTCCGTGAGGAGAAGAGGAAGGCCATGGATATTGTGGAGAAACAGGTAAGATGGCAACTGTACCAAATACTTTCTCAAAACATCAGAAGCCACAGCTGTTGCTAAATGTTGCAATGTATTGACCCCTCTTAAGTTTGGATGTCTGGAGCTGGCATGTTAGTCGGGGGCCCAACAAGGCTCTCCTCTGTCATCCTCCGCTCATGCCTACTCCTTTTCCCCCAGGTGAATGAGCTGAAGAGGACCATGAAAAACTTGCAGTCAGAGCTGCAGGAGGCGGAGGAGAGGAAGGCTGCAGCCATCACCCAGGAACAGAAGGCCATGCAGGACAGCCTGCAGCAGGTAGACTTCCAGCTATGTCAGGCTACATGTTCTCAGTCGATAATTAAGGGCAAACTGCCCTGGATGTTGCTTGCTTCAGATCCTTTGTGCTTCACCTCTAGTTATACATGAGGTAAACCGCTAGAAAGACTGTTGGTATGACAGTGTCTAGGCATGGGTTTGTCAAACTTGACTCTCTCTTTTTCCTTGCACAGGGCAAGCTGGCAGCGGAGGCCCAGAACAAGTACGAGCGGGAGCTGATGCTGCATGCGGCTGATGTGGAGGCGCTACAGGCGGTCAAGAAACAAGGCCTGCAGGGGAACCAGAGCAGGAAGCAGCTGGAGGACAAGGCCAAACAGACCACCACCCAGCTACAGGAGGCTCGCACCAACTGGAACCAGCTGGAGAAGAAACTCAAGGTTGGTGGTTGGTCAGGAGGTGGGGGGGAGATGTGATGTGAACGTTGTTGAAAGAGTTATGCGGATCTTTTTGACAGACAATGTGGTAAAGAACTATTAGATCTGGCCAGGATGTAGCAGGTTACCGTTCCATCAGTTGCTTACTGGTGATGAGCTGGAAACATTGTTCTTCACACCCTGGCTTCCCTCTTCCCCCAGGAGGACCTGTCCAAGCAGCAGAAGCGGGCAGACGAGCTGCAGAAGCAGAATGGCCTGCTGCACCAGCAGATGGAGAGCCTGGGAGCCAAAATGGCCGCCACAGTACAGCAGCAGCAACAGGCTAGTAGGGAGAGCAGCCTCAACCTGTCCTTCAGCGAAGAGGGCAAGTCCCAGGAACAGATCCTGGAGATCCTCAGGTAGTAGATAGGGATGTGACTTTGCTTACTGTGCCAATTCCTTTATAGATACTTGATACCTGTATTGCTGACCTGTGTTAAACATGGATCATTTACATCTGAATCTGCGGTCACCTGAATTTCCTGATTGTAAAACTGAAAGATCACACTGATACATTTTTACACTACAAAATGGTTTCCCAGACCAGATTGAGCTAGTTCTAGACAACAACAAAAAAGGACCATTCTACCTTAAAAATGGGCTTAATCTGTGTCTGGAAACTGAGCCTATACTAGAGCTGTTCCTAACCAGTACTTTAGCGAGCAAGCAGTTTGTTAAGCCTGCTCTGACCTTTCCCTCCTGCAGGTTTGTGCGTCGTGAGAAGGAGATTGCAGAGACACAGTTTGAGGTGGCCGAGGTTGAGACACTGCGCTACAAACAACAGGTTGAACACCAGGATCGAGAGCTGAAGGAACTACAAGAGAGCCTCAACGCTGAGAGAGAGAAACTACAGGTAGAATTAGAAAGTTCTTAACCTTTCAGAGCATCCTTTCCTCTGTTACAGCCTGCTACGGGTTCATATTTTAATTTCAACCAACTCTGCTGTCTGCCCCCCAGCTGACAGCAAAGACCATGGCCCAGCACGATGAGAAAATGAAGAGGATGGAGAACTTAAACGTGCTGGTGGAGACCAACAAGATGCTGAAGGAGGAGAGGGAGCGACTGGAACAGGAGCTGCACCAAACCCAGGCTAAAGTAAGGACTACTATACACTCTATTGAGTGATGTGGAAAACACGGACAGAATCACGGAATCCAGACATTTAAACGGAATTCAACAATATTATAACATGTATCGAACTTATTAGGAAATCAACTAAATGTTTTGAATTGATAAACGCTATAATTTGCAGCTTTCTGAAACATGAATGCCCATGTTTGTGTGCGGTGCGTGCGTTTGGTACACATTTTGTGTAGCCGTTAATGATGATGCTAATGATGACTGTAAATTCGTAGATGGAAAAGCATTCCTTAACCTCAATGAAATGTTAACTACAAAGTAGCCTATGCCTACCTGGCAGAATATCTGATTATTTACATCAATCCAGTGGCCATTTGTTTTGTTAACTCTGCAATCACATGAGTGCTACAGAAACACTGCATACCATACAATGGTCTCTGTGGGTGATTTGGAGAACAAAAACCAGAAGACGAAAACAAACCTAGAAAAACAAACGGAATCAAGCAAAACGCATGAATGGATTTTATTGGGCCCTATGAGTGTTAAAAGCATCACTAATAATTGGTACTAGCTACATGATTTCTTTCTAAAGATGTTTGTTAGCTGCAGTAATACTCACAAATGTTTAGTAGGCATCCTAATGTTGATTTCTGAGCCAGTCTGTTGTCTTTTGGACACACATCACCTGTATGATGAGACTGAATTACATTTTTTATAGTTCTGTAGAACTCCGTTGCTTTGATGCTATACACGAAGAACCCTTGTCTCTATACATATACTGACAGAGTGCTCTTTTTCTCATGTGAATTGAGCATTTACCATTACCTCCTTTTTCTTCCAGGTGCGTAAGCTGGAGGCGGACATCACTCCCCTGCAGGACTCCAACTCTGAGCTGAGTGAGAAGAATGGCATGCTGCAGGCTGAGAAGAAACTGTTGGAAGAGGACATCAAACGCTGGAAGGCCCGCACACAGGTCAGAGGTCAACTTCAATGTTTGTGTGAGAGAGATTATGTACAATATGTGTGCGTGCTGTTTGTTCATAAATTCACTTTGGCTATCTACTCTGATTTCAGAGCACTCTCATCTGAGTGTACAAGAGCGCAGAATAACTGATGCATTTTCGAACACACAACACCCATTGAATATGGCCGGTGTCATTAAACGTCTGCAAATAAGTGTAATTCAATTATTGCAAGCAGGACAGTTGCAGTCACCAACACCAATAACATGAAAACAGCCTAACCAGCTCTGCTAGGGAGAGTAAAATGGTCAGAGAGCTGTTCTCTCATTTGTTTCTTGAAGTAGCTAGCCAACGTTAGCCAGTTAGCTTGGGTGCTTGACTCCCATTGTGAGGTCAGATCAACCCTACTCTTCAGCCAGATCATCCAGTGTGCACTCTGAATGCTCAGAGAATTTACGAATGGACAAAGCACAGAGCACACTCTGGCATTCCAGAGTGAATTTGTGTGTGTGTGTGTGTGTCTCAGCAACTGGTGAGCCAGCAGAAGGACACAGACCAGGAGGAGAACAAGAAGCTGCACTCTGAGAGAGAGGCCCACCTCAAACGCATCCAGCAGCTCTCTGAGGAGACTGGGAGACTGAAGGCTGAGGTGGCCAGGTCAGTACGCACTCACCCGAAATAGACTCATCACAATTAACGTACAATTCTTTATATTTGTTGATATAAAAAACAAGGCAATAACCTACACTTATCAAAACTACTATAACTACCAATTTGCTGTCCTATATTTATCTTGTCTTACTACTACTACTACACAATACACCTGTCATGTTGTGACATGCAATTTGCCGCTCACTCTGATTCTATTCATCGTTGTAGAATTATAAAACACGTGCACACCAGGGTTGGGGACTATTCATTGTTTCCAATTCAGAAACTGAATCCAAATGTAATAGTACAGTAGGCTCAAATATAAACTGTCCCAAGATTATTGTCCAAAATAATTTTATTAGGTTATTTTCTAATCCGCATTCATCTACACTTGACTCTGTACATACCCCTGTCCTCCATTAGGACCCATGCGTCGGTTATCACAGCCCAGAGCCAGGCGCAGAACCTGAAGGAGAATCTGGGCAAGGTGACCACTGAGAGGGATGCGAAGCACCTGGACATCCAGGAGAAGTGCAAGACCATCACGCAGGTCAAGAAAATCGGACGACGCTACAAGACGCAGTATGAGGAGCTCAAAGTGCAGCACGACAAGGTGTGTGTGTGTGTGTGTACATTTGCTGATCGTGCATGTTTAAACTGTACCTGCACATGTTTGCACCCACAGCTACAATGACCGGGGCCAGTCAGAACTTTACTGACTGTTAATTCTGTTCCGTTCCAACACTCTGCTCCTGTCCCCTTTGGTAGCTGGTGGCGGAGGCAGCAGCCAAGCCAGCCCAGGAGGAGGTGCTGCAGGCTGTGCAACAGGCCCAGCAGCAGGCTCAACAGGCCCAGCAGGCCTCTGCCCAAGAGATCCAGAGCCTGAAGGACTCCCTCAGCCAGGCTGAGACCAAGGTCAAAGACCTGGAGGGACAACTGGAAAACGTACAGGAGGTAGGTATACTGTATGTGTATGGAGCCAGTGTTGTAGATGCTGGGCTTAACTGCTTTTCTAAAAGTCTACTTTTGTGCAGGTGGGTGTTGGCACCTTGTCAATATCATAAACCATGTTTCCATCCAACCATTTAATGCGGTTGAATTACCTGACGCATAAAAAAAAGTCCTGACAGGAAATGTCGGTGTAATTTCATAAATGTCGAAAAACTATTTGTTCGGTCGACATGGTGGGATCTTTTTGTCTGTATAAAGAATAATGCGCAAAATGGCGGTGGAAATGCATTCATGCGCAAATATTAACATAACCATCATATCGAAGTAAACTTGGAGCAAATGATATTGGCCAACCACCACAATGTGGAAAACATGAAAAGTTTATAGGCAGATTAAATAAGTTATGAATTTCAGCTGGTGGTTAAGTGCACAGTGATCAGGCACATTTCCAATAGGCTAAATATTGAGGGTAGGCTGTTATTTGAACGCTTGTGACCTGATGATCGGTGCTTGGCTGCCAATTATCAATTGAGATCGTCTTGCTCTTATCCATATCTCATCATATAACCCCCTGGCCACTATCAGTAAATTCTTGTCCTAGAGAGCATGAGGTGAAACCAGACTGAGCGATTTATCACTACAGTTTTTGTGACAAAACCATAGACTGAAAAATAAATGATGTACATAGCCTTTTATCCCCAACAAGTCAGTTTTATGGACAACTCACCACTGGTGAGAAAATCTGGTGATTTTATGCAGATTTTTAAAAATATTCGCCTGATTATCTGTCACCATTTGGATGGAAACCTAGCTATTGACTAGAAATGAACCTTTGATTTGATTGTATTTGTATTTCCATTAAAATAAAAAAATCCAGAGAAAGGTCATGATTGAATACATTGCCACCTTCCTTGTCCAGCCATGATCCTGTTCCCTTGTTCTGGAGGACCAATCTATTCCCTTTCCTGTACTTCCTTCACCATACAGCTTTACAAAACACCTCAAACCGTTGACCCCCAAACCCCTCTAATGATAGCAGGAGACACATTTCTATCTCGTATGGATTAATAAAGTATTGTTCTCAATCACCCTGTCAGACGGTGAATGAGCGCAACACAGAGATGGGGCGGCTGAAACAGGAGCTGACCCGGCTCCAGGAACAGTCTACACAGGCCCAGGGGACACAGAGTGAAGTGACCCGGCTGAAACAGGAGCTGACCCGGCTCCAGGAACAGTCTTCCCAGGGGACCCAGGGTGAAGTGACCCGGCTGAAACAGGAGCTGACTCGGCTCCAGGAACAGTCTACCCAGGCCCAGGGGACCCAGGGTGAAGTGACCCGACTGAAACAGGAGCTGACCCGGCTCCAGGAACAGTCTACCCAGGCCCAGGGGACCCAAGGTGAAGTGACCCGGCTGAAACAGGAGTTGGCCCGGCTCCAGGAACAGTTTACCCAGGCCCAGGGGACCCAGGGTGAAGTGACCCGGCTGAAACAGGAGCTGACCCGGCTCCAAGAACAGTTTACCCAGGCCCAGGGGACCCAGGGTGAAGTGACCCGGCTGAAACAGGAGCTGACCCGGCTCCAGGAACAGTCTACCCAGGCCCAGGGGACCCAGGGTGAAGTGACCCGGCTGAAACAGGAGCTGACCCGGCTCCAGGAACAGTCTGCCCAGGGGACCCAGGGTGAAGTGACCCGGCTGAAACAGGAGCTGCAGGAGAAGACTGCTCAGGAGGAGTCGCTACGGCAACAGATTGCCGACAAGGAGGAGAAGACCAAGAAGGTCTTCATGGGCGCCAAGCAGAAGATCAACCAACTCAACAGTAAGTCACATAGCTAGCTGTTTATGTTTTGTTTATGCACATTATCTAGTTTGTTGCCCTGATTTTAAAGAAATTATTTAAGTGATCTGAGAACTATCTGGGGTTTGTACTCATCACGGATTCCAAATGAAGTATTCTGTGTGTGTCCCAGTTGCGAAGGAGCATCTGACCAAGGAGGTGGAGGAGCTGAAGCAGCAGCGGGAGGAGCAGGAGGTGCGTCTGAGTGCTATCAAGTCCCAGTATGAGGGCCGTCTGCACCGACAGGACCGAGAGATCAGGGAGCTCCGAGACCACCGTGACGAACAACCTCAGAGAGACGAGTCCCAGGACCAGGGGAAAAATAAGGTACAGGCACTGCACACAAACGTCTGCATGCACCCATACGTACTGTACAGGGAGTACTGTACACTTGATTTGGGATAAATTACATTTTAAATTCAGTCAATCCAGGAGATGAATTGAAATTCCAATTCAATTATTTGTGATGGACACTTTCTTCTTCCAGACCCAGGAGCAGCAGCAGAGAGCTCCAGATCAGAGGCAGATCAACCAGAGGACTTCCCAAGCTGCAGACAGGGGAAGGTAGAAATATGTCTGAATCATGCACACTGAAAATAAATACTGGTTTAAAATCTAAAGTAACTGATGCATCCCCCAACTCTTAACACCACGTCTGTGTCTTGTCTCCCATTTCTTACCAAACAGTGGTTCTTCCGGCTCTTCAGAGCAGCCCCCCACTGCCAACATCAAACCCACCACGGTGTCGGGCGGTGCCCCCAGTAAACCTTCCCCCATCCCCGGGAACAAGTCCACCCCCAGGGCCAGCATCCGACCCATGGTGCCCATAACCATGCCCACCCCCACGGCCACTGTCATGCCCCATACACAGTCTGAAAGCCAGGAAGGTGAGAGAAGTGGCTCTGTATTATAGGATTGGCATTAGATGGGCGACTGTCCCCCAGGGCAGCTGTGGATGGGCGACTGTCCCCCAGGGCAGCTGTGGATGGGCGACTGTCCCCCAGGGCAGCTGTGGATGGGCGACTGTCCCCCAGGGCAGCTGTGGATGGGCGACTGTTGACCTGACCTTGTTATCCCCTGTGTGTTAACCCCCACAGTGCTGCAGTCCTCTGAGGGTGGAACCCCTGTGGAACACGTGTCTGTGTTCGGCAGCACCAGCGGCTCGGTCCGCTCCACCAGCCCTAGCGTCCAGAACATCACGCACTCTCAGTTTCAGCCAATCAGCAGCCAGGCCACCGCCTTCGTCCAGCCAACCCAGCAACAGCAGGCCCCGCCCACCGCTGAGCTGGCCAGTCAGGAGACAGAGGCGGGCCCTAGTGGTCAAGTGGAGAGGCCCTCCACTTCTACGGCCGTATTTGGCTCCGCTATTGCTACAGGGGGCTCTGCTGGGCCAAAGCGTGCACGCGAGGTGGAGCTGGAGGCTCGGGCAGAGAGCGTCGACATGGCCCTGGAGAACCCAGACGAACCACCCATCCCCAAAAAGCTCCGTATCATCCAGAGAGTGGGACTGGAGGAGGAGAATGAAGAGGGCACTGATGGAGAGGCTGAGGGGTCAGGGGAGAACCAGGAGACTCCAGATGGCAGCCAGGTAAACCTTAAGACATAGGAGTGTGTGCGCACATTCATACGCATGTGTATCAGGCCCTGTATGTGTACAGGTGCATGCATCCATCATCACATGAGTGTTGTTGCAAAACCCTATCTAACTGTGTGTGGTAGGAACTACCAGACGTGTCCTTTCCTGTACTGGGAGAGGTGGAGGAAGAGGATGACGGGGTGTCCCAGTCTGTCCCCTCAGACCACCAGGTGACCCCCCAACCCTCGGACACCCAGGACTCCAGCGAAGAGCGCCAGCCTGACGTCATCATCATCGACACAGACAGCTCCAGTCGAGAAGAAGAGGAGGAAGAGGCAGAGCAGGTGAGGGTTTCAGTATATGTTGACGTTAAAATATATTGTGTTTTATGAATGTTTGCAGAATCTGATCTGTTGAGCTCTATTTAGGTGTTTAATTCGAAGTAAGGTGTGCATTTCACGCTAGAAGTGCATTTCACACTAGATTATTTACTCTCTGTAAAAGCACTTTGTGACAATTGCTAATGTATAAAATCTTTAAATACATTTGATTATTCAAGAGATGTTTGTATTTTCTCAGTATGAGGAAGAGGTGGAGGAAGAGAAGGATGATGATGATGACGAGGACCAGGGGATGGGAAGAGAGGAGAGCAACGAGGGGAGCGGAGACGCCAACGAGCCATTTGAAGGAGACGAGACGGGCCCTGAGACCTCGGAGCCTGCCTCGGAGAACGAGGAGAGCATGGGAGCTATAGACTCCACCTCCCAGAAACAGGCTGACTCACAAAGCGGTGAGAGACACTGTTTTTGTACGACATTTGTATTAGGAAGTCCCCCAATTTGCATTTGAAACACTGATGACTGAGGGAGTTTTGTCTGACAATTGAGAGACTTCCAAATATGGATGTCGTGTTTTGAAAGTAAAATGAATGCAGTAAATATCATTAAGTAGAAGTGAATAGAAACTTGAGGTAGATGTGACTGACGTATCAGAGTCTGAGACATTAACCCCTTCCCCTGCTTCCAGGTGAGGGGAGCAGCAGTACCACCGAATCCTTCCCCATGGCCATGTCCGACCCCCCCAAAGAACTACTACAACCTACCGCTAGTACTACCAGCACTTTCTCCTTCTCTACCTCCCCCTTCTCCCCCTCCTCCAGCCTGCGCCTGCCCCAGTCTGTCCCCCGCCGACCCCCACACCCCCTGCCCCCACGCCTCTACATCCAGCCCCCTGGCCCTGAGCTGGGCCTGGGACCTCCACCCACACAGGTAAGGTTTTGATACAGATGTAAATACAGATATTCAGATGTAACCTGTACTAACATGCTCCTGGGTTCAATTATACAATATTCACTATGTACTGAGTCAGCTGTGCAAAAATATTTTGTCTAGTTCAGTGTCCTTGTGGTTGTTTGTCCCACAGAGGCTGTCTGCGCCAATCCGCCGGCAGTCTGTAGGCAGAGGACCCCAGCTAACGCCTGGGATAGGCAACATGGTAAGGCAGGAGGGAATGGTGCCTGGCTAAATTTTGAGGCTTGGTTTCCCAGACACAGATTAGTGTTACCAAGCTTATTCCTGGACTAAAGGCTTCTTGGTCTAGGCATAATTTGGGTCCAGGAGTATTTCAATGACCATGTAACCTAACCAAGTTATGTCTTGCACAGTTTGCTAGTCCTTTCTCACCATCTCTGTTCTCCATCCCTCAGCAACACTTCTTTGATGACGATGACAGGATGGTCCCCAGTACGCCCACGCTGGTGGTTCCCCACCGGACTGATGGCTTTGCTGAGGCCATCCAGTAAGTCTCTCTCACACACACACACACTTACTTGTATGGACCCTTAAATGAATGTTGTGATTTGGTATTTATTGACTGGACCCAGTCTCTTGGCCATTGGTTTTTCATTGATATTATTATCGGTGTCTGTCTCAGTTCTCCACAGGTAGCAGGAGTTCCTAGGTTCAGGTTTGGTCCTCCTGAAGACATGCCTCAGGCCAGCTCGTCCCACTCTGACCTCGGACAGCTCGCCTCACAAGGAGGTATAACACACACCAAGTAGCACTGAGTGAATATGCTGCTCTGTACTGTCTTTTTCCTCTATAGATACAATATATCTGTCATGAAATGTATATGTCATTGTAATGAGTGTCCGCTTCAACTCCCTGACCTCTGTGGTTGTGTCTGTAGGTCTGGGGATGTACGAGAGTCCACTGTTCCTGGCCGCTCACGACGAGGAGTCTGGAGGGAGGAGTGTTCCCACCACGCCCCTGCAGGTTGCTGCCCCAGTGACGCTCTTCAATGAATCCCACCCCTCTGATGCCCAGGACATGGCATCCCAGTCTGTTCCCATGGTGACGACATCCACGAGCCACCACGGGCTGGCAGTCCCCGGCGGAGAGGCCATCCCAGGAGATGACGGTGACGAGGTGTTCATGGAGGCAGATAGTGAAGGGTGAGACCAGGGGTTGTTGTGGTGTGGGGATGGGGGGTGTGTGTGTGTGTTGCTCATACACTTTTCAATCCTATTAGTAGGAGTGGTGAAGCGTCCATGGATAGCCAGGCTGAGATGGACTCTGTCCAGCCGTCAGACGATGCCAGTCTGCCCTCCACAAGCCAGGAGCCCACCTCCAGCTCTGCCGGTCAGTACAGCTTTCCCTCTCTCACGTCTCTCTTGCTTGTTCTCTCACACCTCAACCTTCTCTCATCCCTGCTTACAACCTCTTTGTCTCTTCTCTAATTATTTTGCTCCCTCTCTCTTCAGACACCAGCAGTAGTGTGCAGCCCAAGCCCTCCGGTCGCCCCTTGGCCCAGCACTCTCTGCCCATGAGAACAGCCAACAGGGGCAGGGCGCTCATCCGCAGAGGAGGTGAGCTTTCATCTACATTGAATTTTTAAGTCTTGAAGGCCACTTTTAACCCAGAACAACATGTTATAAGTCCATTCAACTAAAGCAGTAGCTTTGCTACCATACTGTTGCCTAATAGTGGAAACGCAGCACACAACAAAGTAGATGAGAATTTTTTAAAATTAGTTTGATAAGCAAGTGCAAGTAGGTGACATAAAGCACACATTGTAGACTTTTGTTTGGCATGTTGGAGTACATGTGCCACAAGTATAGTTGGAGCAGGGTTGCTGTCTTGCGAGAGATACTTAAGCCCCCCCAGGTATGGTTTAAACTTGGTCTTGTAAAATGTTTTATCTTAGGTTTGAACTTAGCACTGACAGTTTAGAGGTAATTATTTCAACGCACATCAAAACAATCTTCAAAGAAGCTATAGTGACCCAATCTAAAGCAGCACAACAGAGTTACAAGTGTCATGAAGTGGCCATTTTGGATGATGGTTAAGATGGAACTTGACTCTTTTCGCCTCCTCCATTCAAGGTATGGGCTTCCTTCGAGCAGGAAGAGGCCCCTTCGGCAGAGGAAACCTACCCCGCTAATGATGCCATCATGCACTGCTCCATCCCCCGCCCTTCATCCCAACTATCAATCATAGTGTCTTGGTCTACTTAAAAAATCATACTAATTTGTGATTGACTTTTCTTCCCTAACTTCGTGTCAGTGGATACCATGTGCTTTAAAAGCGTACATTTTTTGTTGTTTTGTATTTGTTTCAAGAAGAGTGATTGTTCCATTGCTTTTGTTTTTGCTAATAAACTTAGAGAAAAATAAAATGTTTGTCGTAATCGTGCGTTGTCGGTGGTCCATCCATAGGGTTGTTCTAGACACACTTGAGCCAGTTGATGGAGTTCTGGCGGGGATCGGGGTTGTCTGGTTTGGCCAGAGCAGGCAGGTCACCAGATATCTTGATGTTGAAGTAGAGCGCTAAAATGGATTATAGATTATAAATGACTACCTTTCCAACAGAATAACTGTTTTGCTTTTAGATTAGCATTTTGACTTTTTAGTATTTGTTTTTATCCCAAGTGACCGGTCATTTCCACATTGCGTATTCCGTTTCTCTCCAAGTCAAAACATGTTTGATACCATTCCAGCCATTACTGTGAGCCCGTCCTCTCCAATGAATGTGCCAACTGCCGCTTGTGGTTCAAAGGCACTTAAATCTCTTATCTTGCCCATTCACCGTCTGAATAGGACATACAAACAATGTCTCAAGGCTTACACATTTTTCTTTAACCTGTCTCCTCCCCTTCATAAACACTGAAGTGTGTTTAACAAGTGACCTCAAGGGATCATAGCTTTTCAACCTGGGCAGTCGGTCATGGAAAGAGCAGGTGTTCTTAATGTTTTGCAAACTGTATGTCAAACGCAGCATCGGCGTAAGAATGATACATTTCTTAAATGTGTACATTACGTCTGTCTTTTGAACTGCAGTAACCCCATTTCCATGATATAACCAAGATATCAGATGTACAATACCTCAGACTAAGACTTGGGTCCAGCAAAGAGGAAGTATTTGTATCTGTCGGCCTTCTTGGCGCTGGGGACAGACACAGCTGAGGTCACTGAGGAGGGGAAGCCTTTCAGAGACGGCTTGATGTTAATCTCTACTCCCAGACGCACCGCTGCTCTGTGACCGTGGGGTTTCTTGGTACTGGACTTGGATTTCTTGCCACAGACGGGGCTACTTCCAGCAGGGTAGGAGTATTTCTGCATGGTGCCTCCTGTGAGAAAGAAATGGTCAATTAGGCTTGAGTGAAGCAAGCTCATTGGTGTAAATCATCATGTAAAGCAATGGGAATAGGTTAGGTAGTGGTAATCCTCAAAGCTCTCCCTAACTTTTCTTGAAGAAGTAGACAGACTCGGGCCTTCTCCTGTTAACAGGCACAGACAGGGCTGCAGTGATGGTGCCAGTCAGACCATCAAAACTAGAGGCAACAGATTTGGGGTAACCAGGCTCCATCTTGCCGTTGGCCATCCTCCAGTAGCCTTACATGGAAAAGAGATGGGGACAAAAGTGTTGCCATTTGGTTCCACCAAGGCATCTCCACTGCCCCAACCCTCTGAACTTCTCAGGTTCTAGGTTTTTCCTCTGCAGTTCTACAGCATCTTGATGTAGCTCTTTCCCTGGCAGTTGGTGCGGGTGATGGCACTGTCAATAGGGGACGGAATTCCAAACTCCTCCGTGACGTTGCGGGCTGGGCAAAGGGCCTTGGTCCTGGGGTCCATCGTCCAGAAGAAATGACCTGGTTGGGGGAAACCGAACCACAATCATTAGATAATGTATCAAGTCACTTCAGTTTTTGTCTGCTGCTGCTTTGGAAAAGCTACTTGACCTTCATAAACATTTAATCACTAAGTAATAAGTGAGATATGAGAGAGCTGTGTAGGACAGTGCTGGGCATGAGCTAGGCCACTATGCTCAACACACACTTGAAGATGAGAATGGTTCCGTTGGCCAGTCTGATGGGCAGGTCACTGCAGAGGTCTGGGTTACTGTTGGCATCTAGAGTAAAGAGGACACACCCGTGTGGGTAGAAGCCATTACAATTGTGAAGAATATTTAGGTGTTATTTACTATATAATATTATACATATAGCTTACTGTATAATAGCTAAATATTTACTTGACAGTGATTGCATAATAATAATAATAATAGCAATAATCAATTGATGCAGTACTATACATCACAACAGAGCAGACATCCCAAAAGTGACTGACGGAGAAACATGACAGTATCTAATCCTGAGGTCCCCAGCTGGTACACTTTTTTGTGGGGTTTGTTTGGGTTGTTGACCTCCAAGGCCTTGGCTATGCCTGCCAGGGTGCTGGGGCCGTTGAGCTGAGATGCCCTCCAAGAGACTGGTGGCTGCATCACTCAAGGCTTCACAGGAGATAAGGGGGCAAGATGGAGGACGTTAGAACATGTACATACCAACAAACACAAGCAGGTATCAGCACTCAGAGACAAAACTAAGATGCATAGAGCTTTGCTCTTGTCGCTCGACTACCTCAAAACATAACTAGCTGTTCTGCCACTTTCTCAGACAACACCTTCATCAAACACTTGACACTCACTATCCATGACAGTGGCTGGGCCATGACAGTGGCTGGGCCATGAAGCGGTCAGTCAGAGGGTAAAAGTCAGGGTTCAAAGGGGATGCTGGGTCCTCGGAGAAAGGAGAATAGTCACTCTGACTAGAGCTGCTGGATCCAGGGTAAGGGCCGTTGGTGTCTGTGAGAAACACAGACCGGTTACAGGAATCCACAGAGCAGGCTACCATAAACTCTAAATTATGAAAATGACTGAATGATTCTAGCATGTAGTTGTAATTCTTAATCAATTGTTGCCCAGCACCAAGTGCCTTGTGTTGACAAAGTCCTCAATCTCTACATTTCATACATTACATGCAGTGTTATAATGTCAATGATGGACAAGAGCACCCACAATAGGCTGAACTTACAATAGTCCTGAGTCTCAGGAAAGAGGTCAGACGGAGCGGGGTATGTGACCTTACTATGGTCTGAAAGCACAACAAAAATACCAGAAATGATCAACTTTTGTGTTCTGAGACCCAGAGGGCAGACAGACACGGGTTCAGCCCCTGAACTGCTGCATGTATCAGTACAGTTACTGCTTTCATCTCATCTGACCACAATACATCGATAACCTATAGAGGCCTATTGTGGGTTGGATTATCACATGCAGTCAGTCGGTCACTGATCAACACGTAACCAGATGGAGGCTAATTGCTCTTCCAGTCAATAAGCATGGCCTTGGTTTGGAAAAACTCAGGACCCCAGCTATTACACACATGCCTTGTCTGCCTTCCTCACTCTCGCTGTTTAAAGTTTTCTTGGAAAATTTGAGAGACTTCAATTCTGTCTTGCTGGAGGATTTGTTCTTAGGAAGCGCTAAAGATAATTAATTGTATCTTATTCAAACGTTTCTATTGTTTAAAATGGCCCACTCTAACCTAGCACTGAGACAGTTTGGCCTATTATCAGGGTACACAAGCTCTGTTGATCCATGCAGTTACTTTGCTACAAAGACAAAGACAATAACTGAGCCTGTTGGCTTTTTCGTGGCATCCTGCTTGATCCTCTGGGTTGGTGTTGGAATTGGAGTGGCATCTAAAAACAGAAGAAAGTTGATGGTGATAATCAAAAACGATTAGTAAATGGTCTGACCCATCACTCTATTCAACTCACTTTAAATCATTAACTACATAGGCAGTGTTCTTTAGACATGTTCTCTGTGGGACTGATGGGTTTAATGGATTACTGATTGCTGGTTGTATTGTCCTGGTTAAGTTGAGCTAACTATCAGATATCATGAAAAAGTGTTGTAAAGAGTCTTCATAAAGATAGCTGTTGGACGTACTGCAGTGGTTCTGGTAGTCACGGCAACAGGTGTCATAGCGGACACAGCCTGAGTCACATTCGCAAAGCCTGCCTCGTCTGAACCATTCACCACACCTACCACTGCACGACCTGATATTCACCAACACACAGACTTTCTCTTTGTACATGGTCCTCTCTACTACACCATTGATGGATGACTTGGCCTGTCACATAGTTTGAGTTTCAGGTACATCATCACATGTTTACATTCATGCATATATACAGACTCTGATGAATAACCATGCTGACTTTTAAATAAAGACATAGTAATAGCATCAGTCTTACCGGAAGTGCAGAGAGCCTCAAAGTCCTTGCAGCACTCGTCATGAGGGAGGCAGCTGGCGTCACACTAGCAGGGCTGACCACGAGCAAATGGCTCACCACATCTAGCACTGCAGCTGTCTGCAGGTTGGGACGACAGCGATGGGGAGGGATGAGCTCAAAAAACAACTACTATTGTACATTCAATGCTACCATTAAAAAAGGTCCAAAGTGACTTACAGAACTGTTGCATTAACAGTGTCACATATTCAGCATATAATGTGGCCCCTGTACCAGACAATGGGTTCTTACCTTGAGCAGCAGAGAATGGCAGAAGAGCAGCACGGGTCGCCACCACGAAGGCAGCCAACAGCGACGATGCAGTCATCATGAGTTTGTCTCTAATAGAATAGAAAAAGAAGACTATTATTAAATACCTTTTGTCCAACTCAGTAGGATGAACTGGAAAAAAGCATCCTCCTCTTTGGTTTCATCCATAAAGGAGTGTTACAAAGTTACATTCAAATAATCAAACCATAACTAATTATCAACGTTCTTTTCACATGTTATGCTTGGTAGGTCCCTGAAATAGAGAAAAAGATCAAAGAAAGCCAATCACCTTCACACAAGTCAACTGCAGTCGACTCACCTTGCTCTCCCTAACTTCCTATGGGCTTTATATAGTGTGAATAGGGCTGGTTTTGGAGTGACAGCTACCGCAGGATATTTTTATTAGTCCAAATACAGCAACAATTAAAACCACAAATGATGCAGAGACCTCCTACGCACTCACAGGAAGTAGAACTAACCTGGCCAGGCGTGTTGAGGCGTGGAATACGAAACTGAAAGAGCATCTGTGGGAATAGACACCGATGACATCACAGTGAGGTGACGACCTTGCTTTTCAAGGGTCCCCAAAAAACACTATGTTCTTTATATTAATAACCAGACCTGCATGGTTGTTCCCGCCACTCTGTGTGGACTCCAACAACGACACACTGATTGGTTTTTATCATCTTAATTAAATTAAAGTCCGCCTGACAACCTCAATTGGTTAAAAGGTTGAATTGTTCTCGTGATTCACAATGTACCACAGTGTATGATCAAGCTTTCACTCTCAGGGCCCAAACTTCAAACTGATGTATTAGTACTGTATTACAAAACAAAAATAACAGTTATTTTTTGGTGATATTTTAACTACATTCTGACTAGTGTTCCTTACAGTAGGTTAGTGGAACATGGTCAATCATGACTAAACTAAACCAATTACTCTATAACCAGGAAGAACTCTATGATAGTGCCAATATAATAGGTAATCTCTGGCTAGTACTAGGGCTCTTAAAGGTTTCCCTTGTCAGATCATGTGGTCAGGAAAATCTCTGGTCCTAAGTGATAATGTAGCAACTGAACAGTGTGCAGTGATTTGAATGTAAATCATTCAGCACACCTTTATTGTGGCGTTCATCTCTCTGAGTAGGTCTGTGTACAACACAAGGGGTATACTACAACGCAGGATCAATGAGTTAGCAAGCTCACCTGCTTAAATATTCTGAAATAACTTCTTATTTAAGCTTGAAATGGACATGGTCTAATTGAGTCAACAACCAAAAACACACATCTAAGTTTAGCCTTCTTAATGAACCAGAAAATCAATAGTTATTTCTGGTTGTTTATCAAAGTTAGCTGGCTAACTCATTGATCCTGCTTTGTAGTACACCCCTGAGATCTTCCAGTGATTTGATCTCGCTACAATAACAATGAGGCGCACCGAAACACAGCACTTACTCTCACTACCATTTGGTATTTTATTAGGATCCCCATTAGCTGTTACAAAAACAGCAGCTACCCTTCCTGGGGTCCACACAAAACATGAAACATAAAACAGAATGACATAATACAGAACATCATTAGACAAGAACAGCTCAAGGACAGAACTACATACATTTTAAAAAAGGCACACATCAATACATACACACAAACAAGTGTCAATTGCTGCTTTATTTTTTTTAGAAAATGTTTTTTTTTTGTGTGACCCTGCCTCTTGATACATTTTCAGTGTTTGGAACAAAATATACTTTTCAAGAAAGAACAGTCTCTCCTGGTTCTATTCTAAGGTAATGTCTTCTACCCCACCGACGAACATGTAGGTATTATTCAAACCGTCTCTCCGAGGCAATATGTTTCAAGAAAGAAAATAGCAGTGGGGGGAAAAGTACCCAATTGTCATACTTGAGTAGAAGTAAAGATACCTTAATAGAAAATGAAGTGAAAGTGAAATTAAGTAAAAGTGAAAGTAAAAGTCACCAAGTAAAATACTACTTGAGTAAAAGTCTAAAGTATTTGGTTTTAAATATACATAAGTATCAAAAGTAAATGTAATTGCTAAAATATACTTCAAAAATCAAAAATGCTAAGTAAAAGTATAAATCACTTCAATTTCCTTATATTAAGCAACCTTTCCTTTCTTTTTTTCAGGGCCACACTTCAACAGTCAGACATCATTTACAAACAAAGCATTTGTGTTTAGTGAGTCTGCCAGATCAAAGGCAGTAGGGATGACCGGGGATGTTCTCTGTTTAGTAAGTCTGCCAGATCAAAGGCAGTAGGGATGACCAGGGATGTTCTCTGTTTAGTAAGTCTGCCAGATCAAAGGCAGTAGGGATGACCAGGGATGTTCTCTGTTTAGTAAGTCTGCCAGATCAAAGGCAGTAGGGATGACCAGGGATGTTCTCTTGATAAGGGCGTGATTTCGAATATTTTCTGTCCTGCTCAGCATTCAAAATGTAACGAGTACTTTTGGGTGGTGTCAGGAAAAATGTAAGGAGTAAAATGTACAATATTTTCTTTAGGAATGTAGTGGAGTAAAAGTAAAAGTAAAAAAAAAAAAATAGAAATAGTGAAGTATAGATACCCCAAAAAACGACTTAAGTAGTACTTGAAAGTATTTGTACTTAAGCACTTTACACCACTGGAAAATAGTGAGTGCTTCAAAGAGCAATCTTAAACACACCCATGTTCACACATGCACTTGGCTTCACATAAACATCCTCTTTGACCAATAATCTTACAATCAGAATTTTACGAGTTCACTAGATCAAAAATGTATAGCCCCACATTTACCATTTATCCAGAGTGACTTACAGGAGGAATTAGGGTTAAGTGCCTTGCTCAAGAGCACATCGACAGATTTGACCCTGGTCGGCTCAGGGATTCAAACTAGAAACCTCTCGGGTATTGGCCCAAAGCTCTTAACCACTAGGCTACCTGCCGGCAGGTTAACATGTGGAAGATGCTGAATCTTACTGAAGGTTGATGCCTACAAAGGGACTGACTGAGGCGACTCCCTGCTCTGTGACCCCAAATTCTTTCTCAGTTCTGTGAACATTATGTTGTAGTTCTTGATTTCAGAGTCTTGTAAAAGGTGGTTTGTAGGAGCTGTGTTGGAGGCCTTATTAGGCTAGTATACTACCCAGCTGTCAGCCTACAGACCACAGGAACACAAGCTGGCAAGACTTCCACAGCTAATCATGACCTTTGTCTCTCTCTGCCTCTGGACTGGACTCACCGTGGGTGACGAGAATTATATGGTTACAGTCTGATCTGCCCAGAGTTCCTATGAACTAACCATGATCTGCTATACTGTACGGCATCATTTAGTGTGGAACTCAAGCCAGGTACTATGGATAGGGCCAGGATTTGTCTTGTTCTTGAGATCTGGTCAATTAAATCTCTGGGCTCTGAGATATAGGCCGGCAGATAGCCTAGCAGTTAACGCATTGGGCCAGTGACAGAAAGGTTGCAAGTTTTAAGCACTGAGCCATCAAGGTAAAAAATCTGTTGATGTGCCCTTGAGCAAGGCACGTAATCGTAATTGTTCCAGGGTAGCCGTTGATAATGGCATACCTTGGCTGTGACACCACTCCGAGGGTGGAATTTTTTACATTTCCAATTCATGCATGCATATTAATACATGTGAAATGGGACGAATACTACTATTATTATAGCCTATAACTTGGGCCCAGAGTTTATGCAAAGTCAGGAAGAACTCCTGGCCCAATTTGAGTATCGTTGCTGTAAAGGGTGGCTGGCATTGGAATGAATTAATGAAAATCAGACCGCAGTTGTTCTTTTTGCTCCAACACTCTTGAATGGACACTTAATAAATACTCAATAAAGGAGATGTGCAATGACTTGTTGGGATGAAATATGTGTTATAGAGATTAAATAGCTACCGAATGGCATTTACATATTTTGTCACTTAAAAGAGCAATACTAAACGAGACACACATGTCAACTTTGTGTGTAACCTTGACGTTTTATGAGGTAAGTCTCTAATTTCAAGAGAATAATTAGATAGTATTTCACTAATGCAACACAAAATGATGTATGGCAAGTGGGAGAGCTGTTGGTTGGTCCACTGACATTATAAAATAAACTGTGGTTCTATGTCTTACTACTATTTAGCTTTTCCACGCATTTGACATTCTCAGGCTTTCCAACGCTGCTTGTGCTCTTCACATATGGGAAGGAGATTACAATAGGACACAGAACATGATGTTACCACATACCATTGAGTTTATTGCAAGTTTATAGCATAACAAACTGACTGAGTGAGGTTCTGTTCAAATCTTTGCTAGGTTTCTTCTCCCATCCTACACATAATGTATTTACAGTAGAAGTCGGAAGTTTACATGCACCTTAGCCAAATACATTTAAACTCAGTTTTTCATAATTCCTGACTTTTAATCCTAGTAAAAATGCCCTGTGTTAGGTCAGGTAGGATCACCACTTTATTTTAAGAATGTGAAATGTCAGAATAATAGTTGAGAGAATTATTTATTTCAGTTTTTATTTCTTTCATCACATTCCCAGTGGGTCGGAAGTTTACATACACTCAATTAGTATTTGGCAGCATTGCCTTTAAATTGTTTAACTTTGGTCAAACGTTTCAGGTAGCCTTCCACAAGGTTCCCACAATAAGTTGGGTGAATATTTGCCCATTCCTCCTGACAGAGCTGGTGAAACTGAGTCAGGTTTGTAGGCCTCCTTGCTGGCACACGCTTTTTCAGTTCTGCCCACACATTTTCTATAGGATTGAGGTCAGGTCTTTGTGATGGCCAGTCCAATACTTTGACTTTGTTGTCCTTAAGCCATTTTGCCACAACTTTGGAAGTATGCATTATCCATTTTGATAGACCCATTTGCGACCAAGCTTTAACTTCCTGACCAATGTCTTGAGATGTTGCTTCAATATATCCACATATTTTTCTGCCTCATGATGCCATCTATTTTGTGAAGTTCACCAGACCCTCCTGCAGCAAAACAACCCAACAACATGATGCTGCCTCCCCCGTGCTTTACGGTTGGGATGGTGTTCTTTGGCTTGCAAGCATCCCCCTTTTTTCTCCAAACATAACGTTGGTCATTATGGCCAAACATTTCTATTTTTGTTTCATCAGACCAGAGGACATTTCTCCAAATTTCTTTTGATTTTCTCACAATGTCAAGCAAAGAGGCACTGAGTTTGAAGGTAGGGCCTTGAAATACATCCATATGTACACCTCCAATTGACTCAAATGATTTCAATTAGCCTATCAGAAGCTTCTAAAGCCATGTCATAATTTTCTGGAATTTTCCAAGCTGTTTAAAGGCACAGACAACTTAGTGTATGTAAACTTCCGACCCACTGGAATTGTGATTCAGTGAATTATAAGTGAAATAATCTATCTGTAAACAATTGTTGGAAATATTACTGCCAAAACTATAGTTCTGTTAACAAGACATTTTTGGGGTGGTTGAAAAACTAGTTTTAATGACTCCAACCTAAGTGCATGTAAACTTCAGACTTCAACTGTACATACTGTATTTACATACAGTATGTTTAAAGAATGGGATTTATCTTTGTTGTCCTGTTTTGTAACTGCACTCTAAATAAAAATCTAATTGAGGCTGAGAATAAAGGTTGACAGAATGAATTGACCAGACTTGAAGCAATTTATTATGTTAAAAGTTGTCTTTCTATTTGCACAGATATTCTATTCTGGTGACATTGTATTTCATACCGTTCATCATTGAATAAAATAAGACATGTTGCATTCATTTGTTGCTAGATCTGATAATTAATACTCTTCTTTTTACAAAAACAAATCCTCTTTAAAATTCACCTTTGACAGTGTTGCATTTCTTAAAATACCAATAGAAACTTTTTATTTTCACATTATTAATTGTGCTCGGTACAAAATATGCAAGTGAAGAACTCTCAAGTTTGACTTCATAGCAGTTGTACTCTGGGGTACGGGATCTGGGAATTGGGTTTAGGGGGTATTTACAATGGGTAAGACTTGTGTCATGTGATCTGGTGCGGCGCTTCGAGCATTTCCATGAGGAAAGTATCTATGGGCGTATCTCCTATCAGCTTGAAGAAGAAGAGGTGCTCCAGACACTTGAGGCCGATGGAGCGTAGTGCAGGCAGACGCAGCAACAGCTTGGCAAATCTAACCAGGAGAAAGTAGATAAGAGGGAAGAGGGAGGATTGATTACTCTTGTCTGGGGTGTAATTTTAAAGCCTTAACAAATCACATTTTATTTGTCACATGCACCGAATACAACGCCTTACAGTGCAATGCTTACTTACAAGCCAAGAGGCTTGGCTATATACAGGGGGTACTGGTACAGAGTCAATGTGTCAAGGTGCGGGGCCACCGGTATTGAGGTAATTATGCACATGTAGGTAGAGTTATTAAAGTGGCTATGCATAGATAATAACAGAGAGTAGCAGCAGCATGGGGGACAATGCAAATAGTCTCGGTAGCCATTTGATTAGCTGTTCAGGAGCCTTATGGCTTGGGGGTAGAAGCTGTTTAGGAGCCTCTTGGACCTAGACTTGGCGCTCCGGTACCTCTTGCCGTGCCGTAGCAGAGAGAACAGTTTATGACTAGAGTGGCTGGAGTCTTTGACAATGTTTATGGCCTTCCTCTGACACCGCCTGGTAGAGAGGTCCTGGATGGCAGGAAGCTTGGCACTACCCTCTGTCGTGCCTTGCGGTCGGAGGCCGAGCAGTTGCCATACCAGGCAGTGATTCAACTCGTCAGGATGCTCTCAATGGTGCAGCTGTAAAGCTGGATCTGAGGACCCATGCCAAATCTTTTCGATCTTAGTCCTGTGTTGATGCTTTGCCTGTTTGATCGTTCGTCTGAGGGCATAGTGGGATTTCTTATAAGCTTCCGGGTTAGAGTCCCACTCCTTGAAAGCGGCAGCTCTACCCTTTAGCTCAGTGCGAATGTTGCCTTTAATCCATGGCTTCTGGTTGGGGTATGTACGTACAGTCACTGTGGGAACGGCGTACTCGATGCACTTATTGAGAAAGCAAGTGACTGTGGTGTACTCCTCAATGCCATCGGAAGAATCCCGGAACATATTCCAGTCTGTGCTAGCAAAACAGTCCTGTAGTTTAGCATCTGCTTCATCTCACCACTTTTTTTATAGACCGAGTCACTGGTGCTTCCTGCTTTAATTTTTGGTTGTAAGCAGGAATCAGGAGGATATAGTTATGGTCAGATTTTCCAAATGGAGGGCGAGGGAGAGCTTTGTACGCATCTGTGTGTGTGTGGAGTAAAGGTGTAATGGAATACGCAAACCATGAAGATGAATTTCGATTTATCGTCTTTAAGTCAGACTTAGCGGAGAAGGAATATGGGAAAATTAGAGCCTATATGGGTAGAGTAAAGTGTGATATTTTAAAGAGCTGCAGTGTCATATAGTAGGAAGAGTCAGACACATGAGACTGTTGAATGACTGGACAGTAGTGTGTATGAGTGTGTCATTTACCTAGACTAGGGATTGGATTAATCTGTGTTGTGGGAGATCGATTGAAATTGAAATGCAATGTTCCCGTGTTTGCAAAGACTGCATTCACGGTAAAGGCTGAATTTGTCGGGCTAATTCTGAAATGTCCTTTACATTTTAGCGTGGGTCTTCTGGGATACTTCCACAATAGGGATTGAATGCAGCCCCAAATTAAGCAGAAAATGTATAAGACTGAAGGAGAGTGTGACTGTGAGAGACTGACCTGCCAGGCTGCTCCGGATATCTGTGTTTAGTGTAGGACTCCAGTGAGGCGTACACCTTCTCTCTCAGGGCTTCCACCTCTGTAGGATTAGACAGGCCCTTGGCATCTGGAAGCAAAGAACATTCATAGACAGAAACTTACCCTTGTGCACACAGTAGACAGTATGTGAAATATATTATAAGTGTATTTGTAATGTATTTCTAAAGTCGAATATATGGTGGTCGGTGAGTTAAAAACTTTAAATTATTAAAAAAATATAAGTTAATTGGACAATAAAATGAACGAGGATGACCATCCTCCTCTTCCTCCCTGGACGAGCTGCCTCTTGTATGATGATGGTAGTTACCTGGGTTGAAGAGAACAATGGCTCGGAGGCAGCCCAGCTCAGTCTTGTCCATCTGCATGTCTTTCATCTTAGACACCAGCTCCGTCAGCACCCTGGAGACCACAACACAGCAAGAAAATACACTGAAAACAAGTCAAGGGAAAAAAACATGGTCACCCTTTATTTTGCAATTCCATCTATAGATATTCAACAAACTATCATTAAAGACATTTCTACTACTGCAGAAATACCAGGGCTACATTTCTAGCCATGTTACATAAGATAAAGCTATAGTGTAGGCCACAGGAGGCTGCTGAGGGGAGGACAGGTTATAATAATGGCTGGAATGGAGTGAATGGAAAGGTATCAAACACATGGAAACATGTTTGCTGTGTTTGATACCATTCCATTGATTCCGTTCCAGCCATTAATATGAGCCCGTCCTCCCCAATGAAGAAGCCACCAGCCACCTGTGGTGAGGGCTATGCGTTACTATGGTATCCATATTACACATGTCAAGGGGTTATACTGTTCAAGTATTTTTCTCTGACCTGTCAAAGATGGAGCCCACCCCGGCACTGTGGGCGCTGCTGCGGTGTACGTGGAGCCCCGTGGCCAATAGGATACCATCCTTCACTGTCACAGAGCGGTGGGAGAACGAGGCAATGAGCAGCTCATTCCAACCTAACAGAGAGAGAGAAAAACACACTGTGGTTAACTGTTGAGTTTAACTTGAATTGTGACTATGTTGTTGAGACTAGAACTACCTACGTGTCCAGAGGGGTAAGGGTGTGCTAAGGAAACAGCTCTGTGCAAAAATATACTGTATTGTTCTACCACCACTACTCATAGTAAATATTTCCATCAATGCACTAGATTAATCAATAGGTGTCTATGGTGTGTGAACAGGCATGGTGATCTGCTGTGCTGTAGCTGGAGCCTACCTGCTCTTAATAAGATGACCTGGTCGTCCAGGGGCAGCTCAGAGAAGTGGGGGATCCTCTTGGCCCACTCCACCAGGGTGAACAGCTGCTTGTCTGCTGCCTGGCAGATGTTGGTGACCGGGTCGTTCTTCTGTCAGATAGACAGAGACACACATGGACTATTCAATAATCAGCTATGAAAGAGGACACTGAGTTTGGAACAAATAGACATGTGTAGAGTGACCTCAAGCATTCAGGACAACAAATATGATTTGACGTAGTGGAGATCTGTCCATAGAGAGAGAGAGATGGGCGGAAGGATGGACAGAGGGAGGTTTGCTTACAGAGTTGCCTGCGCTCGCCTCCATATAGGCTTCAGTCTTGGGTTCGATAGCCAGCTCCGCGTCCAGTATCTTCTCAACAGGCATGTCCTCATTAAAACTACTGGTAGACTCCACCTCATTATCACTCTTCTCCCGGCCCCGCTGACGCTCCTCCTGCACCGCTGCGCAGAGGAACACACAAACATGGGAGTCACACACACACACACACACACACACACACACACACACACACACACACACACACACACACACACACACACACACACACACACACACACACACACACACACCTTCTCTCTTCATGCCCATAGCCAGACACTTCTGATAGCGGCAGTACTGGCAGCGGTTGCGCTGGCGCTTGTCGATCAGGCACTGCTTGCTGTCTCGACACGTGTAGCTGAGGTCCTTCCTGATGGTTCTCTTGAAGAAGCCCTTGCAGCCTTCACAGCTGTACACGCCATAGTGTTTCCCTGGAAGAACATGGAATATATAGAAGATCAATAATGTATCGATCAGATCACCTCTTAATGTAAATGAACTGTTGTTGTGTGGTTCTCTCTGGATGTTATCATTCTGTTAATGCTGTTAGTGAGGGGATATAATATGATGGAGCATTTCATAAGGAAATGTTTTGGCTTAGTTATCCTGTAGCTATGTTGATGAAGGTGGTATGGTATACTAGTAGTAGGGAAGGAATATCTTCCAAACCATGTAACTTGTCAAGGGGAAAAACTATGGTACAGTATAGTGTGGTCTAGTCAGGTAACCATCTACAGTACAGTATATTATAGTCAGGTAACCATCTACAGTATAGTATGGTCTAGTCAGGTAACCAGCTACAGTATAGTATGGTCTAGTCTGGTAACCAGCTACAGTATAGTATAGTCTAGTAACCAGCTACAGTATATTATAGTCTGGTAACCAGCTACAGTATAGTATGGTCTAGTAACCAGCTACAGTATAGTATGGTCTAGTAACCAGCTACAGTATAGTATGGTCTAGTCTGGTAACAAGCTACATTATATTATAGTCTGGTAATCAGCTACAGTATAGTATGGTCTGGTAACCAGCTACAGTATAGTATGGTCTAGTAACCAGCTACAGTATAGTATGGTCTAGTAATCAGCTACAGTATAGTATGGTCTAGTAATCAGCTACAGTATAGTATGGTCTGGTAATCAGCTACAGTATAGTATGGTCTGGTAACCAGCTACAGTATAGTGTGGTCTAGTAACCAGCTACAGTATATTATAGTCTGGTAACCAGCTACAGTATAGTATGGTCTAGTAACCAGCTACAGTATAGTATGGTCTGGTAATCAGCTACAGTATAGTATGGTCTGGTAACCAGCTACAGTATAGTGTGGTCTAGTAACCAGCTACAGTATAGTATGGTCTAGTAATCAGCTACAGTATAGTATGGTCTAGTCAGGTAACGAGCTACATTATATTATAGTCTGGTAATCAGCTACAGTATAGTATGGTCTAGTCAGGTAACTATCTACAGTATAGTATGGTCTAGTCAGGTAACTATCTACAGTATAGTATGGTCTAGTCAGGTAACTATCTACAGTATAGTATGGTCTAGTCAGGTAACGAGCTACATTATATTATAGTCTGGTAATCAGCTACAGTATAGTATGGTCTGGTAACCAGCTACAGTATAGTGTGGTCTGGTAACCAGCTACAGTATAGTATGGTCTAGTAACCAGCTACAGTATATTATAGTCTGGTAACCAGCTACAGTATAGTATGGTCTAGTAACCAGCTACAGTATAGTATGGTCTAGTAACCAGCTACAGTATATTATAGTCTGGTAACCAGCTACAGTATAGTATGGTCTAGTAACCAGCTACAGTATAGTATGGTCTAGTAACCAGCTACAGTATATTATAGTCTGGTAACCAGCTACAGTATAGTATGGTCTAGTAACCAGCTACATTATATTATAGTCTGGTAACCAGCTACAGTATAGTATGGTCTAGTAACCAGCTACAGTATAGTATGGTCTAGTAACCAGCTACATTATATTATAGTCTGGTAACCAGCTACAGTATAGTATGGTCTAGTAACCAGCTACAGTATAGTATGGTCTAGTAACCAGCTACAGTATATTATAGTCTGGTAACCAGCTACAGTATAGTATGGTCTAGTAACCAGCTACAGTATATTATAGTCTGGTAACCAGCTACAGTATAGTATGGTCTAGTAACCAGCTACAGTATAGTATGGTCTGGTAATCAGCTACAGTATAGTATGGTCTAGTAACCAGCTACAGTATATTATAGTCTGGTAACCAGCTACAGTATAGTATGGTCTAGTAACCAGCTACAGTATAGTATGGTCTAGTCAGGTAACGAGCTACATTATATTATAGTCTGGTAACCAGCTACAGTATAGTGTGGTCTAGTAACCAGCTACAGTATAGTATGGTCTAGTCTGGTAACAAGCTACATTATATTATAGTCTGGTAATCAGCTACAGTATAGTATGGTCTGGTAACCAGCTACAGTATAGTGTGGTCTAGTAACCAGCTACAGTATAGTATGGTCTAGTAACCAGCTACAGTATAGTATGGTCTAGTAACCAGCTACAGTATATTATAGTCTGGTAACCAGCTACAGTATAGTATGGTCTGGTAATCAGCTACAGTATAGTATGGTCTGGTAACCAGCTACAGTATAGTATGGTCTGGTAACCAGCTACAGTATAGTATGGTCTAGTCTGGTAACAAGCTACATTATATTATAGTCTGGTAATCAGCTACAGTATATTATAGTCAGGTAACTATCTACATTATAGTATGGTCTAGTAACCAGCTACAGTATATTATAGTCTGGTAACCAGCTACAGTATAGTATGGTCTGGTAATCAGCTACAGTATAGTATGGTCTGGTAACCAGCTACAGTATAGTATGGTCTGGTAACCAGCTACAGTATAGTATGGTCTAGTCTGGTAACCAGCTACAGTATAGTATGGTCTAGTAACCAGCTACAGTATAGTATGGTCTAGTCTGGTAACCAGCTACAGTATAGTATGGTCTAGTCTGGTAACCAGCTACAGTATAGTATGGTCTAGTAACCAGCTACAGTATATTATAGTCAGGTAACTATCTACAGTATAGTATGGTCTAGTCAGGTAACCATCTACAGTATAGTATGATCTAGTCAGGTAACCATCTACAATATAGTATGGTCTAGTCAGGTAACTATCTACAGTATAGTATGGTCTAGTCAGGTAACTATCTACAGTATAGTATAGTCTAGTCAGGTAACTATCTACAGTATAGTATGGTCTAGTCTGGTAACAAGCTACATTATATTATAGTCTGGTAATCAGCTACAGTATATTATAGTCTGGTAACCAGCTACAGTATAGTGTGGTCTAGTAACTATCTACAGTATAGTGTGGTCTAGTCTGGTAACAAGCTACAGTATAGTATGGTCTAGTAACCAGCTACAGTATAGTGTGGTCTAGTAACTATCTACAGTATAGTATGGTCTAGTCTGGTAACAAGCTACATTATATTATAGTCTGGTAATCAGCTACAGTATATTATAGTCTGGTAACCAGCTACAGTATAGTGTGGTCTAGTAACCAGCTACAGTATAGTATGGTCTAGTCTGGTAACAAGCTACATTATATTATAGTCTGGTAATCAGCTACAGTATAGTATGGTCTGGTAACCAGCTACAGTATAGTGTGGTCTAGTAACCAGCTACAGTATAGTATGGTCTAGTCTGGTAACAAGCTACATTATATTATAGTCTGGTAATCAGCTACAGTATATTATAGTCTGGTAACCAGCTACAGTATAGTGTGGTCTAGTAACCAGCTACAGTATAGTATGGTCTAGTCAGGTAACGAGCTACATTATATTATAGTCTGGTAATCAGCTACAGTATAGTGTGGTCTAGTCAGGTAACGAGCTACAGTATAGTATGGTCAAATCTGGTAAACAGCTACAGTATAGTATGGTCTGGTAACCAGCTACAGTATAGTATGGTCTGGTAACCAGCTACAGTATAGTGTGGTCTAGTCAGGTAACGAGCTACAGTATAGTATGGTCAAATCTGGTAAACAGCTACAGTATAGTATGGTCTGGTAACCAGCTACAGTATATTATAGTCAGGTAACTATCTACAGTATAGTGTGGTCTAGTCAGGTAACCCGCTACAGTATAGTATGATCTAGTCAGGTAACCATCTACAGTACAGTATGATCTAGTCAGGTAACCATCTACAGTATAGTATGATCTAGTCAGGTAACCATCTACAATATAGTATGGTCTAGTCAGGTAACTATCTACAGTATAGTATGGTCTAGTCAGGTAACTATCTACAGTATAGTATGGTCTAGTCTGGTAACAAGCTACATTATATTATAGTCAGGTAACTATCTACATTATAGTATGGTCTAGTCTGGTAACAAGCTACATTATATTATAGTCAGGTAACTATCTACAGTATAGTATGGTCTAGTCTGGTAACAAGCTACATTATATTATAGTCAGGTAACTATCTACAGTATAGTATGGTCTAGTCTGGTAACAAGCTACATTATATTATAGTCAGGTAACTATCTACATTATAGTATGGTCTAGTCTGGTAACAAGCTACATTATATTATAGTCTGGTAACTATCTACAGTATAGTATGGTCTAGTCTGGTAACAAGCTACATTATATTATAGTCTGGTAACCAGCTACAGTATATTATAGTCAGGTAACTATCTACAGTATAGTATGGTCTAGTCTGGTAACAAGCTACATTATATTATAGTCAGGTAACTATCTACAGTATAGTATGGTCTAGTCTGGTAACAAGCTACATTATATTATAGTCAGGTAACTATCTACATTATAGTATGGTCTAGTCTGGTAACAAGCTACATTATATTATAGTCAGGTAACTATCTACAGTATAGTATGGTCTAGTAACCAGCTACAGTATAGTATGGTCTAGTAACCAGCTACAGTATATTATAGTCTGGTAACCAGCTACAGTATAGTATGGTCTGGTAATCAGCTACATTATAGTATGGTCTAGTAACCAGCTACAGTATATTATAGTCTGGTAACCAGCTACAGTATAGTATGGTCTGGTAATCAGCTACAGTATAGTATGGTCTGGTAACCAGCTACAGTATAGTATGGTCTGGTAACCAGCTACAGTATAGTATGGTCTAGTCTGGTAACCAGCTACAGTATAGTATGGTCTAGTAACCAGCTACAGTATAGTATGGTCTAGTCTGGTAACCAGCTACAGTATAGTATGGTCTAGTCTGGTAACCAGCTACAGTATAGTATGGTCTAGTAACCAGCTACAGTATATTATAGTCAGGTAACTATCTACAGTATAGTATGGTCTAGTCAGGTAACCATCTACAGTATAGTATGATCTAGTCAGGTAACCATCTACAATATAGTATGGTCTAGTCAGGTAACTATCTACAGTATAGTATGGTCTAGTCAGGTAACTATCTACAGTATAGTATAGTCTAGTCAGGTAACTATCTACAGTATAGTATGGTCTAGTCTGGTAACAAGCTACATTATATTATAGTCTGGTAATCAGCTACAGTATATTATAGTCTGGTAACCAGCTACAGTATAGTGTGGTCTAGTAACTATCTACAGTATAGTGTGGTCTAGTCTGGTAACAAGCTACAGTATAGTATGGTCTAGTAACCAGCTACAGTATAGTGTGGTCTAGTAACTATCTACAGTATAGTATGGTCTAGTCTGGTAACAAGCTACATTATATTATAGTCTGGTAATCAGCTACAGTATATTATAGTCTGGTAACCAGCTACAGTATAGTGTGGTCTAGTAACCAGCTACAGTATAGTATGGTCTAGTCTGGTAACAAGCTACATTATATTATAGTCTGGTAATCAGCTACAGTATAGTATGGTCTGGTAACCAGCTACAGTATAGTGTGGTCTAGTAACCAGCTACAGTATAGTATGGTCTAGTCTGGTAACAAGCTACATTATATTATAGTCTGGTAATCAGCTACAGTATATTATAGTCTGGTAACCAGCTACAGTATAGTGTGGTCTAGTAACCAGCTACAGTATAGTATGGTCTAGTCAGGTAACGAGCTACATTATATTATAGTCTGGTAATCAGCTACAGTATAGTGTGGTCTAGTCAGGTAACGAGCTACAGTATAGTATGGTCAAATCTGGTAAACAGCTACAGTATAGTATGGTCTGGTAACCAGCTACAGTATAGTATGGTCTGGTAACCAGCTACAGTATAGTGTGGTCTAGTCAGGTAACGAGCTACAGTATAGTATGGTCAAATCTGGTAAACAGCTACAGTATAGTATGGTCTGGTAACCAGCTACAGTATATTATAGTCAGGTAACTATCTACAGTATAGTGTGGTCTAGTCAGGTAACCCGCTACAGTATAGTATGATCTAGTCAGGTAACCATCTACAGTACAGTATGATCTAGTCAGGTAACCATCTACAGTATAGTATGATCTAGTCAGGTAACCATCTACAGTATAGTATGGTCTAGTCAGGTAACTATCTACAGTATAGTATGGTCTAGTCTGGTAACAAGCTACATTATATTATAGTCAGGTAACTATCTACATTATAGTATGGTCTAGTCTGGTAACAAGCTACATTATATTATAGTCAGGTAACTATCTACAGTATAGTATGGTCTAGTCTGGTAACAAGCTACATTATATTATAGTCAGGTAACTATCTACAGTATAGTATGGTCTAGTCTGGTAACAAGCTACATTATATTATAGTCAGGTAACTATCTACATTATAGTATGGTCTAGTCTGGTAACAAGCTACATTATATTATAGTCAGGTAACTATCTACAGTATAGTATGGTCTAGTCTGGTAACAAGCTACATTATATTATAGTCTGGTAACCAGCTACAGTATATTATAGTCAGGTAACTATCTACAGTATAGTATGGTCTAGTCTGGTAACAAGCTACATTATATTATAGTCAGGTAACTATCTACAGTATAGTATGGTCTAGTCTGGTAACAAGCTACATTATATTATAGTCAGGTAGCTATCTACATTATAGTATGGTCTAGTCTGGTAACAAGCTACATTATATTATAGTCAGGTAACTATCTACAGTATAGTATGGTCTAGTCTGGTAACAAGCTACATTATATTATAGTCTGGTAACCAGCTACAGTATATTATAGTCAGGTAACTATCTACATTATAGTATGGTCTAGTCTGGTAACCAGCTACATTATAGTATGGTCTAGTCTGGTAACCCGCTACATTATAGTATGGTCTAGTCTAGGGCCTGTTGTGTTTTACCTGAGGATCGGTCCCCACAGATGGCACAGATGTGCTTGGACATGGACCCTGGGCTCATGCAGCCGTAGCTGTTCATGTGACCCAGTCCAGCTAGGCCTGGAGGAGGCTTGATATCCTCACTGCTGCTCACATTGTTCAGAGAGTTCATCTACAGAGAGGGGGACATCGACAGCAGAGAGGGGGTTAATGGGGAAATGTGTGTGGGTGTCTCACTTTCGCCAACTGCCCACTGTATCACAAGTAAAAAGTCACCGACTTGCAGCTTCCCAGTTTTGTTGAAGACAGAACTCAGCACTTCCGGGTTCAGCAAAGATCACAGTGAGTGATATATTATGTCAGTCTTTCTATGACAACATCCCTATTTAAAAAATATATATATATTTCACCTTTATTTAACCAGGTAGGCTAGTTAAGAACAAGTTCTCATTTGAAACTGTGACCTGGCCAAGATAAAGCAAAGCAGTTCAACACATACAACAATAATAGAGTTACACATGGAATAAAGAAACATACAATCAATAATACAGTAGAAAAATCTTTATACAGCATGTGCAAATGATATAGGATAAGAGAGTTAAGGCAATAAATAGGCCATGGTGGCAAAGTAATTACAATATAGCAATTAAACACAGGAATGGTAGAATGTGCAGAATATGAATGTGCAAGTAGAGATACTGGGGTGCAAAGGAGCAAGATGGGGATGAGGTATATGGGATGGGCTATTTACAGATGAGCTATGTACTATTTCAACCATGCATTAGCTACACAGTCAGTGCCTTCCTCAGTGTATTTGTGTGTATGCACCCGTGTCAATCAATGTGCATCATTCAAACATAATAGCCCCCAGGTGTGCTAACGTGTGTTTGTATTCACTCCTCCCTTGTCCTTTCTGCCTCCCCCTCCCACCTTACAACCTTATCGGAAGTGTTTTTTTCCTTTGTCATGTGACCTGTTCCCTCTAGGTGAGGAAGTAGCAGTTCACTTTGAATGTTTACTCTCAGCGAACACCCACAGTCAACATGGACACAAGGTTCTTAAGGAAGGGCACAAAATTATATCTGCTGATACCAGTTTGAATTCTAATCGAACTCAACTGAAAACACTCAATTGAAACCTGTTACATGCAGTTCCACATGAGAGCAGTAGAGGGAGGTAGTTGGTCATTAAAGAGCGACTGCCTTTAAAATCAACTAATCCCTTTGAAAATGGCCTATGTGGTATCGATATGAGTCATAAACAGTTAATATAGTGTCAAAATTGACAATAAAGTCTAAATAGGGTAATTTTTGTAATAAAGTCAGTCTGGTCTAAAACGGAGTTTGGAAAGATTTTGCGTTACAAAGGGTAAATGAAGGTTGGGTTTGTCACGTTCTGACCATCGTTCGTGTGTTTTCCTTGTTTTAGTGTTGGTCAGGACGTGAGCTGGGTGGGCATTCTATGTTGTGTGTCTGGTTTGTCTATTTCTATGTTTGGCCTGATATGGTTCTCAATCAGAGGCAGGTGTTAGTCATTGTCTCTGATTGGGAACCATATTTAGGTAGCCTGGGTTTCACTGTGTGTTTGTGGGTGATTGTTCCTGTCTCTGTGTTTGCACCAGAGAGGACTGTTTTAGGTTTTCACTTTTCTTGATTTGTAGTTTATTTTCATGTATAGTGTCTTTATTAATTAAAGAACATGAATAACCACCACGCTGCATTTTGGTCCGACTCTACTTCACCCAAAGAAAACCGTTACAGAATCACCCACCACAACAGGACCAAGCGGCGTGGTGAAAGGCAGCAGGAGCAGCGTAAAGAGGAATGGACATGGGAGGACGTTTTGGACGGCAAGGGTTGTTACACTTGGGAGGAGATACTGGTTGGAAGAGATCGCCTCCCATGGGAACAGGTGGAGGCACTTAGGAGAGCAGAGGCAGCCGGAGAGAGGAACCGGCGATACGAGGGAACACGGTTGGCAAGAAAGCCCGGGAGTCGGCCCCAAAAATTTATTGGGGGGGGCTCATAGGGAGTATGGCTACGCCAGGTAGGAGACCTGCGCAAACTCCCTGTGCTTACCGGGGGGCTAGAGAGACCGGGCAGGCACCGTGTTATGCTGTGGTGCGCACGGTGTCTCCAGTGCGGGTGCATAGCCCGGTGCGGTACATTCCAGCTCGGCCTTCGGCCGGGCTAGAGTGAGCATCGAGCCAAGTGCCATGAAGCCGGCTCTACGCATCTGGTCTCCAGTGCGTCTCCTTGGGCCGGCTTACATGGCACCAGCCTTGCGCTCGGTGTCTCCGGTTCGCCTGCATAGCCCAGTGCGGGCTATTCCACCTCGCCGCACTGGCAGGGCGACCGGGAGCATTCAACCAGGTAAGGTTGGGCAGGCTCGGTGCTCAAGAGCTCCAGTGCGCCTGCACGGTCCGGTCTACCCAGTACCACCTCCACACATCAGCCCTCCGGTGGCAGCTCCCCGCACCAGGCTTCCTGTGCGTGTTCTCGGCCCAGTACCACCAGTGCCAGCACCATGCATCAGGCCTACAGTGAGCCTCGCCTGTCCAGCGCAGTTGGAGCCTTCCGTCTCTACAGCGCTGCCGGAGTCTCCAGTCTGCATAGAGCTGCCAGTCTGCATGGAGCTGCCAGTCTGCATGGAGCTGCCAGTCTGCATGGAGCTGCCAGTCTGCAAGGAGCTGCCAGTCTGCAAGGAGCTGCCAGTCTGCAAGGAGCCGCCAGAGCTGCCAGTCTGCAGGATGCCGCCAGAGCTGCCAGTCTGCAAGGAGCCGCCAGAGCTGCCAGTCTGCAAGGAGCCGCCAGAGCTGCCAGTCTGCAAGGAGCCACCAGAGCTGCCAGTAAGCATGGAGCAGCCAGAATCTTCCAGATCCGCTAGTCAGCCAGGATCCGCTATTCAGCCGGGATCCGCCAGTCAGCCAGGATCCGCCAGTCAGCCGGGATCTGCCAGAACTGCCAGTCAGCCAGGATCTTCCAGATCCGCCAGTCAGCCAGGATCCGCTATTCAGCCGGGATCCGCCAGTCAGCCGGGATCCGCCAGTCAGCCGGGATCTGCCAGAACTGCCAGTCAGCCAGGATCTGCCAGAACTGCCAGCCAGCCGGGATCTGCCAGAGCCAACTACCTGCCTGGGCTTCCTCTCAGTGCTGAGCTACCTCTCAGTCCCAAGCTACCCCTCAGTCCCGAGCTACCTCAGTCCCGAGCTGCCCCTCAGTCCAGTGGGGCCCTTGGTGAGGACTACTAGGCCAAGGTCGGCGGCGAGGGTCGCCTATCTAGGGACGCTAAGGAGGTGGACTAAGACAATTATGGAGTGGGGTCCACGTCCAGCACCAGAGCCGCCACCGCGGACAGATGCTCACCCACACCCTCCCCTATAGGTTTAGGTTGTGCATTCGGAGTCCGCACCTTGGAGGGGGGGGGGTACTGTCATGTTCTGACCATCGTTCGTGTGTGTTTTCCTTGTTTTAGTGTTGGTCAGGACGTGAGCTGGGTGGGCATTCTATGTTGTGTGTCTGGTTTGTCTATTTCTATGTTTGGCCTGATATGGTTCTCAATCAGAGGCAGGTGTTAGTCATTGTCTCTGATTGGGAACCATATTTAGGTAGCCTGGGTTTCACTGTGTGTTTGTGGGTGATTGTTCCTGTCTCTGTGTTTGCACCAGAGAGGACTGTTTTAGGTTTTCACTTTTCTTGTTTTGTAGTTTATTTTCATGTATAGTGTCTTTATTAATGAAAGAACATGAATAACCACCACGCTGCATTTTGGTCCGACTCTACTTCACCCAAAGAAAACCGTTACAGGGTTTTGATTTGACGATGTCCCTTTGCCCACTATCATGGGGTGACCAGCTGTGGTGACTGCTCTCTATCCAATAGCATAGACAGTAAGGCTCTGACTTTGTTTACATAAGACAACACATTGTGCATTTTTTTACATGAGAACTACTGCACCAAACACCTTGGTTAGATATAAAATCGTGCAACTAAAACATCCTCAGCAAAAACGTCAAAATAAATTACAGATTTCTTGAGTTATCTTAGATTAATTCTGGGGATTTTGAGGAAGTGAAATAGGCTCCCGTATCTGCAGTGTCTCATGGGGGACAAACATCATTAACCAAACTGTATCGGTCAGAAAACACACGTCCAAGACTGAAAACTTGTTTTTCAAATGAGCAACAGAAAAACACACGTGCCAATTGGTGTGCTCAGTTGCTCTTTAAGGAGGCTTTATAAGCCACTCTGGGCCATCTAAAGGTCTAATAGGGGTTACTTATATTTGTCCTGTTTTACACATGTACAAGTGTTGGTGTGAAATGGAAATGTGTTTTTTGCATATCCCTCAGAGAGTGGGGTCACGGCCAGGGATCAGCCATTATAGATGCCGACCCTGGAGCAATTAGGGTTAAGTGCCCTTTTCACCTTTTCACCTAGTCGGCTCTCGGATTCAAACTAGCAACCTTTCGGTTACCGGCCCACCGCTAGGCTGCCTGCCGATCATTATCAGACCATGAAGTATTTGTGTTCTTTGAAATACTTTGAGTTTGATTGAGCCTGTCTAGAGTGCCAGAGGGGCGGGGCTTACACTTTAAGGACTATTCCATTGGTTCCATTGTGCCAGATAAGCTCAATCAAGCCCAGCTAAAGTATTAGAAATAGAACAAATACTATTTGAACCCAGGTCTGATCATTAAGAATGAGAACATCCTCCTAAAACTGCATTATTCTGACAGTGAGGGATGTATGCGCTGTGCTATACAGGCATGCTCAAATCAAATCAAATTGTATTAGTCATATGCTCCAAATACAACAGGTGCAGACCTTACAGTGAAATGCTTACTTATGAGCCCCTAACCAACAATGCAGTTTCAAAAAATACGGATAAGAATAAGAAATAAAATGAACAAGAAATTAAGAGCAGCAGTAAAATAACAATAGCGAGACTATATTCAGAGGGGCACCGGTACAGAGTCAATGTGCGGGGGCACCGGTTAGTTGAGGTAATATGTACATGTAGGTAGAGTTATTAAAGTGACTATGCATAGATCATAACAACAGAGAGTAGCAGCGGTGTAAAAGAGAGAGGGAGGGGGGGGGGGGGGGTGGCAATGCAAATAATCTGGGTAGCCATTTGATTAGATGTTCAGGAGTCTTATGGCTTGGGGGTAGAAGCTGTTTAGAAGCCTCTTGGACCTAGACTGCTGTGTACGCACGCGCACACACACAGGTTAAGGGACTATTGCAGGTCAAGAGACCAGCCTGGGTCTAGTGTGTTTGGGTAGTAACAGAGCTTTCTGGCCCCTAGTCGGCTTACCGCTGTGTACTGTACTCTACTGTAGACTAAAAGGCGACAGGGTCGACACACACACACACACTCACGCACGCACATACACAAAGGAAACATATGCACGGATGACCTATATAGTTAGTCTACACACCACATCCCATGTCTCTCACTCCACACATATCAGCCATGGGGCCCTTGTTGAATACTTCATATAGCCTATACATTATTCACAGTGCTCTTAATGCTACCGACTGTTCTATACACATTTCTCTGTTGCTTGGCTCATTGAAAGTACCAGCTCATTGAAAGTGTCTACTTCTTTGAGACCAAAAGGGAGCTGCACTATTAGCGGTAAGAAGAAATCCAATTTTAACATCCTATTGGCAATAAATGGATCTGAATCTGACTATTGCATATGTGTCCCTATTTGCTTTACAGAAGCCTGTTGGCACAGCTGTCATCAGATGACTTCAATTTGTGTACTCTTTTCTGCTAGCTAGCTAGCCTTCAAGGCTTTAGCTTAGCAGGCTGGGTCAATGATATCTCCCTCCGACTCACTAGCCATCACGCCTCATTAGCTTAGCTCAGTTAGCTCCGAGTGGGACAGCCAAATACAATTTGCTCATCCCCTCTAGGGCAGGCAGAGGCCCAGCCAGTGGTAAAGGCAGGGACGGTGCAAAAAAAACGGTCAGAAAAGGAGACATTCTAGATTCTATTTAATGCAGGACAGAACGGCAATGTTTTTTTTTAACTAACTGAATAAAATGTTAACTTTTAAATTCACAAGAGTAAGCCTCTATTTCCCCCATTTGTTATCTATTTGAGACTTGGACTCGAAGTAAGTGGAAGCGCTGTCTCACTAATGGAGTGGGGACGAATGAATTGAGCAACAGAATAGAATGAGGTTCTATTTCTAGGGCAGTGATTCAGTTGTAGTCTGTGGACATGAATGAGTCTGGGTCAGGCTAACCTAATGTAGCAGGCCTGAGCTGTGTTTCTTTCTTTCTGGTCCTGACGAGAGAGAAAAAAAACTGTCAGGGGAGGTTTTCCTCTGCACTGGTCAACCAATCCAGTAAATGTGGAGATGTTAAGATAGAGTGTTGCCTTGTTAACATCCAAAAGCAGAAGTTGTGTCACAGGCTTTTTTAATTTCCCTTGAAAACCGGATGCATTTTTGGCGACCCCACTGTGGGTGGGGTCAGGCTAGCCTTCTAGGTTCTGTTAGAACAGTGGTCACCAATCTCCAAGGCATTCCTAACAATGAAGCCTTGCGTTCATATTTGTATTTATTTGTCTCAGGCTGTTGGCGGTAGGTGCACCTGATTCAGCTGCCCTACATGCCAGGTAGGTGAAGTGTTGCAATTTAGAACCATTTCATGTGTCTGAAGGTACAAACTATGCCTTCTTGGAGGGCAAAACTGTTTGAAGTAACGTAGCAGGTGTAAAAGAAGCTAAAGCAAAGTCGATACTGTGAGATTTCAAAATGTTTAAAACCAAGACCAGAGAGACTGTCAACGAATACAGCAAAGAGCTGCTGTTTTTATGACTGAGTTCATGTTGAAGTTTTTACTCTTTTTATTCAACAGTTTTATAAGCCATAAAATGTGCATTCTTCCTACCTCCACTCGTGCTACAACAAACACTGCAGCTGTAATGAATGAGTAGGAAAGTGTATAGGTGGGCTTGCATTGTTATTATCAGCGGCTTGGGTCTTCTTTAATATCGAGGAATATGTCACTTTCTCTGGTCATTGAAGTAACAACATGAATTTGTGCATGAGGCAGAAATAATGCGGTGCGACTCGAGCTTAACTATCAGCTGGAAGACGGTGTCTTTTTTTGGTCAGTGGAGGAAAGGGAGAGCGGAGGAACGTTAGGAGGTAGACCCTCAGGATGCTGCGTTCTCTCTCCTCTGAGACAATCAAATGCAGGCACCATCAGCCCAATAAAATACAAATAAAAAGCAAATGTATGCTCTCTCAGCTGTGCCTCACATGTAATACAACAACTGATCTATTACCGGTGTGATCATATTGTCTACCTCAAATGGTTTAATATAATATAAAAAGTGGTCTGAACAACAATACACTGGCAGGGGAATTAAAGCAAAGCCAATATGCAGTGATAACGTATTGGGCCTATAGCCTACTGCACAAACCTCATTTCTACAGTACTGTTTTTAATAGGTTAACGTTGCATAGGCTTACGTCCTGTCAAAATGATTCTGAGCAGTTGATCTCAACCTGCATTTTGACTCAGAATGTGATCTTGACTTTAGAATGTGATCTTGACTCAGAATGTGATCTTGACTCAGAATGTGATCTTGACTCAGAAAGGGTTGGTGACCACTGTGTTAGAAGGATGCAGATGACCACTAAGGAGTCTGAGACTTCTGTAGTCTCAGCTCTGACAGAGAAACAGTTAGAAATACAACAGGCCAGGAAAGGCTAGTCAGCTGGGTGTAGAGTAGTCTCCTTCAATTGGCATGGGTTTAAAGCTTGGCATGCAAGGCTAGGGCATTGAGAGACTCATATAAGTGACAACAATGTATCCAATGCAGTAGTTCCAAAGCAACTTTGGTGGGTCGGCTCACCTGCTGTAAGGCCTCTCGTGTTTTTAGTGTGTTCGTGTTTAACAAGTGTGTGTGTATAGGCGTGAGCATAAATAATTGTCCAGGAGGCAGGGAGCCTAGAAGTTAAGAGTGTTGGGCCAGTAACCGGAAGGTCACTGGTTCTATTCCCCAAGCCGACTAGTGAAGAAAAATCTGTTGATGTGTCCTTGAGAAAGGAACTTAACCCTAATTGCTCCAGGGTCGTTGTCAATAATTGGCTGAGCCCTGGTCATGGCCCCTGTCTCAGGGGGAGTTGGGATATGAAAAAAATACATTTCCAATTCAAAAATAGGACAAATATAAGCTAATTATTAACTAATTATTATGCATGTGAATACATTGACCCTTACCTGTGGGCTGGAGAGTGTGCTGAAGCCCATGGTGGGAGTAGGGGGGATGGAGACACTTGGGGAGCCCAGAGATGACGAGGTGATGACTGAGTACGGCGAGCTGCCCTGCCCGTTGAATGGCGAGCCCAGGGTGCTCATGGGAGACGGGAGGGGCTGCCCAGGGTTGACAGAGGCACTGATGACGGAGGGGTGGTGATGATGATGATGGTGGTGGTGATAGGGGTGGTGGTGAGGGGGCCCCACCATGGTGCTGAGGGACTGAGATGGGGTGGAGCTCAGGTGCGAGACCTGCACAGAAGAACCTGTAATTAGAGCAAAAAACAGCCAATCAGAGATGAAAATTAAGGAGTTAGGAGACACGGCAATCAATAAAAGAACAGAACAGAATGGAACACAGCAGGGTTTATTCATTAGAGCACACCGTAGAAAAGCTTGCTACAACTGAACACAAGCATTTCTTATTGGACCAGTTCATGTAGTTGGTGCCTCATGAATTCGACCGTCATCTATATAAACTATTTTGTCCTCAAAGAGGATAACCGTTTTCATAGGGATCAATAAAGTGAAACATTCAGATGTTGCAGGTAGAAATCTACAGTGTAGAACCAAAACTCTAACCTATTCTAGTCTATTCCATATGAAAATAAAATGTTCATGACTACAGCAAAAGACCTTGGTTCTGGTTCACAGACGGTGTGATGACCAATCAGACCAGAGAATAACAACTAGACCCACATCAGCCCCTTTTCACAGCAAAACGAGGTGCTTGAGTAGACAGCCAGGGGTCCAAAATGTCCATCACTCCATTTAACCTCATCACTGATCCAGCTGGTAAATGCACTGTGATGGACCTGATGTAGCCTGATGTAGCCTGATGTAGCTGGTCGCTTGGGGGTCAGTACATGGGGAAAACCTGCATAAGGGACTTCCATATATCACCAGAATAGCCCAAAAGGTCAGTGCAGAGACAGGCTACACTGATCTGATCATTCATAGGAGCTTTATAAGGTCATATTCACATTATGCATCAACATGAGGAAATGTCAGGGGGATGTCACAGGGATGCTAGAGGGATGGTTGGGCAACATCATAGAGCTTTTCTCTATGACCTTAGCCAAAATAACGACAAACATTAGCCTACATCACGACGACAAACATTAGCCTACATAAGGAAAGTGAGACTTTAATGCTGCACAAAGATTGTTTTTTAGTTTGTATAGCAATTTGGGTTGATATGAAATTGCCATGATTGTATGAGAACAAAACGAACGAACAACAGAAGGTGATAGAAGGTTATTTCCCTTCCAAAACAAACCGACTAAAACTCCCATTATAAATCTGCGTCATCAAAAAAATCATATCAACAACCCCATTCCAACAGAAACATAATTCAACAAGAGAGGGCTTTATCAACTATCCAATCTATTTACATGTATGCAGATTGTAGCACGGCCAGGGTTTTCTTCCTAGCTGGAATATAGAATGACAGGTTGACATTTCAGGCCCCAACAATTTAAGGTTGGGCTGTTGGGCAGAGCTGTGTGTCACAGGGTTAATGGGGGGTGGCATTTGCATGGGGCATGGTTTCAGGGTCGCCATAGTCAGTCCTGGGTACAGGGATCTCTCTCATGTTACACAGGACAGAGTCTGATAGGTCAGCCAGACCAGCAGCGCTCGGACGCCAGTCTACAGTGGTCACTGATACTAGCATGTGTTAGTGGGGTTGGGACGTTTTGTGTGGCAGTGTTAAATGACTACTTGATTTTCATGCACACAGAAAGTCTCTCTCACACACACACACACACACACGATCATAGCCACACATGCTTCACACCATAATCCACGCATTACAATAAACATAACGCTCACACAAGTATAAAAAGGTTCCATCTATAAAAGTAGCAAGTCTAAAACAAGCTAAAGGAGGACAAAGGCACTTCCTCATATTGTGTAGTAACAGCTGTACCTTTAGCAGTTTCTCTGCCAAACCAGACGCAGGAAACCCCAATGTATATTTAGACAGGTTGAACAGAATCTAGAAAATAAATGTGTGCGTGTCTGATCACACACACACTTTCACCAACTGTCTACTATTGTGTCACAAAGGTCCAAAGACACCAACACACAGCTTGCCATTTTTGTTGAAGACAGAACCCAGCACTTCATGTTCAGCAAAGATCACAGTGAGTGATATATCATGTCAATCGTTCTATGCCAACAAATACATGCCCACATACTTCAGTTAATTCATGTATTAGCTATTGTACCTAGCATACAGTCAGTGCCTACCAAGTCAAAGTATATTACTCTGGACTATATGTATGGTCGAAGTGGCCATCTATGTTACTCACTGTCAAAGTCAGGAAGGAGCATCAGGGGCTGGTAGTTTACGTACATATCTAACTCTGATTGGCTAATGTCTATTAAGTCGCTTTCCTCTTTTCCTCCGGAATCTCCGACACCTGCTATGATTCTCATGTCTGCAGGCGACACCTCGGAGGATCTGCAGGGGGCTTGACCCTTCCAACGCAGGCGGCGGGCTGGCAGCCCCCGATCATGTGTGTGTGTGTTACAAGCAGCTGTAGAGTGGCACACACACACACACACACACACACACACTCGCTCTCTCTGTCTCTTGGCACAGCTCCTCCTGTGATATTAATGCCTGCTAAATGTCAAATTCCAACAGCAAAGAGCCTCACACACGTACAAACACGTACACGTGTACACACACACACATATTAATAGGCATATTTGAGCAACACACACGTACACATATGAATGTAAATGAGTATGTCACCATACAAACATCATCTGGGTTAAGTGGTTTAGAAGTGTTTTCAAATGATTTCTTTCACTGACTTTCATAGAGATACCATCATCATAATAAAAAAATATGATCAGTGAGCGCCTTAGCTTAATCATGTAAAAAGCAGGCCTGTAGCCTTTTGGCCTGGTCTGGTCTCCCCTGTCGTATTCATTATGATCTGAGAGCCAAAACTGATCATAGAAAAGCCCAGGCCTGGTGTGTGGAGACAGAGCCCACTCATTCCTGTCTAAATGGAGATGATGTCTGATCAATCAGGGACCGTATAATCCTCTTAGCCTCTGTAAGCATCTCCAACCTGGTTATTTACTGTGTGTGTGTGTGTGTGTGTGTGTGTGTGTGTGTGTGTGTGTGTGTGTGTGTGTGTGTGTGTGTGTGTGTGTGTGTGTGTGTGTGTGTGTGTGTGTGTGTATTAGAGGTAGTGGGCTTGAAGCGGTTGAGTGGGGGCTTGGTCTACACGACAGCATGCTGAGGCACTGTAGAACACATTTCCCAGTTGCTTGTTACATGACAAACATACACATTCATTCACACGTGCAGTCTCTGTCCCTGTTCCATGTGTCTAAAGGGATTTGGCCTAGAAAAGGAGAAAATTATATCCTGTCTGTCGGATGGGCTCTCTCAAATACCCAGTGGGGGATTGGATGACTTTTTAATTAAAGATGTCCCTTCTCTCTTGTAGACTTGTCCCTTTTTCCTGTTGAAATGACAGAAGATGTGCCGAGCAGACATCATTAACTTGTATGGCTTAAGCATGAGAGGAGAGTGAAGTGAAATAGAGAGTCCATTCAGTCCAACTCAAAGCTTCACATTCATTGATAAAACAATTCAGTATTACATGGGAGGATACAGTAACTTTGCTAACAGTTACTAATGGTAATATGGAGTCAACTGCTGATATACTGTATTTGTAATGGCTTGGGACCACTGGTGAATGGATTCATGCACTAAACCAGATATGCACTTTTTCCTTGTTCACGTATCAGGAAATCACACTGTATCAATTCCTATGGCAGAGGACACCTATTTCCAAGATGATTGTTCAACGTTGGTCTGACCAATCAGAATCTATGCTTCGGGATTGTTTTGATCATGCGGACTGGGAAATTTTCCGGGTCGACGTATACACTGACTCAGTGACTGGGTTCATCAGGAAGTGCATACAGGATGTTGTTCCTACCAAGATGATTACAATTTATCCATCCCAGAAACCGTGGATAGATGGTAGTATTCACACAAAACTGGAAAGCGCGAACACCACATTTAACCACATCCAGCTATGACCTCCGTAAGGCAATCAAAGAGGCAAAACAGAGGCCAGAACAGGGACAAAGTGGAGTAGCAATTCAACGGCTCAGACACAAGACATATGTGTCAGGGACTCCAGACAATCATGGATTATAAAGGGAAAGCCAGCCACATCGCGGACACCAACGCCTCGCTCCCGGACAAGCTAATCCCCATCTTCGCCCACTTTGAGGAAAACATCGAGCCACCACCGTGGGCCCCCTCCGCTTACGATGACTCTGTGCTCTAGTTCTCCATGGCCGACGTGAGTAAGGTATTTAAGAGTGTTAACCCTCGCAAGGCTACCAGGCCCAGACGGCATCCCAAGCTGCATCCTCGGAGCATGCGCAGACCAGCTGGCTGGAGTGTTTGGGGACATATTCAATCTCTCACTGTCCCAGTCTGCTGTCCCCACTTGCTTCAAGATGTTCACCATTGTTCCTGTACCCAAGAAAGCGAAGGTAACTGAACTTAATTAATATCCCTCCATAGCACTCACTTCTGTCATCATGAAGTGCTATGAGAGGCTAGTTAAGGACCATATTACCTCCATCTTACCTGACACCCTAGACCCACTACAGGTTGTATTCAGTCCCAACAGATCCACTGCCCTATCCCACCTGGACAAGATAAATACCTATGTAAGCATGCTGGTCATCGACTACAGCTCAGCCTTTAACACCATAGTGCCCTCCAACCTCATCACTAAGCTCAGGGCCCTGGGTCTGAACCCCGCCCTGTGCAACTGAGTCCTAGACTTCCTGAGGGGCTGACCCCAGGTGGTGATGGTAGGCAACAACACCTCTGCCACGCTGATCCTCAACACGGGGGCCCCACAAGGGTGTGTGCTCAGCCCCCTCCTACACTCCCTGTTCATCCATGACTGTGTTGCCACGCACGTCTCCAACTCAATCATCAAGCCTGCTAACGACATAGCAGTGGTAGACCTGATTACCAACAATGACGAGACAGCCTACAGTCCCTTCAGGACTACTACAGCACCCAATGTCACAGGAAGGCCAAAAAGGTCATCAAGGAACAACACCTGAGCCACTGCCTGTTCACCCCACTGTCATCCAGAAGGTGGAGAGTACAGGTGCATCAAAGCTGGGACTGAGAGTCTGATAAACAGCTTCTATCTCCAGGCCATCAGACTGTTAAACAGTCATCACTAGCCGGCCTCCACCCAGTACCCTGCCCTGAACCTCAATCACTGTTACTAGCCGGCTACCACTCGGTACTGAACTCTGCACTTTAGAGACTGCCGCACTAGGTACATAGAGTCATTGAACACTGGTCACTTTAATAATGTTTACATACTGTTTTACCCACTTTATATGTACATACTGTATTCTAGTCATGGCTCATCCTATATAACTACTGTTGTACACACCTTTTCTATTCATATACTGTCCATACTGTCTATACACACCATTTTATACACTGAGTATACCAAACATTAGGAACACCTTCCAAATATTGAGTTGGCTGGATGTTCTTTGGGTGGTGGACCATTCTTGATAGGGACGGGAAACGGTGTCCCCGGTGTGCCTGGCACCTACTACCATACCCCGTTCAAAGGAACTTACATGCTTTGTCTTGCCTATTCACCCTCTGAATGGCACACATACACAATCCATGTCTCATCCACGTCTTAAAAATCCTTCTTGAACCTGTCTCCTCCCCTTCATCTACACTGATTGAAGTGGATTTAACAAGTGACATCAATAAGGGATCATAGCTTTCACCTGGATTGACCTGGTCAGTCTATGTTATGGAAAGAGCGGGTGTTCCTAATGTTTTGTACACTCAGTGTATATATTTTGTCTCATATGATACATAATGTACTGTAACCAAGACAGAGTACCTCTCTCCTATAGCTACACACCAAACTGCACCATTTCACTGTTATCATATTACTTACAGTACATTGTGGTTTGACTTTTTAATAATTCAACCCTGTTACATTTAGACATGTCAACCCTGTTACATTTAGACATGTCAACCCTGTTACATTTAGACATGTCAACCCTGTTACATTTAGACATGTCAACTCTGTTACAGTGGGGCAAAAAAGTATTTAGTCAGCCACCAATTGTGCAAGTTCTCCCACTTAAAAATATAAGAGAGGCCTATAATTTTCATCATACGTACACTTCAACTATGACAGACAAAATGAGAAAAAAAATCCAGAAAATCACATTGTAGGATTTTTAATGAATTTATTTGCAAATTATTGTGGAAAATAAGTATTTGATCACCTACAAACAAGCAAGATTTCTGGCTCTCACAGACCTGTAACTTCTTCTTTAAGAGGCTCCTCTGTCCTCCACTCGTTACCTGTATTAATGGCACCTGTTTGAACTTGTTATCAGTATAAAAGACACCTGTCCACAACCTCAAACAGTCACACTCCAAACTCCACTATGGCCAAGACCAAAGAGCTGTCAAAGGACACCAGAAACAAAATTGTAAACCTGCACCGGGCTGGGAAGACTGAATCTGCAATAGGTAAGCAGCTTGGTTTGAAGAAATCAACTGTGGCAGGAATTATTAGGAAATGGAAGACATACAAGACCACTGATAATCTTCCTCGATCTGGGGCTCCACGCAAGATCTCACCCCGTGGGGTCAAAATGATCACAAGAACGGTGAGCAAAAATCCCAGAACCACACGGGGGGACCTAGTGAATGACCTGCAGAGAGCTGGGACCAAAGTAACAAAGCCTACCATCAGTAACACACTACGCTGCCAGGGACTCAAATCCTGCAGTGCCAGACGTGTCCCCCTGCTTAAGCCAGTACATGTCCAGGCCCATCTGAAGTTTGCTAGAGAGCATTTGGATGATCCAGAAGAAGATTGGGAGAATGTCATATGGTCAGATGAAACCAAAATATAACTTTTTGGTAAAAACTCAACTCGTCGTGTTTGGAGGACAAAGAATGCTGACTTGCATCCAAAGAACACCATACCCACTGTGAAGCATGGGGTTGGAAACATCATGCTTTGGGGCTGTTTTTCTGCAAAGGGACCAGGATAACTGATCCGTGTAAACGAAAGAATGAATGGGGCCATGTTTCGTGAGATTTTGAGTGAAAACCTCCTTCCATCAGCAAGAGCATTGAAGATAAAACGTGGCTGGGTCTTTCAGCATGACAATGATCCCAAACACACCGCCCCGGCAACGAAGGAGTGGCTTTGTAAGAAGCATTTCAAGGTCCTGGAGTGGCCTAGCCAGTCTCCAAATCTCAACCCCATAGAAAATCTTTGGAGGGAGTTGAAAGTCCATGTTGCCCAGCAACAGCCCTAAAACATCACTGCTCTAGAGGAGATCTGCATGGAGGAATGGGCCAAAATACCAGCAACAGTGTGTGAAAACCTTGTGAAGACTTACAGAAAACGTTTGACCTCTGTCATTGCCAACAAAGGGTATATAACAAAGTATTGAGATAAACTTTTGTTATTGACCAAATACTTATTTTCCAACATAATTTGCAAATAAATTCATTAAAAATCCTACAATGTGATTTTATGGATTTTTTTCCCTCATTTGGTCTGTCATAGTTGAAGTGTACCTATTATGAAAATTACAGGCCTCTCATCTTTTTAAGTTGGAGAACTTGCACAATTGGTGGCTGACTAAACACTTTTTTGCCCCACTGTACATCTGTTATATCAATCTAAATTTGTGATTTTTACAACTGTTTTGGCTTTTCAGCAACACTGTCATTATAACATCATGATAAAAGACAACACATGCTACATACAACTGTTAATGTATTCACACAAATAGCCTTGGACACGTGACAGTGACACAAGACCATTACAAATGCATGTCGTAAACAGGCGTTCAATCAACCATTTCATACATGTTCACCATCATTCCATGCATGCATCTTCATGAGTCTGTTTTCTAAGCATTGTGTAACATCATATACAATGAATAAAGTCAACCACATTCTGAGTGGGTTCCCACTGTATATAGAAACCCTGATCTCGCTCTCTCTCTCACTCTCTCATTCTCTCTCTGAGGTTAACATTTCCATCCTGGTGTCTATTTCATGTCCTGATTAACAGAGGTGGGGGGGGGGGGGGGGGCAGTCATATGCCATGTGGCCAGGGGGTAGCAGGGGAGGGGCTCACCGTCTGTGGAGTTTGGAGAGGGAGTGTGCACGTGTGTGTGTGTGTGTGTGTGTGTGTGTGTGTGTGTGTGTTTGCTTGTGGGGGGGGGGGGGGGGGGATTAAAGGGGATTATCCCCCTGGAGAAGATGGTATATTGAAGCAGCTCTATAGAGCTTTTGGGCAGGGGAGGAACCCAGGATATGGTGCTGCTGTACAGAAAACAACTGGACCTTCTCCAAGGCTAGAAGCTTTTCAATACTGTGCCTTCACTGATCTCCGTCTCTAAGAAACTGGCCACTATCTCTGACCACAATTGAACTCACACAACAAAAACAAATTCCCAAAAAGCTGATAAACATCTCAACATTGAGATGTTATGTACAAGCAGTTACAGTATGGCATAGAAATAGAATCACTATTTATGTAGATGCTCTATAGGCTATTCTATTCAATTCCCCTATAATCCTACAAAAGACTACAAAGTTCTGAAGTTTCCATAAAGAGTAAAGCCAACCACGAGCCCCTCTATCTGTGGAGCAGCACTGCTCTCCTATTCTACTGAAGCAGTAGCGTTGGCTACCCAGACTGGGCCCACTACAACTGGGGCAGAAAAATTACCAATTAGATAAGGGAGCTGATTCACAATCACAAGCCTGCCGGGATACACATCAGAGCACCGCGCCTGGCCCTGACTAAATGTTATCTAATGGCCGGGCCTGCCAGCCCTGTATGTTGACACCATTTCTGCCTCTGCTATTTCTGAGTTTCCTCCATACAAAGAGAGACAGACAATCAGAACAAATGACAATAAAATGACAGAATGAAGAACAGAGCGGTGTATAGAGGACATTGGTTATAGCATCAAAGCACAATGAGTCGGGTACAAAAGAGTAGCCCACGGCAACAAGCGCGGTTGAAAGCGGAGAGCATGGCAGCAATAAGGTTATGATGAGAAGGCAGACAGGGACCTGATATTAATCCTATATGTTGGATCAGGTCTGGACATAGCCAAGTTACTCTCAACTCCACGATGTACATCACATTAAAGGAGTTGAGAGGAGACGACTGTGGGCGGACTGAAGCTACAAGTACATAGAAGGTCCTAAGTAATCCAATTAGACGGACAGAGAGACAGATAGACAGACAAATACACAGACAGGTACACAACACACACAACTACAGAATGCTCACACACCCACACACGCACTCACGCATTTGACAAGTACCAAGCTACATACTAATATCTGTTAAGAAACAGGTGTCTTGTTGAATGCCAAGTAAGATCGAGCGAGGGAGAGAGAGAGAGAGAGAGAGGGAGGGAGAGAGACCAAAGGTGCCACTTTATCTCCCCACTCTCTTCCCTCTCTTTATCTCCTAACCCCTTTACAAACACAGCAGCACATAGAGGGCCTCTCAGTGCCCAGGACCCAACACAACACAGGCCTTGTACTACCTATTAAGGGACATCATCAAATAATTGTTAATGAAACATGAGGCCCATGTTGGGTCATCGGATCCCACTGTGGAGAGAGAGAGAGAGAGAGAGAGAGAGAGAGAGAGAGAGAGAGAGAGAGAGAGAGAGAGAGAGAGAGAGAGAGAGAGAGAGAGAGAGAGAGAGAGAGAGAGAGAGAGAGAGAGAGAGAGAGAGAGAGAGAGAGAGAGAGAGAGAGAGAGAGAGAGAGAGAGAGAGAGAGAGAGAGAGAGAGAGAGAGAGAGAGAGAGAGAGAGAGAGAGAGAGAGAGAGAGAGAGAGAGAGAGAGAGAGAGAGAGAGAGAGAGAGAGAGAGAGAGAGAGAGAGAGAGAGAGAGAGAGAGAGAGAGAGAGAGAGAGAGAGAGAGAGAGAAAGAGAAAGAAAAAGAGAGATAGAAAAATAGAGAAAGAGATAGATAGAGAGAGAGAAAGACAGGGTGAGAGAGAGAGAGATAGAAAAAGAGAGAGTGAGATGCAGCTTATCTCTCAGTAGGCCTTAGTTCCCAGGAGAAGACTCAGAAGTGGATACTCATCCTGTGGAGCACTGCTTATGCTCCAGACACTACATGCTATAGCACTGAATAAATCAACATTAGTTTATGTGGCTTCACCTCAGACAGACAACATTGACTTAGTCTATCTGTCTTTCATATCAGTCGGTCTATCGATCCATCTACATGTCTGTCTGTCTGCCTGAATGCTTGTCTGTCTGTCTGCCTGTCCATCAGCTTTCCTGTCTGCCTGACGGTCTGGCTGTCTGTGGTGTGAAGCTCAATATGAACTGATGGTGATTTATTCAGTGATATCAGGAAGTCTCAACACTGATTATAATGAGTACTACAGAGAACACTGGTAGCTAAATCGACTTCCATCCCAGTTCTATACAGTATAAGGGCAATTAAGAGGTAGCGCGTAGGAACGAAGCATGCTAGTGAATAATTAACTAAGTATAACTAGGGGGACCTTTGGGGGTATTTGAGGAATCAGAGTATTTTTTGACATCCTCTTCTTGTTCTACTGTTGATGAATATAATACAGCAACATCTGTTCCCAAACCTGTGTCTAAATGTCGTCTTATTACAACAGCATTTTTCTGTTATTTTTAAACAGGCATTTATGTAACAACCTTTTCATGAACAAATATGGTCAGCGCTGAGAATTATGTCAATGGTATAATAACACATGAAGAGACATGTTCAATAGCAGGTTTATTAGCAGGTTTAGAGTTGCTGATTTACCTGATGGCTTGCAGACAGGGGAAAACAAGTATGTCAAACTACAGTATGGAGCCTGAACTGAAATTAGGCCAAATAGTGTACTGAAGTTCATTGATCTTTGGCTGACACCAGTGGAGAGGCTGTAGACCCAGGATGCTGCTCGTGTTGACTTACCCTGTCTACAGACAAACTAAAACACAGCATGGTACCATATATAAAAAATACCAGATTAACTCTCGCTTTTCATTTCCAAAAAGCCTCCACTGAAATGGGTCATTGTCTTCTAGTCCTGCTGTTCCAACACCGACAGAATTGTCCTATTTTGGCCGAGAGAAAATAAAGTAGCTTACAGTATATTATAAACTCTGTGGTTGGAGCCCTAAATGCTGATTGGCTGACAGCCGTGGTATATCAGACCATATACCACGTGTATGACAAAACATGTATTTTTACTGCTCTAATTACATTGGTAACCAGTTTATAATAGCAATAAGGCACCTTGGGGGTTTGTGGTATATGGCCAATATACCACGGCTAAGGGCTGTATCCAGGCACTCCGTGTTGCCTCGTGCATAAGAACAGCCCTTAGCCGTGGTATATTGGCCATATACCACACCTCCTCGTGACTTATTGCTTAATTATAAACTTGGTGGTTCGAGCCCTGAATTCTGATTGGCTGACAGCTGTGGTATATCAGACCGTATACCACGGGTATGACAAAGCATTTATTTTTATTGCTCTAATTACTTTGGTAACCAGTTTGTAATAGCAATAAGAGACCTCCTCAGGCCTTATTGCTTAAATATAGTGAAGTTATCCTCACATAGCCTGGCATGAGATAACATGTACAGTAGTTTAAATACACCATCAAACCCTTTGAAATGCATGAATGGTGCTAATGAAGGCAGTTTGTCAGTAATCGTATAGCCTCAAACCATTCTCTCGCATCAAATCAAATTTTATTCGTCACATGCGCCGAATACAACAGGTGTAGACCTTACAGTGAAGTGCTTACTTACAAGCCCCTAACCAACAGTGCAGTTTTAAAAAATATGCATATGTGAGAGGCTCAGTCAGTGGACGAGTGTTAGTAGGCTTGTGTTGTCAAGGGTCCGTGCTATCTGGGATCCTTGGGGCATCCCTACCCAATTGAAGTTGACATTTAAAATGGTTACGGTTAGGGTTAGGCAAAGGTAGGATTTAGGGTTAGGATTTAGAGTAGGGATATCCCAAGGATTCCGAATACCACTGACCATAGTCAACAGGACTGATCCCATGTCAGCCTTCCTAATCACCATTGGCAGTGAAAACCAGAATGACTTGGCCACATGACTTCTCATTCTCTTTGACTGCTTGCTGCAGGAAGAGATCATGGAACTCACAGCTGTGAACGTAGCGCCATATGGCTGGTTCCTACGCCACTAACGTGTTCTGCCATTGCATTGGTGCATTACAGTATGTGTTACTAGTGAACTATATTTCATTGAATTGTGAACTAATGTGAATTCAATGTGAAATCAACAATAATTTGAACCATGTCATGGGATTTAGGTTCAAAGTTCGGTGAAAAGAATGACTAAATTCTCTAAATTCCTTTACTTTGATGACTTTTTGCAAATCAAATCAGTTTTCCACGTTGATTCAATGTCATCACATATGGGTTGTTTTTTCTGACGTAGAAGCAACATTGATCCAACCAGTTTGTGCTCAGTGGGATCATAGCAGAAGTCAGACCATGCCAATGTTGAAATAAAACAAAGTCCACCGCTGCAGAGGAGACGAACCCATGCAGATGAACTTGTCCCACACTCATTTGTTCACATAACTAAACCCTAGAGAGAGAAAGAGTGTGAGAGAGAGAGAAGAGAGTGGACGAGAACAATAGAGTGAAAGAGAAAAAGAGCGAGAAAGAGAGAGAGATAGAGAGAGAGAAGTAAAAATAGATCAAGATGTCTCAGATTCCTGGTCCAATGTGGGATAATGTCCTCTGTAGCAATATAAGCATGTCATTACACAAACATAACATGCTGAGAAAGTAATGGATTTGAGTCCTTCAGAATCCTCTCTGTAGCAGTATAATTTACTGCATGCATGGATTCATGCTTGTTCTGGTAATAATCCACTAAACTGATTCAGTGACAATTGCTATCACACTTTGTCTGTTTTTTTAATGAATGAATTATTGACAATAGTTGGTGTTATAGATTGTAATGATCAATACTTTTACACTAAAATCTAAATATGAATCGGGAAATGATACAGTCGCCTAGGCTGTGTGGAAATGCAATAGAATAGAAAATAATGTGCATTTCCAATACAAAGATAGAAGAAGTCTTTGGGTCCACAGGACTGCTTATTCGTGGTTTGTTGTGCTGTGGCCTCATTTTCGTTCTTTGATTGAAAAAAAAATATGATGATTCAATTACGGAACAATTTCAACCAATTAAGAATAACCTGCTAAAGAGAAGTAGAGCTTGCAGTGAGAAAAAATCGTATCGGCCTACCCTCTCAATGTAGTCTTCTTGACGAACTTTCCTCGAGAACAGCCGTGAGGTGAGTGAATGTATGGCTGTCGAATGGATAAGCGCTTCTCTGCCAAGCCAGACCCATAAATAAGAACAAGGCAGCGAACAGTTTAACAAGAGGCGCGTAAGAAAGGACATAAATTACAAAAGCGCAATTAAAGTGCCAACCCCTGACCCTGACTGAGGAGCAGAATCACTATCAGCTGACTTGAGCATTGGCACTGCCTCCTTGTCAATCAATACACATTAGGCGCCGGACAAGTGTTAACTACATAGATAACATTGCCACGCGGGATTTATTGCAGTCCGTATAAAGTCGCCTGTGCAGAGGGAATTCGGAAACTAAACAAACACAACACAGAGAACTGCAAGAGCAGCCTATGCGGGATATACCGCCCGCGTCTCAAGACTTGATAGAGAAACGGAAAAACATACTTACTTAGATGTAGATAAGAGTCATTGTTATCCATAACTGTATGGACGTTATTATTATTGTACGTTTTTTCTCTCCAAGATGAATGTTCTTGTTTAGCGTTCATAGGGCAGCATCTCTCTGTGAACGTCGTCCCCGCCTTGACTGAGTTCTCTTCTTACTGTTGCCTGACTGGGCTACCACACACGGAGGGGCCCAGCGGAGGGGGTGGCGAAATCAGGAATCCCACTGGGCAAAAACAGGTTGAATCAACATTTGTTCCATGCCATTAAAAAAAAAAAGAAGCTATGTCATGATGCTGAATCAATGTGAAAAAACTGATTGGATTTGCAACAAGCCATCACCATAAGGGAATTTCGTATTTCTTTACCCAACTTTTTACCTAAATCCAATGACATGGTGATTTTTCTTCTTCTTCACAATTCAGGTTAGATGACAACTCAACCAAATCTAAATCAAAACTACATGTTGAAATGACGTATGTGTCTAGTGGGATTCTCCCAAATGACAACCTAATTCGCTTAATTTACAAATAATGACATCTATTTACAAATAAAATCTAGTACATTAGAGGCATGCCAATTTAGGATAATGTGTCTGCAAATTTTTTGGGGCACAGCAAAAGTAAATTAAATATGCCAATATGCTATATACTTAATTGAGGAATTAAAGTGGAAATTCCTCCAATTCCAAGGGGATGCTACAGGCTGTTTGACTGCTGATGGAAGGTCTGAAGACCCCTTGGACCCCCCCTCCCCTCAGAGTGAGGGGTCATTTAAGGGTGAGCTCCCACTACCTCGGGAGGTTATTCAGAAGTCACCGGCATTCACAGTCTTGAACTCTCGTTTAAGGGGGACGGGGACGCTCCGCGAGCACCGCGGCTGACCACTCCACCACTCCCTCAGTCCAGCCGCTCTGCTCCCTGGCTGGGAAAGACTCCCCCAGCTCCCCCTCCTTCTAAAAACAACCCACAAAAGAACACAGGAGGATGCTAACAAAGATGAATAGCTTTTCTTCCAACTCATTCCACACTAATCAGGCCCCTTTTCATTTGTCCTCCTTTAGATAATGTAAATTCATGAAAGTCAAAGAAGGGGACTAAAAGGACCATTTATCACCCTGTCTTTTATCTCACTAATGGAGCCACATGGTCTAGGACATTAGTATTGTCTGTCCCCTGTTACTCAGTATCATTGCATAGCACACGGTTTTAAGTGGCAAAATACTATTTTGTTTTCAATCATGGTGGTTCAAAATGAAAATCAGAGGGTTGTGAATAACAATCAACATACAAAGTTTGTGTGTGTGCGTATGTCAGTGTGTGTGTGCGTGTCTCAGTGTGTGTGTGTGTGTGCGTGCGTGCGTGCCACTCTCTGTGTTTCTCAAAGCATGTGAAAAAAAACAGGCTTGGGTGTGTGTATTTAAATATTCCAAAATATTCAACATAATCAAATAATGTGACTTCAATCATTGCAGAAGGAATTTAAAACATCATAAATGTAACTAAATGTAATCAAAAATGTAATGTATGTAATTATTTATCATGAGAGCACCATAAACAATAACAGGTAGCGCTGCATAATCCAAGAAAGGTTCAAATCTCACCCTTCTGGGAAAAATAGTTATAAATGGATGAGGTGTCGTCACTTTTGAGGACACAAGCTCAAGTACACAGTACAAATATGACAAAAAATCTGAAATCTGAAATATTTGATATGATGTATTTTCTATTCAACAAAACTGTATGAATAAAACTTTTAATCATTTATATGTTTTCATAAATATAGTATAATCAATTTATAAAATGACTTAACTATAATTTTTCACCTTCCTTATAAGTATAAAATAAATATTTGTATATTTAGTGTTAGAGAAAATGTGCATATTTTCTTAACTCCTGCGCCCATCGCTATGAACGTCCCACAGAGCTCTAGCTTGGCTTCTTGAACTTGCTTCATCTCATATTAATCTTGTCCGTCTATGGTTTTTTGTTTAAAATCTATGAACGTTTTTAGATTACTGGCTATATATACACATCTCTGAATGTGCTACTGCAACGAAACCACTCTCTCCTGCTGCGTTATGATGTAAGGATTTCAATCATATGCCTTATTAGTGGCTGTGACATAGGGTTCAGCCAGGGGTTGATGGACAGTCGCAAGAGCGAATGAAATGGTAGGAGGGACATCCCAGCTTCAAGTGGTGTCAAATTTCACATCCTGCTTCACACAGGCAGAAGATACATACTTCTGTGTCCATGAGAATCAGGGCTACCGCTCAACGCAAGCCATTTCCATCTATGTGGTCCACATATCAATTTATAATCTTAAATGTGGGTTGGAACCGGTACCAGAACCAGGCAGGTCCCCAAAACAGGGGACTTTACATATGAGGTTTTAAACAGGAGCAAACATTGCTGCTAGTCAACAACAATAGGCCATGTGAAACCCATTGAAAAGCACAAGGCAACAGACCCCACCCTCAACACCATCTATCACCACTTAAGCTGAAGCATTAACCCAACTCAGAGAGCTGAGAAGCAAAAGTGACCACAGCTCGCCCGGTCCCTCATATAGCCCAGTGAAGCAAGCTCACTCGATAGTGTCTTCCTTAGGTAAAGTACAGAATTAACAGTTGTAGCTAAAAATGACCATTGTGCATGATGAAACATGTTTTTTTTCTTACCATCACTGCATTTTGCTTCTGCCCACAATGTCTGCAGAATAGCTTCATTTCCTCTATTGTCTGTATTACAAAGGTGACAGTCAGTCTGGTCTGTTACACATCGTGAGCATATGGCCACTACAGTTGAATCACCCTGCCTCCACTGTTTAAACTAATATGACATTATGAGATTGAGGTGTGTGTGTGTGTTGTGTGGATCTTCATGCATATAGATTTTAGTGTTTTCTTTTGAGTGTGTGTGTGCGCATATAATTGTATCTGTGTGTTCAATAATCTGTGTGTCAGTGTGTCTTAAAACGTGTGCTATGCATCTGTGCATGTGTGTGTTTGTGAACGGTCTTCGGCTTGGTTGGCTGAGTCGTTTCCATGTTCCATGAACTCTTAATCTAGGTCTCATCATGCCTCTATGAGCTCCCTTCCCTCTTGCTCTCCCCTCCCCTCTTCCTCCCCCATCATCACCCCCCACACTGCTGCGGAGTGCATCCCTCCCGCACAGCACCCAACGCAGGCGTGTAGAACATCATCAATCTCATACATCATCAATCTCCGAGCACAAAAGATGAAACATGCAACCCAACTTTCCATTGTAAGCTCTTTCTTTGGCCTCAGCTAAGTTTCCATGCGTTCAGTTGAGTTAAAGATACTGAAACAAAAACAACCATGTCAGGGATAGTTCCAGACTAGGAGGCTGTATGATGAGATCTATAGCCACAGTAAAGTGTGTTGAACATGAAGCTTCATGAGGCTAATGGACAGTTTGGTTTGGTTTCTCATCAGCGTTTGAAAATATGGCAGTCACTTATCTAGGAACTCTTTGTACTTCCAAGATGGGACCTTTGCTCTCATCTGAAGTTCTGTAAAAGGGGCCAATTTTTAATTCATTTGCTGTATCTGCCTCTCTTTGTTTGGCCAAGTCAATAAAAACTTAAAGAAGTACAGAAATACTGCCCTTCAGGGATTGGTGAGTCAACATGTTGAGTCAACATGGCCCGATGAAGACACAGGAATTTCGAGGTGAAAGTGGACATTCAAGTCTGTGGAAATTTGAAATCGCAACTAGCTTGTATCATTCTATGATCTTGACTTGATAAAAATGAGAAGATTTGTACTCGTAATTTTTGGTAATCACCACACAGTTCTTTAACCAACAGACAGAACAGGAGACATTGTGGTTACTTCCAAACAGGATCTGAACTTTAGTTTTACTGGAGAAAGCCCTGACCAACAGGAAAGACAGCTAGAGCAGCATAACCTCATGACTGGCGTATCGTTTCAGCGGCACAGGAAGTCTGTCGTAAATCTTACTCAACAGATCTGTCAGCCGGGCTCATGGGACCTGAACCATGACACACTGATCAACACATGAGCGCTCTACCACGGGCCCAACGCTCAACCCTGAGAGACCCCCAAAAAAGCTGGAATTGTTTTCCAGTCCCAAGGTCATCCAACAACGTATCCAAGCTGGATTGTAAACTGCAGTCGGGCATCAAAATGTTTGTCCAATTCATCACATTGGGAAATTAGCTGACTTTCTGAGGTAAATGTTACAGGGAGAGTGGACATCATTAGCAATCAGCTAATCCCAATGGAATCAATGGAGTTGAGAGGGGCCTATGGGATCCTTGGCATCAAAATAAGTATTACTTCAACAACAAGAACCTTGAGCAATAATTCAGAGGCAGGGAGACAAAAGGGGAAGCCAAGTTTGCAACATATTGTGAAAGCCAGCTCAGCAGCTAACCAGATGGACAGCAGTTTACAATCCAGCTGACCATTGGAGAGATCCATTGGAGAGATCCCATGCATTCAAGTAGGGGAACAACCGAGAGGGTGAAATGTGTCTGCCCGGTCCTTATTCAGGCTCCCATAGTCTCTTTCAACAGCTGCTGTAACTTACGAAGCGAGCCTATGAGTCTGGTCCGTGAAGCTAACCAACAGCCTGTCCCAATTCGCTTAATTTTCTTCCCCGTTGGCCTACCTAACCCCTCAATGTTTGCAGGTCCAGAGGGTCTGGATAGGTAAAAGCAGTGTACTGGCTTAGCTTACACCATATGGCGTCCCCCTTACAGATCTGCAAGCATCGAAGGGTTGGGACCATGAGGAAAGTGTAGTGAGGCAGGCTCACCAAAACACCTACAGTTCCAGCAAACAGACCAAACAAAGAGTCAATCTGGGAACAATTGGGAGACAAACAACAGGAAATCACCTGGCCCTTCCCTTGAGAACTCCACCTGAATCACAGCACAGTGGCCAAACAGTGGGCTAAAACAGACATCTTCAAGAGGACATTTGACAGGAAACAACAGAGCAAAATCAATAGGGCCTGAAGAAGGCCAGAGCGGGTGACCGGGGGCACACACCATCAACTAACAGAGGAAGAGAGTACCCGCCTGCTGCCAAATTGGAGGAACACTCAAGGCTCTTCCTTTCCAAACAAGATAGTTGCCAGAATAATTATTTGTAAAAGTACAATGACAGTGAAAGCCTACGACAACAACAGGTTCGAATGTAGCAGTGTAGTAGACAACAAAAAGAGTGCAAGGGACATTCTGGCATTTTGGACAAAAAGGAAATGCTCTATCTTAAATATATCACAATTAACTAGGGTCAGGAGTTATTCCATGTGCTGACTATCTTAAATATATCACAATTAACTAGGGTCAGGAGTTATTCCATGTGCTGACTATCTTAAATATATCACAATTAACTAGGGTCAGGAGTTATTCCATGTGCTGACTATCTTAAATATATCACAATTAACTAGGGTCAGGAGTTATTCCATGTGCTGACTATCTTAAATATATCACAATTAACTAGGGTCAGGAGTTATTCCTGACCCTGCGCGATCTACACATTATGGTACAGTTGTTATAGAACAAGATCGAAAAATGCACCACAATAGTATTTTATAGCCCATTTTTTCTTTTTAATGGAATGTCATGTTCACTCGCCATTTCACATATTTTGGCAACTACAAGAGCACTAGTTTTATACTTGATGAATTTACATTATGTCTGTGTCATATTTTTTCTGTGATGGTATAGTGGCCATGATGTAACCACATACACTGAGCTCTTTCCATGACAGACTGACCATGTGAATCCAGGTGAAAGCTATGATCGCTTATTGATGTAACTTGTTAAATCCACTTCAATCAGTGTAGATGAAGGGGAAGAGCAAACCTTTTAAGGATCCAACCCTTTTTTTACATTTTCGCCTAAAATTACATACCCGAATCTAACTGCCTGTAGCTCATGGGCCTGAAGCAAAGATATGCATATTCTTGATACCATTTGAAAGGAAACACTTTGAAGTTTGTGGAAATGTGAAATTAATGTAGGAGAATATAACACATTAGATTTGGTAAAAGATAATACAAAGAATCTTTTATATTTTTTACCATCATCTTTGAAATGCAAGAGAAAGGCCATAATGTATTATTCCAGCCCAGGCGCAATTTAGATTTTGGCCACTAGATGTGAAGTTTTAGACTGATCCAATGATCCATTGCATATCTGTTCAAAATGTGGTATCAAGACTGCCCAAATGTGCCTAATTGGTTAATTAATACATTTTCAAGTTCATAATTGTGCACTCGCCTCAAACAATAGCATGGAATTCTTTCACTGTAATAGCTACTGTAAATTGGACAGTGCAGTTAGATTAACAAGAATTTAAGCTTTCTGCCCATATCAGATATGTCTATGTCCTGGGAAATTATTTTGTTACTTACAACCTCATGCGAATAACATTAGCCTACGTTAGCTCAACTGTCCCGCGGGGTGGACAACGATCCCATAGAGGTTAAAGAAAGATTTTTTACCCTTGAGACAATTGAGACATGGATTGTGTATGTATGCCATTCAGAGGGTGAATGGGCAAGACAAAATATTTAAGTACCTTTGAATGGTTTATGGTAGTTGGTGCCTGGCCCACCAGTTTGTGTCAGCAACTGCAACTCTACTGGGTTTTTCATGGTCAACAGTTTCCCGTGTGTATCAAGAATGGTCCACCACCCAAAGGACATCCAGACAACTTGACGCAACTGTGGGAAGCATTGGAGTCAACATGGGTCAGCATCCCTGTAGAATATTAGGAAGGTGTTCCTAATGTTTGGCACACTCAGTGTATTTTTCCTGTACATAGGCCTTTGCTATTCAAGAGTGGTGGTCAGTCCACGTGCACTGTCCTTTAGAAAATATATGTCTTACAGTTGTTATATTTCCACCCTCTCCGAGGACCAATTGCCATCTCCAGAAGACCTCGAAAGACGCATTTTATGAACCTGTTAATCCCTGGTTCTGTCTAGAGGGTTACAACAAATAATTGAGATGAAGCCAACCAGACCATAGATTTGTCATACCGCATAAAAAATCTATGATGTTGATGTGGCCCAGTCCTAACTGACCTAAGAATAAGCCCAGCCACTATTTTGAATGATTGCTAATGTTGCCCAAACAAAAATTAGACGCAAATTACATAGAAATAAAAATAATCCCACCCCATTGCATCCTATATGCGTGCAAAAAATACAGAATCTGTGGTCTGGCTTAGAGACACTGTTGTAAAAGAGACGGCTGGACCAGGGATTCGCCTAGAACACCTCAGGTTAAGCTGGATCTGTCCTGAAGGGACCAATCAGATTAGTGCCAGAGACACCTGCTTCTTCATGTCACACTGGTCTGGTCTGCTGTGAACTGTTTGTTCCTCTGTACCACTAAAGAGCATGTTTCACCCTCCTTTCGTAGTTTTAGAACAGTCTTTTTTCATTACGTTTTAGTCATTTATCAGACACTCTTATCCTCTTATTAATCTTAAAATAGCTAGTTGGGACAACCACGTATCTCTGTAATAAGTAAGTACACGGGTGATAACTGTGATTTTTAGATCAGAGCAGCTCTGCAGCCCCGAGTCCACATCAAGGCTGCAGAGGCCCTTGAAGAGTGACTCACACTTGCTCAAATGTCATCGTATCAGCTTTCACATCACATCTAACACAGCCAAAACAAAAATGGCAGTTGTATCATTTCTAGCAAACAACACTCCATTTTAGATACTTTTTTGGGGAAAGGGCAGAGGAATATGAAGGTGCAGCATTGTATTTTACTGTCAAAATCACAGGGTCACTCCAGTGACCAAACCAGGACGAAATGTCCAAATTGGACACGGAGGGACTACTTTTCAACGAGGGCCATAAATTGAGGGTAGCCTAACCGTGTCGTCACACCCTCTAGGAACAGCTCTCTCTATTTATAATGTAAGTCAAAGGCTTATTGGAGACATTCGCTGAAACTGGAGAGCAGACATGGACTAGCATCAAAAATCTGACTTGGCAGGATCAATAAGAAATGGGTGTTGTTGAGTTCAGAGGAAAGTGCATGATAGCATGTGCAGTGTACTTTAATATTTCATATATTTAAGCATTTCACTGTATAGTGACAATAAAACTTGAACTATCAACACTGTGACATGAATAAACTGTTGTATCATATATCACAAACACTTCAAAATGTTGATGCACGTGTTGTGGATCCATATGTTGAGTGGCCCAAATGTTTATAAATTAATTTTCTCTTTGATACTTATCAATACATTTTGGAGACTTCCAAAGATCGCTGATCGTGGACTACAAGAAATGGAGGGCCGAGAACGCCCCCATCCATCGACGGAGCTGTAGTGAAGCTGTTCGAGAGCTTCAAGTTCCTTGGTGTCCACATCACTAAGGAATTATCATGGTCCACACACACCAACACAGTCGTGAAGAAGGCATGACAACGCCTCTTCCCCCTCAGGAGGCTGAAAAGATTTGGCATGGGTCCTCAGAGCCTCAAAAAGTTCTACAGCTGCACCATTGAGAGCATTTTGACTGGCTGCATCACCGCCTGGTATGGCAACGGATCAACATCTGACCACAAGGCACTACAGAGGGTAGTGTGTACATTCCAGTACATCACTGGGGCCGAGCGTCCTGCCATCCAGGACCTCTATACCAGACAGTGTCAGAAGAAGCACCTAAAAATGGTCAAAGACTCCAGCCCCTAAAGTCATAGACTTTTCTCTCTGCTACAGCACTGCAACCTGTGTGGATGCACAATGTCTGGAACCAACAGGACACTGAACAGGTTCTACCCCCAAGTCATAAGAATGCTAAATAGATAATTAAATAGTTAACCAAATATCTACCCGGACTATCTGCATTGACCCTTTTTGCACTAACTCTTTGACTCATTACATACACTGATGCTACCGTTTATTATCCTGTTGCCTAGTCACTTTATCCCTACATACTGTATATGCACATATCTACTTCAACTACCTCATAGACCTGCACATCGACATGGCACTGGTACCCTGTTTATATAGCCAAGTAATTGTTACTCATTGTGTATTTATTCCTTGTGTTATTATTGTTCTATTATTTCTGTTATTTTCTCTTTACATTGTTGGGAAAGGCCCGTAGGTAAGCATTTCATTGTTAGTCTACACCTGTTGTTTACGAAGCATGTGACAAATAACATTACATTTGATTTGAAGTAGTGTCACCATTTCCATGTATCCATTTAAAACGTGTATTTGCTGCCATCTAGTGAAATAAATATGTAATATCAAATCAAAGTTTATTGGTCGTGTACACAGTTTACAGTAGCAGATGTTATAGCGGGTGCAGCGAAATGCGTATGTTTATTGCTCCTAACAATGCAGCGAAATGCGTATGTTAATTGCTCCTAACAATGCAGCAAAATGTCAAACAATTAAAATGTAAGGGGAAAAAATACAAATAAGACAAGAAATTGAGAATGGCGGGACAAATCTGACTACAGTTTTTTTCATCGCTTTGGTACTATTTTCACAAGTATGTGGTAACATTTTACAACTCTTAGTACAAAACTCAAAACAAATCATCAAAAAGGCATTTTTTTCAAAACTTGAAGCACATTTTCAATTGACTAAGTACAACACACAAAATCACACGGTAACTTTTTCACCAAACCTTTTTATTTATTTTATTTCACCTTTATTTAACCAGGTAAGCTAGTTGAGAACAAGTTCTCATTTACAACTGCGACCCGGCTAAGATAATCAAAGCAGTGCGACACAAACAACAACACAGAGTTACACATGGAATAAACAAACATACAGTCAATAATACAGTAGAAACGTCTATATACAGTATGTGCAAATGAGGTAGGATAAGAGAGGTAAGGCAATAAATTGGCCATGGTGGCGGAGTAATTACAATATAGCAATTAAACACTGGAATGGTAGATGTGCAGAAGATGAATGAGAAAGTAGAGATACCGGGGTGCAAAGGAGCAAGATAAATAAATAAATACAGTATGAGGATGAGGTAGTTGGATGGGCTATTTACAGATGGGCTATGTACAGGTGCAGTGATCAGTGAGCTGCTATGACAGCTGGTGCTTAAAGCTAGTAAGGGAGGTAAATCTCCAGCTTCAGTGATTTTTGCAGTTCGTTCCAGTCATTGGCAGCAGAGAACTGGAAGGTAAGGCGGCCAAAGTAAGAATTGGCTTTGGGGGTGACCAGTGAGATATACCTGCTGGAGCCCGTGCTACGGGTGGGTGCTGTTATGGTGACCAGTGAGCTGAGATAAGGCGGGGCTTTACCTAGACTTGTAGATGACCTGGAGCCAGTGGGTTTGGCTTCAAGTATGAAGCGAGAGCCAGCCAACGAGAGCATACAGGTCGCAGTGGTGGGTAGTATATGGGGCTTTGGTGACAAAACGGATAGGCACTGTGATAGACTGCATCCAATTTGTTGAGTAGAGTGTTGGATGCTATTTTGGAAATGACATCACCGAAGTCGAGGATCGGTAGGATAGGAACAGGCTAGTAATAGGGGTTGCAACAATTTAGCAGAATTTTTCCAGATTGTCTAGCCCAGCTGATTTGTACGGGTCCAGATTTTGCAGGTCTTTCAGAACATCTGCTATCTGGATTTGGGTGAAGGAGAAATGGGGAGGCTTGGGCGAGTTTCTGTGGGGGGTGGAGGGCTGTTGATCGGTGTAGGGGTAGCCAGGTGGAAAGCATGGCCAGCCGTAGAAAAATGCTTTATGAAATTCTCAATTATAGTGGATTTATCGGTGGTGACAGTGTTTCCTAGCCTCAGTGCAGTGGGCAGCTGGGAGGAGGTGCTCTTATTCTCCATGGACTTTAGTGTCCCAGAACATTTTTTAGTTTGTGCTACAGGATGCAAATTTCTGCTTGAAAAAGCTAGCCTTAGCTTTCCTAACTGCCTGTGTATATTGGTTCCTAACTTCTCTGAAAAGTTGCATATCACAGGGCTATTCGATGCAAGTTAGTTAGGATGATATCTATGAGGGTGCCCGTGTTTACAGATTTGGGGTTGTACCTGGTGGGATAATTTGATAATAACCTAATCAGTGTTTCATCTATAATTATCTTTCAAATAAAGTAATTGCCTTTCACAAAGCAATGCTATCAATCATTTTCATATTATTCTCTTCTCATTTGTTTGAAAATGTTTGACCATCACTTAACCCAACAGCGCTTAATGGTTAATCACTTAACCATTTGGTAATCCTATAGATTTTAAACTGGTTTGTCTGCTATATATGGATTTAGAGAACTACAGAAATAAAATGTGTGTTTGTAAAGTATTGTAATGCGTGCGTACTGGCGCAGAGAAGTCAGGCGCAGGAGAGCAAAGACTGTGTTCCAACGGTACAGTTTAATAATAAAAACCACAGTGAACAAAAACAATGAATAAATACAATGGGACGAAACCCTTCGCAGACATAACGTGCACAAACTCTTACAATCAACAATACCGGGCAAGGACATGTGGGGAACAGAGGGTTAAATACACAACATGTAATTCGAGACAAAACAAATGGAAAATGAAGGTGGATCGGCGATGACTAGAAGACCGGTGACGTCGTCCGAACAAGGAGAAGGACCGACTTCCGAGGAAGTCGTGACAAGTATAAACATCTAAATTATATGTATGATACATGATAACTATACATAATGTATATTGACTTTGAGGGTCCTCTGTAAGAATTTCCTCATTTTGGTGTCAACAAACAGGATCAGTGATTCCACCTGTGGAGCATCTCAGTGAAGGTCTGAGAGGGGAGACACCGGTGCTGCATTCCCTAGTGAGAAAGCGTAAGGGAATTTCCCTTCTGACCAAAAAAGGTGACGTGGATCAGACTTCTACTGAGATCGGTCCTGGGGGAAGATACCCGATATGTGAAACTCTGAGGGACATGTCTTCTGAATTCCCGTAAGTCAATTTAAATGAATTTGTATTAAACAAATACTAATAATGAAATCGAGGCGATTAATGAATAAAATGGTATCCATAGCCTTATAGAGAGAAGACTATTCACTAGTTTAATGAGAAATAATGAGAAAACTATAGCGAAGGCTTAACGGTACCATGGAAAGTCCCACTAACAGCTGTCTGTAGGCATTTATAAGATATGTCTGTGTGGTCTGCAGCCACTACAACATCACATGAGGTACACTACTGGTCAAAAGTTTTAGAACACCTACTCATTCAAGGGTTTTTCTTTTCTTTCTACATTGTATAATAATAGTGAAGACATCAAAACTATGAAATAACACATATGTGATCATGTAGTAACAAAAATGTGTTAAACAAATCCAAATATATTTCATATTTGAGATTCTTCAAATAGCCACCCTTTGCCTTGATGACAGCTTTGCACACTCTTGGCATTCTCTCGACCAGCTTCATGAGGTAGTCACCTGGAATGCATTTCAATTAACAGGTGTGCCTTCTTAAAAGTGAATTTAACACATTTGAGCCAATCAGTTGTGTTTGTCAGAAGAGAACTGGAGAAATGTAAGAGACAAAAAGAGAAGAGAGAATGTAGAAATACAAGATGCAAATTAAGGAGTGCAAGCAGCAGGAAGAACGTCAGTAAAAAAGTAGCCGAGATGAAGAAGATGAAACAAGCAGCAGTGATGACAGCAATGAGGGCAAAAAAACAGAAAATATACGAGAAAGAAAACCTCCTCGGGAATGTATCTGTTAATACACTACTCCATCCCCAATGGTGGTGGTAGCATGTTGGAAATGGATAGACCGGGGGATGTTGATGAAATTAAGGCAATAGTGGGTGAAGTCACTGACCCAGCAAAATATGCTGTAAAGTTTGAAGAAGAGGTAAAAACAATCATCTCCATGTACAACCCCTCCACCAGAGAAATTGAAGAAATACTCTGCTGTTGTTTAAAATGTAAATGGAAGGACTATAAACATGTGCGACCAGCTGGATGCAGTGTTCACCGCTATAAAGGCTGCTTTCCCTAAACATACAGACTGGCAGAACCATATCCTCTACCTGTAGATAACGTAGATAATGTTATAGATCAGCTCCCACAGAACTGGAAAACTCAGCTCCCACCAGTTTAATATCCACATTTAAATCGTAATAGTACTAATTTCAATCCATTTATTATCCAAATTTCCGTAATTTGTGTTACAGCTTAATATGTCACATCACACAACTTTCACATCCACATTCACTTAGTACTATTCCCAAACACACTCGGTAATCTCCTCATTACCCCATGTGCATCTTCAACAATTCTCTTGTCGTTACGTGCTATACATATGAATAACACCCGTTTTCAAAAATACACAATCTGTCAAATGTTTCAGAACACCTACTCATTCAAGGGTTTTAGTTTATTTTTTACTACTGTTGACTGCTTTTCCTTCACTCTGTGGTCCGACTCATCCCAAACCATCTCAATTTGGTTGAGGTCAGGGAATTGTGGAGGTCAGGTCATCTAATGCAGCACTCCATCCCTCTCCTTCTTTGTAAAATAGCCTTTACATATCCTGGAGGTGTGTTGGGTCATTGTCCTGTTGAAAAACAAATGATAGTCACACTAAGCCCAAATCAGACTTATCGTGAAGCATTTATTTGGGCTGCAATTTCTGAGGCTGGTAACTCTAATGAACTTATCCTCTGCAGCAGGTAGAGGTAACTCTGGGTCTTCCTTTCCTCTGGCGGTCCTCATGAGAGCCAGTTTCATCATAGCGCTTCATGGTTTTTGCGACTGCACTTGAAGAAACTTTCAAAGTTCTTGAAATTTTCCGAATTGACTGATCTTCGTGTCTTAAAGTAATGATGGACTGTCGTTTCTCTTTTCTTATTTGAGCTGTTCTTGCCATAATATGGACTTGGTCTTTTACCAAATAGGGCTATCTTCTGTATATCACCCCCCCCCCCCCCCCCCCCCCCCCACCCGATAGCTTTCTATCTTCTATCTTTGATCACACCTTTTGATTACACATTGAATAGATATGAAAATGATAGATTTTCTGTAAATTGTTGTGTATTGCCTTATGTGAAAACTGTAACTTACAGAACTGCAGCATATTACTTTCAGCACTTCTAAGGGCGATTTGAAATGCGTATCTTGCATTGTTTGCTATTTGGATTAACTGGTAGTTAAAATGACAAAATGTAAAAGATATCATTATGTTGTGTTTTGGTGATTAAACCAATGGTCTCTCACTGTGACCAGTTCAGTTTTGTACTAAGAGTTGTGAAAGTGTACCACTCAGCAAACCGTTTATTCACAGCTTAGCTGATGAACGCACAACTCCATTCTCGCAAGACAAGTTCGCAATACTCATCTCAGCCTCAATATACGGAGTTGAGCGTTCCTCAGCTAACACAGCTTCAAACTTCGTTCGCCGTGTAGGAACTAAAGTGGAGCTATCTCCGGAACTAAAAGTGTTCCATTTTTGTTCCCTGATTGGTTACAACTAATAACCGGACCAAACAGTTTAGCAGCCATGCATTACGTTTTTAGTTATGTTTAGTAGCTAGCTAGCTAGCTTGGTTCTTAACAACTCACTGAAATAGCACACTTCGTTTGTAAGAGGCACGACTGATATTTTTTACGAATAGAAGAACATTTATATTTAGGCTAGAAACTTGAGGCTGATTTAGCAGAGCCGGATAAATTAATCTAGCTAGCTAACGTTAGCTAGCCTAGCAAGCTGTGTTTAACTATAGCTACGTATCTGTCAAAATGATAATTGAGTGAAGATTATTAATGGACAGATCATACCTCATCAATTTGTGGATAAAATATACATATGTTATGTTCTGATATTCAGGAAGGAAGCTATTTAGTACAGCATATACAAAAAAAATATGCCAGTAGCTAGCTAACGTAGTGAATGTCTTAACGTACATATTCACTATATCATATTCATGTATAGCTATGCAGTCTTTTAATGTCACATGCTAACAACAGGTGTATTTCACAGGTCTTCTACCATAGAGAAATCCTGATTGCCAAGTCATGATTCAGGTAGAGACAGGAGTCTACATCGGGGCAGCATCTGACCTGAAAGATGCCCAGGACCTGACCAATGCTGGCATCACCCACATACTCACAGTGGACTCAGAGCAGCCAGCTTCACCTGATGGGCCATTTAGGATGAAGTATGTCTATTCCCTGGACGAGTCCTCCACAGACCTACTCAGCCACCTTGATGACTGCATACACTTCATATGTGATGCTTGCGAGGCATCAAAATCTGTCCTTGTGCATTGGTGTGTGAGGCCTATCAAATCCTGAGTTATTTAATGCATATCATGATAGCCTCACATGCATTTGACATGCAACGCTGTGTTTGTGTTTAAGCCACGTAGGGCAAAGTCGGAGTGCGGCGGTGGTGACTGCTTACTTGATGAAATGTCATAAAATGAACTTCGGCGATGCCTATGCCAAACTCCAGCAACTTAAACCTGATGTAAAGTAAGCAAAAAAAGATTTGATTTTATTATACCATTAAACTGCCGGGTCTGAATTGTTCATGTTTATTAAGGACACTTTGTTATTTAAAGGAAGTATTGTTATCTTTGTCAACTCTGTCCATTGTAAAATGTATTTAATTCATGTTTAGGATGAATGAGGGGTTTGTGGACCAGTTAGCACTATATGAGTCATTGGGTTGTGAAGTAGATGTCACCAGCCCCCAGTACAAGCAGTACAGACTCCAGAAACTCACAGAGAAATACCCAGGTATGTCCTGCTGTTTTCCTCACCTCTTCATCCTTTCTGTTATTTACATTTAGCAGATGCACATTTTTCACCTAGTCGGCTCGGGGAATCGAACCAGCACCTATTTGGTTACTGCCCAACATTCTTAACTGCTAGGCTTCTAACCTGCCACCTTTTTTTCTTTCTTCCTATTTCAGGACCACTGTCGTTTATTTCACTGTACCAGGGGATATTACTCTGTTTAACCTAATTGAAACATTCATCCATATGAATTGAATTGCTGCCAGCTCTGTTTTGTAGAGATCCTCTTAAGACCATTGTTTATCCTTGACGCAGAGCTTCAGAATGTCCCAAAGGAGTTGTTTGCAGTGGACCCTTACCTAAGCACCTGTTCTGAGGTGGTATACAGGTGTAAAAAATGTCGGTAAGGGAACTGAATGAGTGAATAAATGAAGAATACACACACCCTACGGTTTCAGATGCTGAACAGAGACTGAAGTGAGAGTGAAAAATAAAGGCTGTCAGCAAGCAACACAAATGTTCTTCATGTTCACCCTCTGTTGTTACCCCCTTCTGTCTTCCCCTTTAGACGGACACTGTTCCGCGCTTCCAGTATCCTCAGTCACACTATTGGCAAAGGACCGACTGCTTTTGCCTATAAGAAGATGAGTAACCTACCGAGTCGGGACCAGACCCAATGTACCTCCTACTTCACTGAGCCTGTCCAGTGGATGGAACAGGCCTTGTTAGGGGTGATGGATGGACAGGTAAAAATGACAATTCGCTTTCAGATGGAATAGTCGTACTTAGTTAATGCTGGCATAGAATATTCAGACATTTTTCTTCAGTTTAAGTCAGTTTTAGTCACATTGTTCAGTGTAAAATGAGAATGCATATTTATCTTGGCACAATATAACAGACTTACTGAAGCGGCTTTACTATATTTAGCAGATCAATTAATAAACAGAATTCAAACTGAATGATAGGTTTGTGGGTATGAAAACCTACAAACGAGACTCCTCGATGACCACATTTGAGAATAATTAACTTAGCATTTACTTGTTATATTCAGTGTCTTCTAAATATATATATTTTTTAAACTTGTTATTTTTTATAGATCTTGTGCCCAAAGTGTAGCTCCAAGTTGGGCTCATTCAGCTGGTGTGGGGAGCAGTGTTCCTGTGGTCAATGGGTGACTCCAGCCTTCCAGATGCATAAAAACAGAGTGGATGAAATCAAACACATCAGTATAGCCACACTCAAATCATGAAAATGTAAAAATGATTCATATCTGTAATAAATTTCTCAGAATAGCTGTCTCCATCTTTCCCTGTCTGCCATTGATGGTTCATAGATATTGTAGTTTACCTAGACTAGTTCTCCTACTTGCATATTAATTGAATGAGTAGCCCGAGGGCAATTCCAAAGTAACTGACACTGAGACTCAGATTTGTCACTTTAAAATGTATGTCAAACAAAAACCAATGATTGCAAAGTTAAACAAATCATAGAACTCTATGCACGTGGACTACGTTTAACAATTTCCACTGAACATTTTACATAAACATATTTACTTGAAAAACAGTTCAGATGCAGAGTTTGGTACCAGGACGGACGGTTTGTGCCATCATTCTGGTACTGAATTACTCTGAGTAATTTTATTTTTGTAAGATTTTCTGTTGAAAGTAGTCCTTGTGAGTGGAGATGTATGGTTTATTTAACCACGCAATCATAGTTTTTTGTTCAACATTTAAAGTGACATCTGAGTCTGTCACTGTGGAATTGCACCTAACGAGATGGTATTTATTGTTCTATATTACATGCAACTGAAGCAGATTGCACAAACTGTTGATGAGTGTTTTTTTTTTTTTTTTTGCGTTGCTCGTAACTTGTTTTGTACATAATGTTGCTGCTACCGACCGAAAAGAGCTTCTCAAATCGGCACTGGGATTGCTCACCTCAAACTGGATGTTTTTCTTCAATGAGATGGACGCAAGGGCTATACTGCTGACACCCGGCCCCGTGTTTCGCTGGAGAAGGAAACGGAGATTTCGAGGAAAAAGATCAGGGTGCCTTGTGAGGTTATTAGGGATGCTCATACCGGCTCTTTTCAGTGAGCCGGCTCGTTCGGCTCAGCTCACCAAAAAGAGCCGGCTCTTTTGGCTCCCAAACAGCTCTTTAAAAAAATATGTTTTGTAGTTTTTCAAGTCAAAGAGTTTGCGATAGTTTGACTATGATTGGTGTTAAAACAATTCTAATTAAATTATTAAATGAAATCATACTCTACTTTAACCACCATTTATTTAAAATGCATTGGTCTGTTATGAAAAAGAATGCTATTCAACATTTGTATTTAAAGTATAACTTTTTAATGTATATAAACAAGTGCATATACCTCTGGCGGCTGGCTGTGATTCGCTGCAGACCCTGACTCAGGAGTATCATTTTCGAGGCTGTCACATAGCTGAAAAGAGAGAAAAGTAACTTATTAGTTCATGTTTTGTCTACTGATACTACATTCTCATCTACTGCTCATATATATATATATATATAATACTGGATTAAATAATGATGTAGTAATAACTGCTTACTGTACCTCTCTCCACTGATCTCCACAGTGACCTGCTCAAAGGGTTCCAGGACTCTGCACACCTCCTCCATCACCTCCCATTCCTCTTGGGTCAGAGCATCAACAGGTGCATTGACAATGGCCAGGGTAAAGATGAACAAATAAAATGTTGAATTCCACCTTGTAGTGCAGTCTTGTTTAGGCCTCAGCTCAGGCATCCCCATCTGGCGTTGTGTAGACTTGAGTTTTTCAGCACCTACTGTGCTTGTGTGGAAGTATTCCACAGCTGCTTTCACTTTGTCCACAGTGGGCTTCATCACCTTCAGAGCATCTCTTACAATCAGGTTGATTGTGTGGGCAAGACATGGATGATGGGTCCATTTTTAAATTTTCATGGCTTTGGTTATGTTAGCTGCATTGCCGCTAACATAACAGACCACTTTTCTATCTACTTGCCATTCTCTGGCCACTCTCAACAGTTCCTCTGCCAAGTTCTCTGAGGTGTGTCTGTCGCTGAACTCAAAGCAGTCTAGAAGACAGCTAGACATAAAAAAAAAAAATCTTAAATGAAGTGACATGTAATCGACATGTAAGTGGCTACCCTTGATTACTAGCAGTCACTGCTGGACATCAAATGTAACCACTTCTTACATGTTGGCACCAGTGACTCGATCTATAAAAAAAGTGGTCAGATGAAGCATATGCTAAACAGGACTGTTTTGCTAGCATAGGCTGGAATATATTCCGGGATTCTTCCGATGGCATTGAGGAGTACACCATATCAGTCACTGGCTTTATCAATAAGTGCATCGAGGATTCCAACCAGAAGCCATGGATTACAGGCAACATTCGCACTGAGGTAAAGGGAAGAGCTGCCGCTTTCAAGGAGCGGGACTCTAACCCGGAAGCTTTTAAGAAATACCGCTATGACAAACCATCAAACAGGCAAAGCGTCAATACAGGACTAAGATCGAATCATACTACACTGGCTCCGACGCTCATCGGATGTGGCAGGGCTTGCAAACTATTACAGACTACAAAGGGAAGCACAGCCGAGAGCTTCCAAGTGACACAAGCCTACCAGACGAGCTAAATAACTTCTATGCTCGCTTCGAGTTAAGTAACACTGAAACATGCAAGAGAGCACCAACTGTTCCGGATGACTGTGTGATCACGCTCTCCACAGCCGATGTGAGTAAGACGTTCAAACAGGTCAACATTCACAAGGCCGCTGGGCCAGACAGATTACCTGGACGTGTACTCCGAACATGCGCTGACCAACTAGCAAGTGTCATCACTGACTTTTTCAACCTCTCCCTGTCTGAGTCTGTAATACCAACGTGTTTCAAGCAGACCGCCATAGTCCCTGTGCCCAAGAACACTAAGGTAACCTGCTTAAATGACTACCAACCCGTAGCACTCATGTCTGTAGCCATGAAATGCTTTGAAAGGCTGGTCATGGCTCACATCAACACCATTTTCCCAGAAACCCTAGACCCACTCCAATTTGCATACCGCACCAACAGATCCACAGATGATGCAATCTCTATTGCACTGCTGTTTCCCACCTGGACAAAAGGAACACCTATGTGAGAATGCTATTCATTGACTACAGCTCAGAGTTCAACACCATAGTGCCCTTAAAGCTCATCACCAAGCTAAGGACCCTGGGACTAAACACCTCCCTCTGCAGCTGGATCCTAGACTTCCTGACGGGCCGTCCCCAGGTGTTAAGGGTAGGTAACAACACATCCGCCACGCTGATCCACATCACGGGGGCCCCTCAGGGGGGCGTGCTCAGTCCCCTCCTGCACTCCCTGTTCACTCATGACTGCACGGCCAGGCACAACTCCAACACCATCATTACATTTTCTGATGACACAACAGTGGTAGGCCTGATCACCGACGACAATGAGACAGGCTATAGGGAGGAGGTCAGAGACCTGACCATGTGGTGCAAGGACAACAACTCCCTCAACGTGATCAAGACAAAGGAGATGATTGTGGACTACAGGAAAAAGAGGACCGAGCACGCCCCCATTCTCATCTATGGGGCTGTAGTGGAGAGGGTTGAGAGCTTCAAGTTCCTTGGCGTCCACATCACCAAGAAACTAACATGGTCCAAGCACACCAAGGCAGTCGTGAAGAGGGCACGACAAACCTATTCCCCCTCAGGAGACTGAGAAGATTTGGCATGGGTCCTCAGATCCTCAAATGATTTTACAGCTGTATCATCGAGAGCGTCCTGACGGGTTGCATCACTGCCTGGTATAGCAACTGCTTGGCCTCCGACCGTCAAAGACTCCAGCCACCCTAGTCATAGACTGTTCTCTCTGCTACCGCACCTATGTGACAAATAACATTTCATTTGATTTGAAATAAGTATTTCTCTTTCAGAATACCTTTCTCTATATTTCTGTCTGTCTTATCAGTATTTCTGCTGCTTACATTATTCATTGGAATTATTATTATTAGCATTTTATGCCCCCCATATCATAATGCATTGGCATTTTGAAGAAGCAGATCTCCAGACATGTACTGTAGATGTTTGCCTCAGTGTGCGGCTACTAGTTCAAATAACCTTTATCACTAGCAGGCGAGACCGGCTGGGAACTGTCTTGTTTTGTAAATGTCCCATCGCGGTTTCCGTACTAATAGCAGGACGTGTATTTATTTATTTATTTATTTATGGTATTTATAGTGGAGAGTTGACGGCAAACTAGGAAATGTGAACACTTTGTTGTGACTCTTTTGACAATTTCTAACATTAGAAATGGCAGCGTTACCTTTGGATTTAGACAGTCATCCACAATATGGGCTATTTGACAGCGATTTAGCCGATATTTGCATTGATCATGATGGCGAATGGGGTAAGTGCGATTCTTATTATATAATAATAGCTGTTTTGTAAACACAACGTGCAACTTCATTGACTGTCTGGATATATTGAATATAACATAAGTTTTAATGCTCAGGGGCAGCAGTACTTGTTTTGACTGAGTGTCAATAAGCAACTTTCCCCCTTACTGTATTTTTTTATGTATTGATGCTACTTTGGAAACTCACTGGTCTCTTGCAACATTTTTACAGGCGTAATGTATTAGAATAGATACGTTGGATTCTTTCACTGATCTGTTCCCGCTTGCAACATTGTTACAGACATCAACCTGTTTAAAGAACTTGAAAACCTAAGTGATGCAGAAGAACTGCTTCAAGAATTTGAGTTCACACCACCTAATGAAACAACACTGCAACAAGAGGTATTACACCACATTACCCCGCTATTTAATGCTATGTGTTATTATCCTACTAGGCTACATCTAAAATTGTTGGTAATAGTAGCTGCCTAACCTACAGTCAATCTTAGTGACTGAAAGTGACAGCTAACAGACTGCATGTTTCTTAGGTGAATGACATTAATCTGTTACAATGGAGATCTTTCGCCAGTGGAGATACTGACGGTTGCTGCACAGGTAAAAATCACCAGGATTGCATCACTTTCAGTTTAACTATAACAGCTAAGCCAAGGCAAAGTAGGCTGAGTGTAGCCAACCGTCAGAAACACTACTAGAACCCTGTGTCTTCCTGGTAATAGATTCAAATCTCATACAGGAAACACACACCCACACTGTAAAGGGGATTTTCCGGTGAATAGAAAGGAGAGGGAACACTAAAATAACACATCCTAGATCTGAATGAATGAAATATTCTTATTAAATACTTTTTTCTTTCTTTACATAGTTGAATGTGCTGACAACAATATCACACAAAATTGATCAATGGAAATCAAATTTATCAACCCATGTAGGTCTGGATTTGGAGTCACACTCAAAATTAAAGTGGAAAACCACACTACAGGTTGATCCAACTTTGATGTAATGTCCTTAAAACAAGTCAAAATGAGGCTCAGGAGTGTGTGTGGCCTCCACATGCCTGTATGACCTCCCTACAACGCCTGGGCATGCTCCTGATGAGGTGGCGGATGGTCTCCTGAGGGATATCCTCCCAGACCTGGACTAAAGCATCCGCCAACTCCTGGACAGTCTGTGGTGCAACGTGGCAAGAGGAACAGCTGGTGGATGGAGCGAGACATGCTGTCCCAGATGTGCTCAATTGGATTCAGGTCTGGGGAACGGGCGGGCCAGTCCATAGCATCAATGCCTTCCTCTTGCAGGAACTGCTGACACACTCCAGCCACATGAGGTCTAGCATTGTCTTGCATTAGGAGGAACCCAGGGCCAACCGCACCAGCATATGGTCTCACAAGGGGTCTGAGGATCTCATCTTGGTACCTAATGGCAGTCAGGCTACCTCTGGCAAGCACATGGAGGGCTGTGCGGCCTCCGAAAGAAATGCCACCCCACACCATGACTGACCCACCGCCAAACCGGTCATGCTGGAGGATGTTGCAGGCAGCAGAACGTTCTCCACGGCGTCTCCAGACTGTCATGTCTGTCACATGTGCTGGCCTGTCTCCTGGTCGCCCCTCCATGCTCTGGACACTACGCTGACAGACATAGCAAACCTTCCTGCCACAGCTCGCATTGATGTGCCATCCTGGATGAGCTGCACTACATGAGCCACTTGTGTGGGTTGTAGACTCCGTCTCATGCTACCACTAGAGTGAAAGCACCGCCAGCATTCAAAAGTGACCAAAACATCAGCCAGGAAGCATAGGAAATGAGAAGTGGTCTGGTCACCACCTGCAGAACCACTCCTTTATTGGGGGTGTCTTGCTAATTGCCTATAATTTCCACCTGTTGTCTATTCCATTTGCAAAACAGCATGTGAAATGTATTGTCAATCAGTGTTGCTTCCTAAGTGGACAGTTTGATTTCACAGAAGTGTGATTGACTTGGAGTTACATTGTGTTATTTAAGTGTTCCCTTTATTTTTTTGAGCAGTGTATAACTCAAACAATCTATCCGGTTTATAGTAAGATTTCAGGGAGAACACATCCAGAGCCGAAGCAAAGAAAATGTCTCTGAGAAGGCCCTGATATATTAATCACACTGCACCAAATGTTCTGTAAACACCAGCCTGAGAGGCTTGTAGGAAGTCACAATATAGGCTGCTACAGAATCACACAGTGTCATAGATGCAGGTAACTGCCTAAATAAATGAAACACCTGAGTAAATGAGGGATACAAAGTATATTGAAGGAAGGTGTGGTTCCTGAGGTAATTAAGCAATTAACATCCCATCATGCATAAAAATGCTCAGTTGCCCATTATTTTGGCTACAAGACTAGAAGTAGAGATCTCAGTGACTTTGAAAGAAGTGTCTCAAAGGACCATAGGGTGTTTAAAGTGTGTGTGTGTGTGTGTGTGTGTGTGTGTGTGTGTGTGTGTGTGTGTGTGTGTGTGTGTGTGTGTGTGTGTGTGTGTGTGTGGTGCAATCGCCAGATCTCAACCCAACTGAACACTTATGGGAGATTCTGGAGTGGCACCTGAGACAGCATTTTCCACCACCACCAACAAAACACCAAATTATGGAATTTCTCACCAAAGAATGGCGTCACATCCCTCCAGTAGAGTTCCAGACACTTGTAGAATCTAGGCGAAGGCGCATTGAAGCTGTCCTGGTGGCTCGTGGAGACCCAACGCCCTATTAAGACACGTTATGTTACCTGTATGTTATGAGTGTGTCCTCAAATCCAGTCTGGCATCAAACTTTAACCATAACATTCAACACTGGCAGACATTTAATACTGGCAGACATTTAATATTGGCAGTTAAACAGGAACATCAGTACTTGCAACAGATAATTATAGAAAACTACTTAAATAAATATGATACTTAGACATACATTTTAAAGTCACAGTTAACCCTGTGTTGTTCACTGAGCAGTATCCGGTACCACACATCAACAACCTTTTCGTGGGTTTAGCTGGGGTCAAAAGTTCAGGACATTGACCTCTGCCAAGCCTATTTGCAGATGCATGTGGATGAAAGTCAATGGAGCTGCTGACAGCTGTGACACATAGTTGGCTCTCCAGGTTCTGTCGTCTACCGTTTGGAATCCCAAGTGCACCAGCACTGTTCCAGAGGACGATAGATCAGATCTTGAGTGGGATTCGTTCACTTGCTGCAAGCAGAATGCAAAGGGGGGCTTTGTTGTTGTCAGCACACACCTAGGACATCAAGTACCGCAAGTCTGCACTGCAGAACTGCACTGCAATGCAGAATGCAGATGTACTTTCCAGGTTACCACAACCTGTGGTCAAGCTAGAGTCACACCAAGTGGACATATTCTACTTCAGACAAGTGGAAAACACACCAGTCACTTCAACACAAGTGCGGAGAAACACCAGAAATGACCCGGTGTTACCTGAAGTGATGGACATTATCATCAAAGTTAAAGTTGCAGGAGTTGCTACGGAACTGAAACCTTACCTTTCCAGGACAACTGAGCTGTCAGTACAGTCCGGTTGTCTGCTGTGACGGAGGAGAGTTATCATTCCACCATCGCTGTGGAAACCAGTGTTCTATCAGCTACACTCAGGTCATTGTGGTTTGCAAGAATGAAATCACACAAGCTACTTCTGGTGGCCTGGATTGGATGGAAGCATTGAGGTGAAAGCGAAAATATGTTCCTCATGTCAGAAGGTTCACAAGGTACCTTAACTTGCACCTCTTCATCTGTGGGATTGGCCGGAGGAGGCATGGCAATGCATACACATAGAATTCGCAGGTTCATTCGAAGACTATGCTTCTTGTGGACGTGGATGCTCATAGCAAGTGGCCAGAGGTTGCCATCATGAGATTTTTTTATTTTTTATTATATTTTTTACTTTCTCCCCAATTTCATGATATACTGTCTTGTCCCATCGCTGCAACTCCCGTACAGACTCAGGAGAGGCGAATCTCGAGAGCCATGTGTCCTCCACTGCTTCTTGACACACTACTCGCTTAACCCGGAAGCCAGCCGCACCAATGCGTCGGAGGAAACACAGTACAACTGGCGACCAAAGTCAGCGTGCATGCACCCTGGCTGCCACAAGGAGTCGCTAGAGGGGGATGGGACAAGGACATCCTGGCCGGCCCAACTCTTCCCTAACAATTGTCGCAGGTCGCGGCCGGCTGCTACATAGCCTGGGATCGAATCTGGGTCTGTAGTGATGCCTCTAGCACTGTGATGCCGTGCCTTATACCGCTGCGCCACTCGTGTGGCCCACCATCATGAGATCTACTAGGGCAGAGAAGACAATCGAGAAGCTTGGAGAAGTGTTTAGACGGTTCGGATCGCCACTCCAACTCGTTAGCGACAACGGACCGCAGCTCCTGTCCCAAGAAAGTGCCACGTTCCCACAGGTGAATGGCGAACTCAAGAGTGGTCCAGAACTCTGACTCTGTGACACCCTGACCCAGTAGTCGCCGCCTAGGGGCTCACAGTCATCTTCTCAGGAATGCTGTTCATAATGGGAACAATTTATGTAAGAGGGGAGGAGATGTGGCGTATTGGGGTTGTGCCGCAGAGCATCATGGGGGTTGTGTGTTAAGAACTGCACGTTGTAGATAAATGGTTGGACTGATTCCTGTCTCCCGTCTCATCGTTATTGAATTGTTATAAAGATGTGGTTATGAAACCCACAAGACGTAACAGTTATGTACTGTTTCCCTCCCCCAAGGGAATGCGTTTGTCTGCATCTACCCGCACATACTGTACCAATTTTTTATATGATATCTGACTAACATAATCAATTGGGCTCTCCGGTCGCTAATTTGTCCATGATTACTACAAGTTTAGATACCTGGCTAGATTAATTTAGCAATCTAAAAAATGTTAGCTGACATGGGCTATTTGAGTGACTGTCAGTGACTGACATAACAGCAGAAAAATGTAAAACCAACAGTTTTTTGTGTGTGGAGCCCATCCCTGCCTTACAAAAGGGCCCATCCCTGCCCTAGTCAGTAGACATTAGGCGTGGGAAGGCTGCACCTGTGAGGCCCAAAGACTGTGTTGTAAGGTCAATCACACAGGACGTGAAAGAGGATCGGCAATGTGATGCCCCTGCTTGTCAATTGAATTGAGTTCTAATTGTTTTGTTGGCAGATGTAGGAGTGCCTCGGTCCTCCCTATCATCTGGATCTGCGGTTAGTGATACCTCCTCACTGTCACCACTATCCCTGAAAGTAAGATTTCAATTCGCTCAACACTCTCCCCCTATGTGTAAATAGTAGGCTAAGTACTGACTACTCTCACTAACTTCTGTCTTGTCCCTGCCGATGCGTACCAGCAGGAAGATGATGTGTCTATGCAGCCTTTACCGACTACGTTGTCTCCTGAAAAGAAAATACACAAGCGAGTCAGCCCATCTCCCAGAGGTGAAACGTCTCTTCCACAATATGGTGGATATTTATTATTCCAAAAAATAATTGAAAGTGTCTGATTTGTTGTATCATAGTTCACCCCTGTATTAACCAGGGGGCTCCCGAGTGGCGCAGTGGTCTAAGGCACTGCATCTCAGTGCAAGAGGCGACACTACAGTCCCTGGTTCAAATCCAGGCTGAATCACATCTGGCTGTGATTGGGAGTCCCATAGGGCGGCGCACAATTGGCCCAGCGTCGTCCGGGTTTGGCCGGGGTAGGCTGTCATTGTAAATAAAAATGTGTTTTTAACTGACTTGCCTAGTTAAATAATGTTTAAAAAAATATATATATACAAAAACACTTATTCTCCTACTCTTTTCCCACCAGCCAAGCGACCCGCCCACCCAAACCAGAGGGTGTCCATTCAGCCCAAACTTCCCCCCTCTGTCCTCCTCACCCAACCCTTGGCCCCTCTTCTCAAAACCAGGGCCATTGTCATCCAGCCCGTTGGCCTGCAGACTGTGGTCTCAGTGATCAAGGATCCACCGCACGTGACTGTGCATGCTACTGTACCCTCTACTGGTGAGAGTCTGAACTTTCAGACTTTAACTTTACTCTTGTGTTATCTTACAATGAAATAATATTTTGTATGTCTACTATTATTTGGAGGGGTTTGAATAGTGTTCTGCACAGTTTTGTTGTGACGAATGCCCCTTTATATTGGTGGGTCTTATTCACTGAAGTAATTCAGGTTATATGGCTTCCTCGGGGGGGGGGGGGGGGGGTACTATGTTAGTCACATGCAATATCTCAGACCCCACTGGCCCGATTTTGACTAAACTTGGGTGAATGATGCGTCTTGCTATAGTAATCATCTGGAATTCCAAACTTTGAACAAGCATATCTCTTACCCCGTTTGAGCTACCGTTATGTAATGTTGCACATAAATGCATTTTTTCATGACAGAAAGGTTCCCCATAAGGACCTATAAACTCTGCCGCAAATTAGATTTTGAATCATTTGTAGGGGTTGACGGGTTTACTGTTGCCTTGTTACAGTACATAATGGTATTTGCAAGGTAATGAAAAGCTGAAACAACCTGTGAACAAAATGAAAAATAGAATGTGTATTTGTAACTCCTGTGACTGCACCTGTTGTTATTGACCACAAGGTGTCCTCAAAACAGTGGCTGCTGTGCAAAGAAAGCTACTGGCTTCTCCTCAAATGTAACCTAAAGTAGCAGCAAAATAAACGCCTGAAACTTGATCCCCTACATACAAGAACAAAAAAAAACATTGGGGGAGGTTATCTTCTGCACTGTTCAACCAATCCAGTAAATGTAGAGGAGTTAAGATGGAGTTTTGCTTTTTTAACATCCAAAAGCGGAAGTTATGTCACAGGCTCTCTTTCTATTTCCTCTGAATTCGGATCATCCGGTTGTTAGGGACTCAGCCAAGACTACCTCAAATGTAACACAATGTCCAGTGTATGACCAGTGCATACCATGCAGGATTCTAAAAACCACTGTAGAAATATTGTTGTTTTAAAACGTATATTTCATGAACGTCAGCACAGAGCACACTCATATCAACTACACCCGTCATAACCTCTCATTTATATACCAATGATCAAACAGATACAGTACATCCATCTGAGGCTGCGTTTACACAGGCAACCCAATTCTGATATTTTTTCAACTAATTGGTCTTTTGACCAATCAGATCTGCTATTTTGTCTATAATTCTCTCTTGAGTTCTCTCTGAGGCAGCAGGGTCATGGCCCATTAGTCGCCAGACTAAAAGCCTTTAACCTCAGTAGGATCTTAGGTCTACTTGTATTATTACAGTGTAATTAGCATGGGAGGGTTTTCCTCTGCAGGCCCCTAATACACTACATTAGACTTCAGGAGGCCCAGGGATTTGAAGGTGACTGGCAGGGCTTTGAAGGTGACTGTGACAGGGATTTGAAGGTGACTGGCAGGGCTTTGAAGATGACTGTGACAGGGCTTTGAAGGGGACTGTGGCAGGGCTTTGGAGGGGACTGTGGCAGGGCTTTGAAGGGGACTGTGACAGGGCTTTGAAGGGAACTGTGTTAGGGCTTTGAAGGGGACTGTGACAGGGCTTTGAAGGGGACTGTGACAGGGCTTTGAAGGTGACTGTGACAGGGCTTTGAAGGGGACTGTGACAGGGCTTTGAAGGTGACTGTGACAGGGCTTTGAAGGGGACTGTGACAGGGCTTTGAAGGGGACTGTGACAGGGCTTTGAAGGGGACTGTGACAGGGCTTTATATGTTTGATAATGGATCCTTGGAGGACTGCTGAAGGTGTCTGCGGGAGGGACAGGCTCTCAGCACTAAACAAGAGTCTGACTCTGGGCAGGGAGTGGGATGGATCTGTTTTTCTGTCCCCGTCAGTATCCCATACAGGTGACCTGACATCCTTAGTGATCGCGGATGAGAAAAAAAGACTACAGTCTGGATTAGAAAGAAAACAAATTCTATCTGAACCCAGGATTGATCAGTGAGATGAACATTGTGAAGAGCTATTGTACATGTTCCTCAACTCTAAGGATGCTGGCTACTCTGACTGTTCAGTCAGTTATGTTACAGTGATGTAGACTGACTGTATTCAATTAGTTATGTTACAGTGATGTACGCTGAGTGAAGGACACCCCAGAGGGACATAGGATGATCTTTAGCCAACTCTTCTGACTCTGTTATGCCTCATGAATTATTCAGAGATGGCTAACATCCAGGTTTAGGACAAGGCTAAAACAGACAGAAGGGTTGACCTCTTTCTTAACTGTATCTGGTCTTTGTCAGCAGCAGTTCCCACGATGCATCTCCAGCCGAGACTGTTGATTGGACCCCAGATCACTTCCCCAGCCCCTCCCGTTCTCGCTGTTACCAACCAGGTGTTCACCATGCCAATTGTACCCCATCATGTTACCATGGGGACCACTGCTGTTTCTGGCCCCACCCATCCCATGGCAATGACCTATCACAACACAGCTGTGGACACTGAGGTATGTTTGAAATGCATTTGACCTCCGTATAGCGTGTCTGCTTTCCCTCTTGACCTTTTTGGAGAAGAGCCTTCAGCATTGTGTTCTGTCTTATTCCATTATTTATTCCCTCAGATTAAAGGCACACAGTGCGGAAACATCTAGCCTAAAGTAACATCTTACCCCAGTCTTCTTAGGTGCTCAATCTCACAAAAATAGAGGACATGCTGGGGTCTGCCCAGTGTCCATCCAGACATCTGGAGAGAGGTGGGAGGAGTGGAGGTGGTTGGTATTTAGGAGGGCAAGGCATCTTTAAAACCAATAGGCCCTGAGGGTGGTCAGACAGACAGAAATTGAGCACCTGTCTTTTTACTGTGGTAACACTTACCTGGGGGAGTGTCTCACGGATGGAACATTTAGGGGGTAGAGGGGTGGGGTCGGTCCTTATGTGTTTGCTAAGTTCAATATTTATAAGATTTATGTTTTGCAGCTTATAATATGTGTTGAGAAGAGACAAGTTATTGTCATAACAAAACGCTGCTTGGATCTTTAATTTAAAGACCATTGTTCCCTTCAGTCTCAACATACAGTGCCTTGCAAAAGTATTCACCCCCTTGGCATTTTTCTATTTTGTTGCATTACAACCTCTAATTTAAATGGATTTTTATTTGGATTTCATATAATGGACATACACAAAATAGTCCAAATTGATGAAGGTCAGGGACAACGTTGTGGATGTCACGGTCTTCCTCCTCTTCATCTGAAGAGGAGAGGCGAGAAGGATCAGAGGACCAAAATGCGGCGTGGTAAGTGTCCATGTTGAGTGTTTAATTAAAGAAAGAACTGAACACTGGATACAAACAATAAACAAATAAAGACTGTGAAGCTATCCTAAGGACTGTGCTGACACAAGCAACTAACATAGACAATCACCCACAAACAAACAGTGCAACCCAGGCTACCTAAGTATGATCCTCAATCAGAGACAACTAATGACACCTGCCTCTGATTGAGAACCATACTAGGCCGAAACATAGAAATCCCCAAATCATAGAAAATCAAACATAGACTGCCCACCCAACTCACACCCTGACCATACTAACTAAATACAAAAACAAAGGAAATAAAGGTCAGAACGTGACAGTGGAGAAGTACAGATCAGGGTTGCGTTATAAAAAAATATCAGAAACTTTGAACATCCCACCGAGCACCATTAAATCCATTATAAAAAAATGGAAAGAATATGGCACCACAACAAACCTGCCAAGAGAGGGCCGCCCACCAAAACTCACAGACCAGGCAAGGAGGGCATTAAACAGAGAGGCAACAAAGAGACCAAAGATAACCCTGAAGGAGCTGAAAAGCTCCACAGTGGAGATTGGAGTATCTGTCCATAGGACCACTTTAAGCTGTACACTCCACAGAGCTGGGCTTTACGGAAGAATGGTCAGAAAAACATAAGCAAATGTGTTTGGTGTTCACCAAAAGGCATGTGGGAGACTCCCCAAACATATGGAAGAAGGTACTCTGGTTAGATGAGACAAATTTAGCTTTTTGGCCATCAAGGAAAATGCTATGTCTGGTGCAAACACAACACCTCTCATCACCACGAGAACAGCAGATAGCCTAGTGGTGAAAGCATTGGACTAGTAACCGAAAGGTTGCAAGATCGAATCCCCGAGCTGACAAGGTAAACATCTGTCATCCTGCCTCTGAACAAGGCAATTAACCCACTGTTCCAAAGCCGTCATTGAAAATAAGGATTTGTTCTTAACTGACTTGCCTAGTTAAATAAAGGTACAAAAAAACCGCCACAGTGAAGCATGTTAGTGGCAGCATCATGTTATGGGGATATTTTTCATCATCAGGGACTGGGAAACTGGTCAGAATTGAAAGAATGATGGTGCTAAATCATCTGAAATTCTTAAGGGAAACCTGTTTCAGTCTTCTAGAGATTTGAGACTGGGACATAGCAACCTGCTAAAGCAACACTCGAGTGGTTTAAAGGGAAACATGGAATGGCCTAGTCAAAGCACAGACCTCAATCCAATTGTGAATTTGTGGTATGACTTAAAGATTGCTGTACACAGCAGAATCCATCCAACTTGAAGGAGCTGGAGCAGTTTTGCCTTGAAGAATGGCCAAAAATCCCATTGGCTGGATGTGCCAAGCTTATAGAGACAAATCCCAAGAGACTTGCAGCTGTAATTGTTGCAAAAAGTGTCTCTACAAAGTATTGACTTTGGGGGGAGGTGGATAGTTATGCACGCTCAAGTCTTCAGTTTTTTTGTCTTATTGCTTGTTTGTTTCACAATAAAACATATTTTGCATCTTCATAGTGGTAGGCATGTTGTGAAAATCAACTGATACAAACCCCCTAAAATCAAATTTAATTCCAGGTTGTAAGGCAACAAAATAAGAAAAATGCCAAGGGTGTGAATACTTTCGCAAGCCACCGTAGACTTGATCTGAAGCCATACTTGTGATTTTGCTATTCATTGTAAATGTTTGTAGGCCTTTGTAGCAAAACTGTATTTATGATCATATGTTATCAATTCATGCTTTTTACATGCTATATTTATATCTGTAAATCAGCCAATGACATCAAGGCACACCCAGCCATAACTACAGACACCTGTGTGTCCTTCCAAACTATATAAACTAGTGACCCGCAGTGTTAGTCATTATAGCCTGATGAAGACAGCTTGGCAGTCATTATAGCCTGATGAAGACAGCTTGTCTGTCATCATAGCCTGATGAAGACAGCTTGGCTGTTATTCTAACCTATTGAAGACACCTTGGCTGTCATTATAGCCTGATGAAGACAGCTTGGCTGTCATTATAGCCTGATGAAGACAGCTTGGCTGCCATTATAGCCTGATGAAGACAGCTTGGCTGCCATTATAACCTGATGAAGACAGCTTGGCTGCCATTATAACCTGATGAAGACAGCTTGGCTGCCCTTATAATCTGATGAAGACAGCTTGGCTGCCATTATAACCTGATGAAGACAGCTTGGCTGTCACTAAAGCCCGATGAAGACAGCTTGGCTGTCACTAAAGCCTGATGAAGACAGCTTGGCTGTCACTAAAGCCTGATGAAGACAGCTTGGCTGTCACTAAAGCCTGATGAAGACAGTTTGGCTGTCATTATACCCTGATGAAGACAGCTTGGCTGTCATTGTAGGCTGATGAAGACCGCTTGGCTGTCATTGAAGCCTGATGAAGACAGCTTGGCTGTCATTGTAGCACAATGAAGACAGCTTGGCTGCCATTGTAGCATGATGAAGACAGCTTGGCTGTCATTGTAACCTGATGAAGACAGCTTGGCTGCCATTATAACCTGATGAAGACAGCTTGGCTGTCACTAAATTCTGATGAAGACAGCTTGGCTGTCACTAAAGCCTGATGAAGACAGCTTGGCTGTCACTAAAGCCTGATGAAGACAGCTTGGCTGTCACTAAAGCCTGATGAAGATAGCTTGGCTGTCATTGTAGCCTGATGAAGACAGCTTGGCTGTTATTATAGCTCGATGAAGACAGCTGGGCTGTCATTAGAACCTGGTGAAGATGGCTTGGCTGTCATTACAACCTGGTGAAGACAGCTTGGCTGTTATTATAGCTCGATGAAGACAGCTTGGCTGCCATTATAACCTGATGAAGACAGCTTGGCTGCCTTTATAATCAGATGAAGACAGCTTGGCTGCCATTATAACCTGATGAAGACAGCTTGGCTGCCATTATAACCTGATGAAGACAGCTTGGCTGCCATTATAACCTGACGAAGACAGCTTGGCTGTCACTAAAGCCTGATGAAGACAGCTTGGCTGTCACTAAAGCCTGATGAAGACAGCTTGGCTGTCACTAAAGCCTGATGAAGACAGCTTGGCTGTCACTAAAGCCTGATGAAGACAGCTTGGCTGTCATTATACCCTGATGAAGACAGCTTGGCTGTCATTATAGCCTGATGAAGACAGCTTGGCTGTCATTGTAGCCTGATGAAGACAGCTTGGCTGTCATTGTAGCCTGATGAAGACAGCTTGGCTGTCATTGTAGCCTGATGAAGACAGCTTGGCTGTCATTGTAGCCTGATGAAGACAGCTTGGCTGTCATTGTAACCTGATGAAGACAGCTTGGCTGTCACTAAAGCCTGATGAAGACAGCTTGGCTGTCACTAAAGCCTGATGAAGACAGCCTGGCTGTCATTATACCCTGATGAAGACAGCTTGGCTGTCATTATACCCTGATGAAGACAGCTTGGCTGTCATTGTAACCTGATGAAGACAGCTGGGCTGTCATTGAGCCAGGTGAAGATGGCTTGGCTGTCATTACAACTTGGTGAAGACAGCTTGGCTGTTATTATAGCTCGATGAAGACAGCTGGGCTGTCATTAGAACCAGGTGAAGATGGCTGGGCTGTCATTACAACCTGGTGAAGACAGCTTGGCTGTCATTATAGCCTGATGAAGACAGCTTGGCTGTCATTATAGCCTGATGAAGACAGCTTGGCTGTCATTATAGCCTGATGAAGACAGCTTGGCTGCCATTATAGCCTGATGAAGACAGCTTGGCTGCCATTATAGCCTGATGAAGACAGCTTGGCTGTCACTGTAACCTGATGAAGACAGCTTGGCTGTCATTAGAGCCAGATGAAGATGGCTTGGCTGTCATTACAACCTGGTGAAGACAGCTTGGCTGTTATTATAGCCTGAAGAAGACAGCTTGACTGCCATTATAATCTGATGAAGACACATTGGCTGTCATTAAAGCCTGATGAAGACAGCTTGGCTGTCATTATAATCTGATGAAGACACATTGGCTGTCATTAAAGCCTGATGAAGACAGCTTGGCTGTCATTATAACCTGATGAAGACAGCTTGGCTGTCATTATAGCCTGATGAAGACAGCATGGCTGCCATTATAACCTGATGAAGACAGCTTGGCCGTCATTATAACCTGATGAAGACAGCTTGGCTGTCACTAAAGCCTGATGAAGACAGCTTGGCTGTCATTATAATCTGATGAAGACACCTTGGCTGTCATTAAAGCCTGATGAAGACAGCTTGGCTGTCATTATAACCTGATGAATACAGCTTGGCTGTCATTATAACCTGATGAAGACAGCTTGGCTGTCATTATAATCTGATGAAGACACCTTGGCTATCATTAAAGCCTGATGAAGACAGCTTGGCTGTCATTATAACCTGATGAAGACAGCTTGGCTGTCATTATAACCTGATGAAGACAGCTTGGCTGTCATTATAATCTGATGAAGACACCTTGGCTGTCATTAAAGCCTGATGAAGACAGCTTGGCTGTCATTATAGCTTGATGAAGACAGCTTGGCTGTCATTATAGCTTGATGAAGACATCTTGGCTGTCATTAAAGCCTGATGAAGACAGCTTGGCTGTCATTATAGCTTGATGAAGACAGCTTAGCTGTCCACACGTAGGTATCCAATTATTGCATCTGAGCTACTAGAGTGTGAGGCTCTCCTTTTCTTTTTCGAGGAGAGAAGAGAAACATCTAGAACATTGTTTTTTCGTAACGCAAAACATGTAGCTGTCTCGTTACACAACTGGGATATTTCAGTGTGTTCTTGAAGTGGTCCCTAAAGTGGAGATATGTTTTGATTTGGCCTGTTGGCATGTGTGTCATCATCGTAGAGTAAATGTTAGTATTACTGTGGACACCTTGCGCTGGTAGGCATTGTATCATACATAGTAACCCATGTTTGGATTATTCAAGCAACCCAACTGGCTGGGTCAAAATAACCCAGCATGTCTTCTGTTCACTATTTAACCTGTGCTGGGTTAGAGTTTAAGAAATCCCTCTTCATCAGAGTCTACTTAACCATTCCAACACTTGGTACAAATAGTATTTAAAATAATTGTAAATACTTTAAATGGGTTTGATTGAGCTTGTGTTGTGCAATGGGACCAATAGAACAGATACAAAACTGCAAATCCCATCCATCTGGCAGCCACGCCCTGACCTTAGAGATCCTTATTTATTCTCTATGTTTGGTTGGGTCAGGGTGTAACTCGGGTGGGAAAATCTATGTTTTCTATTTCTTTGTTGTTTTGCAGAGTGTGGTTCCCAATCAGAGGCAGCTGTCTTTCGTTGTCTCTGATTGGGGATCATATTTAAGTTGTGATTTTCCGTTTGGGTTTTGTGGGGTGTTATTTTCTGTTTAGTGTCTTTGCATGATGGAACTGTTCGCGTTTGTTTTGTTTTTTTTTTTTGGGGGGGGGGGGGGAGTTGTTACTTTTGTTTGAGTGTTTCTTGAAAATAAGTATCATGAACACTTTCCACGCTACGCTTTGGTCCACTCTTCCCGCTGAAACAAACGGTACAAGTATTTGACAGATTTTAAATAGTTGCACTCAGGTCTGCATAGAAAAGCCCCTTCACTTTACGTAACCATTCCAACAAGGTGACATAAGGACAGCTGGAGCGACTGGTTTATTTAGCCTTGTCTTGAAGGAATAATAACACATAACGGTTGATCATTGTTTAGGACCATATGTAGCACTGTGTTACGTGCAATACTATTATTGGACTTTTCTCAAATTGAAGAGAGTGGAGTGGATAAGCCAACATTAGAAGAATAAAAATATTATCTTATTGTTTTGAGGCAGAGGTTTCTCCAATAAAATCTCTTTTAATTAATGCTACGCTATTTGGGTTTTACTGTGGTAGAGCTTGGCAAAAACATTTGACACAGTAGCCCTAGTAATAAATGTAGAGTTGTGTTGGCTCAGTCAGTTTGTTAACAGCTTGTAATCAGTTCTAGAAGTTTACTACTTTTTCAAACTTTGCTGGAAAAATATGAAATTGAAATATTGATATGGTAGCCCGACATAAAACAGTCAACAAAGAAAACATAATTTCATAATTATTTCCTACTTTCTCAATATGACAGTGCTATTTTCAGGCTGCATCATGACCTTGGCTGAACTCTTAGACAACCTCAGAAAATGTTATTACTTTAGTCTCTAATTGCAGTGAAAGTGTTTTTTTTCCGCCTCGATATCTAAGAGCTATACACTATAAAAACAAATGGTTCTATATAGTGCCAAAATAAGGGTTCTTTGGCTCGTAACGATATAATCCTTTTTTGAAGGTTCTACAAAGAACCATGCTCATACGGTTCTAAATGGAACCTTTGTGGTGCTATTAAGAACCCTTTCCTAAGGTTCTATAAATTACTATTTAAAAAAAGGTTCCATATAGCACCAAAAAGGGTTTGAATGGCTCTTTATAGAACCTTTATTGAAAATTTAATCAAAGGTTCTACAAGGAACCTTTTGAAGAACCATACAGGGTTATTTTTTTTTGGTCAGATATATTATATGGTTAAGTGTGCTAGCTCTCTCTACACAGCTCTCAATTGACAAGATACCATCACTGGCCATAAGTAAGTAACGAGCAGGAAGTAAGTAAGTAACGAGGTGCGAGCAGGAATGAGTCCTGTTTCTGTACCGTGAGACAGCTTGATGTAGACCACCTGGACAGGACGCTAGTCTATCGCAGAGCTAAGCATAGTACCAGGTCTCATTTGTACAGTTTTTGGTATGACTCAGCCAAGGATTGAACTCCTAACCTTCCAATCTCAGGGCAGACATTCTAACCACAAGGTCACTGTGGTTAGAATGTGATGGCATAACACAACAGATTAGATCAACTGGAATGGCAATCTCACTCACGGTTGCACAAAAAGAGCTGTGAGCAAACCACCCCCCATAAAATTCTGTTTGATTCCAGAACTTCTTTGAGTCTCTGTGTTAGAAGCATTAGCCATCTCCAAAGCTTCATTACTGTGATGGCAACAATTTAGTGCTGGGAAGTTTCTTTGAAAGATAAGCATTTTGCTGTGTCATGTGGCTTGTCACCTTTCTAGAAGACAAGGATGGCTTGTGTGTGGGTGTGCCTGTGTGTGGGTGTGCCTGTGTGTGGGTGTGCCTGGGTGTGTGTGGGTGTGCATCCGCATATGTGAGGAAGTTGTTTGTTTACGATAACGGACCAACCATCAGGCCAGGGAGAAGAGGTCATAGTCTTCCTTGTCCAGTCCCAGGGGACTGACGTCTGGCTGGTAATGAATTATGTTTGACCTTTAACCCCCGTGGGAACCTTAGCAGGGCATAGTGTCTGAAAGGACTTTCAAAAGACCCAATCTGTCTGTTCCCAAGGGCGGAGGAGGCCCATAGGATGATGGGTGATTTATCTTTCTGTCAAACCAAAGAGGAGATAAAACAATCATGGACATCACTGGTAAAACATGACAGTGGCTTCTGGCTTTGCCTCGTACCTAATAACACCCCTTAGCACTGATATATTCACAGCCAATCATAGACTTTCACAGACTTTTTCTGTTACTTATCCTATCACACATGACTGCATGGCATAGTTTTAGAGCTATTCAGTAATCTGTTTTAGCCTCGTAAATACCAGACTGATTACCCCTGCTTGCCAGATTAGGCAGCTTGCGATGCTAAATCTATGTAGGACCAATGTAGTTTTACCACTCTCAATTCCGGTGGACTCTTACCAACCATTTGTTGTAGACTGGTAACAGCTACTGAACAGTGATTATTTTGAACTCCATTATGCAGTCTGACTGTATGTCGAGTAGGTTGACGTTAAGGATCATGAGTCTTGTCCTGGAGGAAGAATTTAGCGATTTCCCTATAGATACAGTTGAAGTCGGAAGTTTACATACACTTAGGTTGGAGTCATTAAAACTAGTTTTTCAACCACTCCACAAATTTGTTGTTAACAAACTAGAGTTTTGGCAAGTTGGTTAGGACATCTACTTTATGCATGACACAAGTAATTTTTCCAACAATTGTTTACAGACAGATTGTTTCCCTTATAATTCACTGTATCACAATTCCAGTGGGTCAGAAGTTTACATACACTAAGTTGACTGTGCCTTTAGACAGCTTGGAAAATTCCAGAAAATGATGTCATGCCTTTAGAAGCTTCTGATAGGCTAATTGACATCATTTGAGTCAATTGAAGGTGAAGTCTGGTTCATCCTTGGGAGCAATTTCCAAATGCCTGAAGGTTCCACATTCATCTGTACAAACAATAGTACGCAAGTATAAACACCATGGGACGACGCAGCCGTCACACGGCTCAGGAAGGAGAAACATTCCGTCTCCTAGAGATGAACGTACTTTGGTGCGAAAAGTGCAAATCAATCCCAGAACAACAGCAAAGGACCTTGTGAAGATGCTCAAGGAAACAGGTACGAAATATCTATATCCACAGTAAAACGAGTCCCATATCGACATAACCTGAAAGGCCACTTAGCAAGGAAGAAGCCACTGCTCCACATCCGCCATAAAAAAAAAGCCAGACTACGGTTTGCAACTGCACATGGGGACAAAGGTCGTACTTTTTGGAGAAATGTCCTCTGGTCTGATGAAACAAAAATGGAACTGTTTGGTCATAATGACCATCGTTATGTTTGGAGGAAAAAGGGGGAGGCTTGCAAGCCGATGGAAAACCATCCCAACCGTGAAGCACGGGGGTGGCAGCATCATGTTGTGGGGTGCATTGCTGCAGGAGGGACTGGTGCACTTCATCAAATAGATGTAATCATGAGGAAGGGTAAAGTATGTGGATATATTGAAGCAACATCTCAAGACATCAGTCAGGAAGCTTGGTCGCAAATGGGTCTTCCAAATGGACAATGACCCCAAGCATACTTCCAAAGATGTGGCAAAATGGCTTAAGGACAACATCACAAAGCACTGACCTCAATCCCATAGAAAATTTGTGGGCAGAACTGAAAAAGCATGTGCGAGCAAGGAGGCCTACACACCTGACTCAGTTACACCAGCTCTGTCAGGAGGAATGGGCAAAAATTCACCCAACTTTTGTGGGAAGCTTGTGGAAGGCTATCCAAAACGTTTGACCCAAGTTAAACAATTTAACCTGTTTGGGATAGAGGGCAGCATTTTCACATTCGGATGAAAAGCGTGCCCAGAGTAAACTTCCTGCTACTCTGGCCCAGAAGGTGCGTATTATGCATATTATTAGTAGTATTGGCTAGAAAACACTGAAGTTTCTAAAACTGTTTGAATGATGTCTGAGTATAACAGAACTCATATGGCAGGTGAAAACCTGAGAAAAATCCAACCAGGAAGTGGGAAATCTGAGGTTTGTAGTTTTTCAACTAATTGCCTATCGAATATAGTGTCTATGGAGTCATATTGCACTTCCTAAGGTTTCCACTAGATGTCAACAGTCTTTAGAACCTTGTTTGAGGCTTCTACTGTGAAGTGGGGGCGAATGAGAGCTGATTTAACCAGAGGCCTGCCAGAGTGCCATGAGCTGATCACGTGCGCACACGTGAGACCGACCTGTGTTCCATTGCAATTCTAAAGAAAAAGGAATTCTCCGGTTGGAACATTATTGAAGATTTATGTTTAAAACATAAATTCTATACATCGTTTGACATGTTTCTAGGAACTGTAATATAACTTTTTGAACTTTTCGTCTGAACTTTCGCCTGCACTAGCCTGCGCCTTGTGAGTTTGGATTTGTTTACCAAACGCGCTAACAAAAGGAGGTATTTGGACATAAATGATGGACTTTTTCGAACAAAACAAACATTTATTGTGGAACTGGGATTCCTGGGAGTGCATTCTGATGAAGATCATCAAAGGTAAGTGAATATTTATAACGCTATTTCTGACTCCACAACATGGCGGGTATCTGCATGGCTTGTTTTTGTGTTTGAGCGTCGTACTCAGATTATTTCATGGTTTGCTTTTTCCGTAAAGCTTTTTTGAAATCTGACACAGTGGTTGCATTAAGGAGAAGTATATCTATAATTCTGTGCATAACACTTGTATCTTTTATCAAAGTTTATCATGAGTATTTCTGTAAATTGATGTGGCTCTCTGAATATTCACCAGATATTTTCGAGGCACAACATTACTGACCATAAAGCGCCAATGTAAACTGAGATTTTTGGATATAAATATGAACTTTATTGAACAAAACATACATGTATTGTGTAACATGAAGTCATATGAGTGCCATCTGATGAAGATCATCAAAGGTTAGTGTTTAATTTGAACTCTATTTCTGCTTTTTGTGACTCCTCTCTTTGGCTGGAAAATGGCTTTTTGAAATCGGACACGATGGGTAGATTAACAAGAAGCTTTAATTTGGTGTATTGCACTTGTGAATGTATGAAAGTTACATATTTCAAAAACATATTTTTGAATTTTGCGCTCTGCCTTTTCAGCAGAATGTTGTCGAGGGGTTAAACTGAGTTTAAATGTATTTGGCTAGGGGTATGTAAACTTTCAACTTCAACTGTATATACCAGCTACAAAGTCAAAATTGTCTATTGTAAAAATATTTAATTTAAGATTGGGGTTAGGCATTAGATTTAGCAGTTTGGTTAGGGTTAAAATCAGATGGTATGATTTTGTGGCTGTGCTAGCTAGTGACCACTTTACAGACCTGCCTCGAACAAGATTCATTACGAAAAATGCTAACCTCTGGATTTGAGCGTCTGCTAACTTATCAAAATGTAATTGTCTAGTGTCTATTGGATGTTTTCCATGAAACCCTTTACCTCAGCAGATCTTACACATCAAACCTGTGACATCACCTCTCACTGCCCGAATCCATGTTCCCTGTTGTGATGTACTGTAGTTGTATCACTGGCTTAGCTGCACCGAAAAACAAACAGACAAGTACAGTAGGAATAGATGGATCATTTGTATGGCTCATGGTGGTGGAGAACCTTTGTTGGATTTTGAATATAATTCACTGTCTTTGAAAAAATACAGTTTACAGTGCATTCGGAAAGTATTCAGACCCCTTGACCTTTTCTACATTTGGTTACATTACAGCATTATTCTAAAATTGATTAAATGTCCCTCATCAATCTACACACAATACCCAATAATGACAAAGCAAAAACAGGTTTTAGATTTTTTTGCAAGTTTATTAAAAGTAAAACACTGAAATATCACATGTCTACTTTACTCAGTACTTTGAAGCAACTTTGGCAGCAAATACAGCCTTGAGTCTTCTTGGGAATGAAGCTACAAGCTTGGCAAACTTGTATTTGGGGAGGTTCTCCCTTCCTTCTATGTAGTTCCTCTCAAGCTTTGTCAGGTTGGCTGGGGAGTGTTGCTGCACAGCTATTTTCAGGTGTCTCCAGAGATGTTCGATTGGGTTCAAGTCTAGGCTCTGCCTGGGCCACTCAAGGACATTCAGAGACTTGTCCCGACGCTACTCCTGCGTTGTCTTGGCTGTGTGCTTGTCCTGTTGAAGGTGAACCTTCGCCCCAGTCTTGAGGTTCTGAGCACTCTGGAGCAGGTTTTCATCAAGGATCTTTTGCAGCGATGCTCGGTTCATCTTTCCCTCGATTCTGACTAGTCTCCCTGTCCCTGCTGCTGAAAAACATCCCCACAGCATGATGCTGCCACCACCATGCTTCACCGTAGGGTTGGTACCAGGTTTCCTCCAGAAGTGATGCTTGGCATTCAGGCCAAAGAGTTCAATCTTGATTTCATCAGACCAGAGAATCGCGTTTCTCATTTTCTGAGAGTCCTTTAGCAAGCTCCAAGCAGGGCTGTCATGTGCCTTTTACTGAAGAGTGGCTTCCATGTGGCCACTCTACTATAAAGGCCTGAATGGTAGAGTGCTGCCGAGATGGTTGTCCCTCTGGAAGGTTCTCCCATCTCCACAGAGGAGCTCTGTCAGAGTGACCATCGGGTTCTTTTGTCATCTCACTGACCAAGGCCTTTCTCCCCCGATCACTCAGTTTGGATGGGCGGCCAGCTCTAGGAAGAGTCTTAGTGGTTCCAAACTTCTTCCAATTAAGAATGATGGAAGCCACTGTGTTCTTGGGGACCTTCAATGCTGCAGAAATGTTTTGGTACCCTTCCCCAGATCTGTGCCTTGACCCAATCCTGTCCTTGAGCTCTACGGACAATCCTTTGACCTCGTGGCTTGGTTTTTGCTCTGACATGCACTGTCAACTGTGGGACCTTATATAGACAGGTGTGTGCCTTTTCTAAATCATGTCCAATCAGTTGAATTTACCACAAGTGGACTCCAATCATGCTTGAGATGTTTCTACAACTTGATCAATGGAAACAGGATTCACCTGACCTTAATTTTGAATCTCATAGCAAAGGTTCTGAATACTTATGTAAATAAGGTATTTCTGTTTTTTATTTGTAATTTACAAAAAACAACAACTGTTTTACTATGTCATTATGCGGTATTGTGTGTAGATTGATGAGAAAAGAACAAGCTGTAACTGAACAAAATGTGGAAAAATTCAAGGGGTCTGAATACTTTCCGAATGTACAGTAAGTCAGGGTACAGTATGATGACTTGATCGCTCAATTCAATCAAACTCGCATCTCGGTATTTACTGTATGTAGTATCAAATTTATTTATATAGCCCTTCTTACATCAGCTGATATCTCAAAGTGCTGTACAGAAACCCAGTTTAAATCCCCAAACGGCAAGCAATGCAGGTGTAGAAGCACGGTGGCTAGGAAACTCCCTAGAAAGGCCAAAACCTAGGAAGAAACCTAGAGAGGAACCAGGCTATGAGGGGTGGCCAGTCCTCTTCTGGCTGTGCCGGGTGGAGATTAACAGAACATGGCCAAGAAGTTCAAATGTTCATAAATGACCAGCATGGTTAAATAATAATAATCACAGTAGTTGTTGAGGGTTTAACAAGTCAGCACCTCAGGAGTAAATGTCAGTTGGCTTTTCATAGCCGATCATTCAGAGAATCTTTACCGCTCCTGCTGTCTCTAGAGAGTTAAACAGCAGGTCTGGGACAGGTAGCACGTCCGGTGAACAGGTCAGGGTTCCATAGCCGCAGGCAGAACAGTTGGAACTGGAGCAGCAGCACAGCCAGGTGGACTGGGGACAGCAAGGAGTCATCATGCGAGGTAGTCCTGAGGCATGGTCCTAGGGCTCAGGTCCTCCTCCGAGAGAGAGAATTAGAGAGAGCATACTTAAATTCACACAGGACACCGGATAAGACAGAAGTACTCCAGATATAACAGACTGACCCTAGCCCCCCGACACAAACTACTGCAGCATAAATACTGGAGGCTGAGGGATCAGTAGCGTTTTCCTGTGATCAAATAAAATCCCTGAATGGTTTTGGGTACTGTTAAAAACATATTCTTTAGGACTACCAGGTAGACATCCCTCTCAGGTGCTGTAGATGCCAATTCTCAGATTAAGAAGTGTGCGTGCATGCGTTTGTAAACAAAGGCACTGTATAAACATTGCAACGGCAAGTTCTCCACCGTAAAACAATAATTTCATGGTTCTGCAAGCCTTATGTTATCTCACTGCACAAAAACTGCTGACTTTTCCACCCCACCGCCCAATCAGTGCAACATCAACAGTGCAACATCAACAAACCTGCAGTCAACAGCAGTCTACATCTCTAGAGAGTAGAGACTCATATGCCGATTCATATAGCTTCATATCAAACTAATTTTCAGCCTCTTATTCAGGCTCCCCGTACTCCCAGTTTACACCAGAGCCAGTGAAGCGCCAGATTGCTGACTACCATTGTGGAGGAGGGGTGGTTTGTTCTGTCGACTATGCAGTGGTTGCTTAATGGCAGGGTTGACTTTCCCCTTGCAGGATGTGTATCCCCCACTCCCCCAGCATTGGGTAACCAGACATGCTCTTTTTGATTTCTCAGGACCTGGCAGGTCCCCCCCCCCGAATCGAATCTGTTTCTATGGAGACCAAATTAAACAGTGTAGTCTGAATTTGCATAGCTCCAAAAGCCACGCTATCAGATATTTTAGAGAGCAGAGCAGAAAGCAGTGAAAGAGCTGGAGCAGTAGACTTTAGCGGGGTTCTCCTGTGGTCTCAGTGGTAGAAATACTAGTCTCAGAGGGCATTGGAGGACAACAGAATGTATGTTAGTCAACTGCTACTGCTAGGCAGTGTTATGAATGTTCAATGTCTAGTTTTGATATACATTTGGTTGAGTTGTGAACTAACGTGAATTTAAAAAAAATATATATATATAATCAACATGTCATTGAATTTAGGTTAAAAGTTTGGTCAAAAAAATACTAAATGCCCTTACGTTGATTCAACATCATCACATTGATTGTTTGGGTTGAACGGACGTGGACACAACATTGATTCAACCAGTTTTTGCCCAGTAGGTGGAGACTTAGTCTAGATATAGAATAAATCTCTATATATGGGTCTGGATTGACATAATCAAATGCTGTCTGCTATATAAATGAGATGGAACTGATGCTGTTTTAAATGTGCATTGTTACTCATAAAGTTGTTTATTTTATCACCTAAAACATTGCAAGAACGTTCCTCTTTTGGTAATTTAGTTCACTCTGATAATGCCCTCCCTCCCTCTCTCTCTCCTTCCCTCCCTCCATGTATGGCTATCATTAAATAATCCCACCACTAATCCAGCTCTCAGTCCACTCAGAGATGGAAAAAGGCAGTGTGTGTGTGAAGTCTGTTCTGCAGAAACATGCTGGAGTCATTATCAGCTTGTAATTGATTCTGCGTCAGTTTTTCCATCTTTTTCAGCAGCTGCACCTATTGGGTGTGACTGAGGGAGTAAGTGACTACATATATGTGCTGTTAGACAAACAAGTAGCTAGAGCTGCGTACTGCAGGTGCTCTGTCTGGGCAGACAAGATGGCGACCAAAAGGTGTTACTGCCGGGTATGGCTGACGTCAACAGATTGGTTTTGTAAACCTACAGCCAACATCATCTGCATGCCAATACCAATGTACTCATATTATATAATCCTCAAGCTCTCCTGTGTTGTGGACATCCATTTTGAATTGTTAATGTATTCTGAGTAGGAGTAGTCAGCTGATGTGTGGAATTTGCAACACCTTGGTGGTATGCGTTTGATTTTCTCATACATCCATGCTGAAATATGTATGAACTTTGAACTTTCCTATAAAAGCATCTCTGTATGACCATGTCAGTCACATTATTTGATCAATCCCTCCCTTTCCACTTGTCCAGGTGTGTGTGGAGCGGCGGCAGCAAAGGATGGTGAAGAACCGTGAGTCGGCCACGCTGTCTAGGCTGAGGAGGAAGGAGGCGCTGCAGGCCCTGGAGGCCCGTCTCAAGGGGGCGCTGTGTGAGAACCAGAGGCTGCTCGTGGAAAACGGATCCCTCAGAACCCAGCTGGACGGACTGCTCACTGAGGTGAGCCGGGATAGACACACAAGGCCCCTGTGTGAATACTTTCCAAACGTATCCTTACTTCCTCGCTTCCTGAAGCAATGACTGATCTGACACGAATTTATTTAGGTTAAAGTGAGTGTTCCATTCCACTGCTTTCACATATGCACTGACTTCAGACACCAGATCACCCACTCATACAGATGTGAGTTCTTAATTTGATCCCCCTATTGCAGGAGAACTTTCCTAAACTTGTAGTGTATTTGAGGTTTAAAAAGGCTTCTGAAGTGTGTCATTTCCATTTTCCCTTACAAAAAATATATTGACCCCTATAAAAATGTCCATTTAATCTTAATCCACATAATAATTCACATTTTCTGTTGCTGCAGCTTTATTTTCCTGCTGTAGCAAACTGGTTCAAATTAAGATCCTACATCTGTAGAACTCATCCATTTCTATTTCTCGCTGCTTTGATGTGCAATAATCACTGATCTGGGATGATTTGATACAGTTGCCAGTTCAGAGCTTGTACTGATCCAGTCAGGTAATTTTTCTGCACTTTTCTTCACAGAACACTGTGCTAAAGGTGACTGCTCCAAAGAGACGGGCTGTGTGTCTCATGGTCATCCTGGTGTTCTTCGTGCTCAACACTGGTCCCCTGAGGTGAGCATTTTGTCTGTCTGTCAATGGGGGGCTTTTATGTCAGCCAGCCAGCCAGTCAGTCATCTCTTTGCCATGTCCAGAGCCCGATAATTCACTAACATGCTGTATAAATTACGCGTTTTCTCCCAATGTCTCAGAAAAAGGGCCAAATCTAAGCCTTTTTTTCTCACGGAGGAAGGCTTCGGAAAGTTGGCTGAGAGTCGGGAGAGGAGAAGGGCTCACTTGAGTTTTCCATACGCTCAGGCTTCCCAGAATTTCAGAACTAGGAATGGGGGGAGCGTTGGTTCCCTTTCACACCGGCCGGTTCGGAAATGAAACCTGGAGATCAGCTGCACATACGTGCTTATTTATAGACTCCAAATGTATTCTATCACTCCGTTCCGATTGGACATGTTCCTTTGAGAGGATTCAATAAACCCTGGCCAGGGACTGAACTTTCGCTAATGTTTCCAGTCATAGCTCAAGTCAATATCAAATGTTTTTTCAATTATTAAGGTCCTGCTGGGTTTATCTTTTGTCACTCACACGTTTGGATTCATTTCCAGGCATTTTGAAAAAGGCATTGGTTAGGGGTGTGTTTTATTTGATGGGGTGTGTTTTCATCTGATGCTACTGCACAAGATTTTGACCACTGTTTGACATTGTGTTGTGAGTACCTCTGTCAAATCTTACGGGGTCTCGTATTGTTTTGGCTCGAGTAGGAGGCCACAAGTTTATCCTCTTCTGTGTGTGTGCGTGTGCAAGTGTGCGTACGTGTGTGTATATGCTTGTGTGTGTCTGTGTGTATACCTAGGCTTACGGTATGTGGCCTTCAGATTGCAGGCCTGTATAAGACTAAGGCAAAGAAACTGGCAAGTTACTGCTCTGTTTCAGCAGTTATGGGCAGCCTAGCTGGGTGGAGAAGGTACTTTTTATATCCTAAAGTGCCCTTGTATCCAATAACTTTGAAATGTTTGAATCATTTCTTGATGTAATGTTATTTGTGGATTCAGATAAAGTATTTCAAATTTAGCCTAGAGCGTAAATTAAAATCTTTGATTTTGTTCACACACGACGGATGTAAGTCATGCCTCTCCTAAGCCAGGTGAAGTCTCTGTGTGGTTTTAAGTCTGTAGTCTGGCCACAATGACCAATCCTCTACTTCCTGACCTGTTGTTGTGATTACTCTTCTTCTTGTCTTCAATACCCGTCTTGCTTGTTTCAAGCTTGTGTGCATTTTGACCTTTTTGATAAAACATTTTAACTTTTTGAGAAAATGATTTGAAGAGCCTTTATGGATTTATAGCAAATTAAACACTACCATCAATTTGTGAAATTGGAAACTTTTTTTGATCTTTGTAATGGCTTTAGCCACCATTGTATGTGAATGCGTGTTTGTGTGTGACTGATTCACTGCAGAACGATTCGGTCCTCAAAGGGAAATGCTCTAAAGTCTGTAATGCTCTAATGTTCTTGAACATGTGTGTGTTAGTCCATGTTGTTCTTGCCGTGTTTGGCCTGGCTTGTGTAACTGAAGACCCTGTCCCTCTGGTCTCAGTGTGTGGGAGTCAGAGCCCAGCTCCAGTCTGTCCATGGGGACGCCACAAAGCAGCCGACATCTGCTCAGCTTCTCCCCCGACCAACAACAGAGGAGAGGGGAGGAAACATCAGCCCCCCAGTCCCCATTGGAGCCGATGGACGCCCAGTACCCACAATCCCACCAATCCCAGGACAGGTAATTACCACAACAAGAACATGAGGGTCCTCGAGAGTTTCTGGCCCAATATATATATAATGCTGTGTACTGTATGCACACACGGACAGACGGACGGACGGACTGAGGGAGGGAGAGCGAGAGGGCGGGGGGGGGGGCCTACTTGCTTTGGTGCAGCGCTATGTAACAAGGAGATCCAATGGTTTCTGCTAAATCTCTCACTGACTTCTGATTAACAAGTCTATTTACACATCGGTGCATTAGAGTTAGGCACAGGCTTGGATTGATAGGCTTTAAAGTCACATCTTTGCCTTTGCAAAATGCTCACAAACCAGGAAGAATATTTTGTGTTTTAAGAAGGACATTAAAGAGAAGTGGGTACCCTCAAGTGTTGGCTTCTGGAGGAGAATTGGATCCATCCAAGAGAACTTCTGTTGGGAATTCTGTCCAGGGAACCAGAACTGTAGAGGAATTGGCCGGTTGTTTCAGTTTGACTAAGCATCTATTTCCAGACCTGTTTTCTTTGTTGGAATGGAAAGATTTAATTTTATCTTGGTGACAATATTTACATCCATTTATTTATTTATAGGGGACCGTGCACATTCATCAATATTACAGTAATTCGACATCCATGTAAATGTGCCGGGGCTTGCCAAAAGCTTATACAGGACTCCTATAGTTACCTTATTTAGACTCATTATTCTGTGGTGAAAAATCACTGTGTTGAATAGGAGCGTTGCAAGCAGAGCACAATATAATAGTATTACTTGTGGCGTCTCTTTTTAGTGTGCAGTTTCATTTGAACCAATTTGGCAAACTCAAACTAATGTTGTCTCGCAAGTTTCCTCTTTAACATCCGTGTATAATTTCAGCACTAGTTATACTCGTGTTGTGTGTGTGTGCAGCTGTAGGATCTTAATTTGAGACAGTTTGCAACAGCAGAAAAACAATCCTGCATCAACAGGAAATCTGAATTATTATGTGGATTATAATTTATGGACATTTTTGTAGGGGGTTAATAATTTTTTGTTTGGGCAAATCAAGAAACATTTCTACGTGGAAATGAGAAATACACTACAAGTTTGCATTTAATTCTTAAAAACAAAATAGTGATGAAATGAAGATCCTACATCTGTATCTCACTCAGTCAAAGATTATGACCTTGCTGTGTACAAGTCATATAGTTGACTGAGTATTTATTTTGGCACGAGTGATACAAAGCACACAACAGAGGCCTTAAGATATGACAGACATGTTTGCAGGAAGGATGCGCTGTGCCGTGGATGAGTCCTCCTCTATGTCACTCCTGCAAACAATCTATTGATATCCAGATTGATAGACTCTTTATAAACTCTTGGCTCACCACCGGTTGTCCCCATGTGTCCAGCTCTCTGCGACAAAGTACTACATAACTTCACTACAAATACCTTGTGGTAGTACAGCAGTAGTCTAACTGGAAGGCTTGGAGAAGGTTACATAGTCTCCCACTGAGAGAGACCACTTAAGGAGTGGAGCATTATGTAACCGGTAGTTTGGTCATCTGGGCCCAGGCTATAGAACACAATACTGAATATCATCAAAGTATATGTTCACCAGCACAATGTGTGTGGACTCCTCCTTTTTGGCTTATGGGCCATTTTAATGCCCTTTTCTCCTTTTCTTCTGATCTGGAGCACAGGGCTCATCCGGACAAGTGGATGTTCCACACAGATTTCAGGAACAGACCATTTATCTAACTATTCCCGGGAGAAATCCAGTCCAACCTCTCTGCTCCTGCTGTGTGTGTCTGTGCCTACCTGCGTTTGTGTGTGTGAAGATCCCACTGGCTCTGCTGGTTATTGTTGCAGCTGACTGAGCAGAACTCCGTAAAACTTATTAACTCAAACCGTTTAGTTTGACATCATTAATCAGCTCAACCCCTTCTTTAATTATGACTTTGTTCATAAACTCAACACCTTTCATTTATGACATCTGTAAGAACCGATGCTGGAGATGAGCAGCAGGTACAGGGAGTACACATTTAATGAACAGACAAGTGACAGAACAGGAACAGCGTCAGAACGGGGAACAAACGACATGACAATATGCTGAAGTCAGGGAACAACCTCGGGAACAGACAGATATAGGGGAGGTAATGAAAGCAGGTGATTGAGTCCAGGTGAGTCCAATGAATCGCTGATGCGTGTGACAAGGGAAGCAGGTGTGCGTAATGATGGTGGCAGGAGTTTGTAACGCTGGGCAGCCTGGCGCCCTCGAGCGCCAGGGAGGGAGAGCGGGAGCAGGCGTGACATCATTCATCAACTCAACTCGTTCTTTAATTTATGACTTCATTCATCAAGTTGTTTTGTCTATTGAGTCATCTGCACAGTTTTTGTTCCAGATGCTCGTTTAGAACTAATGAACACCTGGGACATCCAAAGTAAGTGACTGGTATTCCGGTTAATGCATTAAGGTCTATAGACCACAAGGAAAACCCACAACGTACCGCAGCATGGTCCTGTAGCATATCAGCTGCTGAATCACAACGAGATCAGAAGGGAGGGGAATGTGTTGTTGAAGATTAATGTCTCCCTCGCTTCCTGTCTCTCTCTTTCTCTCAATCTACCCCTTTGTTTCTGTTATCTCTCTTTCTCCCCCTCCCTTTCCTCATCTCTCTTTCTCCCCCTCCCCATCTATCTGTGCTCTAGGTGGGAGGACTATGCTCCAGAGGAGATAGCTTCCCACTCTCCTGTCTCCAGGACCAAGTCCCTCCGGTCAGTACTAACCAAGTCAATCTGATCAGTAGCCTTCTACCAGCAGATAATTCGGTTCTACAACTGTAGGATCTTAATTTGATCACTTTTTTTTTTGCTGAGAATTTTTAGTGTGAGCTTCGCGATTGACATATTCACTGAAAACCCACGGTTATATTATCAATATTGTACTTTTCATGTAGCCTACCTTTGGCCAGCTAATAGTCTCCCCACCGTTCAATTAACATTATGGACTAAACGTTCAAATCAAGTTGCTGCAGGAATATTTTGCTGTGACAATATAGGTCACATTAAGATCTTACATCTGTACTTAGCCTCAATCGTCCAGCCTTCTTGTCTATATTTCCAGTATGAAAGCAAGATTAGAACATCCGGTTAGGTAAGACTTGGGTACATTGATTTCAGAATTTGAATTCCATATTGAAATCACGGTGATAGCTACCTCAATTGAGTATCAATGAGTCCACTCAGTACTCTCTGAAGAGCTAGACTTTGTCCTCCTCGTTGTTAAGTAGACTGTAATGTGATCCACGTGGACCACTCATCAAACCAAAGTCTTCACCAGTCCTTTTCACGCCGTCACAGTTGACTGACAAGATGGATGGTGCTCAGTATGAAAACTGATGGCCCACACTTTAGCTCCACCCAATTTTCAAACCGTCACGCCATCTCAGAGGGATACTGTATGAAAGCCAGCAGCAGCCTTCAACAGCTTTTACATAGAAAAATCCCTGAAAATCAAGTTTTTTAAATTCCGTCATAATAAAATACAATATGGCTACCAAGTTCACTCCGAAGATGAATAGAAAGCACATTTTCTTTCAGGCAATCAAAATAAGTTAATAAAATATGATTTCTAACTGAATATTGGTTCTTCCCCTCTAGTCTGGCTCAGAACCTGAGAGGCTGGGTTCATCGACACGAAGAGGAGAGGACCAAGTCCACACGTTCTACCACCGATCAATCCAGACATACAACAACTGAACAGCACACAACCAAAACTGTCCTGGTAGGTTAGACACACTTCTTCCCTACAAAACAGGGACAAAGATACTAACTAGGTCCTAAGTTTTCCCTGGTCAGGCAGGTTACATGGCCCTAATAATGAAGACATTTTAATGTCTGATCAGATGTCAGTAATGGTCCTTGCTGATTTTTGGACAGGTTAAGCAGTACCTCAGAGGCTATTTAAACTGTCAGTACGTAGGCCAATGTGTACTCCAGTAGAGGTTTCAGGCCCTTGTCAACACGTCTCTCCGTGATGGCCCATTAAGTAGAGCTGCCACAGCAACATACACATATTCTCACTAGACTGTTTATCTTTCTTGTTATGAGGTCACAGCTGCCGACATCTGACACCATTTGGCTAATATTGTAACGATGTACGCTGAAAGTCGGGAAGCAAGTGCAGGGAGTGAAAACATTTAATAAATAAAAGAACAAAACAAACACGAACAGCGCACAAACATAGAACAGAAACAATGACGACTGGGGAAGAATCCAAAGGGAGTGACATATATAGGGCAGGTAATCAAGGAGGTGATGGAGTCCAGGTGAGTGTCATTATTATGCGCCTCACGCTGGTGACAGGTGTGCGCCCTAACAAGCAGCCTGGTGACCTAGAGGCCGGAGAGGGAGCACACGTGACAAATAGCTAAATATGTTTTTGTTGTTAAAACTAACACTCAAATTTAACCTCCGGTTATAAATCCTTCCTTAGGTTAGATACTGATATTAGTTGATTGCATTTGATTTCTTTTTGATATAGCACTTTTTTATTTTGTTTTTGACATGTGGAATGTGTCTTTGACAGCTTAAATAGTAAGGTAGAATACTGGGGGCTATAGGTGAAGTGTTACAGTTTCAGACTGGCTTCCATTTCAACTCAGTCCCAGTGAGTCAAGTCTGTAGTCTGCTGTGCTGCAGTCAGAATGTGAGGAGCCCAAATCATTAAATCAGTTTTACAGGCCTAAAATATTGGCCCCACTTGGAGACAAAGTCCTTTGAATTTTTGTGTTTTGCTGTTTTAACTTTGTCAGTAACAATGTCTTCAGACAGTTTTTTGTGAAGCTCACACTGTCTTTTGGTTCTCATGTTCAGCCAGTACTCACTCAGCAGCGTATCAGGCTCAGTTACATATACAAATGGTTTGAGGACATTATTGTTGATGCATTGTGTTACTGTATGCACCACTTACTCTAGAAAGAAAACAAACTAGTAAAAACACCCAAAGATATGGTGCCACTAACATTAGTTGACATGGGAAGCAAATGATAACCAATGGTGTTTCTTCTCTTTGGGAGGATTCCACGTGCATCTCTAGCTTCCTGTGTAAGACATATTTAGGGGTTGCCTAATTGGAAGTGGGGGGTTTCCACTGTGTATGACACCCTCAGGGAGTTCCAGGAAGTTAGAGGAGGAAGAGGATATAAATGAATGTTTAATAATGTTAGTTGTGCAGCGTTTCATGCTCAAGGCTCTCCTACACACGTAAACCTCAGGGCTAGACCTGGTCCTTGACTCAGCCTTTCTTTTCATTAGCTCCATCTCAAATGATACCATATTGTCTGTGTAGTGCACTACTACGGATGATCACGGGGCCAGAACATAATTACAAATCATTTGTAGACTGCAAATTGAAGTCAAGAAGCCCAAACAGATATAATATTTGTCTAAAGCAGAATCATTTCAAACCTTGCTGACATTTGTATATCACATACTGTGTATCTCTATTATGCGTGGGAATACGTTGAAACAGATTTCCAAAATTAAAATCACTTTGAGCTGATTTGCTGGTGTTTTTACAGTCTTATGTCCAACAATAAAAATTTAAATATATATTTGTTTCGCTTCGAAAAACTTGGGGGGCCAAATAAAATTACATGTGGGCCAAATTTGGCCTGTGGGCTACCAGTTGGGGAATCGTAGCATATAGTATTAGTGATAAACTCTTCTCAAGGGAGTACTTTTATAAGTGAAATTTACAGTTTGCACACTGTCCCTCCTTTGGATGTGTTTAACTTCTTCCAGACTGTGGGAAAACCCCTCTGCATTTGCTCTACCAACTGAAGAGGCACAATAGAGATTCATGATTTGTCAGACCAGGAGATGTTGTCTATGTAGCTTTGCACAATGTTGGCATATCCTCACACTTGGACATCATGCTCTCCTTTATTTGAGTTCCAACTTTGAAGTACACTTATCAATCCGTTTTGTTTGCCATTTGATGAAAAGCAGTGAGATCTATCTTAGCCCTGTGTGATTCAACCCCAGACTTGGAGTTTATGGGGAAAAACCCCCACTGATCCCAATGAAATGCACGGTAAAGCACAGACTTGGAGAGCCCTCGTCGAATTGGATGAAAAACGCCTGTCTGTAAATCTCTCTCTCCATCCTCACCAACCTGTTGTGCAGAAAGAAAAGGGACAAAGAGGAGACAGGGTTTGTTTTTGTCATATTTCCTGTGAAATCACTTGAAATATTATACTGCCGTGTCCTACCAGGTCAGGCCAGATTCGTTGCAGAGCTCTTCTTGAAAACCGCTTTGCTCCACTCGTCTAATCGCAAAGGAATAAGGCTAGCACGCATAGTTTTAGGAGGATGGATATTTCAGGTGAAAAGGGAATAAAATTGACAGTACAGACTGTACCTGATACAGTCAGGCAGAAGTCAAAACTCAAGCTGAGTGGCGCCACTGTCTCAGATTCTGCAGTAGAAGCTGATTTCTTTTGTAACATTTTTGGTTTCTCTGGTGTGCGTGCCAATATGCCTGCGTTTGGTTTATCTTGATTTCTTACCTCTATCTCCGTAAAGAGGAGCGTGTCCTAAATTGAGAAACTTGGCACAGAAAAAGTTATGTTTTTATCGGTTTCTGTATAGCACATCTGTGTGTGAGACTGTTTTCGATAGCATCTAACTTGCTGAATTATGGAGAGTTGGACGAGCATCTTCTAGATTTGCAATCCCTTGCCTCTCTATCTCCTTTTGCACAGAGCAGATACCCCACTTCCTGGCTAGTCTCCCAGTCCCTGCCTCTGAAAAACATCCCCACAGCATGATGCTGCCACCACTGGGATGGCGCCAGGTTTCCTCCAGCCAAAGAGTTCAATCTTGGTTTCATCAGACCAGAGAATCTTGTTTCTCATGGTCTGAGTCCTTTAGGTGCCTTTTGGCAAATTCCAAGCGGGCTGTCATGTGCCTTCTAATGAGGAGTGGCTTCTGTCTGGCCATTCTACCTAAAAGGCCCGATTGGTGGAGTGCTGCAGAGATGGTTGTCCTTCTGGAAGGTTCTCCCATCTCCACAGAGGAACTCTGTAGCTCTGTCAGTGACCATCGAGTTCTTGGTCACCTCCATGATCAAGTCCCTTCTACCCCAATCGCTCAGTTTAGCAGGGCGGCCAGCTCTAGGAAGTGTCTTGGTGGTTCAAAACGTCTTCCTTTTAAAAATGATAGAGGCCACTGTGTTCTTGGGGACCTTCAATGTTGCAGAAATTTTTTGGTACCCTTCCCCAGATCTGTGCCTCGACACAATCCTGTCTCGGAGCTCTACGCACAATTCCTTTGACCTCATGGCATGGTTTTTGCTCTGATATGCACTGTCAACTGTGGGATCTTATATAATCAGGTGTGTGCCTTACCAAATCATGATCAATTGAACAATTTTGAGTCTCATAGCAAAGGGTCTGAATACCTATGTAAATAATTCCACCAGATTTTTTTGTCATCAATCAGCCAAGACAAAAGACACAATTATATAGTGTTCTTCATTCAATGATTCAAGTTTCAGAATGGAGCGGTCTGGTTTAATAGCAGTGACTCACTGACCACCATTCTATAACTTTTTTCACAGAAGTCACCTGAGAGGCCTCAGACGACACAGTCCAGTAACCAGGTTGTAACAGTCAGCTACTCTGAGTAAGTATTCATCAAAAATGGCAGAAACAATGTGTTGTGCAAATACATTTTAAATGGACACTACAGTATTTTCAGTGTCTTACTTCAAACACTTCAAAATTATTTTATGGTCATGTTTTCCCTTTTGGCTCCACTACTGTGGAGAATGAGAGGCCAAAACAGTTGTGTTGCTATTTACCAGCCCAACTACAACAGTAGCCTTTGCAAGTGGGAAGATGTTCCTCTAGATTCAACAGGGGAACTTAGAGTACTATTTCTAGATGACTTATTCCCTTAAACATAGTAATAGCATGGTAATAACTTTGTAATAATGTTTCATGTGAAGGAGATGGTGATTTTAGATACAGTAAATGTAGTTACATTTAATCAAGATCTTCTAGGTCTCTTTCTTTTAAATTCACCGACACAGCAGGCTGCAGTCATAAATATTGTCAGACCTTCTTTAAGATGTCAACTAACCTTAATTACACAGATTTCTATTATGTTAGATTTAGTTTTGATATGTCATATAGTCTATTTCACTGCCACCTCTCGCTCTCTTTCAGCAGACCAGGAAGTGAGGTTCTGGTGTACTACTCACACCATCAAAGCTACAGTGACTTCTTCGATGAGTTAAATCGACGAGGCGATACTTTCTATATGGTGTCCTTTCGCCGGGTGAGTCACTCCATGCATATTCCATTGCTTATTCCGTAGAAGCAGGCAACCATGTATCCTTCTGGTTGTGACAATGTGCTGATCTCAAGGCCAAATTAAAATCTGGTCTGTAACTGTTTCATGACACAGTTTTGCCTTCAGCAAGTCTTCAGCGGATGAAACTGATAAGTAGGGAAGAAATGAAATCATGAAGTGGTTGTGAAACTATTTTTGAAGAGCATACTGAGCACTAATCCAGGGCACCCAAATTCAAGAGCAGATGGTCTTTTGAAGCTAATGGAAATATTAGTTTTTCTTTACTTCCTCTTTTACCTCCCAAATGCATGAATGAATGGGGTTAGAAAAATGGCTGGTGCTGCTGATTAAACATGTACATTAGCGGTTAAATCATCACATATGTATGTAATGCATTTATATGTGATTTGTAACTTTATCAGTGTACAGTTAATGATTCACTAATTGACCTTGACACAAATTGCATTTGTGTGTTTTGATGTAGACCTTTTGGATTTTGAGCGAGCACATTCGGAAGGAATGTTATGGCTTTCAGAGACCTAAGGCATGTAGACCTTATGAAATCAGTGTCCAAATTCAATCGGTGTCCATCTAGAACAATAAAGAAGATGATCCTTGATTATTTCCTTTCATTCTGTGTGGTGTTTTGGCTGAAATGACCATTTACGGTAACCAATGGTGTCCGTTTCTTGTTAAACTACCAGATTGGAATTTCACTGCAATTTTTATTTGATGTAGCCTAACCACTGAGAATCTTTTGATGTATTGATTGAGCACATTGTCCTTCCGTCCCACACATCTTGAAATCTTTTCTCTGGTGAAGTGGAAGGATGTAGTTAAACATCTCCAATACATTTGCATTAAAGTGAAAATTAAAATCATATTCACAACTGTTTATCGGCAACCTCTGCCAGGAAAGTATTTTCGATGACGAGAATGCATTCCCTCCATTTTCAGACCCATCAGACCCATTTTAAGACCCATCAACTGTAAACTGAGATTCTTATATCTGTTATTCCGTCTCCTCTGATATGTCTCCAGATATTCCTTTATACATTTGATGGAGCGTTTTATACACTTCTGAGGCTTTGTGAAAGCAGTCTCATGATGCTCATCGGCTGAATCCCTTCTTAGTTCTGTCTTTTATTCTCATTCTCAACCATTGCACACCTAACACCCCTTACACCCTATTCATTTAGCCATCTATTCAGACAGCCCCTCTGAAGTCTTGGTCTGATTTTCAACGTTATTCTAACCTGATGGCTGGTCAGGAAAGTCAGCAAGGACCATTCTCTTTGATGGCCTGCCAATGTCTGTTTTGTGAGAACCTGAGAGAGGGAGAGAGAGAAACAGACAGAGAGAAGGAAAGTGAGCTCTGATTGCAATCTCTCAACTCAATTAATTCAGAGCATCAACTCCAAGGGGCCCCTCTTCAGCTCTTTTGTGTGCCCATCAGGGCCCTTTATCCAGGATCAGATATCTGTTTCCTAAAGGCCCATTAACTGAGCCCCGATGGAGGCATCAACCCACCCACCACCTGCCTTCAGACCTGCCTGCATCATTCAGGATAAGAAGCTCTTGTACAATCGCCATTGTTTTGTATCATGGCCTCAATAGAAACCCTTTGCTGGCAAACCAAGTATGCTCCTTTCCAGAAGGTACTGCACATACGCCGTACATTGAGAGCTGTTGTCAATGTGTCAATCCCACACTCTGACGATCTTAAGCTGAGTGTCACACACGTACAGTAATTGCATGAATTGCACCTGGTTTAACCTCAAACAAGAGTTGTGATGTCATTGGAAATGGCTGCCTGCTTCTGTACGGTCTGTACTTCTAGCCCTCAAATGGGTCATTCAGCCAGCCATTGGATTGGAGTCCCTGTACTAGTAGATCGATTTTTGTATTTAAATTAATTTTTTCACTCTTCATGCGATGCACACTGCAGAGAACACCGTAGGAAGAATTATCACTGAATTATCACAGTAAATTATTGTAATATTTGTTAATGTGTCAATTAATACCATAAGGGATGGGTTGCCAACTGGGTATTTGACACGGAAATTAAATGTAATTCATTAATTTCCTTTTTTTTATCATTCAGTAGAGGAGAATGTACTTTAGACGAGGGTGTGCAGCTGTAGCCGGCTCTCCTAAACCTAAGCTCTCTGTCTGGCCTGATGGGATGAACAGAGCAGCGTCTGGTCTCAGTGGTCTGTCTCAAAGAGCACGCCACGGCGCAAGTGATGGAAAGAGCAGAATGCTAACTTAATGCATTGGACCATGGCTGCTGTGGGAAAGAAAAGCTGAGCCCAAAGTTTTGTAGGTGAACATGATGATCAGGAATATATTCATACAGTATTTTACTGAATCACTTTTGATGATGATAATTGGCTCGCTGGGGTACTGTGCAAACGGCAAAGACATTTTCGGACAAAATGGTAGAAATGTTTCCCAATCATTTTTTCCCCCCGAAGCTCATGGAAACGTTCCATCTGAGTTCAGGGCTACCCGCTTTTACAATCTTTGCCAAAGAGAATTCCAAAGGGAATTTCATTAAAATGTTAAATTTAAAACATTTAAAAAGGTATCCTTTTTATATAAAACTATACTAAATATAATCACATCACTAAATAATTGATCAACGGCACTCTGTAGGGTAGCACCATGGTGTAGCCGTAAGACAGCTAGCTTCCATCCTCCACTGAGTACATTGACTTCAATACAAAACCTAGGAGGATCATGGTTCTCACTCTTCCATAGACTTACACAGTAATTATGACAATGTCCGGAGGATGTCCTCCAACCTATCATAAGTTACAGCTAGCTAGCACTGCAGTGCATAGAATGTGGGGAGTAGTTGACTCAGAACTATTTTGAAAAAATGTATTTAGCCTTTTTTTTCACTTAGTTTCACTTACTTAGCTAGCAAATGCAGCTAGCAAGTTTAGCTTCCTGAAACACCCTGCTCAAACAGAGGGATGCTATGTTAGCTAGCTGGCTATGTCTATCCAGCACAATACTGGAACTCTTCCAAGGTAAGCTTTTAGTTTTACAAATGTAATACCACTGGGACCCTCCGGTGTAAAGTAGATGTGAGAAGGAATACAACGTGGCTACTATGAAACTGTGAACTGTGTTTACGTGTGATCTGTGGTGTAATCATTCCACCGATTCTGTTGAAAAATGTTTCTTAAACAGAACTAAACGGGGATAAACATACCTGAATTTGTCCTATAGAAACTCTTGTTTGTAACTGTTGTACTAATTATACCCACTAACAGCTAGATGCAGGCAAGAGTGTGCAAGTCGGTATTGAATGTCACTATCTATCCGTGTCACTGTCTGTCACATAAATTTTGTCTCTCGACCTGTGTGCACCTACGTTGTAAATGTTCATTCATAGGCTAGGTTGTAGCAACCTCATGATGGGTACAGGGAAAATGTGAGTATCATGTAGTAGCCTAAACCTATCACTGTTACATTTAACTGGGTGAATGGAATATGAATGTCATCCAATATGCTGTAATAGAAAATAAAATGCTAATTTAAAAAAATGTTCCTCCCTCATCTGAAATGGCACTGACCGCCACTGACATAGACAGCTAGCACTATCCCTTGAAGCTTTTACTTCCTGCTTTGCTCCTATGGATATACTCGCAATAGCCACCAGTCCGCCCATTATGCCATCATTGATTTGAATGGGGACGCCCGTTCTATTCAATATATTTATGTGTTTAACACTGTATCAAAGCTCCATAGTTTTGTCAGATTTTAAAAACTAGTGTTATTTGAAGGGCTGGATCAGAACCAGTCTCTCTGTCTAGTTCAAGACTAGTTGTCCCTGGCTTCCATGTCTTAAAGCAGTGTTTCCCAACTCCATTCCTTGACTACCCCACAACAGCACACATTTTTGTTGTAGCCCCAGACAAACGCACGTGATTCAACTCCTTGAGGGCATGATCGTTAGTTGAAACAGGAGGCCAGAGTTCCAGATTCTCCTCTTCACTGTTGACGTTGAGACTGGCGTTTTGCGGGTACTATTTAATGTATTTACTCATCAATCTGCAAACAATAGTCAAAGTGAAAACAGGTTTAGAATTTTTTTTGAAATGTATTAAAAATTAAGACATACCTTGTTTATGTAAGTATTCAGAACCTTTGCAATGAGACTCCAAATTGAGCTCAGGTGCAACCTGTTTCCATTGATTATCCTTGATGTTTCTAAAACTTCATTGGAGTTCACCTGTGGTAAATTAAATTGATTGGACATGATTTGGAAAGGCACACGCTTGTCTATGTAAGGTCCCACAGTTGACAGTGCATGTCAGAGCAAAAACCAAGCCATGAGGTCAAAGGAATTGTCCGTAGAGCTCAGAGACGGGATTGTGTCAAGGCACAGATCTGGGGAAGGGTACCAAAAAATGTATGCAACATCGAAGGTCTCCAAGAACACAGTGGCCTCCATTCTTAAATGGAAGACGTTTGGAACCACTAAGACTCTTCCTAGAGCTGGCCAACCGGCCAGGGAGGTGACCAAGAACTCGATGGCCAAGCTGACAGAGCTCCAGGCTTCCTCTGTGGAGATGGTTGTCCTTCTGGAAGGTTCTCCCATCTCTGCATCATTCCACCAATCAGGCCTTTATGGTAGGTTGGCAAGACGGAATCCACTCCTCAGTAAAAGGCACATGACAGCCCTGCTTGGAGTTTGCCAAAAGGCACCTAAAAGACTATTAGACCATGAGAAACAAAGCTTCACGTCTGGAGGAAACCTGGAACCCTCCAGAGGGTGAAGTATGGTGGTGGCAGCAGCATCTGGGGCGGCAGGGTAGCCTAGTGGTTAGAGCGTTGGACTAGTAACCGGAAGGTTGCGAGTTCAAACCCCCGAGCTGACAAGGTACAAATCTGTCGTTCTGCCCCTGAACAGGCAGTTAACCCACTGTTCCCAGGCCGTCATTGAAAATAAGAATTTGTTCTTAACTGACTTGCCTGGTTAAATAAAGGTAAAATAAAAAAAATAAAAAAATCATACTATGGGGATATTTTTCAGCAGCAGGGACTGGGAGACTAGTTAGGGTTGAGGGAAAGATGAACGGAGCAAAGAACAGGGAGATCCTTGATGAAGACCTGCTCCAGAGCTCTCAGGACCTTAGACTGGGAGGCGACGATTCACCTTCCAACAGGACAACGACCCTAAGCACACAGCCAAGACAATGCAGGAGTGGCTTTGGGACAAGTCTGTCTTTAAATTGCCCAGCCAGAGCCCAGACTTGAACCCAATTGAACCTGGACTTGAACCCGATTGAACATCTCTGGAAATACCTCAAAATAGCTGTTTCAGCGACGCTCCCCATTCAACCTGACAGAGCTTGAGAGGATCTTAAGAGAAGAATGGGAGAAACTTCCCAAATACAAGTGTGCCAAGCTTGTAGCGTCATACCCAAGAATACTTGAGGCTGTAATCTCTTCAACAAAGTACTGAGTAAAGGGTCTGAATACTTATGTATTTGTGATATCAGTTTTGTTTTGTTTTGCATAAGGCAGTAACGAAACAAAGTGGAAAAAGTCAAGGGGGTCTGAATACTTTCTGAATACATTGTAAATAGAAACTGTTTAGTACCACAAAATACATTAAATAAATAAAATCCTGATCTTTTATCTCTCAGATATAGAACTGACACTTCAGAACAAACTTCTTTTAGATTTTTTTTTCTGTTTTTCCATGTAGTGAATTTGTTATTCAATATGTTTGTATGGGCTAAAAGCAGTGTTAGAACAAATAACATTTGTATATATTTTTATACTTCAAGGGGTGTTAAAATTCTAACTCGAATAGCAAAATGACCATTGATATGACCTTCTTAAAACAATTCCATATAGCTTAATAGAACCCCCCCCCCCTCCGGCTTAGACTATAATGGGTTAAGGACCAGTTCAACTTAGTTAATGCAGTTAGTCATTAGTTATCTAACGCCAACTCTTTCTTTCCTCGTAGGATCACCTTCTGCTCCCTGCGACCAACCGCAGCAAAGGGAGAAGGCCAAAGATGTCCTTGGTGTTACCAGCTATTAATGTGAATGGTAAGGACTAGTAACCAATGGGAACTGAGCAATAGCAAGCCAAAAATAACCATTTGACTTTAAACTCTAAGGAAGTTTATTGATGTACGTTTTGGAGAAGAGCTTTCACGTAATCAGAAGCCACAGCCAATTTACATCTCCACCTTCCTTCTGTGTATAAACAGACAACCTACGCTCACTGTACACTATAGTCATCAGTATAGTTACAGCTTGAACCAGCTTGAACAAATGACTGTTATTGTGATGGCTGAATGCTCACTTTTTCTTTTCGTCTTGAAAGCTTTCCTCTATATTTACTTCCTATTGTATTAGTGACAGAAATAGCTTTCAGGTGTAAACTAAGCAATTTTTTTACTTCTGTCATGTGCAATGAATTAGGCTATTTTGCTAAGGGCAATCGTATTGGTCTGTTGGTGTCCCTTCTACCCTGAAGAAAATAAGTAGAATACAGATTTTCCAAGGATAGAATGTACACTTTCTGAAGTTCAGAGACAACAGTACTGTACGGTAGGTACATTTGCTTTTCTAATCATAGGCGATTTACTGTCTCTCCAGTAGCAGGGGAGGGTTAAGCTTTCGAGAAGAGCTTTTCTGGGGGAGCCAGAAACATTTTGAAAATACGAGTTGGCTTATACTACATATGTAGGATCTTCATTTTACCAGTTTCTCATGGCAGGATAATTAGTCTGCAGCAGCAGGAAATGTGAATTATTCTGTGGATTCTAATTCATGAAAATTGTTGTAGGGTTGATACATTTGTTGTTAGGGCAAATCAAATCAGAAATTTGGAAGTGGAAATTACAAAATTTAGAAGCCCTTTTAAACCTTGAATACAGTTGCAGGTACAGTTGAAGTCGGATGCAGGTACAGTTGAAGTCGGGAGTTTACATACACCTTAGCCAAGTACATTTAAACTCAGTTTTTCACAATTTCTAACATTTAATCCAAGTTAACTCCCTGTTTTAGGTCAATTAGGATCACCACTTTATTTTAATGAAGTGAAATGTCAGAATAATAGTAGAGAATGATTTATTTTAGCTCTAATTTCTTTCATCACATTCCCAGTGGGTCAGAAGTTTACATACACTCAATTAGTATTTGGTAGCATTGCCTTTAAATTGTTTAACTCGGGTCAAATGTTTCGGGTAGCCTTCCACAAGCTTCCCAGAATAAGTTGGGTGAGTTTTGGCCCATTCCTCCTGACAGAGCTGGTGTAACTGAGTCAGGTTTGTAGGCCTCCTTGCTCGCACATGCTTTTTCAGTTCTGCCCAATCTATAGGAGGTCATGGCTTTGTGATGGCCACACAATACCTTGACTTTGTTGTCCTTAAGCCATTTTCCACAACTTTGGAAGTATGCTTGGGGTCATTGTCCATTTCGAAGACCCATTTGCGACCAAGCTTTAACTTCCTGATTGATGTCTTGAGATGTTGCTTCAATATATCCACATAATTTTCCTACCTCATGATGCCATCTATTTTGTGAAGTGCACCAGTCCCTCCTGCAGCAATGCACCCCCACAACATGATGCTGCCACCCCCGTGCTTCACGGTTGGAATGGTGTTCTTCGGCTTGCAAGACTCCCCCTTTTTCCTCCAAACATAACGATGGTCATTATGGCCAAACAGTTCTATTTTTGTTTCGTCAGACCAGAAGACATTTCTCCAAAAAGTACAATCTTTGTCCCCATGTGTAGTTGAAAACTGTAGTCTGGCTTTTTTATGGAGGTTTTGGAGCAGTGGCTTCTTCCTTGCTGAATGGCCTTCAGGTTGTGTTGATGTAGGACTCGTTTTACTGTGGATATAGATACTTTTGTACCTGTTTCCTCCAGCATCTTCACAAGGTCCTTTGCTGTTCTGGGATTGATTTGCACTTTTCGCACCAAAGTACGTTCATCTCTAGGAGACAGAACGTGTCTCCTTCCTGAGCGGAATGAGGGCTGCGTGGTCACATGGTGTTTATACTTGCGTACTATTGTTTGTACAGATGAACCTGTTACCTTCAGGCGTTTGGAAATTGCTCCCAAAGGTTTTTTTTCCTGAGGTCTTGGCTGATTTCTTTTTGATTTTCTCATGATTTCAAGCAAAGATACACTGAGTGTGAAGGTAGGCCTTGAAATACATCCACAGATAAACCTCCAATTGACTCAAATGATATCAATTAGCCTATCAGAAGCTTCTAAAGCCATGACGACATCATTTTCTGGAATTCTCCAAGCTGTTTCTAAAGGCACAGTCAACTTAGTGTATGTAAACTTCGGACCCACTGCAATTGTGATACAGTGAAATTTTCTGTCTTAACAATTATTGGAATAATTACTTGTGTCATGCACAAAGTAGATGTCCTAACCGACTTGCCAAAACTATAGTTTGTTAACAAGAAATGTGTGGAGTGGTTGAAACACTTAGGTTGGAGTAATTAAAACTAGTTCATGTAAACCTCCGACTTCAAGTGTATGTATTTTAAGCTAGTAAGTATTTCCATACTATGTACTATGATTAGCATTTAACCGTTTAAAATAAAAGAGTAGATGAAGTGTGAAAATTCCAGATTACAAAGCATCCACTGCACTTGATTCTCATAGCGTCTGATGTTTCAAACGGTACCTCCGTTTCTCATAAAGGCTCTATGCTCAGCACTAAATGCTGTGAGACCACCATGCTTTGGAGTTATTATCATGGTTCGTTCATTCCACACCAATACTGTCTTTCAGAGCTCAGCCCTTACAGACAAGCACCTCCGGCCAAAGGAAAACCTCCCTCCCTGGACACCTCTGGGGATCGGCTGCCTTCAGTGCAGGAGCCTCGCCATTATGGCCTTGAGCCAGGCCCCTGTAAACATACTTTAGTGGGTCCCAGAGGCCCGCCAGTATAGAACATTGCAGAGGCTGCTCTTACCCGCCTCACACTGTTAATGGCCCTGAAACATTCCAAGACCTGTTTCCTGAGTCTTATGGATCAAGTTTGTTATGCAAACATGCATCATCCTACAAAACCGAACTTTATGCTGACTGCTTGTTGATAGCAGTTTTACTTTCTCTGAATCCAGACATTTAAATCTGAAGTTTGGCATGTTTTTGTAGGGAAAGATTCATCATTAACTTCTTTGTTTAAGGTCTAGGCCATTAGCTCCCACAACATTAGCCAACATGTTTTGGATCTGCTATTATGCAATCTCATAGATGGGTGACAATATCTAGATTACAGCTTTAGAGTGATTATGAGGAGAAGAGAGAGAGTGGGATAGAGGCGTAGGTGGAATAGAATGCAGTCCTGTCATGGGAATGCTTATGGTTTATTTATTTATCTCTGTTTCTCTTCCTCACAGTCTGTTTCTTTTGTTACCACCGTCTCGGTTTCTTTTGTTACCACCGTCTCGGTTTCTTTTGTTACCACCGTCTCGGTTTCTTTTGTTTTCAGTTTTTTTTGCGGTGCAGAAGTGGATGCCAGAGAGGAATTTGTTTGATGTGCTTATGGCTTTGTTGAAAGGATATGCAATGCTTATTACATATCATTAGATAATATCCTTGGAGAGGCACAGTGGTGGCTGCATATAATTGCCAGGTGATTGTAACGGTAGGTTGTAATTTTCCCCAGCCACAGAGTGTGGTTGTTTAGAAAGACATATTCTTGCCATAAATAGCTTCCATCTGTAGAAATCAGTTTGATATTCCTCACTACTTGAATATAAGATTTACCATAGTTTTGTCCTCAGAATCACTCTTCTGGGCTACAACATATGGTGCAAGAATGCCAAGTGGCCTTTTGAGTAACTGCCATAACCAATTGGCCTCAGTTGAAGGCTGCATGGTATGTGGAGGATAATGAAGGGTAATTGAGTATTTTTGTTCTCATGATTTGAAATAAGCCATTTCACTGTGTTGTCTTGACAGGCCCACATATTTTATCATGTTCACATCGTTTAATTTATGGTTGGTCTGACGCAAAGACTTCCACCATTTGGAATTAGCTATGCTCAGGTAAGTGCTGTGCCATTTGGAATAAGGTATGGTCTGTATGAATACACAAGTGTTCCATTTGGAATTAGCTATGAAATAAGCTGTGTGTCTGCCAAACAACTCAACACCTTCAAGTTCCAAGCCTTAAAACTGTAATCTCGAGACAATGTAGGTGTACACCTAGCAGCTAAAACTCAGATTCCTTGCACAGATATACATACAGGCGGATTCAGCTCAGTAACAAAAGTGTTAAATTCTATTTATCTTTACTGGGCAATATTTTTGAATAGTATATCTACAGTAGTGTATTCAGGTACTATGGGCTTATCATATTAGTTTTCATCAAACATACAGTAGAAACGCACATACTTTGAACGTCCATGTGTTCACAAAATGTGATCGGTTGCATAACCCTTTCAATTTCATTTCCATATGCATTAATCACCTTTAGATCCAGAGCCTGATCCCTACATGTGCCAATACATTCCTCCCGCTGGCTAAGCCACATGGACCTGGCCTTTCTGGCCAGGCTGATGGCTTCAGCCAGTGTTCTTCCAGGAGCTGGTGTTCAGCCTCCAGCCGTCCTGCAGGCTCCTTAGCCACCTGACACCAGACAGGGTCTCTGGGAGAAGGCAGTGAACCAAATAATGACTTGCATTTGGGCTCTAGAGCGCTAAGAGGATGGACTTTGGGATTGGATCCTCACAGAGAGACACTAGAAGGGGATCCCCTCGAGATCCTCATTGGATGTCTTGACCCAAGATGACTGAATATCATTTAGATTTTAACCATATTTTTTTTACTTATTGTATTTCATTACAGACTCTGTCATCAAGGATGACAAATTTGAGGTGATGATGCAGATTGACTGTGAGGTCATGGACACCAAGATCCTCCACATCAAAACCTCCAGCATCCCAGAGTTCCTACGTGCCAACACCACTGACTTCCAGGCTGCAGCATCGGTTGGTGTTCTATCAGACTCTGCCTGAACTTCACTTCAACCAGAATACCTGCCAATCTGAAAGCCTATAATTTAGCCAACATTTTGATATATTGATAAACTGTGACAATAAATGTAGCTCTGTTGTATCCTCTCTGGAAATGTTCTGCATCAATTTCACACATCCTCTGTCTTCCACATTTCACAAGTCCTTCTACCTCCGATGTTACAAATATATCAAGACTTATAAAGAAGTTGTCCAGCAACTGTTTGCCTCCATATTGCTTGGTTTAGAGCATCTGGTTTATGTTAAATTGACAGGCTGCCAATGCAGGCATCTAGGTCATTTGTTAGAATAAATATGGGACTTAATGTTGAACCCTGTGTAACCTCTTCAAAAAATTCCTTCACTGTCTTGACCCTACAGCTATTGCGCTCTTTTAATTGAGCCATAATTTTACCAAATGTAACCTAATACCTTTATACAAAACAGTAATTGATTCTGGACCCTATTGATGGAACCAAGCCACGCTAACAAGATCCTTTTCACTTTTATTAGTTGTTAATAGACATATCTGGTGTAGTTATGATTCTTACTTTTTATGAAGCCATGTTGAGTGAACAAAATTACTTACTAAAATCCCAAACAATGTAAGAAATACATTTACATTTTTGTCATTTAGTAGATGTTCTTATCCAGATCAACGTACAGTTTGTGCATTCATCTTAAGATAGCTAGGTGGGACAACCACATATCAGAGACATAGTAAGTATGCTTTCCTCAAAGTAGTTATCAGGAAAGTCAGAGCTAGAAAGGGGTGGGGGGTCAAGTGCAAGTGTGGTTCAGTTGAATGATTATTATTTTTGTGCAGTAGCAGTATCACACAAACATGATGTAAGGTATGAAGAGGTCATTCTTTTCAGAAAAGTGTACATTTTGGGTGTAAAAATGAATTTGTTTTGTTTGAGTTGCTTAATGGTTTGTCATGGTTTTCAGAGTTTTTCAGAAATAAAACCATGGACAGTAACATGTTCTAATACTGATGACTAGTGTGTGTCAGCATTCATGTTTGAAGGCATTTATTTTATTAAAAGCTTCATTTTAAATTACAGTATACACAACATACACTTTTTAAACTTCTAACAAGCAGTAAGAAATAACCGTGTCTTACTTCGCTGAATGATCTTGCCTGCTGCCATTTGGGCGGTTAAAAACGGTGACCATTAAATATAAAAATACAATAACATGTGTTGGGACAAAATGGGAGACATTTTGAGAAATAAAACACAAACAGAGCAACAGAGATTATAAAGTGCAAAACACAATGGCCCTGTAGACTGATCTACAATCCACTAAGACATCAAATGTACACTACTGTTTAAAAGTTTGAGAACACCTACTCATTCAAGGGTTTTGCTTCATTTTTTAATAATAACTATGAAATAAGACATGTAGTAACCAAACAAATCAAAATATATTTTATATTTGAGATTCTTCAAATTGCCACCCGTTGCCTTTGACAGCTTTGCACACTCTTGGCATTCTCTCAAGCAGCTTCATGAGGTAGTCAACTGGAATGCATTTCAATTAACAGGTGTGCTTTGTTAAAAGTTAATTTGTGGAATTTCTTTCCTTCTTAAGGAGAGTGATGATACCTCTGATGATACCTCTGCCTGCAGAGGATAAGTTCATTAGAGTTACCAGCCTCTGAAATTGCAGCCCAAATAAATGCAGACACATCTCAACATCAACTGTTCAGAGTAGACTGTGTAAATCAGGCCTTCATGATTGAATTGCTGCAGAGAAACCACCACTAAAGGACACCAATAAAAGAAGAGACTTGCTTGGGCCAAGAAACACGAGGAATGGACATTAGATCGCTGGAAATCTGTCCTTCCTCGTGTTTCTGGAGTCCAAATTCAAGATTTTTGGTTCCAACCGCTGTGTCTTTGTGAGACGCGGTGTGGATGAACGGATGATCTCCACATGTGTATTTCCCACCGTGAAGCATGGAGGAGGAGGTGTTATGGTGTGGGGATGCTTTGCTGGTGACACTGTCTGGGATTTATTTAGAATTCAAGGCACACTTAACCAGCATGGCTAACACAGCATTCTGCAGCGATACGCCATCCCATCTGGTTTGGACTTAGTGGGACTATCATTTGTTTTTCAACAGGACAATGACCCAACACACCTCCAGGCTGTGTAAGGGCTATTTGACCAAGAAGGAGAGTGATGGAGTGCTGCATCAGATGACCTGGCCTCAACAATCCCCCGACCTCAACCAAATTTAGATGGTTTGCGATGAGTCGGACTGCAAAGTCTAGGAAAAGCAGCCAACAAGTGCTCAGCATATGTGGAATCTCCTTCAAGACTGTTGGAAAAGCATTCCAGGTGAAGCTGGTTAAAATAGAGTGTGCAAAGCTGTCACCCAGGCAAAGGGTGGCTAATTGAAGAATCTCAAATAAAAAATATATTTTGATTTGTTTAACACTTTTTTGGTTACTACATGATTCCATATGTGTTATTTCATAGTTTTGATGTCTTCACTATTATTCTACAATGTAGAAAATAGTACAAATGAATAAAAACCCTTGAATGAGTAGGTGTTCTTAAACTTTTGAATGGTAGTGTATATATTTAGGATCTTTAATACAAAAAAGTGCTCGTCCCTTTATTATATGGATCACTACACGTCTGCTTTTTAATATGCAAATATAACATTGTAGGTCACCTGGTGACCGTTGTCCCATGCGTACAGCTTTTTGTCCTTGGGGTTGTAGTCGATTTGCGTCGTGTATGTGTAGTTGTTTGTGAAAGGTATTCTGGGGATCATCTGGGTGTGTGTGTGCGTATCAAAGGCGTAGGATATATTGGCGTGGGTGCGTTCGTAGTTGTCCACCGCATACAGGACACCACAAATGACAAAGGAGTTTCCGTAGAAGTGTCTCCTCAGGCCCGTTCTGAACGTACTCTGGAGGCTGAGGTCGGTCGGGTTCACGCGGCTTAGGATGATTACTTCCTGATGGAAGCCCTCCTCATCCAGAGCAGGGTACACTAACCACAGGCCGCTCTCATCCACCGCAAAGTCGATATCCGAGTGTCCTCGCCACCTCCAGGAGGCGTCCTCCTCCTCTAACACGGCGTCGTGCAGCGTCGTCCAGGCCGCCACGTAGAGCAGATGCAGGTCGAACTTGATGATGTCACGGGAGAAGGCGCGGTTGTAATAGAAAGCTCCGTTGTACACCACGTGGCCTGTGCCGATCCAGTTGTACGGTAGCTTGTAGGAATTGGTGAAATGTCCTGACAGGAAACAGACCAGAGAAATAATAAAGTATTCAATACTGAGCAGCACACATTGCACAAATCAAATGACACCATTACATGAATCTATTGCCATGTCTGTCTCGTAATCATGGCACCTAGAACCAAAGCAGTTACTTGGCTTTGAGACTATTCTATTGTGAAAATACCTTGTTTGAAGTTGTCCATGTCGTGGAATTCCAGTAGGTGGTTACCGTAGTAGTAGTTGGTGACATATATGACATTTCCGTTGCCTTTTGGGTCCTTCATCCAGGCCCCTTCCTTCCGACCGTAGGTGTTATGGGTCACTGGGTCCGAGATGGAGGCCAGAGTGTCTTTGCACATGCCTGTAAGTAAACATACAGAGATAAAGGTAATCTGTACTCCCCTCAGGTATTTAACGATCAAACAAAAAACACTATTTCCCTCCCAAAAATATCAATGTAGTGTATAATACAAATCATGCCTTTTTCAGCATCAAATTTGAATTTTACTTTGGAAAATAAAAAATCTGATCAACCAAATAATTTTTTTACCAGGGACTTTAGGGATTGCCGAGGGGACCTCTGAGGGGCCCTCTGTCCAGCTGATGTGATGCTTGGGTTTGGGTGCACCCGTCACCTTGCTGGGTGGGGCTGTGGTGCTGTTGACCTGTCGCACTGCAGCGGTTAGAGACGTGGTCAAAACAGACAAGGTTTCAGGTTTCCTAGTGGCCACTGGTTGAGTGGTGCTTGCGCTTGTCGCAACCATTGTAGTAGTGGTGGTTGCTGCGGTCGTAGTTGTGGTTGGAATGGTTGTGGTCGGGATGAAGACAGTGGTTGATGGTGTCTCGGTAGCTCTAGGGGCAGATGTGGTGGGATTCCCTTGGGGACTAGGGGCTGTTTTGGAGGCACGAGTGGCCTGGTTGTCTGGGTTCCACTTCCTGTCTTGCGATGTTGGTGTCGGGGTGCCTGCTACAGGTCTGGGCTGGGTCGGTCTCAGGAGCTGGTCATCGATGAGCAGGTCCATGGAACCATCACCGCTCAGGGCTTCGTCTGCTGCTGGTGAATGAGCATCACAAGCATCATCTACAGTACACCAATATACTCAAGAAGCCTCTCCAATCTCATATTAAACCCCAGAACAAAACATGTCTATTTATTTTATTTTATTTATTTTACCTTTATTTAACCAGGTAGGCAAGTTGAGAACAAGTTCTCATTTACAATTGCGACCTGGCCAAGATAAAGCAAAGCAGTTCGACAGATACAACAACACAGAGTTACACATGGAGTAAAACAAACATACAGTCAATAATAAAGTATAAACAAGTCTATATACAATGTGAGCAAATGAGGTGAGAAGGGAGGTAAAGGCAAAAAAAGGCCTTGGTGGCAAGGTAAATACAATATAGCAAGTAAAACACTGGAATGGTAGTTTTGCAATGGAAGAATGTGCAAAGTAGAAATAAAAATAATGGGGTGCAAAGGAGCAAAATAAATAAATAAATTAAATACAGTTGGGAAAGAGGTAGTTGATAGGGCTAAATTATATGTGGGCTATGTACAGGTGCAGTAATCAGTGAGCTGCTCTGACAGTTGGTGCTTAAAGCTAGTGAGGGAGATAAGTGTTTCCAGTTTCAGAGATTTTTGTAGTTCGTTCCAGTCATTGGCAGCAGAGAACTGGAAAGAGAGACGGCCAAAGAAAGAATTGGTTTTGGGGGTGACTAGAGAGATATACCTGCTGGAGCGTGTGCTACAGGTGGGAGATGCTATGGTGACCAGCGAGCTGAGATAGCAGGGTCTTGTAGATGACATGGAGCCAGTGGGTTTGGCGACGAGTATGAAGCGAGGGCCAGCCAACGAGAGCGTACAGGTCGCAATGGTGGGTAGTATATGGGGCTTTGGTGACAAAACGGATTGCACTGTGATAGACTGCATCCAGTTTGTTGAGTAGGGTATTGGAGGCTATTTTGTAAATGACATCGCCAAAGTCGAGGATTGGTAGGATGGTCAGTTTTACAAGGGTATGTTTGGCAGCATGAGTGAAGGATGCTTTGTTGCGAAATAGGAAGCCAATTCTAGATTTAACTTTGGATTGGAGATGTTTGATATGGGTCTGGAAGGAGAGTTTACAGTCTAACCAGACACCTAAGTATTTGTAGTTGTCCACGTATTCTAAGTCAGAGCCGTCCAGAGTAGTGATGTTGGACAGGCGGGTAGGTGCAGGTAGTGATCGGTTGAAGAGCATGCATTTAGTTTTACTTGTATTTAAGAGCAGTTGGAGGCCACGGAAGGAGAGTTGTATGGCATTGAAGCTTGCCTGGAGGGTTGTTAACACAGTGTCCAAAGAAGGGCCGGAAGTATACAGAATGGTGTCGTCTGCGTAGAGGTGGATCAGAGACTCACCAGCAGCAAGAGCGACCTCATTGATGTATACAGAGAAGAGAGTCGGTCCAAGAATTGAACCCTGTGGCACCCCCATAGAGACTGCCAGAGGTCCGGACAACAGACCCTCAGATTTGACACACTGAACTCTATCAGAGAAGTAGTTGGTGAACCAGGCGAGGCAATCATTTGAGAAACCAAGGCTGTTGAGTCTGCCGATGAGGATGTAGTGATTGACAGAGTCGAAAGCCTTGGCCAGATCAATGAATACGGCTGCACAGTAATGTTTCTTATCGATGGCGGTTAAGATATCGTTTAGGACCTTGAGCGTGGCTGAGGTGCACCCATGACCAGCTCTGAAACCAGATTGCATAGCAGAGAAGGTATGGTGAGATTCAAAATGGTCGGTAATCTGTTTGTTGACTTGGCTTTCGAAGACCTTAGAAAGGCATGGTAGGATAGATATAGGTCTGTAGCAGTTTGGGTCAAGAGTGTCCCCCCCTTTGAAGAGGGGGATGACCGCAGCTGCTTTCCAATCTTTGGGAATCTCAGACGACACGAAAGAGAGGTTGAACAGGCTAGTAATAGGGGTGGCAACAATTTCGGCAGATAATTTTAGAAAGAAAGGGTCCAGATTGTCTAGCCCGGCTGATTTGTAGGGGTCCAGATTTTGCAGCTCTTTCAGAACATCAGCTGAATGGATTTGGGAGAAGGAGAAATGGGGAAGGCTTGGGCGAGTTGCTGTTGGGGGTGCAGTGCTGTTGACAGGGGTAGGAGTAGCCAGGTGGAAAGCATGGCCAGCAGTAGAAAAATGCTTATTGAAATTTTCAATTATGGTGGATTTATCAGTGGTGACAGTGTTTCCTATCTTCAGTGCAGTGGGCAGCTGGGAGGAGGTGTTCTTATTCTCCATGGACTTTACAGTGTCCCAGAACTTTTTTGAGTTAGTGTTGCAAGAAGCAAATTTCTGCTTGAAAAAGCTAGCCTTGGCTTTTCTAACTGCCTGTGTATAATGGTTTCTAGCTTCCCTGAACAGCTGCATATCACGGGGGCTGTTCGATGCTAATGCAGAACGCCATAGGACGTTTTTGTGTTGATTAAGGGCAGTCAGGTCTGGGGAGAACCAAGGGCTATATCTGTTCCTGGTTCTAAATTTCTTGAATGGGGCATGTTTATTTAAGATGGTTAGGAAGGCATTTTAAAAAAATATCCAGGCATCCTCTACTGACGGGATGAGGTCAATATCCTTCCAGGATACCCCGGCCAGGTCGATTAGAAAGGCCTGCTCGCTGAAGTGTTTCAGGGAGCGTTTTACAGTGATGAGAGGAGGTCGTTTGACCGCTGACCCATTACGGATGCAGGCAATGAGGCAGTGATCGCTGAGATCTTGGTTGAAGACAGCAGAGGTGTATTTAGAGGGGAAGTTGGTTAGGATGATATCTATGAGGGTGCCCGTGTTTAAGGCTTTGGGGAGGTACCTGGTAGGTTCATTGATAATTTGTGTGAGATTGAGGGCATCAAGTTTAGATTGTAGGATGGCTGGGGTGTTAAGCATGTTCCAGTTTAGGTCGCCTAGCAGCACGAGCTCTGAAGATAGATGGGGGGCAATCAGTTCACATATGGTGTCCAGAGCACAGCTGGGGGCAGAGGGTGGTCTATAGCAGGCGGCAACGGTGAGAGACTTGTTTTTAGAAAGGTGGATTTTTAAAAGTAGAAGTTCAAATTGTTTGGGTACAGACCTGGATAGTAGGACAGAACTCTGCAGGCTATCTTTGCAGTAGATTGCAACACCGCCCCCTTTGGCAGTTCTATCTTGTCTGAAAATGTTGTAGTTTGGAATTAAAATGTCTGAATTTTTGGTGGTCTTCCTAAGCCAGGATTCAGACACAGCTAGAACATCCGGGTTGGCAGAGTGTGCTAAAGCAGTGAATAGAACAAACTTAGGGAGGAGGCTTCTAATGTTAACATGCATGAAACCAAGGCTATTACGGTTACAGAAGTCGTCAAAAGAGAGCGCCTGGGGAATAGGAGTGGAGCTAGGCACTGCAGGGCCTGGATTCACCTCTACATCGCCAGAGGAACATAGGAGGAGTAGAATAAGGGTGCGACTAAAAGCAATAAGAATTGGTCGTCTAGAACGTCTGGAACAGAGAGTAAAAGGAGGTTTCTGGGGGCGATAAAATAGCATCAAGGTATAATGTACAGACAAAGGTAAGGTAGGATGTGAATACAGTGGAGGTAAACCTAGGTATTGAGTGATGAAGAGAGAGATATTGTCTCTAGAAACATCATTGAAACCAGGAGATGTCATTGCATGTGTGGGTGGTGGAACTAATAGGTTGGATAAGGTATAGTGAGCAGGACTAGAGGCTCTACAGTGAAATAAGCCAATAAACACTAACCAGAACAGCAATGGACAAGACATATTGACATTAAGGAGAGGCATGCTTAGTCGAGTGATCAAAAGGGTCCAGTGAGTGGAGAGGTTGGTTTAGGGTCACGGCGATTTAGACAGCTAGCCAAGCCAACCGGTAGCAAGCTAGCATAGGATGGAGTCTGTTGTTAGCCACCTCTTGCGTTCGGTCAGTAGATTAGTGGGGTTCCGTGTGGTAGAGGGGATTAATCCAAATCACACAACAACAACAAAAATAAGAACAATAGATATAGTTATAGAGGCCCGAGAAGAAAACATAATAATTCAAATAAATAAATTGTCCGATTGTCTATTCAGATAGCAGCCGGAAAGACAGCTAACGGTTAGCGGGCCGCAGATGGGCGTTCCGGTAACGTCGCGACAGAGGAGCCAGCCGGATCTCCTTCAGGTAGATAACGTCGGCAGTCCGGTTGTGAAGGCCCGGTGGGGCTCCGCGTAGGCAGTGAAACGGGTCCGGATAGGTGACTGCAGCCCAGGAGTGAATGATGGAACTCAGGCGTGATTGACGGAGCTGGCTAGCACCGGAACAATCGATGTTTGCTCCGGAATCGACGAAAGCCGACTGTCACACGGATAGCAGCTAGCTAGCTGTGAGATCCGGGTATGAATGTCCAGAGAGCAGTTGAAATCCAGGGACATGGAGAGAAAAATTGGTCCGGTATGTTCCGTTCCGAGCCGCGCTGCGCCGTACAAAACTGGCGATAGATTTTCGATAGATTTTCGAGCTAAAGGACAGCCGATGACCACAAACCGTGGTTAGCTTCTGATTAGCTTCTGGGCTAGCTCCTGGCTAGCTTCTGGCTAGTTTCTGGCCAGCCTCCTGGAGTTTCTGGCTAGCTTCCTGAAGGATTGCAGATCTGAGGTAAATAATACTTTTTTATAAATATAAATTGGTGAGGCTGGTTGCAGGAGAGTGTTTAGAAGATGAGTTGATGGAAAATAAAAATAAAATGTATGTGAAAAAAAGTTGAATATATATATATATACAGGACACGACAAGACGAGGACAAAAGACGTCTGAACTGCTATGCGATCTTGGATCAGAGTGTTCTATAGAGTGGTCTATAGGCACAGACCCAATATAGAGACCCCCAAAAAGAAGCCGTCGACAACACTAAAATCCCTGGGAAGATGTGCTGTATGTTCTGAACTGGATAGACCACTGCTATGTTAGTTGTTCTAGTATATGTCCAGTATTTTAATGGACTTACTGAGCTCCTCAGCGGCTCCCTCGTCCACCGTTTTGGCCTTGTAGAAAGTCACTCCTCTGATGACTATGCCGTTGAGTCCCACCTTGCCTTTCAGGGGCCTCTGGGGCTCCTCCCTGTTTTGCTGCTGGCTCCTCTTCAGCATGGGCCTGGTGGTCCCCTGGCCCTTGGCCCCAATGTAGCGCTCCTCATACTTCTTCTATAGGAGGATCCAATCACAAAGGACCAAATGTTACCATTGTGTTATCGTAAAGCTTTTACGAGACAACTGTACTACATACTATACCTGTTGATTTTTAGTTACAATAAGTTCTTAGCAGCCATTTGTCGCATGGCAGTAAAGTTTTCTGTTTCTGATTTGAAATTGTAATACTAGGCTACAGAAACAAATGCTATGGTTTTGAACATATTGTTTTTCTGAAAATGTATGCAGTCGAGGTTCAAAGTAAGAAAGTCATTTATTGTCAAATACTCTGAAGTCTGAAGAAAATTCATTGTTTTCTGAGACATCTGGAAACGGTTGTAGTCCAAAAAGCAGACTGGTTTTGATCCTGCCACACTGTATTAAAGACAGCGCCAGGCTACTGGCTACCTTAATGTCTTGCCAACGTTTCCACTACAAGTCCAAAGAGACTGACTGCCTTGGTTAGCATAGACTTTGTGTGTGTATGTGTGTGCGTCTTACCTCTGTGTTAGCATAAGCTGCAGCTGTATCCTTCTGCAGGGACGGCTCCAGCTCAGTCAGACGTTTTCTCTTTTCCATCCACTGCTGGGCTCTTCTCTCCTTCTCTCTCTCCTTCTCTCTCTCCTTTTCCTCACTAGAGGGGCTCCTCATACTCACTTTATCCTTCTCCGTGTGGTTACAAGAAAAGGTCTGGACACCCACAGAGACAAAGCAAAATGGTGAGAAGCCAGTACCATGACCATAGACTCTAAGGCAGGGCTCATCGACTAGATGCAACCGGGGGCAGATTATTTTCTTGAGCGGATGGTCAGGGGGCTGGAACATCATTACAAATAACTTGTAGACTGCAAATTGACCACAAGGAGCACCAACAGCTATAATATTTGACTAAAACATAATCATTTCAAACCTTGCTTACATTTGTATACAATCAAATATATCTCGCTATCATGTGTGCAAATAATTTGGAACAGATTTCCAAAATGAAAATCACTTGGAGCTGATTTGTTGGTGTTTTTACAGTCTTTTATGCCCCCTCCCCCCAAAAAATATTATCACCCCCGGGCCAGCAGTTAGGGAACCCTGCTGTAAGCTACGCAAGCTATGACTGCCCATTCTGAAATGCCTATGAGTGTCAGATAACAAACCTTTTCTATATTGTCAACCCGGTTGAGGAGTTTGGTTGTAACTGAGTGCAACTTTAACAGATCCATCCCGTAAAACGCTCCCTCCAGTAACTCCATTACTGTTGAGAGCTGTAAGAGAAAGAGATCAGAATCAATGCAGTACATGTTAGATAACATACATGTACATGTCGTAGTCCTGTCTCACGCTGTTTTCAACCACATGTTTTCAATCACAGATGTGGACATTTTCATTCAGATCAAATAAAGTTTGAGGAAATATTCCATTGCAAAGGGACCTGGCTAACTCCTTGTTTGACAAAGTCTATGGGTTATTTTATGATGGACCAGTGTAGTGTTTTTTGTCCTAAGAGGTAGGGGCTTATGTTTTACCTTGATGTCATCTTTCCCCGCCTCCTGTAGCTTCTTGAACCTGTAATCTCCCTCGCAGGGATTCAGAGCAGAGGGCGGGGCTATACAGGCACACTTTTTACAACTGGGCCCCGATTGGGTCTCCACTGTGTAGAAGTCTTCGGCCTCAGCGGCGCCCTCCTCTATTCGCCGGCAGGCACTTCTGCTCAGCGGTCTGACAACACATTTACAGCGACAGTCTGAGCCTTCCGACAGCGTTTTCACTTTGTCATAATCTCCCAGCAGCTATAATTGAGAAGAGATGGGTAGAGCATGGGTAGTCCACCAATTTAGGAGCACACCATTTCACAATTCACACAGACACAAGGCATTGACACATGCATTGGGTCAGTTCAGTGGAGGCTGGTGGAAGGAGATGTAGGAGGACAGCCTAGTGGTTAGAGTGTTGGGTCAGTAACCGAAATGTTGCTGGATCGAATCCCCGAGCTGACAAGGTAAAAATCTGTTGTTCTGCCTCTGAGCAAGGCAGTTAACCCACTGTTTCCTGGGCGCTGTGGATGTTGATTAAGGAAGCCCCTGCACCTCTCTGATTCAGAGGTTAAAGCTGAAGACACATTTCAGTTCAAGGCATTAAGTTACCTAGTCAGACTAGGTATCCCCTTTTCCTTGGAATGGAATGGAATAAATGGAACTGAGTCAAACATGTTGGTTTGATAAGTTCTCTTTGTTCCAGTCCCAATCCAGTCACTACAATGAGCCCGTCCTCATATAGCTCCTCCCACCAGCCTCCTCTGGTGCAGTTACTTATAGGATGGATCAACATAGAATATTAATGAGCATGTATACATTTATCACTACAAACTACCATCTCATCTCTCTGATACCAAATATGTTATGCACATTGCACATTGAAATCGACTTATGTAGAAAATGTAGCAAAAAATAGTGCTTTTTAACTCTTTATATGGGTATGAAAAATATGTTTGTCTTACGAACATATTTCACATTTAAGAGAACATTTTAAAACTAAACTATAAACTATATACTAAAATGACAACGCTCGGTGTGCATGCGTAAGTACGCATGATAAGTGCTCAACGTAATAGGTACATTTTTCCAAGGCCAAGATTCATAGACCATGAAGTGTCAATTATTAATATTCTAAACTAAACGGAATTAAAATGCTTGGGGAAATTACATTATTCTTCCTCTTAGTTATTCTCATTAACTGTCGCACTTGGCTTTAGGTAGGTATGGGCTGTGCGTAAAATTAGGCGATCTAATCAATCCTGTTACAAATACCGAGGAAGGTCTAAATACCTGAGTTAAAATGTTCTCCTGGTTGTCCATCTCATCATCTAGCAGTGGTCCGTCGGTCTGTTCTAATTCCTCTTTTATTCCATTATCCATTACGTCGCTGAATGCAACTTGTGCCCAAGTGAGAGCGACCGCACACCACAAGAGCAATATTTGCAACCTAGACACCATCTCCTAAATTACCAGGTGCACAATTGATAAATTGCTAATCAAAAAATGATGTATTTGAAACTCTCTGCAGCGAATGTAAAAAATAATAAAGTCGTTTAAAATATTAAAATGTTGTAATAAGGAATATTCAAATGTTATAATAAGATGTCCATGATAAAATACCAAAAAATGTGATCTCGCAATGGAAGTTAATCCGAGATGTATTTAGAGTCCTGAAAATGATTGTGGAAATGATTGTGTTGCCCTCGCTGTAAGTGATAGGTATGGCCCCTGTTGATGGTTGGAGGTGAATGAACAGGCAAGTGAACGTTCTAATGGTTGGTTATGGATAGGTGGGACGGACTTTATCATTATTGGATACAGGGTGCAGTCTGTCTCACAGAATGTTACAAGAGATTAAACAATAGTTTTCAAACATACTATTTGGTCATTAATGTTCTTTCTTCTTAACTGTATAGTTGTATAAATGCCTCTTCTGGCCATTGGTAAATGTTTGCTATAGAATTCCTGACTAGTAGGGTATTATTATAGGTGATATTATTTGATGCACTGCAGAATGAAGCTCATAAATCTGACACAATTTTAGAATAGGCTAGTTGTGGTTGAAATAATGAGAAAATGTGAGCCCCAAATTTACCCGATACCGCCATCTAGGGGATTATTTCTGTCATCGTCGGTTTATGTGATGGACATTAATTCTCCCACTATTACAGCAATGTGGGAATCAAGATAAATGAGTATTATCCGTTATATATTATTTAGAGTGAACAGCCATGATACATAGTGTATTTCATAATAATGTGCATTTCCCTCACAGAGTGGATCCTGTCATAACTGTTCAGCAGTTATTTACTGGTATACTGGTCTTGATACCTAGGCCACAGGTCTTGCAATTGTTCCTTAGATCAGTAGGTGGACTATAAGTGAACTTTTCTAATGCAGAATATTGTACTCAAATGCCTAAAGTATGAACACAAAGGCCAATATTGTATGTTTTACTTACAACTTACTTTTGATTATCTTGTTTGGGGCTAATGAACTTGTTTCCCAAATATAACGTCTGGGGGCCAGAAACAGTCAAATATGTATTATCAAGTAATTTAATATCACCTTTGCTCCAACTTAGACACTTTATTCTGTGTTTGGTAGGTAGTTCTGAAAGGTTCTCTTAAAGAGATAATAGAAAGGTTCAACAGCCTGTGCTCTTATTAACACAAGCCACTCCAACCAGTTACAATAACCTCCTCACCCTCTGAAGGATAGTTCTCCTGGTTGAGTAATACTTGATTAATAATTCCCTGTGCTATGGAATGTGTACAGTGCTGCAAAAAAAGTATTTAGTCAGCCACCAAATGTGCAAGTTCTCCCACTTAAAAATATGAGAGAGGCCTGTAATTTTCATCATAGGTACACTTCAACTATGACAGACAAAATGAGAAAAAACATTCCAGAAAGGATTTTTAATGAATGTTTTTGCAAATTATGGTGGAAAATAAGTATTTGGTCACCTACAAACAAGCAAGATTTCTGGCTCTCACAGACCTGTAACTTCTTCTTTAAGAGGCTCCTCTGTCCTCCACTCGTTACCTGTATTAATGGCACCTGTTTGAACTTGTTATCAGTATAAAAGACACCTGTCCACAACCTCAAACAGTCACACTCCAAACTCCACTATGGCCAAGACCAAAGAGCTGTCAAAGGACACCAGAAACAAAATTGTAGACCTGCACCAGGATGAGAAGACTGTATCTGCAATAGGTAAGCAGCTTGGTTTGAAGAAATCAACTGTGGGAGCAATTCTTAGGAAATGGAAGACATACAAGACCACTGATAATCTCCCTCGATCTGGGGCTCCACGCAAGATCTCACCCCGTGGGGTCAAAATGATCACAAGAACGATGAGCAAAAATCCCAGAACCACACGGGGGGACCTAGTGAATGACCTGCAGAGAGCTGGGACCAAAGTAGCAAAGCCTACCATCAGTAACACACTACGCCGCCAGGGACTCAAATCCTGCAGTGCCAGACGTGTCCCCCTGCTTAAGCCAGTACATGTCCAGGCCCGTCTGAAGTTTGCTAGAGAGCATTTGGATGATCCAGAAGAAGATTGGGAGAAGATATGGTATGGTCAGATGAAACCAAAATATAACTTTTTGGTAAAAACTCAACTCGTTGTGTTTGGAGGACAAATAATGCTGAGTTGCATCCAAAGAACACCATACCTACTGTGAAGCATGGGGGTGGAAACATCATGCTTTGGGGCTGTTTTTCTGCAAAGGGACCAGGACGACTGATCCGTGTAAAGGAAAGAATGAATGGGGCCATGTATCGTGAGATTTTGAGTGAAAACCTCCTTCCACCAGCAAGGGCATTGAAGATGAAACATGGCTGGGTCTTTCAGCATGACAATGATCCCAAACACACCGCCCGGGCAACGAAGGAGTGGCTTCGTAAGAAGCATTTCAAGGTCCTGGAGTGGCCTAGCCAGTCTCCAGATCTCAACCCCATAGAAAATCTTTGGATGGAGTTGAAAGTCCGTGTTGCCTAGCAACAGCCCCAAAACATCACTGCTCTAGAGGAGATCTGCATGGAGGAATGGGCCAAAATACCAGCAACAGTGTGTGAAAACCTTGTGAAAACGTTTGACCTCTGTCATTGCCAACAAAGGGTATATAACAAAGTATTGAGATAAACTTTTGTTATTGACCAAATACTTATTTTCCACCATAATTTGCAAATAAATTAATTAAAAATCCTACAATGTGATTTTCTGGATTTTTTTTCTCATTTTGTCTGTAATAATTGAAGTGTACCTATGATGAAAATTACAGGCCTCTCTCATCTTTTTAAGTGGGAGAACTTGCACAATTGGTGGCTGACTAAATACTTTTTTGCCCCATTGTATATGCCAGTGTTTATGTAAGGGTGAGAGGTGCAGATCCGTTTAGCTTGGCATCCCTCATTCAAAGCTGTTAGGACAACAGTCTATTGTGTAGGTACAGAGCCCTCCAGCAGTAGCAGTATGTGGCAGCTCGAGAGGTTGAAGTTGTTGCTTTGACAGAAACCTACAACTATGCCACAGCCGCTAGAGGTCCTCTTTAATGGGTACAATGTGTGAGTGACATCACAGATCCTTTTTGTTTAAAAAATACCTGCAATAGTATTACAACATGTCAGGGAGTGCAGCTACTAATCTCAGTGATAATATTTTATTTTGTCATTGGGGTTGAAGAAAAGTAGAAAATGTAATTGTGTATTATTAGTCAGCGTAGGAGGTCAGAGTTGTTTGTTGGGTGTGAGGTCTCACTGATTTACTTCTTTTCTTTTTAGAAGTAATAAATAATTCATGTTATGGTCAGCATGGTCAAACACTTGGTTGGTTTAGGACTGTTTTACATTTGATACAGTTTCCTTTCCTCCCCAAAGAACTTTGAAGGTGAAAGATTCCTTTTTAAGTATTCCACATGATGTGTTCAGTGAACCACAAAGATAGTGAATTCCTAAAAGAGGGACTCTGACAGCAACGTTATTTTGGGTGAAACGTCTGAACATGCCTCTTCAGTTCAACCTTTATATTCACAGTAACACAAGAACAAGCTTGCATTATCCAAGGTGATATACTATTGTCTGGTTGGAGTTCAGATGGGTTGGTGCAACCGACCACAGGAAATATATTCAGCAGGTTACCGAACTGGGAAATCTCCTGCGATCTGTTCATTAAAGAGACCCCATCAAAGTCCTCCATAAATATTACATTCATTGACCTCTATGTAAGATCTTCTGTTGGGGAGCAGGAAATGTTTTGAAGTAACAAGAACTGCTACAAAACATACACCTCCCCCTGGGCTTTGGCCTTCTTTTACTCCCTCCTTTTACATCGCTCCATATGGAACAGCTTATACACATTGATGAAAACATGGAGACATTTGGCCAGAATACCAAGTGAAACAGCTACAGGCTTTATTTCCAGTTACTGGGGCTGGGTTTGACTTCCATAAGCCTATTTAATAGAACGTACAGGTTTCATAGATTTTTGGCTTTAAGTGGAACAGTTGTTGGTGTCTGTACCCGTGTTTCCTGGGGAAGACAAAAGCAACATCCTCCCAGCACTGAGAGAATGAATGCAAGCTTGGGTTTGTGTAAATCAATAAAATAATGTTAACAGTATGACCGGTATGAAACTAAATCAACTTTACGCCGGCGTATTTATTCCAACTTACTTTCTAGCAGCATGGGAAGAAGGTTATTTCAACAAGCTTTCACAGTCTTACTGCAGAATTAGACGTTCATCCACGTTCTCCAAACGTCAAATTTTGAAGTTGCTCCTGCTCTGTATCATTCCATATTTCTCCAATGAAAACCAGTGTTTACGACTGGGATTGAACACACAACCTTCTGATCCACCACCACCCACATCGCCCTAGCAAAACTCATGCCCACTTGATAGCAATATTGCTCACTGTTGCCCCTAGTGGCTGGTTTGGATGGCATTACCCGAGGTCGTCAGGACACGGATAGACGTCCAATTTCAACATCAATCTTGAACAACCTGGCTGGATATTTTTACCTTAGCTGTGGAACTCTAACCACTTTGATAGATTGGGGCCCATATTAGAAATATTGGTTTTGTACAGTAAAGCCTATGCATTGTTCACTCACAGCTAGGACCATTGTGTCTGTGTTTAAAGGATTTGTGAGATATTCCTTTCTTGAAGACCAGGAGAAAGAGGATATGCTCTCAAGGAAAGTCAGTCAATGTTATGCATAAGCAGGACATGAGATTTTAGTGAAACTACCCCACCTCCCCTTCTGTTACATTTCAATCGCGTGTTATAGCGCCACCACGTGGCCATTGGCATGGCATTGCATTGCATGAGAGGGTGTGGCCCTTGGTGCTTTACCAACATGCAAGGTTGCACCCTCCTAAGCCTTACCATCTCACAGGAATTTATATTTTTTTCACCAAATCATCGGCAGGAGAATAATAATGAATTGCAACAAATACAAAAGGGTTTTACACAGCTTCGCTACTTGAACCCCTAATTATGGGGAGAATTTACGTTGGTGGTTAGGTGAACTAACGAAGAAGGTTATGATAATTTACGTGAGAGGATCCGAGAACTAAAACGACATTGGTTAGGTGAATTTATATAGCAGGTTAGGTGAATTGGGTTAAGTTTAGAATAGGTTTTACGGGAAGGGTTTGCTAAAATGCTACTCGAACGCACTACCTTTGGATTGTTAGACAGTTGCCTTTTACGCCCACTCATCCTCTCCGACCAACCAACCTCCCTACTTTTGCTTCTGTCTAAACCCACTGGGCACAGACGTCAATTCAACATCTATTCCAAATTGGTTCAAAGTAATTGAATTGAAATGATGTGGAAACGACATTGATTTAACCAATGTGTTCAGAGTGGGAAGTAACTAGACCATTGGTAGGTATCAATCGTCCTTGATATGGCTGGGCAACAATCGTCCCCACTGCTGGTCGCCACCACCTCCAAAAAGGTAGTGATTTGGAACTTCCGGGAGGTTCCGGGTTTGATAGCCTTGTGCATTAAAACCTGAAAAGTGGGGCCTGCACGTTCTTGTTTGGACATGCATCACTCTAGTACCCTAGTTGAGTTACAGAATTGTCAGACTTTTGGGGTTCTACCCATGTTTGTGATTTCAACAAAATCATTTATTTCATACCTCTTCTTGTGTTCAAAGATGTGGTGATGTAAAATTAGTTTGTCTTAAAATCTATATGGCTATCATATACAGTTGAAGGTTTACATACACCTTACCAAATACATTTGAAACACAATTCCTGACATTTAATCTGTGTAAAAATTCCCTGTTTTAGGTCAGTTAGGATCACCACTTTATTTTAAGAATGTGAAATGTCAGATTGAATAGTAGAGACAAATATTTATTTCAGCTTTTATTTATTTCATCACATTCCCAGTGGGTCAGAAGTTTACGTACATTCAATTAGTATTTGGTAGCATTGCCTTTAAATTGTTTAACTTGGGTCAAATGTTTCAGGTAGCCTTCCACAAGCTTCCCACAATAAGTTGGGTGAATTTTGGCCCATTCCTCCTGACAGAGCTGGTGTAACTGAGTCAGGTTTGTAGGCCTCCTTGCTCGCACACGATTTTTCAGTTCTGCCCACACATGTTCTATAGGATTGAGGTCAGGGCTTTGTGATGGCCACTCCAATACCCTGACTTTGTTGTCCTTAAGCCATTTTGCCACAACTTTGGAAGTATGCTTGGGGTCCTTGCTCATTTGGAAGACCCATTTGCGACCAAGCTTTAACTTCCTGATTGATGTCTTGAGATGTTGTTTCAAAATATCCACATAATTTCCCTCACTCATGATGCCATCTATTTTTTAAGTTCCAGCACCAGTCCCTCCTGCAGCAAATCACCCCCACAACATGATGCTGCCACCCCCGTGCTTCACGGTTGGGATGGTGCTCTTCGGCTTGCAAGCCTCCCCCTTTTTCCTCCAAAAATATTATGGCCAAACAGTCCTATTTTTGTTTCATCAGACCAGAGGACATTTCTCCAAAAAGTACGATCTTTGTCCCCATGTGCAGTTGCAAACCGTAGTCTGTCTTTTTTATGCCGGTTTTGGAGCACTGGCTTCTTCCTTGCTGAGCGGCCTTTCAGGTTCTGTCGATATAGGACTTGTCTTCCTGTGGACTTGTCTTACATCCAGCATCTTCACAGGGTCTTTTGCTGTTGTTCTGGGATTGATTTGTACTTTTCGCACCAAAGTACGTTCATCTCTAGGAGACAGAACTCGTCTCCTTCCTGAGCGGTATCACGGCTGCGTCGTCCCATGGTGTTTATACTTGGGTACTATTGTTTGTACAGATGAACGTGGTACCTTCAGGCATTTGGAAATTGCTCCCAAGGATGTACCAGACTTGTGGAGGTCCACAACATTTTTTCTGATGTCTTGGCTGATTTCTTTTGATTTTCCCATGATGTCAAGCAGAGGCACTAAGTTTGAAGGTTGGCCTTGAAATACATCCACAGGTACACCTCCAATTGACTCAAATGATGTCAATTAGCCTATCAGAAGCTTCTAAAGGCATGACATGATTTTCTGGAATTTTCCAAGCTGTTTAAAGGCACAGTCAACTTAGTGTATGTAAACTTTGACCCACTGGAATTGTGATACAGTGAATTATAAGTGAAATAATCTGTCTGTAAACAATTGTTGAAAAATGACTTGTGTCATGCACAAAGTAGATGTCCTAACCGACTTGCCAAAACTATAGTTTGCTAACAAAAAAATTGTGGAGTGGTTGAAAAACGAGTTTTAATGACTTCAACCTAAGTGTATGTAAATGTCCGACTTCAACTGTAGATGTGCTTTTGTTTGAAAGCTCTTTGCACCTTCATATTGAATTACGACTACCTTTATATTAATTACCTAATTTGTTGGCTTCAATTTAGTTTAATTCAGACATTCAATCACCTTTCTCCCTCTGTGTGCGTCTCATCTCTTTTTCCTATCCTCTGGTTTTATCATTATTTTTCCTTCTCTCTCCCGTGTGTTCCAGCAGCAATGAGTTTGAGGTGCGATTGCTAGACCGACATCAGCCTTGCTAACTTGTACAGATGGAAGGTATCTGTGTATGCACCCTGCAGTTCAACATGTACCACAGGTGCAGCTACCAGTCACACCACACATACAATGTACACATAGACACACATACTGTCAAACACGTTCACATACATTACACCAACATTAACAAACACACATACCGGTACTGGCAAATCACTTATTGTCTCTTCTCTACACATTGATCATACCTCCCACTAAAGATAGTTTAGTCTCATGAACAAAATAACCATAAAGGATACATGTTCAGTGGGATATTTAGTGTAAGCCTGATTGTTTAGTATTATATTGGTCATAGTAGTCTATGCTCTGCAGGTATCAGTATCGGTGTGTCCACTATGATGGCTCTTGAGGTGGACGAGACTTACTGCGACACCGTGACCAGACCTGAACCCACACATGAGTTCTGCACTGGGAGGAGTGCCCACCAAGGTGACATCACATCAGTTCTCATGGACTAGGATCTGATGGTGTGAATTAGGGCTGTTACATTGACCGTATTACCGCCACACCGGCAGTCATGAGTCATGACGGCAGTCAGATTCCATGTGACCGTTTAGTCACAGTAATTAGGCTTCTCCAAGCTCTGATGCTGCTGATGGTCATTAGTAGCCTACCAAACTTGCTAACTGCCTGGCACTCTATTGCCCCTCGAATCATTCTGACATCAATTCAAATACAATGTAAAATCCAATCAAACACTTCATGAGAGCTCATGTTGCACAACGTTTCTATAAGCTATGCAATTGAGTGAGAAAACAGAGTTGTGATGGCCTCTTAAAAATATTTGTGTCATTCTCAAAACTTTTGGCCACGACTGAACACTGTTACTGCATGATGCTCTCGATGGTGCAGCTGTAGAACTTTGAGGATCTGAGGACCCATGCCAAATCTTTTCAGTCTCCTGAGGGGGAAAAGGTTTTGTCGTGCCCTCTTCACAACGGTCTTGGTGTGTTTGGACCATGATAGTTCATTGGTGATGTGGACACCAAGGAACTTGAAACTCTCGTTCCACTCCACTTCAGCAAGGTCAATGTTAATGGGGGCCTGTTCGGCCCTCCTTTTCCTATAGTCCACAATCAGCTCCTTTGTCTTGCTTATACTTAGGGAGAGGTTGTTGTGAGACAAAGGAGCTGATCGAATAGGTGTGTCCAGCCTTTTGACTGGTACTGTATAAAAAACATTTATTTTGTGCTGTGTCTAACAATGCAGAGAAAAAAAGCTGGTGAACAGGCTAACCCTATTATGGTTCTTCACCTCAACACAAACATCAAGTCAAAGACACAGAATGTCTCATGTTGCAGACTGTTTATGTGACAACACTACGTAGACAGACACACTTATCAATCACACTATAAACTGGGAGCATGCTGACCAATAAAAAGTGGCACCAGATTCACAAGGAGCGATGCATCACATTTAGGGTGGGTTATGGATAGATCAGCTACTCTACAAGTTCTTCTGTCACAGTGATGATTTGAGGTTTATTTTTAGGGATCTAAACTCTAATAAAAAGGCATGGAAGCACACAGCAATGGGTTGTCACTTGACTAATTTCATAGTACAGTACATTTTGATACCATCTTTAAAAGGATCTCCATGGACCGGGTAGCAGTGCAGGCGACACACGGTTAAAGTTCAACTGCCTATGAGGTTAGCTGGTTTAAAACAGTCGGTCTTCCAAACCCTTCCAATACTTTATCTTTAATACTTTATCATTAAGTGCTTTAACATTAGCTCATGTATCTACTGTAACATAGGGATCATACCTTGACAACACTAAGTCAGCCGTCAAATGAGGCCGTGAGCTAAAATTTCCCAATGCTGTCCACAACCACTAGAATTGCTGGTGTTCACAAGGCATTAGTGTATACTTGCGAGCCCAGTAGGTTTAATGCATAGGGTGTACACGTGGTCCAAAACAAGACAACAAACACCACACTATGAAGGTGAATTAAAACAGTGCCGGACTACAGGAGGACATTAGATCATGGGGCGAGTCTCCGCCCACAGGAAGTGAGGTGCTATATGTCGTGGAGGACTTCCAGCACCGTGGAGATGGACCAGGCCTGTGATTCGCAGCTGAAGGGACAGTACTGGCCATTCTCATTGGTCAGCTCTGGCAGACCCTTCCAGCTAGACCTTAGAGGGTAAGAAGAGACATGGATGAAAGTTCAAAGTGTGTGTGTGTGTGCACATGTGCAAATGTGTGTGTTAGTGTGTGTATTTACCTCTCCAGGTGGACATAATGCTGAGAGAGAATGCTCTTCACCAGGTACACTGTCTGTTCATAGGTCTCCTTCCCAAGCTTCTTGGCAAAATAGAGCTTTGCTCGCAGGAAGTACCCAATTGGCCATAGCCACTCCTAAAAAACAAACAAAAAGTCATTAAACCAATCAGATCAATTTAATACAACTTTATTTATACCCTCGGGAGCATTGACATAATAAAGTTAACAATAACTCCTAATTCAAGGTATAATACAACTCAATTCCTCAGTAAGGGACACTCACCGGTCCTTGGTGGTAGTTGAAACCTCTGGCCACGTTGTAGTTATCGTTGTCCAGGGCGTTGTCATAGACACCACAGTACACCATATCACTAGGGGAGAAATTAACTTGATGTCAGTATATGTGCCAGGAAAATAAGTATTGAAAATGAATCAGTTAATGAACAAGTATGAGTGGGGCCAGGAGTTTTTCTTGAACATATGACCTGAATAAGAAAAACTCAGGGCCCTAGGTTCTCCTGGTCAGGTCCCATGGTGATGAGGGATAATGAGGTCTCTTACTCTGGGTCCAACGTCTTCATTCCCAGAGGTCCTAGCAGCTTCTTCTCAGCAATTCCCAGGGCTTTCCAGGCTCTCTCCACAGTGAACAACTCCGGAGCCTCAAGGACAGAATAGAGAACACCATTCAGGTCAACGTATTAACCCATAAGAGTTATTGTGAAGTGAAAACGTCTAGAAGCAACAACAGCTCAGCCACGAAGTGGTAGGCCACACAAGTTCACAGAAACAAGACCGCCGAGTGCTGAGGCAGATAACGCGTAAAAATCATCTGTCCTCAGTTGCAACACTCACTACTGAGTTCCAAACTGCCTCTGGAAGCAACGTCAGCACAAGAACTGTTCATCGGGAGCTTCATGAAATGGGTTTCCATGGCCGAGTAGCCACACACAAGCTTTGCTGCCATTGGACTCTGGAGCAGTGGAAACGCGTTCTCTGGAGTGTGATCAAGCTTCACCATCTCGCAGTCCGACGGACTACCAATGACATTCTAGACGATTCTGTGCTTCCAACTTTGTGTAAGGCTCTTTCCCGTTTCAGCATGACAATGGCACCGTGCACAAAGCAAGGTTCATACGGAAATGATTTGTCGAGATCAGTGTGGAAGAACTTGACTGGCCTCAACAGAGCCCTGATCTGAACCCCATCGAAAACCAACCTCATTAATGCTCGTGGTTGAATGGAAGTAAGTCCTCGCAGCAATGTTCCAACATCTACCTTCCCAGAAGAGTGGAGGCTATTATAGCAGCAAAGGGGGGACCAATTCCAAATTGATCATAATGACTATTGTAGCTGGAAATGGCAGATTTTTTATGGAATATCTACATAGGCATACAGAGGCCCATTGTCAGCCCATTACCCTTTGCAATTATGTTAGCACAGCTGAAAACTATTGTACTAATTAAAGAAGCAATAAAGCTCGCCTTCTTTAGAAAAGTAGTGTATCTGGAGCGTCAGCATTTGTGGGTTTGATTACAGGCTCAAAATTGCTTCTGAGAAGTGAAGGCTATTCCATGCAAGAAATCGCCAAGAAACTGAAGATCTCGTACAACGCTGTGTACTACTCCCTTCACAGAACAGCACAAACTGGCTCTAACCAGAATAGAGAGAGAAGTGGAAGGCCCCAGTGCACAACTGAGCAAGAGGACAAGTACATTAGTGTGTCTAGTTTAAGAAACCTGTTGGGGCTAGGGGGCAGTATTTTCACTTTTGGATGAAAGGCGTGCCCAGAGTAAACTGCCTCCGACTCTTTCCCAGATAGGAATATATGCATATTATTATTACTGGTGGATAGAAAACACTCTGAAGTTTCTAAAACTGTTTGAATTATGTCTGTGAGTATAACAGAACTCATATAACAGACAAAAACCTGAGAAGAAATCCAAACAGGAAGTGAGAACTCAATTTAGAAAACAGTGCCATTTGATGTCCATCTTAGATATGGATGAGCATGCACTTCCTAGGGCTTCCACAAGATGTCCCTGTCTTTAGATTCTGGTTGTATGATTCTACTATAAAAGGTGGGGCTCATAATAGCTCTTTGAGTGGGTGGTCTGGCAGAAAGCCTCGGTCTCATTGCACTGCACGTAACGCGCCAATGTAAAACTGATTTTTAAAATATATATATGCACATTATCGAACAAAACACACAATACATGTATAACATGATGTCCTATGAGTGTCATCTGATGGAGATAATCAAAGGTTAGTGATTCATTTTATCTATATTTATGCTTTTGTGACTGAAAAATCGCTGTGTGTGTTTTTGAATTTGGTGGTCATCTAACATAAATATATGTTGTGTTTTCGCTGTAAAACATTTTTTTTTTTTTTTTAATCGGACACCATGGGTAGATTAACAAGATGTTTATCTTTCATTTGCTGTATTGGACTTGTTAATGTGTGAAAGTTAAATATTTCTAAATAATATTTTTTCAGCTGAATGGGATCCCTTTAGGGAACTCCTTGTGCCCCCTAGCCCCAACAGGTTAAGAAACAGACGCCTCCTCAACTAGCAGCTTCATTAAATAGTACCCGCAAAACACCTGTCTCAACGTCAACAGTGAAGAGGCGAATCCGGGATGCTGGCCTTCTAGGCAGAGTTCTTCTGTCCAGTGTCTGTTTTTTTGCCCATCTTAATCTTTTATTTTTTATTGGCCAGTCTGAGCTATGGCTTTTTCTTTGCAACTCTGCCTAGCAGTGATGGTTGCTGATAAATGGGCCTCTGTACGTCTATGTAGATATTCCATAAAAAATCTGCCGTTTACAGCTACAATAGTCATTTACAACATCAACAATGTCTACACTGAAAAATGTGCTTTTCTTTCCAAAACAAGGACATGTCTAAGTGACCCCAAACTTTTGAACAGTAGTGTATATATTTTTTTATGTTTTATTTCACCTTTATTTAACCAGGTAGGCTAGTTGAGAACAAGTTCTCATTTACAACTGCGACCTGGCCAAGATAAAGCATAGCAGTATGAGCAGACAACACAGAGTTACACATGGAGTAAACAATTAACAAGTCAATAACACAGTAGAAAACAAAGGGGGAGTCTATATACAATGTGTGCAAAAGGCATGAGGAGGTAGGCGAATAATTACAATTTTGCAGATTAACACTGGAGTGATAAATGATCAGATGGTCATGTACAGGTAGAGATATTGGTGTGCAAAAGAGCAGAAAAGTAAATAAATAAAAACAGTATGGGGATGAGGTAGGTGAAAATGGGTGGGCTATTTACCAATAGACTATGTACAGCTGCAGCGATTGGTTAGCTGCTCAGATAGCTGATGTTTGAAGTTGGTGAGGGAGATAAAAGTCTCCAACTTCAGCGATTTTTGCAATTCGTTCCAGTCACAGGCAGCAGAGTACTGGAACGAAAGGCGGCCAAATGAGGTGTTGGCTTTAGGGATGATCAGTGAGATACCTGCTGGAGCGCGTGCTACGGATGGGTGTTGCCATCGTGACCAGTGAGCTGAGATAAGGCGGAGCTTTACCTAGCATGGACTTGTAGATTTGTAGTATATGGGCTAAGGACCAGGGTTGGTGTCAATTCCATTTCAATTCAGTCAATGCTGGAAGTAAACTGAAATTCCAATGCTTCTCTATGAGAAAAAACATGCAAAGGATTGAAGGAACGGGGCATGGGCTGATGCCACACTGATGGCAACTCACCACCACCATGGCAATGCAAAAGTTGGGCCTGAGCTGGTAGTCACACCAGGGGCTGGAGGCTCCGTGGCTGTCCTTGTAGATGCCTCTCTTGTGGACCAGGTCGGGGTGCTTCTCGTTGGGGTCCTTCTCGTCGTGGGACACATAGAAGTTCCTCTCAAAGTTGGCCAGGATCTTATGGTTCCACTCCTCATAGGAAACCTTCACCTCCTTACCTGCAAGGGAAAACAATCATATAATAAAACATGTTTCATTATGTCTTATTAGTGAAACAATTGTCTCTGAGGGAGGGACATTGCACATGTATGTTTGCATACATGTCAATGTGTGTCTATGCCAGCACTGCTGGTGCATGTGTGTGTGTGTGTGTCCAGGCAGCACTCACCATCCCGGTGTATTTTCATGGAGCTGTGGGGGAACAGGCCCTTCTTATGGAGCTCCACCAGCCAGCGCACGGCAGACTTACTGAGGCCCACAATCTCCACCGCTGACCCATCTCTGGAGACACACAACCAGGGAGACAAGTCACATCAAATCAATTTAATATGCATTTTACATCTTTACAAACTTCAGGAGAAGCAGGAAAGACACCCAACTAAACATACACTGGCTTTTCCCTAGTTTGGTTTAATTGTATTGTTTTGTAGGTTTAAAGGCCCAGAGCAGTCAAAAACTTGATTTTCCTATATATGATATACTATATTTCCACACCATGAGGTTGGAATAATACTGTGAAATTGTGAAAATTATGGTAATGCCCTTTTACTGTAAGAGCTGTTTGAAAAGACCGGCTGAAATTTCAGCCTGTTTAGGTGGGATGGAATTTTGGCCTGCTGGTAAATTAGTAAATAGACCAATAAGAAAGACCGTTCCAAACCTCTCAGCCAAAAACAGCTTGTTTTCAGTTGTCCCCTCCCTACTCAGACAACTCCCAGACAGTCCTAGCAAAATTCTTGTTTGAGAAATTACTCTTTGCTAAGAAGCCATTTTTAGTTTAATTTTGACCATTTTAATTCAATCACATTAAGGTGATTAAATGTTGCCCAGAAATGATTTGATTTTGAGATAAAAACAGCTGAATTGGATCTTTGAGAAATAGGGGTAAAGTGGATAGAGTCTTACCTGGGTGTTGCAGGCATGCCCTTGTTGCGAGCTTTGTCACTCTCTCCCATTTTGTCCATCCATGTTCCGCAGTTGAAGCGGTTGCCACCGTAAACAAAGCCAGTATCACGGTGCACTTTGGCCACAACATTGAAGCCTGGGAGCAAGGAGAATAATAACAATATACCATATTTGCTGAAGCAAGACAACAAGACAATGTGCACCTTATAACAAAAACCTTAAAAACCAAAAAGAGCCACTTGAAGGGAATAACAGGTGGCCCAGAGTTTTTCCTCGTCAGGTAACTTGGTCAGTAAAAACTCCTGGTACTACTTATTATCTCAAAGTGTGACCGAAACGAGAGGTGACTAGACTGGCAAACTCACCCTCATCCTTCATGTGCATGTCGATCTTTGGTCCTGCGTTGCGCTCTCTGAAGTCGATACCCTGCATGTGACGTTGCATGGCCTCGTGGATGACATCACACAAGGGCTGTGTGAGCAGGGACTGAAACACACAAGGATCAAGTTAGACTGTACCTGATGTACAGAGCCTTTAGAAATGTTTCACACCCCTTGACTTTTCCACATTTTGTTGTGTTACAGCCTGAATTTGAAATGGATTAAATTGAAATCTTGTGACACTGGCCTACACACAATACGCCATAGTGTCAATGTGGAAATGTTTGCAAATGAATAAAAAATTAGTCAATAAGTATTCACACCTTTTATGGCAAGCCTAAATAAGTTCAAGAGTAAACATTTTCTTAACAAATCACATAAGTTGCATAGACATTGTTGAATGAGCTGAGGTGGGAGACTCTGTCCATAGGACAACAATCAGTCGTATATTGCACAAATCTGGCCTTTATGGAAGAGTGGCAAGAAGAAAGCCATTTCTTAAAGATATCCATAAAAAGTGTTGTTTAAAGTTTGCCACAAGCCACCTGGGAGACACACCAAACATGTGGAAGAAGGTGCTCTGGTCAGATGAAACCAAAATTTAACTTTTTGGTCAACAATGCAAAACGTTATGTTTGCCGTAAAAGCAACACAGCTCATCACCCTGAACACACTGTCAAACATGGTGGTGGCAGCATCATGGTTTGGGCCTGCTTTTCTTCAGCAGGGACAGGGAAGATGGTTAAAATTGATGGGAAGATGGATGGAGCCAAATACAGGACCATTCTGGAAGAAAACCTGATGGAGTCTGCAAAAGACCTGAGACTGGGACGGAGATTTGTCTTCCAACAAGACAATGATCCAAAACATAAAGCAAAATCTACAATGGAATGGTTCAAAAATAAACATATCCAGGTGTTAGAATGGCCAAGTCAAAGTCCAGACCTGAATCCAATCGAGAATCTGTGGAAAGAACTGAAAACTTCTGTTCACAACTGCTCTCCATCCAACCTCACTGAGCTCGAGCTGTTTTGCAAGAAGGAATGGGAAGAAATTTCAGTCTCTCGATATGCAAAACTGATAGAGACATACCCCAAGCGACTTACAGCTGTAATCGCAGCAAAAGGTGGCGCTACAAAGTATTTACTTAAGGGGGCTGAATAATTTTGCACGCCCAATTTTTCAGTTTTTGATTTGTTAAAATAGTTTGAAATATCAAATAAATGTCGTTCCACTTCATGATTGTGTCCCACTTGTTGTTGATTCTTCACAAAAAATACAGTTTTATATCTTTATGTTTGAAGCCTGAAATGTGGCAAAAGGTCGCAAAGTTCAAGGGGGTCGAATACTTTCGCAAGGCACTGTATGTTTGTAATCATTAAGGACAAGGGGGGTTTTGTAGGATAAGAAAGAAACGGAATGGAGCTAAGCACAGGCAAAATCCTAGAGGAATACCTGGTTCACCAGGGAAACCTGGCTTTCCCACAGACACTGGGAGATTAATTCACCTTTCAGCAGGACAATAACATAAAACACAAGGCCAAATCTACACTAGAGATGCTTACCAAGAAGACTGACTATCCCTAAACGTCTGAGTTACAGTTTTAACTTAAATCTACATGAAAACCTATGGCAAGACCTGAAAATGGTTGTCTAGCAATGATCAACAACCAATTTGACAGAGCTTGAAGAATTTCGAAAATAATAAATGGGCAAATGTTGCACAATCCAGATGAGGAAAGCGAGACTTTCTTTTTTACCCCTTTTCCCCCACAATTTCATGGTATCCAATTGGAAGTTACAGTCTTGTCTCATCGATGCAACTCCCGTACAGACTCGGGAGAGTCGAAGGTCGAGAACCGTGCATCCTCCGAAACACAACCCAACCAAGCCGCATCGCTTCCCACTTAACCAGGAAGCCAGCCGCACCAATGTGTCAGAGGAAACACAGTGCACCTGGCCACAGTGTCAGCGTGCACTGCACCTGGCCCGTCACAGGAGTCGCTAGTGCGCGATGGGACAAGGACATCCCTGCCGACCAAACCCTGCCCTATCCTGGACGACGCTGGGCCAATTGTGTGCCACACCATGGGTCTCCTGGTCGCGGCCGGCTGCGACAGAGCCTGGACTCGAACCCAGAATCTCTAGTGGCACAGCTAGCATTGCGATGCAATGCCTTAGACCACAGCGACACTCGGGAGGCCGGAAAGCGCTTAGAGACTTAATCGCTGCCAAAGGTGCTTATACAAATGTGTCATTATACACTGATGAGTCATGTTATGTTCTTTTAAATCCACAATTTGGATCAGTCCACAGCCTCAGAGGATCTAAATCATTTCCCTAACCTCTGGATTACAACCTAATTAAGTATTGGATCACAATTTTTTTTACATTACCATGTAGTTTACCAATAAAATGGTCTGACGGTGAAGTGGACATAATAGGTATTCATATCCCGAAATAAATAAATGTACTTGTTCACTGACAGGGATGTAAACAAATTTGTGCACAACATTTGAGAGAAATAAGCCCCTTGTGCATATTGAACATTTCAGGGATCTTTTATTTCAGCTCCTGAAACATCGGACCATGTTGCGTTTATATTTTTGTTCAGTATATAATTGCAGCATTTCCACAAAAATGGAAGAGGAAAGTGGAAAGGGGAGGAGGGAAGGAACTTGTCTGTCGGCCCTAGATTAAAAATCAAAACTGGTTAAAGAAAATTGTGATAAATAAAGAAGTATACAAGTTTAATTTAAGGACCCAAAAAATGACAGCTGTGCCATACAGATTGCAAAACAGTTGGAAAGAGATTTTCGATGTACCGATTCCATGGCACATGGTTAATGAACTGATACACAAAAAATGTTGAGTTTTTTCATTCGATTTTGGTGCAAAGAGACAGAATCATTAGATCACTTGTTTTGGTACTGCCCATATGTAGCTTGTTTTCAGTCACAGGTTCAGGAATGGCTGAAGAATTACAACATTTATCTGGAGCCAATTCTGCAAATAGCACTGCTGTGTGATATGAACACTCCTAGTCAATTGATCAATAATATAATAATACTCTTAGCAAAACATTTGATCTTTAATTTACAATCTGTAGAATCTTTGAGAATAGAAAGGTTCAGAACCGTCGTGAAACGTCATAGCACAATTGAAAAATACTGTATATAGCAAATAGAATATTTAACAAAAAATATATGGGGGATTGAAAATGATGCAGATAATTACATTGATAGAAGTTACAATCTATTTGCAATATTAAAGCTCGTCTACACCCCAAAAATCTATTGACTCAGGGGTGTGAATACTTATGTAAATGAGATATTTCTACATTTCATTTTCAATAAATTAGCTACAATTTCTAAAAACATGTTTTCACTTTGTCATTATGGGGTATTATGTGCAGATGGCTGAGAGAAAAGCATTTTTTCAATCAATTTTGAATTCAAGCAGTAACATCAAAATGTGGAATAAGTCTAGGGGTAAGACTACTTTCTGAAGGCACTGTATGTGTGTGTGGACCTGTATGTGTTTATGGATGTGTCTATATTTGCGCATGTGAGAGTGTGTGGGTGGGAAAGGGAGAGAGATGGAGTATGTGTGTGTGTGTGTGTGTGTGTGTGTGTGTGTGTTTATGAATATGTGTCTATATTTGTGCATGTGAGAGTGTGTGGGTGACAAAGAGAGATAGATGGAGAGTGTATGTATGTGTTTATGCATGTGTGTTTGTGTCTGATGTGTACATGTGGGTGTGTGTGTGAGAGAGAGAGGGATGTGTGTGTATGCATAATGTGTATGTATAGATATGACCTACCGGAGTGCCAGAGATCTGGGGCTCAGAGTCGTCATGGGGGTACATCCTGACCACAGGGCAGCGGAGGATGGCAATGCCCTCGGGCACCAAGGTACAGTAGTCCTGGATGCACTGCAGCCACCACCACACGGCATCACGGCAGTTGAAGCGGGCACAGATGCCCTCGCCCAACAGGTTGGGGATGAGACCGTGTCTCAGGGTGCCTGCAAATGCCAGGATGATGTTTCTGTAAGAAAAAGAGACATTCAATGAATATATCAACTGTACTCCAGTGTAATATCCAGTGGTGGAAAAAGTACCCAATTGTCATAAAAAAAAGTAAAGATGCCTTAATAGAAAATGACTCAAGTGAAAGTCACCCAGTAAAATACTACTTTAGTAAAAGTCTAAAAGTATTTGGTTTTAAAAATACTTAAGTATCAAAAGTAAATGTAATTGCTAAAAGATATTTAAGTATTAAAATTAAAAGTATAAATCATTTTAAATTTCTTATATTAAGCAAACCAGACGCCATCATTTTCTTACTTGTTTTTTTAATTTACGGATAGCCACGGGCACAGACAGAATTTACAAACAATCATGTGTGTTTAGTGAGTTCTTCAGATCAGATGCAGTAGGGATGACAAGGGATATTCTCATTGATAAGTGTGTGCATTTCACAATTTTCCTGTCCTTCTAAACATTCAAAATGGAACGAATACTTTTGGATGTCAGGGAAAATATATGCAGGAAAAATAACATTATTTCTTGAAGAATGTAGTGAAGTAAAAGTTGTCAAAAACATTGATAGTAAAGTACAGATACCCTCAAAAAACTACTTAAGTAGTACTCTAAAATATTTTCACTTAAATACTTTACACCACTGGTTATATCTTTTCTAATAGCTAAGAAGTTCAATTGGGATACTACTACAGAACAGTCAGAATACACACCTAGCCTCCAGGTGACGACCAGTGACCAGCATGAGTCCACGCAGAGCAATGAAGGTGTCTCGGCCCCAGCAGCGGAAGATTCCAGAGGAGAAGTGAGGCAGACCTGTGAAACAGGAAGGCAGAGATGAATAAAGGAAGAAGACGTTCAAATGCAGCTGAATTTCTAACACCAATTCTCAAAACGGTACCGAGATACAAATAGGACTTTGTCAGCTGACAGCTACTGGATTGGACTGAAGCTTGTAGAATTGTGTCAGCTTAAAAATACCCAGCGACTGACTACAATAGACCATTTTGCTGACCAACAATAGACTTAAACACCACTTATTGGTTTCGTGAATATCAACAGAGAAGAATTATGGTTATTAGGTTGGCATCCGACTACTGTTTACAGAAGTAGAATAGAATATATAATAGAAATTGGTTGTTGCTAGGCAGACCTGCGGCCAGGGAGATGCAGCACTGCTCCTTCTTGCCGGTGTCCTTGTTGAGGCGGTAGGGGACGTCGGGTAGTTCCAGGGACAAGGGGGGCAGAGCCGGGAAACTTCCCACACCACCCATCTGGACCGAGCCCAGAGCCAGCAGTTTGACAAAGGTCGAGCCGTTCTGGACGAAACTGAAAGAGACAGAAACCAGAAAAAAAACATGGTTTTACATAAAAAAATATTCTGCACCATTACTGGACAAAACTGAAGACGCCACGAGACAATACATATGTTGTAAAAAAGGATAGAGGTTAAAAGATAGTCAAAAACATTTAATGGTATGGTTCTGGGTTTCGGCATAAATACCCTTAAAGGTGCAGGGCCTTTTTAATACAAATATTCTCACTAAATGTAATCATTTAACAATATTCCATTCTTCTATTGCATCATTTCCTCAATGCATGTTGGGTATGATATAAACTTTATAGGGTTGTTTGTGTGAGACATCCAGGTGCAAGATTTTAATTTGACCAGTTTCTCATAGGAGGAAAATAATCCTGCAACTTCAGGAAATCTGAATTATTGTGTGGCTTATAATTAATGGAGATTTTTGTAGGGGTTGTTACATAATTAGAACAAATCAAGTCTGAAATGTGTAAGTGTAAATTTCAAACTTTAGAATATTTTTAAAACCTTGAATACACTAGGGGTTTGCATTTCCTGCAACAACAATTTGTACCTGGACATCTTGTTGAAGGTGGTGTCAAGAGCCGTGGTGTAGACTCCCACTAAAATGGCATCAAAGTAGCAGGGGATGAGATAGCGAGGGATGTGCTTCAGATAATGGAACATCGCCTTGAGCCACTTCCCCACCTGGAAACAACACATGTTATCTGGATAACACCAAACTCAAAGATTATGACAACGGAAAATGTTGACAATGATTATAATCATCTTCCTATTATCATACTGCTACCACAGTGGTTGATTTAAAACTCAGGTCTTTGACCTTAGCTGGGCTGAGTTGTAGGATTAATTTATATTTACAATAATCATTGTCAAGTTCAGACCATCTTGTTAGTCTACTTCTTACCATCATAAGGCCTATAAAAAAAAATCAAACCTGGGATTCATTCAATCAGTTTAAATTACTGTCACTCAAACCGCTCACCTCTCCTAGAGCGCCACTGTGGCACACCAGCCTGTTACTGACGTAGTCGATCATCCAGTCCCCCTGTCTCAGGTTGTCACACACCGGGTGGCCCAGGTCGTTCTTGGGACGAATGTCCGCCATCACTGACAGAAGACCTGTATGAACACAATGAATCCCGTTTTCAATGTCGAAGTCCAGTTTCATTCAACAATATGTGTACAGCTGCTTGTAGACACAGCTCTAGGATAAGCTAACCAACTCAAATCCTAACCTTAACCATTGTGGGGGATGGAAAAATATCTGACCCTGTATCAGTGGTTGGGGCAACTTCCACAATGTGTGCTGACCAGGGTTAGGATTAAATCAGTCAATTCAGGAAGTAAAGTGTAAAATTCCAATTTACTCTGAATTGACCGAATTGAAATGGAATTGACCCCAATCCTGGTGTTGACTGGACCACCTCACTGTGCACTGGGGCAAAAATTGGGCTCCCGAGTGGCGCAGCGGTCTAAGGCACTGCATCTCATCCTGGTTTGAATCCAGGCTGTATCACAACCAGCCATGATTGGGAGTCCCATAGGGTGGGGCACATTTGGCCCAGCATCGTCCGGGTTTGGCTGGGGTACAGTAGGATATCATTGTAAATAAGAATTTGTTCTTAACTGACTTGCCTAGTTAAATAAAGGTTAAATACTTTTGTTTTTACTGTACCTTGCAGGCCACCGTACTTGAAGCTGGTCCAGGAAGGGATGTTGTAGCAGCCTCCTCCGTCCTCCTGTTCCTCAGAGTCACAGCGGAACAGCAGCATGTTCATGTCGCCCAGAGTCAGCTTAGACATGATCCTGAACGGGGATAGAAGATGGAGTCACATAACATTAGAACACACCCACCTGAGCACAACTGGAGACGACAGAGCCCTGCTGATCAGTATTTCAACACAACTGGAGACGACAGAGCCCTGCTGATCAGTATTTCAACACAACTGGAGACGACAGAGCCCTGCTGATCAGTATTTCAACACAACTGGAGACGACAGAGCCCTGCTGATCAGTATTTCAACACAACTGGAGACGACAGAGCCCTGCTGATCAGTATTTCAACACAACTGGAGACGACAGAGCCCTGCTGATCAGTATTTCAACACGTACTTTATGGACACAATTCATCACTATACAAATATATAGCCACCAGGAAAAACCAAACATACTATACCTCTCAAGCCATTGTAAGCATAACGCTTTTCCAATACACTTGGTGAGTGAATTCGGATAGTATTCAGACCTTCAGTTTTTCCACATTTTGTTACGTTAAAGCCTTATTCTAAAATTGATTAAATTGTTTTTTTTTCCCTCATCGATCTACACACAATACCCCATAATGGCACAGCAAAACCAGATTTGGAATATCTGAAATATCACATTTACATAAGTATTCAGACCCTATACTCAGTACCCTATACCCATGACAGGTTGCAGTTGTAAATGAGAACTTGTTCTCAACTGGCCTACCTGGTTAAATAAAAAAATACATAAAAAATACTTTGTTTAAGCAGCGATTACAGTCTCCAGTCTTCTTGGGTATGATGCTACAAGCTTGGCACATCTGTATTTGGGGAGTTTCTCCCATTCTTCTCTGCAGATCCTCTCAAGCTCTGTAAGGTTGGACGGGGAGCGTCGCTGCACAACCATTTTGTTGTCCTATTGGAAGGTGAACCTTCACCCCCAGTCTGAGGTCCTGAGTGCTCTGGCAGGTTGTCATCTCTCTGTACTTTACTCCCCTCATCATCTTTCCCTCGATCCTGACTAGTCTCCCAGTCCCTGCCGCTGAAAAACATCCCCACAGCATGATGATGCCACCACCATGCTTCATCGTAGGGATGGTCCCAGGTTTCCTCCAGACGGGATGCTTGGCGTTCAGGTCAAAGGTTTCAATCTTGGTTTCATCAAACCAGAGAATCTTGTTTCTGATGGTCTGAGAGTCATTTAGGTTCCTTTTGGCAAACTCCAAGCGGGATGTCATGTGACTTTTACTGAGGAGTGGCTTCTGTCTGGCCACTCTACCATAAAGGCCTGATTGGTGGAGTGCTACAGAGATGGTTGCCTTCTGGGAGTTTCTTCCATCTCCATACGAGGAACTCTATCAGAGTGACCATCAGGCTCTTGGTCACCTCTCTGACCAAGGGACATTATCCCCCTGATTGCTCAGTTTGGTCAGGCAGCCAGCTCTAGGAAGAGTCTCCAAACTTCTTCCATTTAAGAATGATGGAGGCCACGGTGTTCTTGCGGACCTTCAATGCTGCAGAACTTTTTTGGTACCCTTCCCCAGATCTGTGCCTCAACACAATCCTGTCTTGGATCTCCACGGACAAATCCACTTCGACGTCATGGCTTGGTTTTTGCTCTGACATGCGCTGTCAACTGTGGAACCTTACATAGACAGGTGTGTGCCTTTCCAAAGCATGTCCAATCAATGTACCACTGGTGGACTCCAATCAAGTTCTAGAAACATCTCAAGGATGATCAACGGACACACGATGTACCTGAGCTCAATTTCGAGTCTCATAGTAAAAGGGTCTGAATACTTATGTAAATGTGATATTTACATATTTTATTTTTAATACATTTGCAAAAATGTCTAAAAACCTGTTCTCGCTGTCATTATTATGTGTAGATTGTTTAATCCATTTTAGAATAAGGCTGTAATGTAACAAAATGTGGAAAAAGTCAAGGAGCCTGATAACGTTCCCGAATGCACTGTACATGTTTGCAATGCAGTGTGTGTAAAGGCACATTTGTGTGTTTTTGTGTGATGTATACTCACTGTGCCAGTGGTGTCTCCAGTATGGGTGGTGTGTGCTGGTCAGGCAGACTGCCAGGCTTGTACTTGGGGCTGAATTGGATCAGGTGATGTCTGATGACTCCCACAAGCTCCTGGGCCTTAGGGTCCAGACTCACCCTGGTGAGGGAAACACATATACACAAAAGTTTTAGAACACCTACTCATTCAAGGGTTTTTCTTTAATAGTGAAGACATCAAAACTATGAAATAACACATATGGAATCATGTAGTAACCAAAAAAGTGTTACACCAATCAAAAATATATGAGATTTGAGATTCTTCAAATAGCCACCCTTTTGCCTTGATGACAGCTTTGCACACTCTTGGCATTCTCTCAACCAAGCTTTATGAGGTAGTCACCTGGAATGCATTTCAATTAACAGGTGTGCCTTCTTAAAAGTGAATTTATGGAATTTCTTTCCTTCTTAATGTTTTCCAGCCAATCAGTTGTGTTGTGACAACGTCAGTTTGGTTACAGAAGATAGCTCTATTTGGTAAAAGACCAAGTTCATATTATGGCAAGAACTGCTCAAATAAGCAAAGAGAAACGACAGTCCATCATTACTTTAAGACATGAAGGCCAGTCAATACAGAACATAAAGAACTTGAACGTTTCTTCAGGTGCAGTTGCAAAAACCATCAAGCGCTATGATGAAACTGGCTCTCATGAGGACCGCCACAGGAAAGGAAGACCCAGAGGTACCTCTGCTGCAGAGGATAAGTTCATTAGAGTTACCAGCCTCAGAAATTGCAGCCCAAATAAATGCTTCACAGAGTTCAAGTTACAGACACATCTCAACATCTACTGTTCAGAGGAAACTGCAGTGATCAGGCCTTCATGGTCAAATTGCTGCATTGAAACCACTACTAAAGGACACCAATAATAAGAAGAGAATTTCTTGGGCCCACAAACACCAGAAATGGACATTAGACCGGTGGAAATTTGTCCTTTGGTCTGGAGTCCAAATTGGAGATTTTTGGTTCCAACTGCAATGTCTTTGTGAAATGCTGTGGGTGAGCGGATGATCTCTGCATGTGTATTTCACACTTAACGTTTCGACAGGCAAGCTGTCTTTATCAGGGTATAATCACAAACACTGCAGGGTGACTCGTTTATATGGTGTCAAAAGACACACAGGTGTCTGTAATCATGGCCAAGAATGGCCTAATATCATTGGTTAATTCTCAAATATTAAAATGGCATACAAAGAACAGCATAAAAAAAACAAATGGATAGCATACGATCATAGATTAATTTTAGACTACACAAGCTTACAAACAATTACAATGGCAAAGTCACAAGAATGGCTTCAGATCAAAGTCTACGTTTTTGAGACCAAAGGGAGCAAGGGTCTTTAAATTAAAGATCCAAGCAGCCTCTCATTTTAACAATAAATTATCAAGGTCACCCCCTTTCCTAGGGAGGGTGACATGTTCGATGCCAATATAACGCAGAGACGAAATCGAGTGGTTTGCTTCCAAAAAGCATGGAGGACAATGTGTTATGGTGTGGGGGTGCTTTGCTGGTGACACTGTCTGTGATTTATTTAGAATTCAAGGCACACTTAACCAGCATGGCTACCACAGCATTCTGCAGTGATACGCCATCCCATCTGGTTTGGGCTTAGTGGGACACTATCATTTGTTTTTCTACAGGACAATGATCCAACACACCTCCAGGCTGTGTAATGGCTATTTTACCAAGAAGGAGAGTGATGAGTGCTGCATCAGATGACCTGGCGTCCACAATCCCCCGACCTAACTGATTTGGGGTCAGGCTAGGAGACATACTGTACAGGCTCTTCAAGGCTGGAGAGATTCCTGGATTTATGCCATGAAAGGTCAGCCAAAAGCTAGAGGGAAAGGTTTCTTCCTTTGAGCCGAATTTGAACCCGCGACCTAAGGACCACTGCTATTTTACCTACAGTCCTCCGCTCTACCAACTGAGCTATCGAAGGGGTGCAGAGTCAACAGTATTATCTGTGAGTTGTGAGTGGACAATAGGGACTAAACAACCGTGTACAATAGGGGGCCAAACTGGCCAGAAAATATCCCTCATTGGTGTGTGTTACAATAGACTATGCTTTGAAATTCTATTTAATGGGTGTATATATTGGTCTGCTCATCATGACCTCTGACCTGAAAGCGATGACGCTGCCAGGGGTGAGGCGCTCGAAGATGATCTCCTGGACAAACTCACTGCTGCCCTTAGACGTCACGCCTGCGTGTTTCACAACGCCACTATCTTTCAGCTGGGGTGACAGGGGACACAGAAGACCAGGGGTGAATAATGTTTCACTACCACACAAAGCAGGATGAAGGTCCACAATGGGCGATTGAGAGGAGAGTTGAGGACAATTATGAAATGGCTTTTGCTGGTCTATATAACCAAATATTGTGTGTAGATTGAGGAGGATTTTATTGTTCATACATTTTAGAATAAGGCTGTAACGTAACAAAATGTGGAAAAAGTCAAGGGGTCTGAATATTTTCCAAATGCACTGTAAACTAAATGGCATTCAACAGAAACTGACAAACATTCCAGACAGAATACAGACACAATACCAGCTTGTGAAATGTAACCAGATGCCACTGAAGCTTCTTGTTTTTCAAGACCCAGTCTGAAAATGGATTTGTTTGGTTTGAGAGGAAATATTTTTCACAAGGCGATCTTTACTGCTCAAGCCCATTGTGACAGGAGGCCTAAACAACTAATTATTACCCACATTCCCAGCATCACGTCACCTGGATGTGCTCCTTAATCTCCACGGTGTACTCCGGCATGCCGTTGATGTACTTCTCGCACTTCTTGTAGGTGCCGGCTTGCCGGTCAATGATACGCGCCTCCAGAATGACCTCCTCAATTTTACCTGGAGATGGAGAGAGATGAAGGGGATTGTGTTAAAATAGTAGGTGCATCCAGGTCAGTAGTGTTCTCCTGTGCCTCTCTTGACATTTTTTTCTCTCCAATTATACTGGTTTTAAATGATCCCTGACTAAGATGGCTGCCATTATCAGCACATTCTAGAGTTCTTAAGATGAATGACATAGGCCACTCAAGTATAATTGTATTTTTATAGATAGCCCATTCTGAGGACAGTGTCTTGTTTATGGTAAGAGTGAAGCATCACACCAGGGATAAACATGGGGGGAACCTCCTTCCTGTACTGGTGGTGTTTGGGGTTATGGAAGGCAGTGCGACACACGGCCACCACAGACTGGTGGGTGCTGGGACAGTGACGTGTCACCGCTACAATGTCCTCGTCCACCTGGTCAACGTACACCTAGGAGAGGGCCAAGGGACAAGCAGTGTTACAAACAACTTTTATCAGGCAAATACATTTCCACATTCACACACACATGCTGACCTGAATAGTGTAGCGCCAAAATGATTCTTTGGTTATTATCGACTACTCTTCACATCTCAAAGGACTAAATAGGAGTAACTGCTATGTCATATCTATTTAATCCAGTCTACAATTACCATTCACCACGTTGCCAATACCCATTCAAAGGCATATGGATATGGGCAAGAAATTGGTTTGAGATTGAGTCAGACGAACACCCATTCCCCCACACACCCACCTGGTTGAAGCCCTTGGAAGCCAGTTCTTGGTGCATTTTGTTGAGGGCCAGCTTGCCAGCGATGATACCCGTCTTCAAGTTGACCTCCCCGGGTGACGAGGCCTTGGCTTCAGGGTTCCACTTGGGGTAGAAACGCTCCTCCTTGACCACTGAGATCTACAGGCAGACAGGCAGGAGAGATGATCACTAAAGAGTCTGGTCCAGGCAGGAGAGATGGTCACTAAAGAGTCTAGTCCAGGCAGGAGAGATGGTCACTAAAGAGTCTAGTCCAGGCAGGAGAGATGATCACTAAAGAGTCTGGTCCAGGCAGGAGAGATGGTCACTAAAGAGTCTAATCCAGGCAGGAGAGATGGTCACTAAAGAGTCTAGTCCAGGCAGGAGAGATGGTCACTAAAGAGTCTAATCCAGGCAGGAGAGATGGTCACTAAAGAGTCTAGTCCAGGCAGGAGAGATGGTCACTAAAGAGTCTAATCCAGGCAGGAGAGATGGTCACTAAAGAGTCTAGTCCAGGCAGTAGAGATGGTCACTAAAGAGTCTAGTCCAGGCAGGAGAGATGGTCACTAAAGAGTCTAGACCAGGCAGGAGAGATGGTCACTAAAGAGTCTAATCCAGGCAGGAGAGATGGTCACTAAAGAGTCTAGTCCAGGCAGGAGAGATGGTCACTAAAGAGTCTAGTCCAGGCAGGAGAGATGGTCACTAAAGAGTCTAGTCCAGTCAGGAGAGATGGTCACTAAAGAGTCTAGTCCAGGCAGGAGAGATGGTCACTAAAGAGTCTAGTCCAGGCAGGAGAGATGGTCACTAAAGAGTCTGGTCCAGGCAGGAGAGATGGTCACTAAAGAGTCTAGTCCAGTCAGGAGAGATGGTCACTAAAGAGTCTAGTCCAGGCAGGAGAGATGGTCACTAAAGAGTCTAGTCCAGGCAGGAGAGATGGTCACTAAAGAGTCTGGTCCAGGCAGGAGAGATGGTCACTAAAGAGTCTAGTCCAGGCAGGAGAGATGGTCACTAAAAAGTCTAGTCCAGGCAGCGGTGCTCAAGTACTATTTGAGAAGGTCCAGTCACACAAATTTCCTAGATGGCAAAGGTCCAGATGGATATTGTCATTTAATCAGCATAGTAACAAACCCCCACAGCAGGTAGCCTAGTGGTTAGAGCGTTGGGCTAGTAACCGAAAGGTTGTAAGATCGAATCCACGAGCTGACAAGGTAAAAATATGTTGTTCTGCCCCCCTTCTTAGGCCGTCATTGTAAATAAGAATTTGTTCTTAACTGACTTGCCTAGTTAAATAAAGATAAAAAAATGTAAATAAAATCAAAAATATTCACACCCCTCTTATTGGAGTAGAGAACATTTTGCAGTTTTAAACATAATTTCCTGCAATTCTACAAATGTTCCTATGGGCCAGAGAGAAATGTTGCAGTTATAAATCTCCTTTCCTGAAATTCTACATATGATACCAGGGGTAACTAGCTACCATCATTCTAAACTCCTTGGCTTTATACTTAGTAATTTAAGATATTGTGATGCTATAGTGGTGTATAAGCATTTAAGATATACAAATATCTGTCCAAAAGTCATTATACTGTTATGACCAAGAAAAGGTGTGAGAGTTACCTGGTGAGGCACCATCTCATCATATCCCCTGGTGCTGCCAGAGCAACAGCAGGCCATTGAGACGATGGCAGAACTGGGGAGCGAGTCATACGCAGAGCGGAGCTGGAACATAGACAACAACAAAGGAATTGACACACACCAAGGTTTGTGGTTGTCTCTTTTTTGCCACTAGGGGAAATGTTCCCAGAGAGTAAACATGGAAACAGCACACACACACACCTCACTGGAGTTTCATATTGTGCTGGAATTAAACCAAAAGTTCATACTGAAATCAACCAGGCTCTCAACAGATCACCTTGTTGCAGGAGAATTTTCCTGCAATGCACACAATAGCATACCACTTAGAATGCATGGCCAATATAATTGCTTCATTCTAAGCAGCAGTATGCCAGCTATTGTGCATATTGAAATAGTGCCTAGATATTTTATTTACAGCAATGAAATAGCAATGGCCACTATAACACTGTGATGTACCTGAATAGCGGAAGTCAAGGATAGGCTAAGAATAAAGTACCTGGATGGGGCACTCGTTGTCATGGGTGACGTCCAGGAACATGGCGTGGGCGATGCTGGGCACCAGGGGGCGGAGGCTGGGCTGGACGAAGGCCCCGACGGGCTCCCCTCCGTACCGGTACACAAGCCTGCCCTCCTCGTGACTGTCCCCTGCACTCATTGCCTCTGGAGGGGCCAGGAAGAGAGGGAGGGAGGGGTTCACAGTTACACCACTGTATTAGTTTGTAGTCTTTTCAATCACATACAATGGTGTCAACATGCACAATGGTGTCAACATACTGGAATTGAGAACGCCCGTTGGTACAATGTTTCATTCACAGATGCAGTGATGCGTTAACCTGGTCTCAGATCTGTTTGTGGTGTCTTACCAACTCCTATGGTCATTAATGACAATAACCAAAGGAGTTGGCAAGACGGCACAAACCATTCTGGGACCAAGCTAGTGGTGTGCAATCCTACCTCTGATGAGCGAGGTAATGCCTAGCCTAGTCACAAAGACATTGTCCAGGTCCTCGCTGCCCGTGAACAGCTCAGCCACCACGTACAGACTGGGCCTCAACACACGAGCCACGTCCAACATGTACTACATGTCCACAGGTCAGTCAACGGTGGGTTAAAGCACAGAGAGGGTGGGGGTAGAGGGTAGAGGAAGGAGAGGGAGAAGAAGTCGAAATGTAGGGAGGTACGGCGAAGCTAAGCAGGAAACCAGGTTAGTATGGAAGAGGGGGTTCAAGGTTCAAAAGAAAACAAGCCAAACACCAAACACAAACCAAACAAAGAGACAGAAATATGAGAAGGGAACCGATAACAGGGTGAGGAGGACGCCAATGATAAAGGTCAAAAGGTCAATGAGGTGTTTAGACCAGGAAGTAAAAGAAAGGTGATATGTTTAATGCAAAAATGTTTGGCAGAGAGCGAGATAGTATGTAAAGTGAGGTATAGGAATGATGAAATGAGGATTGTAAAATGGGAGATATTAAAGACAAGAGACACACAGAAAGAGACAAAAACAGAGACTAGATTTAGTGTCATGCCAAAACAAAACATTTTAGGTAACACTTTATTTTACAGTCCTAAGATGGTATTTGGTGTTTACTCAAAAATGATATTGTAACCAACGATGCTTTCTGGTATGTGCATTGAAGAAACTGGTACCAGATGTTACAAATATATCTGTTTTACAATTAATCTCAAAGACACCAAAATGCAATTATTATGACATTTAAATAAACATTTTCAATTGAATGTCTAGTAAACACCAGATACGTCAAATAAAGTGTGACCTGGGATTTAACCCCCACCACTCCAGTGCTGTATCTACTACATGTCAACGTCCAGTACCTCTGACAAGACTGGTTATCCCCAGGCGGTTAACAAACACATTGTCAATCAGCTCGCTGCCCGTAAAGAGCTCAGCGATTACATACAGGTTGGGCCTGATCGCCCTGGCTGCAGACAGCATGTGCTACGGAAGGAGAGTGGTTTCAGTAATGACATTGTTTTGTCACTTTACAGCGAATTATCACTAACTTTACTCATACATCAACTGTATCAATTACCTTGGAAGATACCTGAATCATATTAATTGGCCATACAGTAACGTTATGGGTTTCATAGATAGCATGGCCTACATGGAGTGTAATAACAAACTCAATGGCTCAGACTGAATGGAATTGTGTACAGTACCTCAGCGACATGCAGAGGGGTGGAGTGACAGTTGTCCAGGCGGACCCCAGCGAAGTGCTTGGCCGTGATCTCGGTGTACTTCTGCATGTGGGCCCACAGGTAGGGACAGTCCTCGGGCTTGTTGCCGTAGCGAAGTTTGACACTGTCGCCCCAGCAGATCAACTCTCTCCTGATGTACACGTTGGAGCCTGGAAAGATGGAGAGGCATTTGTTTTCTTTCAATTCTCAGACTTGGCCTTTAGTAACACTGGGAATTATATTTACATCACACTGGCTCCCCCTTGTGGAATGATCAGGTTACCACAGAACCAGCATCACCATTTCCAGCTTTTTGTGTCTAAAGTCTGAACTAAAAATGTATCTTTATATTCATCTCTATCACTTAGGCTAAATATGTTTGGTAATATAGGAGTTGTTCTTAATCAGAGTGACTTGATCACGCATCTCTACACTGTTTGCATGTCATTGACCCATAGAGAGACACTGGTCTTTGCCCTGAAGAAAAAAGTGAGCATAAAGTTATCTTCCTTAGCTGAATGCGCTTATTGCAAGTTGTTCTAGATAAAAGCACACGTTTGAATTATTACAATTTAAAACAATTGACTGAGCTCCAACATTCCCAGAGCTGGGGAACAGTGGAGAAACAGCCGAAGATCAGAAGTGAAGATTATTTTGTTGCTGTCTAAGTGCCAGCCGGCACAATGGGCAGGAATGAATGAATGTAAAATAAAAAGTATGGACCTGGCTCAGCAAAGTTCCTAAGAGGGTCATCTCCCATCACCCAGCCGTTGTGAGCCAGGAAGTGACTGGCCTTGTCTGGCTGGTCCATCATTGGCAGGTCTTCCTCCAGGCTTTTCTCCTCGAATGGGAAGGTGAAGTATCTGTCAACATACAAACGCATTTATTTATTTGGATCCAGAATGAGGTGTAAACAAATGACCCAAATTGTATTTAGATGTGCATGACTGCTTCGGCTCTAAGGAAGGCACTCCTGTTTAAATAAGCTTAGCATGATATAATCGCTGATGTCACAGATGAAACTACTGTAGACCTTGTTTCTAAATCTGTTTTTATATTAATGTGAGTGAAGTAAACTAATTAATCAAGCCTTTTAAAATCTACATACAGTTAGCACACACAGCATACCTGGTCACAATAGGGTCTTTCCTGGTGACGGGGCCCAGCTTGGGCCCGTGGTCAGCCAGGCGCTCATAAACTACATTTCCCACGATGCAGTTAGCAGCCTGTTTGGAAAAAAATAAGCAGAACAAAGAATTGTAAAATGGACAGACTACATTACCCAGAAACACGTATGGTACATACCAGAGCTACTGCTGGGGGTGGCGGGAGTGTGCCCTACCTGCTCCTGGTGCTGTAACATCTGCTGGTACTGCTCTTTATTGATCTCCTCCAATCTCCCCCACAGCCAGTTACAGGCCTCCAGAATGGCTTGAGGACTGCGGCTGGACAGGGACAAAGAATCGACAATGTGTAGGATGAGACTTGGCTTTAGATTTGGGGATCGATTCATTCAAGAGAATCTACTCAATGAACTGATGTTAAGTCACGATCATCGTTTCATCACACACACACACACACAAACCTGTGAGGCACAAAGGTCTCCAGAGCAGAGTCCATGTCCACTTTATTTCCGAACCGCCTGAACTTGGGGTCCTGGATGATCTTAAGTCCCTGTTTACCCTCAGTCTTCTTCTGGTCTGGTTTCGCTCCTGAGTCCAATCACATAATATCACAACATATAAATGACTTCATCAATACCAACACATTCAAGCATATCCTCAATACCAAATCACAATTTCTCTGATTGAGAAATTATAGCTATCAAAAAAAGAACATTGGATAATGATAAATCAACAACACTTTAGCAATTTCTCCTCATTTATATGATGTTTCTTTTTTATGGAGTCATTTGTTTCACATCAGACATGGACTAACTGAGGTGGAGGTAGGTGCCTGTTTGACTGTGACTTGGCTCTACTTCTCATGCGAATCCATACACGGTCACTGTTTGGACAGGTGGAGCTCATAAGAAGAGGAGATGGTTACTCTTTTGAACAACAGTCTGGCATAAGGTGTTTATAAATCAAAGGTGTATTCATTAGTGCACACCATAGCAAACCGTATTAAACATTCTGCAATGAAAATGAGAGTTTGTTATTGGACAAGTTCATGTAAGTAGGTAGGTCTCTCCACGTTTTGGCCTGCTTGCTTCCTTGTGAATACACACCATGTATTATAATGACACAGCAGATGTCATGAACAGAAAGATAAAAACAGTGCTGTACAGTGCTCAGTTGAATGCTCCCACCTTCTGTGAGCAGGGTCCTGAACTCCTCCACAGTGCTCTCGATTTTGACCTGGAAGAATTCCCACAGCTTGACCTTGGGGAACACCTGCTCCCACAAAACACTGCGGATCGCCTTAGAGAGGTAAAATAAAAAAATAAAGGTTTAGGTCACAATTTCATTAAGACAAACCGAACGAGGTGTTATGTATAAGGCCCTGGAGTTTTTCCTGACCACATCTGACATGACCAGGAAAAACTCTAGACCACCATTATAGTGCTTTTGCCAGGGTACAAAAATGAAGTAAGCATTCCTTAAAGGTCCAATGCAGCCATTTTTATCTCAATATCAAATCATTTCTGGATAAAAATTAGACACCTTACTGTGGTTGTTTTCATTAAAATGGTAAAAAAAAAAAGAGCAATTTCTCAAGTAAGAATTTTTCTATGACTGTCTGGGAGTGTCCTGAGTGGAGAGGGGAAAACTGAAAACTATATGTTATTGGTAGAGAGATTTGTAACTCTTTCTTATTGGTCTATTGACAAATTTACTCCATGGTGATGTCACCAGGCAGGCCAAAAATCCATCTCACCAAAACAGGCTGAAATTCCAGGCAGTCTCTTCAAACAGCTTACACTAAAAGGGGATTATCATCTTTTCACTATTTTATTCCAACCTCAGTGTGGAAATATATATAAAACACAGAAATATAAGATGTTTGACTGCACTGTGCCTTTAAGTTTCCAGTTTGAGGATTCCCTCCTGCTTATTCCCTCCTGATTCCAAGAATCCTCCAACCGGGATGTATTATTTTTTTAAACATGGGAATTTTGGGAAGGTTGGAATTTCACAATCCTAGCTGAGAAAGTAAACCTCAAGACACTCACATTGAGGTGCCCCTCGTTTTGGACCTGGGCGGGGAGGCCCATAGCAGCGTACTTAGCGTCAGCCATGTTGCAGGTCATGTGCCATATGGCCCGGTCCAGCACCCAGGCTGACCTCAGGTGGGGGGAGTTGACCAGGTTGTAACCACACTCAGGATGCTCCTTGATCCACGGGCTGTTGGCGGCTGCACAGGCAGGGAAAGCACACAAAGCAACAGTTACCACACTGAAATCCTCAGTTATGGAGGACATTGAGGCCTTTGTCAAGGAATATTACAGAGGGGAATGAAGGTTCATTGATTCTATGCAGACACTCCCTGAGAACTAACCTTCTATCAGTGGTAGGATAATCGTTGGGCACATGACCAAAATGGCAGCGGTAGTATCTCTGCACTCGAGTAAACCCTAGAGACTTTTTTTTGCATGAAAAATATGTTGTTTTTAATGTAAACACTGAACATTTTCACTTTTGATCTAGGTTATTTCTCAGATAATACACTGACCACAGATCATAGAGTTCAGCAGGTTTCTGGACATCAGTCAGCACATGGCCTTTAAGCTGCCATGGAGATAAGGTTTCTCTGACCATCTGACCTTTCACAATACTGGGTCTTGGCCATAGAGTGCTGCTCTCAAGACCTCATCCTCTCCAAGCCTTACCTAGGTTTCTGAAGCAGGCTACCTACAGTACACTGAACCTTATTTCAGACACTTGCAAACCATAAAGGATACAACTGCCCTGAATATAAACTAGTAGACAATAGAAAAACAACTCAACTACCTCCATGCAAACACCACACTCAAACACTGAAGACAAAAGAAACCAGCGCTGAACCAATGGCAAGGAGCCACTTTGACGCAGGTTCCATTCAAAACACATCTAATCAATAGGAGCTGGAGTCAGTGAAAGCATTCTCTCTTTTAGCTTAGCATGCTAGTCACATAGATTCTGTTATGCAACAGCTTGGCTGCAGGGCTGCACACACACAGACTGGGTTCACCAGCAGCCATGACCAAGTGGTGCAGAATTATCTAGGGAGGGTATTTTTAACACGCCACTCATCTTTAAAGCTCGCTCTAGACTCGAGGACCATGACTCGTCATTATTTTAGAGACTGTGGCCTTTTCCTAGTGACCTTTCCCTAGTCTACATTCAGTAAGAGACATGCAGTATGCAAACATTGGCTAGAGTGGGACATTAAAAATGTTGTAGATGTAGAGGTTATTTAATGATATAAGACTGTTAACCTATGAATTGTGAGACCTGCCTGGCTCTTTGACAATGCTGGTACTTGTTCTCAGGACTTTGAGAGGAACTGCTCTTTAGGTATGGCCTCACAGTTACGGACTGTGAAGCAACATCTCTAACCTAATACGCAGCTGTTGCAATGACCCTTCAACCAAACAGACGGAGACACGCACTCGCATAGGCACACGTTCACCCCACGTTCCACCTACACACCTGTGTGATTGTAGACCACGTCAGTGATACAGATCATATTCCACTCTTTCTTCAGTTTCTGCACCAACTCTCCCACTTCTGTCCAGGTGTAGTTCTTTCCCGGTGGTGAAAACTCTGGGTTCAGGCTTAGTTGGTCAGCTAGAGAGTAGCAGGACCTGGATATCCCTAGAGTCTGGAGTGGGGTGAAGTGGATCATGTTGTAGCCTGTGAAACAAACAAAATGAATTTGTTAATATCCAAGCATTGGAGCTAAATGTTCTCAGTTTACTTAGTTGATTAAGTTTCATACGAAAAACTCAGGGAATGGCGTCCTCGCATGGCATGATAGCTATGCTTTCCATTTCACTTTAATGCATGTACGGTTATTACTACTACATACAGTATGTGTTTTGGAACCAGCTTGTTAATGATTAAACTAACCCTCTTTCTATTGTTTAGTGAGGACAAGCCTGGGATATTGCAAAATGACAAGATGAAAATGTAGTGTAAACATTGACTTGGAACCATGAACTGAACTGGTGTCCGTAGATGACCTAAAACAAATTCTGCCAAACCTGTTAAATGGGATTCAAACTTCCTGGTGAGACGACGGACTTACAAGACAATTCTTCGCTCTTGATCCAGGAAAACTGCGGGCATAACACACCTAATACTGTACAGCTAATTTAGTTGATGACTAGTTGAATCAGGTACTCTAGTCCTGGGTTGGAACAATTAAAGCCCTACACAGACTAGACAGCCCTCCAGGACAAGGATGGAAGAGAAGTACAGGTAAAAGCAGGCTGGCATAAAGACGTCACCCTTCTCTCTCACCAGACTCTTTGGCCACCCTCAGTCTGGCTGGCCAGTCATCCAGGTGTCCCAGGCATTTGGACAGGTAGGTCTGGATGGTGATACAGTCCAGATGGACGTGGTGGTTGTCAGCCCCGGCACGCAGCACTGGGTCCACCACTATGTAGCCACCGCCTGACTTCTCCTCATGGCTGGGGGTGAAAACATGTAGAATATTTAATTATAGTGGTGATATCAAGCATTATATAAGGACAATACATTATTATATGAAGACAATCTGGACAATGGTCCAACTTGAACATAGAACACTCATGTAGAAATGCAATATGAATACTGGTCTCTATTACAATAGTGCTTAACTCTCACCCGTGACCAAAGTAGTATTGGTATGATCCAGCGATCTGTAGGTCTAGGGTGCAAAACTTGTCAGAGTCGTCCTCTCTTCCCATGGGGTTGTGCCAGGCCAGGGCCTGGAAGGTGTGACGGTCAAAGTGTTTGCCCGGAGCAGGGTAGTTAGTGTGCACATGCACATGTTTTCCCTGGAGAGTAGGGCCCAGACGGAACTGGAGCTCAAAGCCTTAGAAGAAACATATAGTACAAACAGGCCTGAGAATACAATATATTTCTATGATTGTATTCTGCAAGGCACATGGATCAAGTTACGTCCCCCCTTTCGCCATGCTTTTGAATGCACCACAAACTGACTACAATCCGTTTCAACCAACATTTGCTACTCATTCTCCAAAAAATGCAAGAAAGGAGATTTTGCACATTGCTTTTAATGAACCAGCTAACACATTTGGGACCAGTTTCCCAGACACATATTTTGCCTAGTCCCGGAATACAAATAATCTTCAACTCTACATTGAGTTTGATTTTCAGTCTAGTACTTGGCTTAATCTGTGGAAACCACCCCTTAATCTGCTAAACCACCCCTTAATCTGTGTAAACCACCCCTTAATCTGTGTAAACCACTCCTTAATCTGTGTAAACCACCCCTTAATCTGTGTAAACCACCCCTTAATCTGTGTAAACCACCCATTAATCTGCGTAAACCACCCCTTAAAGTCTAGTTGCCATAGACCAGGGATGGGCGGAACATTTTTCTCGCCACCACCATGGCAAAACAAGTAGAATTCTATGAAATTAGTTAGAACATTTCCAAATCTCTCTGTCCCATGGCAAACTATGTACAATTTCAGAAATTAACTCTAAAACTTCAAGTTATTTTCTCCACTGTCAAGAGGGGAGGGGGGGCAACAAAATACTTCACTTAGGGCCCCCAAAAGGCTAGGGCCGGCTCTGATTGCATGTGTGGGTATGAATGTGGGTAGGTACGCAGACCCGAGAGCCACTGCGGTCCCCTCCCGCGATGAGTTCAGATTTTTTGTGGCCCCCACCCCTTTAAAGTTGCCCATCCCTGCCCTAGACTATAAGTTATTGATAGATATAGGAATAACAATGAGTTGTCTGATCTCTGAAAATAGATTCTGCTGATAAGCTCAGCAGCAGCTGCCTTATCAAGTATGGTTGAGACTGCAACGCTGCAGTTGCTCAACTGGAGAAGTGGAGAGATACTGGATCTCCACTATTTCCTGTTGTTGCTGTGCAACTGTACTTGTGGTTTATGAATATAATTTAGGCAATGAACAAGATTATTTGAATCATCTAAACCAGAATCTCTTCTTAAGGACGAAAACTATGTTGGCTTTGTCTCATAATAGTATCATGTTACCAGATATCACTGAATTAAAATTAATAATGGCTGGGATGAGGCTATTACGGATTGTGTATAACATCAGTGTTATCTAGAAAACGTTGATGCATTTGTATACTGGAAATCTTGGATGACCAACAGATGTCTGAATACATGCAATAATTTGGTCTATATTAAACTAAAACAAGGCAACACTCACCTCACAAGAACAACAAAAAAACTACAAAATAACAAAATGTTCAAAAACTGCAATGCAACAATACAGGGAGGGACATGCCTGTGTCTGCCTGCAACCATACTCCCCATGGGCTATCTATAGAAACAGCACACTAGCAAATATTTCTACACGTCTCATGTTTAAATACCACCTTAACTGTAACGTTATTCTCATTCTCAATTAATCAATACCATGGTGGCCTAAGTCATGCATAAAAAGGGAAATAATGTCTAGGTACCTTGGTCCAGGCGGAAGAGTGTCCTTCCCAGCTGTTCCATATCGTTGAGGACCAGGACTCTGACTTGTTTTGTCTGGAGGGACATTTTGACTTTGCCTATATAGGTCGTCCTTTACTGTACTGGGGATGATGATATGGATTTTCTTTTTCCGAGAACCTCCTGTTGAAAAAAAATGTAATATGTCACCAGCCATCAACAACATATTTCAGCTGTCTAAAAATAGTTACATTTTAGCAGCCTATTGCAGTTTCTAACATAATATTGTTGACACGTTGTGACAGCTGAATGGTGTGGTTGAAATTGGACAACTGGATCCAGTTCTTAAAGATCAATGCATTTTGAATGTGATAATAGTCACTACAATGGTGAAGTTCTTAGAAGTGGAGCGGTCACTTGAGGCAATTGGCAGGCAGCCTTTTATCCAGAATTGGAAACCATGTAGCTAGCCAATGGTCCAGTTTAAATCCGGTCCATTATCAAGTAAATTCGGCAGACCTAATTTTGAATCTTTTTCAGTTGTTCACTGCATGTATCTCACGGCTCCTCGCGTCCACAATGCGCGCATCACCAACACGCACTGTCAACAAACGCCCACTTGAAATTGCGCAGCGCATGAGTGTCCATATTTAAATCATAACTCATTCTGGATAAGGTCCAGAATTGAGTCGCTTAAAAGGCCAACCAGGCTATTAAATACTCGATCTACCGTGTCCAGTCTGTCGGCCACTCACTAAAGTATAAGGACCAAGCAGACAACCACAAAACCTGAATCTGCAAGATGCGAAAACTGTACACACAATTGTGTTGAAACATTATGCGTAGCTACAAACTATCGAAAATAAAAAGTTATGCACCTGTAACACCAAACTTTAAATACTCAACGCATCGTGAAAAGTTGCTTTCATGTAATTTGCAAAAATACAAAGTATCGGTATTTTTCCTGTATTGAAGAATAGGCTTGGCATCTGAGCAGGGGGGCGTGTCGATTTGCATCAACCTTTAACCCGACTACCGTACATTTACGAATATAAGCTGTATTATCATACTTTCTTGTAGACAGGTGCAATACAAATCTTACCTGTTTGACAACATTATATGGCCTTATTACAGCGCACCATTCGACTGAAACACCAAATGTTGCAATATAATTTATTAAATAAGAAACGATACAATATAGAACCGCGAACATGATTGCGCTGCTTCTACACGAAGAGGACGTGTGTTAGGTAACATGTAGGAAACATGACTGCACTGCAGAACTCAATAGAGTTCACGCGCTATAAAGAACGTTCACGATGGAGTAGTAAGGTGAAAGCAGTCCGAGAAGACGTGGCTGTAGACGAAATCCAAGGTGTGAAGTCGGGGAGATGGTTTTCCAACAGCAAGGAAACAGCAAGGAGCACAACAGCAAGGAGCACTGCAACATGGCAGTGTTGCCATTGTTTATAAAAAAATATTATTTACAATGTCGAAATAAACAAGTCTCCAACCCTCATATCACAAACTGAAAATATATGTGTGTATATCAAGGGAGACTGCTGAGGGCAGGACAGCTCATAATGATGGCTGGAATGGAGTGAATGTAATGGTATCAAACACATGAAACCATGTTTGATACCATTACATTCACTCCATTATACTCCATTCCGGCCATTATTATGAGCCGTCCTCCCCTCAGCAGCCTCCACCGGTGTATATTGTAGTATCAATTGGTGAGAGAGAGCCTCAAATATTGCATTCAATTGTACATATCCCCTTGGTTCCTGATTAAATCTTTGGTAATGTCTTTGGTAACGTTCGCATGGGTCAAACAAAAACACCCTAATGATTGGTTGACAACCCAGCTTCCCATAATGCAGGTGATGGCTGCAGGAGGAAGTTGGTGAAGAGCAACTTCCGAAATTTGCAGTCCACTGCAGTCAAAACTGAATGACCTTTGATCAAATGTTTTTTGTCAATTTCATGCAGTCTTCATGTCCACATAACTCTTTGTCCACTGATTGTCACCAAATTGACAAAAGTCATCCGCTCTAACACGCCCAATATTACTGTGTTTTCTATTTAATCATGTGGTATATATGTATTATTTTCTGCAGCTCATTTCACACTACAAGAACATTTCCAATTTTACTTATGGGCACGTTGACTGTGGGCACGTTGGAACGGATCACTTTTTTCAAGTCAGTCACCTCCTTTCAAAATGTGTTGCATTATGGGGATAGAAATTGTCCCGACTTCCGCCTACATGTCAACTGCATCAACTTCATCCTGCGGCCATTGACTGAATTGTGGAAGGCTCTATTGTCAACCAATCATGTTTTTTTTTGTTTGACACCCAAACATAACCAAAGACATGACAGAAACAAACTTTGCAGAGATTCATGTATAGTGGATACATACAAATGAATGTGTTATTTGAGGCTGTCTCATTGAACACATTGAACACATATTTTAGTATGTCAGTGTGTGATATGGGGGTTGAAGTGTTTCTCGACATTACAAAGAAAAACTTGAATAAACAACTGCAACACTGCCATGTTGCACTGAGCCTTGCTGTTGGAAAACCACATCAGTGTCTGACTTTCAACTGTCGGAGATGCACCTCTCACCGACTACTCTCTTCGAGTTTTGTCTGCAGTCGGTTGTTTCAGCCTCACCATTCAAACGAGCCCTGTGTCATTATCTGATAAAGATGTATAGTTGAAGTCGTAAGTTTACATACAATCATTAAAACTAGTTTTTCAACCACTCCACAAATTCCTTGTTAACAAACTATAGTTTTGGCAAGTCGGTTAGGACATCTACTTTGTGCATGACACAAGTGATTTTTCCAACAATTGTTTACAGACAGATTATTTAACTTATTATTCACTGTATCACAATTCCAGTGGACCAGAAGTTTACATACATTAAGTTGACTGTGCCTTTAAACAGCTATGACAACAGCCAGTGAAAGTGCAGGGCGCCAAATTCAAAACAGAAATCTCATAATTAAAATTCCTCAAACATACATGTATCTTATACCGTTTTAAAGGTAATCTTGTTGTTAATCCCACCACAGTGTCCAATTTCAAATAGCCTTTACAGCGAAAGCACCACAAACGATTATGTTAGGTGACCACCAACTCACAGAAAAACCCAGCCATTTTTCTAGCCAGAGAGGAGTCACAAAAAGCACAAATAGAGATAAAATTAATCACTAACCTTTGATGATCTTCATCAGATGACACTCATAGGACTTCATGTTACACAATACATGTATGTTTTGTAAGTTCATATTTCTATAAAAACAATCTGAGTTTACATGTTCACTAGTTCCAAAAACATCCAGTGATTTTGCAAATACTCATCATAAATGTAGATGAAAAATACAAGTTATACACTTGGAATTATAGATATACCTCTCCTTAATGCAACCTCTGTGTCAGATTTCAAAAAAACTTTACGGAAAAAGCAAACCATGCAATAATCTGAGACGGCGCTCAGAAAATAAATACAATTATCCGCGATGTTGGAGTCAACAGAAAATCAGATTATAAATATTCCCTTACGTTTGATGATCTTCATCAGAATGCACTCCCAGGAATCCTAGTTCCACAATAAATGCTTGATTTGTTCGATAATGTCCATTATTTATGACCAAGTAGCTCCTTTTGTTAGGGCTTAGGTATACAAATCCAAACGCTCGTACAGGTCCATCCGAACGTCGGACAAAAACTTCAAAAAGTTATATTACAGGTCGAAGAAACTTTTCAAACTAAGTGTAAAATCAATCTTTAGGGTGTTGTTATCATAAATCTTCAATAAAGCTCCAACCGGAGAATTCCTTTGTGTGTAGAGAAGCCATGGAACGCAGGTCGCTATCATGTGAATTGCGCATGACCAGCCCTTGGCTCTCTGCCAGACACCTGGCTCATTCAGCTCCACAACACAGTAGAAGCCTCATTCAAGTTTATAAAGACGGTTGACATCTAGTGGAAGCCCTAGGAAGTGCAACTTCATTCATATCCCACTGTGAATTCAATAGGGGCTGGGTTGAAAATCGACCAAACTCAGATTTCTCACTTCCCCTTTGGATTTTTTCTCAGGTTTCTGCCTGCCATATGAGTTCTGTTATACTCACATACATCATTCAAACAGTTTTAGAAACTTCAGTGTTTTCTATCCAATACTAATATGCATATATTGGCAACTGGGACTGAGGAACAGGCCGTTTCTCTGGGCACCTTTCATCCAATGTACTCAATACTGCCCCTGCAGCCATAAGAAGTTAACAAACTATAGTTTTGGCAAGTCGGTTAGGACATCTACCTTGTGCATGACACAAGTCATTTTTCTAACAATTGTTTACAGACAGAATATTTCACTGTATCACAATTCCAGTGGACCAGAAGTTTACATACACTAAGTTGACTGTGCCTTTAAATAGCTTGGAAAATGCCAGATGATGTAATGGCTTTAGAAGCTTCTGATAGGGTAATTGACATCATTTGAGTCAATTGGAGGTGTACCTGTATTTAACAAGCCTACCTTCAAACTCAGTGCCTCTTTGCTTGACATCGTGAGAAATTCAAAAGAAATCAGCCAAACACTCAGAAAAAAATATTGTAGACCTCCACAAGTCTGTTTCATCCTTGGGAGCAATTTCCAAACGCTTCATCTGTACAAACAATAGTACGCAAGTATAAACACCATGGGACCACGCAGCGGTCATACTGCTCAGGAAGGAGACTCATTCTGTCTCCTAGAGATGAACGTACTTTGGTGCGAAAAGTGCAAATCAATCCCAGAACAGCAAAGGACCTTGTGAAGATGCTGGAGGAAACAGGTACAAAAGTATCTATATCCACAGTAGAACGAGTCCTATATCGACATAACCTGAAAGGCCACTCAGCAAGGAAGAAGCCAGTGCTCCAAAACCGGCATACAATTGCCAGACTACAGTTTGCAACTGCACATGGGGACAAAGATCTTGCTTTTTGGAGAAATGTCCTCTCGTCTGATGAAACAAAAATACAACTGTTTGGCCATAATGACCATTGTCATGTTTGGAGGAAAAAGGGGGAGTCTTGCAAGCCGAATAACACCATTCCAACCGTGAAGCATGGGTGTGGCATCATGTTGTGGGGGTGCTTCACTGCAGGAGGGACTGGTGCACTTCACAAAATAGATGGCATGAGGATGGAAAATTGTGGATATATTGAAGCGAAATCTCAAGTCATCAGTCAAGAAGTTAAAGCTTGGTCGCAAATGGGTCTTCCAAATGGACAATGACCCCAAGCATACTTCCAAAGTTGTTGCAAAATGGCTTAAGGACAACAAAGTCAAGGTATTAGAGTGGCCATCACAAAGCCCTGACCTCAATCCCATAGACCATTTGTGGGCAGAACTGAAAAAAAATTGTGTGCAAGCAAGGAGGCCTACAAACTTGACTCAGTTACACCAGCTCTGTCAGGAGGACTGGGCCAAAATTCACCCAACTTATTGTGGGAAGCTTGTGGAAGGCTACCCGACACGTTTGACCCAAGTTAAACAATTTAAAGGCAATGCTAACAAATACTAATTGAATGTATGTAAACTTCTGACCCACTGGGAATGTAATGAAAGAAATAAAAGCTGAAATAAATCACTACTATTATTCTGACATTTCACATTCTTAAAATAAAGTGGTGATCCTAACTGACCTAAAACAAGGAATTTTCACTAGGATTAAATATCAGAAATTGTGAAAAAATAAGTTTAAATGTATTTGGCTAAGGTGTATGTAAACTTCTGACTTAAACTGTATGTAATCATAGGGGGAAAAAAATGTCCTAGCCCCACATCAACCATATAATAAAACATTAACATCCCATTTTATTTTAGCATTCCATCTTTCTACTCAAACTCAGTGTTTAGACTAATAGTTTCATCAAGTGAAAATAGCATTGTCAATACAGGATAGGCAAAATATGTTTATGTATCAGATCAATACAAAAGAGTAAGAATCAAGTAGAAAAAAAAAAAAAGTTACTTACACTTGAATTGTATGATTATTCAGTGCATTGATTAGTGTACAAATATCTCTTATTACATGTATTATAAACATAGAAAGTGTTATGCATTACAGTGTAGTGGAATGTTATGATTGGATGAACAGGTTTTTTAATACAGTGTGCGTAATACAGGATTATATGTTTTATGGGAAGCATAGGCTTTGACACTTCGTATCGTTTACAGATCGTACTATGTAGAAGACTACCAGTCTTCTACATGAATATCTTCATCTGTTTCTTGTCCAAACTGAATAATGAATGTGTATGGTTTAATATAGGCAATGTGTTATGTTATAGATTATTACGGTTTGACACTTTGTGAAAAGATGGTATTGTGGTGTGTACCAGTCTTCTACATTAATATCTTATTCTGCTTCTTGTTCAGGCTGCTGGGCGAGATCAGAGCCTCCAGGCTCATGCCAGCGTACAGGGGCTGGTTCCGATTTCTCCTGAACACCAAGGCGACTCGCACCACCAGGAGCACACAGGAAACCACCAAGAGACAAACTGGAAGTGATAGAAGATGATCCTATTTATCTTTAACATGTATATTAGTTTCTAATATGATTTACGGAGAATAGCGAGGGAGGTTCTAAAACGTTTAAGTGTTTCACATGAAGAGAATTGAGCCCAGTCCAAAACGAAGCTAGACATTTCTTGTAGATCTGAAAGAATCTGTTGGGTCTAAGCAATATGGTGGGAACGCCATTTAGCCTATCACATGACTCATGGAGCTATTGCTTACACACATCCAATCCTTTCAGATCTACAATATGTTTTCAGGTTTAGGAAACAAGGGTTGAAGTTTTACTTGGTAATAGATCTCTAGTCTGAGAGATGAGGCCTACTCACCCATGAAGATAGCGTTTGCGCTTGGTGCTGCAGGGTCATAGTGCTTGAACACATTCCCAACCAGAGCAAAGATCACCACAGGGTAAATAGTCAGGATGTACCTCACATGCTGATCCAGCAGGAAGTTCTCAATACCAAACCTACAATAAACACATTATGATACCATTGAAAGTGTGTGGCTGTGTGCTGAGAGTGTGAATTTACATTGGTAACGTCTATATAATTAACAAATAAAACATATGCATCACATGCCCAAAAATGTAATCAAAAGACGATGAGCCTGATTCTCATAAGACAGACGTTGTTAAACTGTGCTTACCATCCGATCACCTCCACCAGTAGGATACAGAGAGACACGGTGGCTGCAGTGCTATTTGCCACTCCAGAGAGGTCCAACACCAGGGTGAAGTTGATCAGAGTGGCGATGGTTGTCCATGTGGCATACAGGGCAATGCCATTCAGCACCTAAGATTTAAAAGGTTACTTGTATAAGACTGTAGAATTACTCATAAGAGGACAGAGGAAGGGATAGAGCAACTGAAAAAGTGGATTACCTAAAACATTACAATAGAATGATTATGTAAAGTAAAATGCAGTAGGATGGCCAGAGTTGTATGTGCTTTATGAAACTAATCTCAAGGGGTATGAAAGTATTTATACCCCTGGACTTATTCCACATTTTGTTGCGTTACAGCCTGAATACAAAATTGTTTTCTTTTTCCTCAACCTACTACACACAATACCACATAATGCCAAAGTAAAGACGTGTTTTTAAAAATGTATTGAAAATGAAATCTCACACCTGGGTCAATACAAGTTAGAGTCATCTTTGGCAGTGATTACAGTTGTGAGCTTTCCACACCTGGGTTGTGCAACATCTGTCAAATTGGTATTTTCAGGTATTTCCATAATTAATCCGCTTGAAAATCTAACTCAGGGGCCTCCCGGGTGGCGCAGTGGTTAAGGGCGCTGTACTGCAGCGCCAGCTGTGCCATCAGAGTCCCTGGGTTCGCGCCCAGGCTCGGTTGTAACCGGCTGCGACCGGGAGGTCCGTGGGGCGACGCACAATTGGCCTAGCGTCGCGCGGGTTAGGGAGGGCTTGGTCGGTAGGGGTGTCCTTGTCTCATCGCGCACCAGCGACTCCTGTGGCGGGCTGGGCGCAGTGTGCGCTAACCAAGGTGGCCAGGTGCACGGTGTTTCCTCCGGCGCAGTGCGGCTGGCTTCCGGGTTGGATGCGCGCTGTGTTAAGAAGCAGTGCGGCTTGGTTGGGTTGTGTATCGGAGGACGCATGATTTTCAACCTTCGTCTCTCCCAAGCCCGTACAGGAGTTGTAGCGATGAGACAAGATAGTAGCTACTACAACAATTGGATACCACAAAATTGGGGAGAAAAAGGGGTAAAAAAATAAATAATTCTAACTCAGCCAAACAGGAACATTCTTGGTAATCAACTCCGGCCTTGTTTTAGGTTATTGTTATTGAAAGATCTCCCAGTGTCTGGTGGAAAGCAGACACTGGGATTCCAATCCGTTTGCTTTTTTATCCTGACAACAATTACAAGCATAGACATAACATGTAATGTGTTGAATTGGATTTGCTCCAAAATTAACACTTTGTTTTCAGAACAAAAAGTGAATTTGCCACATTTTTTGCAGCATTACTTTAGTGCCTTGTTGCAAATAGGATGCATGTTTTGGAATATGTTTATTCTGTAAAGGCTTCCTTCTTTTCACTCTGTCAATTAGGTTAGTATTGTGATGTAACTACAATATTGTTGATCCATATTAATGGTCCTAACACAGTCATTAAACTCTGTAACTGTTTTAAAGTCACCATTGGCATCATGGTGAAATCCCTGAGTGGTTTCCTTCCTCTCCGGCAATTGAGTTAGGAAGGACACCTGTATCTTTGTAGTGACTAGGTGTTGTGAGATACCATCCAAAGTGTAATTAATAACTTTCCCATACTCAAAAGGGACGTTCAATGTCTGCCTTGATTTTTTTGGGGGGGAACGCACTACCAATAGGTGCCCTTTTTTGCGAGGCATTGGAAAACCTCCTTGGTCTTTGTGGTTGAATCTGTTTGAAATCCCTTGCTCGACCTTACAGATAATTATACCGTATGTGTGGGGTACATGGATGAGGTAGTCAATAAAAACAAAAAAAAGATAAACACTATTACTGCACACAGCGAGTCTTGCTATTTATTATGTGACTTGTTAAGCAAAGTTGTACTCCTGAACTTAAATTAGGCTTGCCAACAAAGGGTTTGAATACGTAATGACTCATTTTAGCTTTTAATTTTTAATTAATTTGTAATAATTTCTGAAAATATAATTCCACTATTACATTATGGTAGTGTGTAGGCCAGTGACAAATCTCAATTTAATCAATTTTAAGTTTCAGGCTGTACCATGACAAAATGTAGAAAAAGTCAAGGAGTGTGAATACTTTGAAGGCACTGTGATGAGTTCTGACTTCTAAACTTGAAATATTGTTAATCATCAGGTATCCTATGGAAAGGAGGAGGGCCACAGTCTGATTTCTACACCAGAAGTTAATGGTTATCTGTAGGAGGAATGTATATGGTTGCGGTCACTGATAAGGGTGGAGAACTATGGATTAGTGAGGAATGGGGGCTGAGGTCAAGTCACATTAAGGGAGAAGGAACAGTTTATTACCCGCATCACTTACATCTTTATTGCTAGGCAAGAAGTTAATGACATGGTCATTAGAGGGAAGGAGGAGACTTAACACAAATTGGAGTGGGTGGATACATAGTGGGGAGAACAAGTATTTGATAACCTGCAAAATCGGCAGTGTTTCCTACTTACAAAGCATGTAGAGGTCTGTAATTTTTATCATAGGTACACTTCAACTGCGAGAGACGGAATCTAAAACAAAAATCCATGCTTTGTAAGTAGGAAATGCAAAAAAAAAAAAAAAAATGCAAAATCGGCAGTGTCTCAAATACTTGTTCTCCCCTCTGTAAATACAGTTGAAGTCTGGAATATTCCATACACCTTAGCCAAATATATTTAAACTCAGTTTCACAATTCGTGACATTTAATCCTACAAAAAAAAAAATCTGTCTTAGGTCAGTTAGGATCACCACTTTATTTTAAGAATGTGAAAATGTCAAAATAATATTAGAATGATTTCAGCTTTTATTTCTTTCACATTCCCAGTGGGTCAGTTTGCACACTCAATTAGCATTTGACCTTAAACAATTTAAACTTGGGTCAAATGTTTCAGGTAACTATCCACAAGCTTCACACTAATTTGGGTGAATTTTGGCCCATTCCTCCTGACAGAGCTGGTGTAGTCAGGTTTGTAGGCCTCCTTGCTCGCACACGCTTTTTAAGTTCTGCCCACAAATTGTCTATGGGATTGAGGTCAGGGCTTTGTGATGGCCACTCCAATACCTTGACTTTGTTGTCCTTAAGCCATTTTGCCACCATTTTTTAAGTATGCAAGGGGTCATTGTCCATTGGGAAGACCCATTTGCATCCAAGCTTTAACTTCCTGACTGATGTATTGAGATGTTGCTTCAATATATCCACAATTTTCCTGCCTCATGACGCCATCAATTTTGTGAAATGCACCAGTCCCTCCAACAGCAAAGCACCCCCACATGATACTGCCACCCTCGTGCTTCACGGTTGGGATGGTGTTCTCGGCTTGCAAGCCTCCCCCTTTTTCCTCCAAACATAACGATGGTCATTATGGCCAAACAGTTCTATTTTTGTTTCATCAGACCAGAGGACATTTCTCCAAAAAGTACGATCTTTGTCTCCATGTGCAGTTGCAAACTGTAGTCTGGTAATTTTATGCCGGTTTTGGAGCGCTGGCTTCTTCCTTGCTGAGTGGCCTTTCAGGTTATGTCGATATAAGACTCGTTTTACTGTGGATATAGATACTTTTGTACCTGTTTCCTCCAGCATCTTCACAAGGACCTTTGCTGTTGTTCTGGGATTGATTTGCACTTTTCGCACCAAAGTACGTTCATCTCTAGGAGACAGAACGCATCTCCTTCCTGAGCGGTATGACAGCTGCGTGGTCCCATGGTGTTTATACTTGCGTACTATTGTTTGTACAGATGAACGTGGTAACTTCAGGCATTTGGAAATTGCTCCTAAGGATGAACCAGACATGTGGTCTCCAATGTTTTTTTTCCTGAGGTCTTGGCTGATTTCTTTTGATTTTCCCATGTCGTCAAGCAGAGGCACTGAGTTTGAAGGTAGGCCTTGAAATACATCCACAGGTACACCTCCAATTGACTCAAATTATGTCAGTTAGCCTATCAGAAGCTTTTAAAGCCATGACATCATTTTATGGAATATTCCAAGCTGTTTAAAGGCAGTCAACTTATTGTATGTAAACTTCTGACGCACTGGAATTGTGATAGTGAATTATAAGTGAAATAATCTGTCTGTAAACAATTGTTGGCAAAATGACTTGTGTCATGCACAAAGTAGATGTCCTAACAAACTTGCCAAAACTTTTAGTTTTAATGACTCCAACCTAAGTGTATGTAAACGTCCGACTTCAACTGTACATGCACACACGCTGGTGGGAACATGTCTTTGCGTGTTCAGCTGTCTGGGTGAATTAACTTGGTTTTAGCTTTTATCTGTCTGTTTTTACCCTGTTATTTAGAACCTAACAACTGTAAGTGTTGCCATAAAACTAAATGGGATAAGTGAATTCTATGAAAAACAATACTCCGACTTGAGTTGGCTAAAGCACATCTGTGACCATGCTACAATCATGAGGACGGTGTGAGTCTAACAACTAACTCAATTAAGCCTCAAATTAAACTCACCAGCACCCGGATGCACCAAAGATCACTAGGTTGGTTCTGGCTGAGCCAGGCTCCGTAAACACTCAGCCCATAGCAGGAGAAAAATATCATAGAGTAGTTGGTGACAGCAATGATCCCCAGTATAATCAACGCAGCAGTCATCTGCCTGTGCGGAACAGTAAACAAAAAAAAAAAAAAAAGACTTCATTGATCCACAAGTTACCTTGGTGAAGAAAAAATAATAATAAATAAATAAATAAATAACTTGTCTGCTCAAAACACCAGGTCAGCTAGCTGAGAACAAGTTCTCATTTACAACTGTGACCTGGCCAAGATAAAGCAAAGTAGTTAGACACATACAGAGTTCCACATGGAATAAACAAACAGTCAATAATACAGTAGAAAAGTCTATATACAGTATGTGCAAATTATATAGGATAAGGGAGGTAAGGCAATAATTATGCCATGGTGGCAAAGTAATTACAATATAGCAATTAAACACTGGAATGGTAGATGTGCAGAAGATGAATGTGCAAGTAGAGATACTGGGGTGCAAAGGAGCAAGATAAATAAATAAATACAGTATGGGGATGCGGTAGTTGGACAAGCTGGTGCTTAAAGCTAGTGAGGCAGATAGGAGTCTCCAGCTTCAGTGATTTTTGCAGTTCGTTCCAGTCATTGGCAGCAGAGAACTGGAAGGTAAGGCGGCCAAAGTAAGAATTGGCTTTGGGGGTGACTAGTGAGATATACCTGCAGGAGCGTGTGCTGCTGGGTGACCAGTGAGCTGAGATAAGGCGGGGCTTTACCTAGCAGAGACTTGTAGATGACCTGGAGCCAGTGGTTTTGGCTTCGAGTATGAAGCGAGGGCCAGCCAACGAGAGCATACAGGTCGCAGTGGTGGGTAGTATATGGGATTTTGGTGACAAAATGGATGCCACTGTGATAGACTGCATCCAATTTGTTGAGTAGAGTGTCGGAAGCTATTTTGTAAATGACCGCCAAAGTCGAGGCTCGGTAGGATAGTCAGTTTTACGAGGGTATGTTTGGCAGCATGAGTGAAGGATGCTTTGTTGCGAAATAGGAAGCCGATTCTAGATGTAATTTTGGATTGGAGATGCTTAATGTGAGTCTGGAAGGATAGTTTACAGTCTAACCAGACACCTAGGTATTTGCAGTTGTCCACATATTCTCAGTCAGAACCGTCCAGAGTAGTGATGCTGGACGGGCGGGAAGGTGCGCAGCGATCGGTTGAAGAGCATGCATTTAGTTTTACTTGCCTTTAAGAGCAGTTGGAGGCCACGGAAGGAGAGTTGTATGGCATTGAAGCTCGTCTGGAGGTTAGTTAACACAGTGTCCAAAGGGCCAGAGGTATACAGAATTCATGTCCTACAATCTATAGGCCTGGTTTTTAATCACAGCATGATAGAGACCCACAGAAATACGATTAATCTCAATGGGTCCAATTATATGAACCTTGTGTCGTAACATTGTATTCATACATTATGCATTTCTATTTTAATTGTAAAGTAAAGAAGTTAAGGGGGGGAATGCTAGGCCTATGTGGTTCAACTTCTCTCAATGTTCTCTACAGACTGGCCGGGGCCCACAGTGTGGGTAGGTGTGGTATGGTTATAGTAACACCTTGACCACACCGTCCACATTACGTGTGCGAGCATTGCAAAATAAATTTACACAGATGTTATTCAATAATTTCAACCAAACTAATCACGCGTCAGTGTCTGTGTAGCGTAGCAAGGTGGTAAATATAACTTGGTTCTATTTAAGATACTCGACGGGCTGCAAATGCCCTCCTTATTGGTTATCAGGAAGATACAAACCCACGTGGATGACAAAGACAAACGAGGAGTGATTCATCAGAGATAACAAAAAAACAAACTAAGTTTCCCTTTTTATCTGTTGATTAATCGTCTGAGTAGAGAAACATAATTTTGTATGAATCTGGGTCCTTTTTAACCAACTATAAAGAGGACCATATGCATGTCAGGTTAAACAACCCAATGTTAATCTCCCAAAACAAACGAGCTAGCAACATGCATGTTTCAACCTGCCTGGAAATAAATATTGATTTTGATATTTTAACCTACATGTAATGATTGCGCCTGGTGGAGATACGCAAAATGATCACGCGAACATTGGCGCAGGGCTGGTCTAGCCATGGTGGAAGTGGAGATGCGGTATTTTGCTTCCACCCATCTACTTAAAACAGGTTAGTCAGGCAACAGGAACTCATTAGTTTAGGTGTTAAAAGACTGTTACGCACTCTTGAACCCATAGGACAAGCCAGATCATGTTGAAGGCCATGTTGACTATCCAGGACACATAGAAACCGTACGGCAGCACAGAGAGGGTCCAGCTCCTGAGGAATTGAAAATAAAGTTGGCATCAGAACAAACATTCTACTGTAGGTTTTAAAAATGTTTTATTTAAAATGTAACCTTTATTTAACTAGACAAGTAAGTTAAGAACAAATTCTTATCAACAATGATGGCGCTGGGCCAATTATGCACCGCCCTATGGGACTCCCAATGACGGCCGGTTGTGCTGTAATACCTACATAACTATACATCTAATACATTAATTACTGCATTTCACTGTCTACATGTTGATACTACAGCAGAAGGATGGGGTCCTAAAATAATAGAATACTATCGAATAGTAGCTTAAAAGATAGATGGCTGCATGGTTGAGCTATTGACTGATTGACTGATATAGGTAGGGTGAATAATTGTGTCTGTACCTTCTGTAGAGGAAGGAGATGACATAGATGAGCATGAGAGACAACCAGGTGTAGATGAGCCCCCAGATAGAAAAGGTCCATCCGGCCGGAGTTATGTCGGTTTCATACTTCTTGGAAATGTTCCCTGTACTCGAATGGAATGGTCCTAGGAGAGAGGAGATTGCAAAACAAGTACAGCAAAACTGTTAGGGAAACTAGTGTTGCATCAGTCAGTTATGTAGTCTCAAGCACCAGACTTCCTCCCCTGAGGACAAGGTTGTCATTGACTTTGTGTAATAGGGTGGCTTCTGCATGTCCCCTGCTAAACACAAAGCTAGAAACTTTTAATGCTTCTACTTAAGAATAGAATAATGTGCAGCTGTGCTGCCAATAAAATGTTATTTCCTGTCCTACAGTTTAGTATGAAAAGCCATATAGGAAGCGCTACACAGTTAAAACATAGCAAGTTACACAACACTGCGTTCACATGAGTTAGCGTTAGTTAAGTTACTTGAGACTCACCCTTTCCAGTGCCTGCCATAGCATTAATTGCTAAAGCAGAAATGTAGATCAGCACAGACAGTGCAATGACCACAATACGAGGAAGGCTTCCATCTTCCATTATTGTTTAACTACACCAGCTACAGTGTATCTAGATAACTGGCTAGTCTAGTCGATAGATGATCTTGAAAGTCCACACTGGGTGGTGTTTGGTTGGGTAACAATATAAGGAGTGTTAACAATCTTCTTCGGGAATTTCTTGCCTGCTGCATGTCCACTGTCAACAATAGGCATAGCACCACCTGCTGTGCAGGAGAAGCATATACAAAAACAAAAGACTCAACTGGAATGGTTGTCTTATTTTCACTGTCCATGTGTCAAATGATAAATCCCCAAATAATATGAGTTAACATTTTTGGTGTTATCAAATCAAAGAACACGCTGACTTGCTTTATTCGGCCAAGTAGTTGCAAAGTAGGAAGCACCATCATCCAACCAATCAGATGAGGCAGTGATAGCCCCGTCATTTTCAAAATGGCAGCAACATTGCAAATAAGCGAGTTTGATAGTGAAGACCAAATAACTAAAGAAATAGCAAAACAAGAAGAGACAACGTCGTTGAAATACATAATATTGCGCAAAGACAAACGTTTTGGGCGAAAGGGTAAGCTAGTTGCCTATCACCGTCTGATGTACTAGGCTACTTACTCCCGGGGCGAAGTGGCTAACGTTATCAAGATGGTTTAACGTTAGCTAGTTAGTACACTGTGGCCATGCTGAGCTGGTGTAGGTAGACCACTGGGGTATACAGTAACAAATAACGATGTAGACATGCTGTGGGAATAACTAGCAAACTAGGTCTGTAGCTTTTGTCTGGTTATTTAGTAAAGGACTGCCTCTTCCTCCACATCTTAAAATGAGCTAACGCTAGCTAGCAGATTGTAACCAGGGTTGCCATGTCCCCGCTTCTTTTGCCAAATTTGGCTACTTGAAAACGATGTCGCGGATAAATGTATTGGTGGCGGGTTTTTGGCCTACTTCTAATTGGCACCGCGGCATCTTATTTAGATATCTATTTGTAACTAGCTGCTGCTGACTATCAGGCAATGTGCAGGTTGATAGCCAGAGAGAGAGAGGGCGCGCGCTTTGAGAGTGCTGCAACTGAGAGTGCTGCACATCAACACAACTTACTTTTTTTTTTTTTACCAGTTGGTAGGCTAAGAATGTCTCCACAATGACACTTTTTCCATAAAACTATAACAGCGACAAAGCTCTTTAGATAAATTCACTAAAAAATGTGGTTTAAAGTAAACTACATTCAAATGTCGACTTTTCTCATGGTTAACCATATCAAACGAAGGGTTTAGTCATGTTCAGTTCCAGGGTCTGGAGCGCTGCGCGAGTGGAAATGTGATATTATCGAACTCCCTCACGTGCTTCTGTTATGGGAGAAAAGTCCAATGAAAATGACCTTGAATGATAGGCTACATTTGGATCTGTTGGAGGCTATTAATTGCAATGCCATTCGGCTACTGTAGCCTACCATTTGATACAGTACAATAAATATGTTGAAATCACTGGAGTCATTGCAAATCCATTTGTCACTTGTGTAGCCTAGCCGGAGCTGGCAAACAGAATTAATAGCCTATAACTCCGTTTTTGTTGTTGTAGCCTTGTGTTATGCAATTATTTATGGCCATGTTTAGTTAATTAAATTGGAAGTTATCAATTGTGATCATGGTTACAGCTCTATCGCGAATATATCTGTCCACATTTAATGTCAGTTTCATTGTGGACTTTTCCCTGAAATGAGAGCCTATAGCCCCTGGAAGGACATCTGCATCTAGCTCAGTAAACCATGTCAAAGTTGAATTGCAATTATAACCCCATATTTTAGTAATTAGCCTATGCCTATTGAAATAACAAGTCAATCTCGCAAAGAGGCCATTTATAACAGATTGTAGTCTTAACATCTGGCACATAATGAAGGCACAATTGCCAGAAAATTGCCTAACATTGGTTTTTTGAAGTTCTTACAAGTGTTTCCTGCACAGAGATTGAGACCTTCTGTCCAAGTTATCACTCACTTTCCCATAGGATTTATCTATAGTTATGCCCATGCACAAACTAGACTTATTTACAATTAGAAACTGGGTTTGAGCCCTGAATTCATATTGGTTGAAAGCCATGGCATATCAGACGGTGTACTATGGGAATGACCATTTAAACATATTTTTACAATTCTAATTAAATTGTTAACCCGTTTATAATAGCAATAAGGCTCCTCAGGGATTAGTGGTATATGACCAATATACCATGGCTAAGGGCTATTTCCAAGGAATGTACCCTTAGCTGTGGTATATTGTCCATCTACCATGTCCTAGGACCTTATTGTTTAATCATGGCAGTCAAAACAAGTTAATTTTTCATCAATGGGATGTCAACTTATCTGGGGAGTTTAATAAGGGAAGTTTCTTGTGACATTCTTAAACTTGCAATATTTTTTTTCTGGTGGAAAACAACATTTTCCTTCATTGCCTACGTGGTTAAATTGTCGATATTCCTTATTTCGCTCAATAATGTTATGGCAAAAGGGTCTCATGGATAAATGTGGCAACACCTCATGCTGCAATTTTTTTTTTTGGGGGGGGGGGGGGGGGGGCTAATTCTCAGGCCTTGTGGGAAGGTTTTCAGGGGTCATTGGGCAGGAAATTTTAGTTGGACCTGGCAAAACTGATTAATGGTCATGACTAGACTGGCTCCTAGGTTAGGAGAATTAGGCTCAGAAAGGGGTAAACTAAAATGCTAAACATTTCAACTTTAAGTTAATGTGACAAAAGCGCGATGCCTTCTAGCTATGTCCATTTGATAATGGGCTAGAGGTTGTCACTAGTTACCACAGCCACAAAGACATACTTGTTAGTTTTTTTTGTTAGAAAACGGCAATAATCATCACTTGCGATACAGCTTTCAAAACATATGGCCTCTTTCATCAGCGAGAAAGAATCCTTCAAATAAAAAAAATCTATACTTACTGTAGCAGTTTTGCACAGATCCGTACAGCTATGGGTGCCTTTAGTTGACAAAACTACACTTCCTCTAAACTTCGAGTTACGCTTACACACGTGTTTAGAGCATGTTAGATAGCTAGTGGCTTGTGAAAGTATTCACCCCCCCCCCCCCCCCCCCCCCCCTAACTTTTGCCGCAATTACAGCTGCAAGTCTCTTGGGGTATGTCGCTATAAGCTTGGCACATCTAGCCACAGATTTTTGCCCGTTCTTTAAGGCGAAACTGCTCCAGCTCCTTCAAGTTTGATGGGTTCCGCTGGTGTACAGCAATCTAAGACATACCACACATTCTCAATTGGATTGAGATCTGGGCTAGGCCATTCCATAACTAGGCCATTCCAAGACATTTAAATGTTTCCCCTTAAACCACTCAAGTGTTGCTTTAGCAGTATGCTTAGGGTCATTGTCCTGCTGGAAGGTGAACCTCCGTCCCAGTCTCAAATCTCTGGAAGACTGAAACAGGTTTCCCTCAAGAATTTCCCTGTATTTAGCGGCAACCATCATTCCTGACCAGTGTCCTAGTCCCTGCCGATGGAAAAACATCCCCACAGCATGATGCTGCCACCACCATGGGATTATGTTCTCAGGGTGATGAGGTGTTGGGTTTGTGCCTGACAGTTTTCCTTGATGGCCAAAAAGCTTAATTTTAGTCTCATCTGACCAGAGTACCTTCTTCCATATGTTTGGGGAGTCTTCCACATGCCTTTTGGCAAACACCAAACATGTTTGCATATTTTCTTTAATTAATGGCTTTTCTGGCCACTCTTCCATATAGCCCAGGTCTGTGGAGTGTACAGCTTAAAATAGTCCTATGGACAGATACTCCAATCTTCGCTGTGGAGCTTTGCAGCTCCTTCAGGGTTATCTTTGGCTCTTTGGTGCCTCTCTGATTAATGCCCTCCTTGCCTGGTCCGTGAGTTTTGGTTGGTGGGTGGCCCTCTATTAGCAGTTTTGTTGTGGTGCCATATTCTTAATTTTTTTAAATAATAGATTTAATGGTGCTCTGTGGGATGTTCAAAGTTTTAGATACTTTTTTATAACCCAACCCTGATATTTACTTCTCCACAACTTTATCCCTGACCTGTTTGTAGAGCTCCTTGGTCTTCATGGTGGTGTTGCAGACTCTGGGGCCTATCAGAACAGGTGTATATAAACTGAGATCATGTGACAGATCATGTGACACTTAGATTGCACACAGGTGGACTTTATTTAACATATTGTGTCACTTCTGAAGGTAATTGGTTGCACCAGATCTTATTTAGGGGTTTCATAGCAAATGGGGTGCATACATATGCGCACACCACTTTTCAGCTTTTTATTTTATAGTAAATTCTTAATTTCACTAAATCAATTTGGACTATTTTGTGTATGTCCATTACATGAAATCTGAATAAAAATCAATTTAAATTATAGGTTGTAATGCAACAAAATAGGAAAACCGCTAAGGGGGATGAATACTTTTGCAAGGCACTGTAATTAGAATAGGTGGTCGCCTCGTCTTCTGTCTGTTTTCCGTAAACATGCGCTGAAACATGGAGATATGGCCGTATGGGAATGCTAAACCAAACCTTATCAATGATATGTAAGATAAGGTCCTTATGCTTCCAAAACTGTACTGGAAGTGATATGTTAATGTTCAGATTGAGCGGCGTGCTCTTAACAAAACTCCCTTGTATAGAAGACACCTTCATCCAATGAATTATCTGTAATGTAATGGAACTGAGAGTCATGATCAAGGACTAGCCTTACAGGAGCTGTTGATATGGTGAATCTCCTTTTAAGTCCTTTTTATTTAACTAGGCAAGTCAGTTAAGAACAAATTATTATTTACAATGACTGCCTACCCCGGCCAAACCCTCTCCTAACCTGGATGATGCTGGGCCAATTGTGCGCTGCCTTATGGGACTCCCAATCATGTCCGGTTGTGATATAGCCCGCGATCAAACCCAGGTCTGTAGTGACGCCTCTAGCCTTAGACCGCTGCACCTCTCAGGATCCAAGGAAGCAGCCATTCACCAGCTTTTCAAGTTTAATAATGAGAAAATATGCTAGATAGTCACCAGGTATGGAGTTTAGATTGCTATCATCAAGCTACATACAACCTAAAAAAATGCCTCTTTGTCACCTCCATTGTATTGAGCTGTTGCAGACTCCCGATCATTTTCTAAATTCATACAAACCCCCTGCAGCTAGACATGGACGTTTAGAAGACATTGGTTGTCTGAGTCAGGAAGTATCAACACGTTAAGGTTGGTCAAATGATCTGTGTCACACCAAACATTACCTATCTAATAACACTCAGCCAGCCAGCTGGAACAGACAATATTTTTAATAGTTGCTAGCATATGGGATTATATTCCAAGCACAGAGGAGTTCTTGGATAGAGAAACGTTGCTACTTTATTTATTTTTGCATTTAGCAGACGCTTTTATCCAGAGCGGCTTACAGGAGCAATTAGGGTTAAGTGCCTTGTTCAAGGGCACATCCACATATTTTTCACCTAGTCGGCTCGGGGCGTCGAACCAGCAACCTTTCGGTTACTGGCCCAACGTGCTTAACTGCTAGGTTACCTGCCGCCCTACGTTAGTTTCCCAATAGTAATATATCCGTTTCTTGTCCTTCGACAGATGCACACCCTTTGGAAGGAAAGAAGATCAGCTGGGAGGTAAAAAGTCACCCATTCAATGGAGTTCCATTTCAGGTTGTGGGCACAAGCACATATGAATGCCATCAGGGGAAAGACCGACAAGTAAAAGCTAAAGAGAAACATGCTGCTAAAATGAACAAGAAGGCGGTAAGTTCAAAGTCGGATTGCTGTCATTTCTACCATACACTTTTGCAACATTAATTTAATTTCAATAATGTTGAAGTGTACTAGGCTAACTAACAATAGACTGTAACTCAATGAAATAGAAGATTGGACGTTAAATGGGTTTCCTGACCCTATGTGGTCACTAAAGAAAGATCCCATGGCACTTATTGCAAGAGTAGCCTCTGGCTAAAATCCAATTCCCAACCAGGCCTCATTCCATTATCATTCTTGTAATTGGCATATATATATATATATATATCACTCCTCGTCTCTCCACCATGATAGCTAATGTGTGGTGAGCAGTCTGGCTCAAAATGGTAGTGGGTGAGATACAGGTAACTGCCAAATAAAAGGAAACACGAGTAAATGAGGGATAATAAGTATATTGAATGTAGTTGCTTCCACACAGATGTGGTTTGTGAGTTAATTAAGTAATTATCATCCCATCATGCTTAAGATCATGTATAATAAATACCCAGTTGCCCATTATTTTGGCTAGCATGATTAGAAAAAGAGATCTGCAACTTTGAAAGAGGGGTCTCAAAGAGGTATAGGGGCTGTCTCTGTCACCAGATCTCAACCCAATTGAACATTTATGGGAGATTCTGGAGCGGTGCCTGAGACACCGTTTTTCACCACCACCAAATGATGTTGCCTCCCTCCAAATACACTTGTAGAATCTATGCCAAGGCGCATTGAAGCGGCTCTGGTGGCCCAATGCCCTATTAAGAAACTTGGTGTTTCCTTTATTTTGGCAGTTACGTATAAATTGGTGGATGAGGTGAGTTCCCCCTACACAGTAAAGTGCTTCAGTTGTCTCAAATTGCTATATAAGTCCAATCAATTATTATTAAATGTTTTGCCACCTTCCATAGCTTGAAGACCATGCCTTAAAGAGACGGAAACAAAATACAAAGAAGGTGGACTGCAAGGCTTTAATAAACATCGCCCACATTATCCGCTTTCCTGGTTTTAAGGTAAATATGAAGAACTATCATGGTTTAGCCCTGTAGCTGACCGTCTAATGCTGTACATAACAGTACACATTTAACAAGCATGTTATTTCCTGTCTAGATTGAGGAGAGTACTGTGCGCTCTAAAAAGGAGGCCTCAAAAGATCTGAAGGCAGCTCTAAGTGAAAAACCAAGCTCTGTGAAGGCAGAGGTTGTCTACTGTGTCAGGTTCCCCTCTCTCTCTGAGCATAGCTCACACGCACTTGTTGGTGAGGTATGTGTGTATGTATATGCAAGCTGTCCTACCTAAGAATGATATACATTTTTTTTTAAATAAATTACTCTGTGATAAACCCATGTTCTTTATCCCAAAGAGGTCCTCTAAGAAGAACTTGAAGATGTTGCAGAAGCAATGTGCAGGCTATCTAAAAGAAATCACAGACCTCACCTATCATCTTCAAGATGAACAGTATATGGCTGGCCTGTCTTCACATCTGCAAAGCCTATTGCAGGAAATGAAAGGACTTGTCCCACAGGATAAAGATCTCACACTGACCCTTTCCCCAAGGAAGAGAAAGGCTGAGGAGGACATGGCCACCCTACCAACCCAGGGAGCATCGCAACCTTTCACCGACAGTGTAGGACAGCATGCAGATTTACAGAACACATGCGAAGAACCATGTTTGCCAAACTGAGTGTGGAGTGAGATTGCTTGTAGGCAGGGAGCCTAGGGTGCCGGAGGATGGCAGTGTGTGTGTGTATATATGTGTTGAGTCTGTTTTTTTTGTTTTTTCCCAGAATATTTTATTTTTGAGAGCTGGGTTTTGTGGTAACCCAAGCCTGCCAGCATACTTGTACCATTTTAATATTAATTGTAATAAAATAAAAATACATTTGGGTGATAATCCTGTATGCAGTGGTGGAAAAATTACCCAATTGTCATACTTGAGTAAAAGTAAAGATGCCTTAATAGAAAATGAAAGTCACCCAATAAAAAACTACTTCAGTAAAAGTCTAAAAGTATTTGGTTTTAAATATACTTAAGTATCAAAAGTAAATGACTGCTAAAATATATTTAAGTATCGAAAGTAAAAGTATAAATCATTTAAAATTCCTTATATTAAGCAAACCAGACAGCACCATTTTCTTGTTCTTTTTATTTATTTATGGATAGCCAGGTGCACACTCTAACACTCAAGACATAATTTACAAAGGAAGCATTTGTGTTTAGTGAGTCTGCTAGATCAGTAAGGATGACCAGGGATTAGTTATGTGTGAATTGGAAAAATGTTCTGTCTTGCTAAACATTCAGAATGTAATACTTTTGGGTGTAACGGAAAGCATATATTATTTGATGATGTTGAAATGGTGCTGGAATAGTGGAGGCAGCTCCTGTTTTCTTTGTGACTTGTGATAACACTCTGTGGTTCTAAATCAATAGTTGTTTACTAGTCCAAAAATGTCGGAAACATTAACCTGCTTGACCTGCTGTAGGTCATTTAATACCACATGCTTTGTGGACTTCACCAGACAGCTGTTGCTCTCCGGTTTTGTGATGAAACAAAGGTGTGTTTGAATTTGTACTGTCCCAGCCCTGGCTATACTTCAGCCCATAATGGCCTCTCAGACCTTCTCCAGGTAACGCCCAACTGTCATCTACATCTCATACATGATCATACTCTGAAGATGCTGATGCTGTAAAATAAGGTTTCTCTAAGCTGCTGGTATGGATGTTTGGTTATTACCTGTGTATGTGTGAATGGATGCTGTGTTTAATGGGGTGCTGTTGTTTTCTGTAAATCCTCTCCATGGCTGTTATATAAGGTGTGCTTCTATTATTAACCTGTTCTCTTACCACTGATTAGCTGTTCTCTCGATGCAGGAGGTGGGTATTTCACTGGATGCGATGGGGAGATTATGACTGGTTAGTCCACCTTTGGAACTTATGTTATCTTAGTACATATTTGTTTCTATTTGATAGTCAAGCTAAATAACTTAAAGTGCATACATTATCCTAATTTTGTCGTATTTCATGTCACTGTTACTGCGCAGTTAGCTGATTATGACCACTTCCCATCATTGAATAATTGTTGTTTAGAGCCAGGAGTTTTTCCTGACTTTAACAGGAAAATCTCTTCACCCTATCTATAACTTGGGCCCATAGTTTTTCCTGACCGTCTAGCCATGAAAATTATTAGCCCTTCTCATTGGTTTCCACTAGTTTCTATCGTCCCAAGGTCCTGTTCCAGTCACAACGTCAGGTTCCACTGTCACTGAGTCAGGTTCCACAGCCACAAAGTCAAAATTAGCTACAAAATTAGCTTTTTGGTTTAAAGTTAGTGTTAGGCATAAGGTTAGGTTGAAAATCAAATTTTAAGAAGATAAATTGTAGAAATGAGCATGGTTTGTGACTGTGTCTATAAAAGCTACTGACAACCCTTTTCATGTGATACTCTTTTCCTGTTGTGATGTAGTCGGCCATGTTTTTGGGGATTGGTCAGCAGTCGGCCTCACCCCTGGCTGACTGGGTTTCTTCTTGAGAGTGTTCCTTGGGCTCCATAAAAAATCCTACATTAAAACACGTAACTTGTTTCATGATTTATAGGTCTGTTGCTTGAATATATAAATTATTTTCAGACAATGCACTTTTCCCATTAATTTTAACATGTATAGCAGGTTGTGTGTGAATTGGAAAGATGTTCTGTCTTGCTAAGCATTCAAAATGTAATACTTTTGGGTGTAACGGAAAAAGTATAGAGTAAAAAGTAAATTATTTTCTTTAGGAATGTAGTGAAGTAAAAGTTGTCAAATATAAGTAATATAGTACAGATACCCCCCCAAACTACTTAAGTAGTACTTTAAAGTATTTTTACTTAAGTGCTTTACACCACTGCTTGTATGTGGTGCATTTCCACATCCAGTACCCAGGTCAGGTCTTCTGTCTGATTCCCTCCTTGGTGGAGTACTGTGGCTACCAATATCCCCGTGATCCTTCCATGTCCATGTTACCGAGGGTTAAGAGTATAAATCGTAGATTAATAATATTACATTGTATTACACTCTCTAAACTTGTTCTATGGATTTCTTGGCCAAAATCTGTTAACTGTTTTTTTAATACATTTTGAGATCTGGCTGTGGAACCCCTGCAATAGCTCCGCGGAACCCATTTGTAGAACCTCTGATTTATACGTCCATTGTGTGGTCTTGTCGGTTTCCACTCCAATATAAGAGAGATCTCAAAAATGGAGAATGCAGTGATAAGGCTATAATATTTTAGGACATGTGGTTTTGGTCTGTGATATAGTCTTGAGTGGCTTTGATATGAAAGTGAAACACTCTTATACTTTCACATGTTATCTTGTTTAGCTGATTAGGCCATGTATCTGATTCACCTGGGAATACACTGCCCTCCCCAGAACCTGTTTTATCTCTCTTGTCATTCTATAATTGCATACAGTTGCATAACTGTTTACACAAATGTTTGTCTATGGATTTTGGTGGGGGAAACAAGGTCTAACACATTCTAAAAGTTATCTGATTACTTTACATAATGTGCTGCATTTCAAATAGTTTGCTTTTGTACATCCGTTAGTGGATTTGGTATTCCACACACCTTTCTTTGTACATAAAATAAAAATGCAACTTCGATCTTCTCAGCTCCCTGGCTTTACTAGTTATCTCCTAGTTCTCAAAAATGTAATGTCAGTCAGTGTTTTCTTTCGTCCATGAGCTCAAGGGGTTTGTGGTTTGATATTGGCTTGTCTTACTGCCCCTGGGGTAAAGTCTCATAACATTTATGTCATATTATTGTTTAATGACACCCACGCTTCAGCCAAAAATGTTTAACTAACCCAAAATATACTCATTTCCAATGGGAGCAAATTAATCATAGTGGGCAGAACAAGCCCAAGCTAGCGAGATCCTATTGGTGCGTCCCAGCATGTATTTGCATATTTCCATTAGGAAACGCCTAACATTAAGTGCGTGTGTGCAATGGCTCAATTAGTGCTTGCACTTCTTTTAAACAACGCCTTTTTTTTTTTACTTTGGGAAAGGGCAAAGTCTACAAAACATAGTCCACTCTGTTTGTAAGAGATTCTAGTTTTGGAAACAGAACATTTTTAATTGATGAGAAAATTTGCAGAATGTGGGCCAAAATCCATCTTCTCACACTGCCGGCCACTGGGCTTGTTCTTATCACCATATTTGGTGGTAAGTGGAAATTCCAACTGATTACTTCAGATATTTACATCCGGTGAAACATCTGGCTCATTGTTTTGTCGGAGCTTCTGCTACTGACTACATTTGTTTATTTAACCTTAATTTAACATTTAGTGTCAGAGGGGGGGGGGGGGGGGGGGGGTCTGATAGAAGGCCTCAATCATTTATATAGCTATACATTTTTCACCTCAATGGCCACTTTATGACCTGTTTATGACGGTAATGATAAGCTGTCAAAGAATGGAGAATAGAGATTAAAGTTTGTTTGGATGAAGGTTGGCGAAAGGATTTATTTAGTAATTCTGCCTTTTGAAATGGCTTCCAATCATGCTGTCATAGAACAGCATGCATCTTATTAATTGTATGCCCTATTTCTAAAGATGGAGTCTACCCGTTGAATGTCACCTCACCTTCACTGACATATTAGTCACAGTATATGTCGCTGATGGTACGAGAAGCCGACTTTCTGTAAGTGACTTACTACTAACTCGTCCACCTCTGTGACTATTGCCTTGTCTGGGTGGTGCACAAGCATGACCTAACCCCTCATATCCTCATGGTAGAAGGTCATCAATGTTCCAGCAGAGAATCTCCCCGGCTCCCAATCACCCTTCCTCGTGAAATTTCACAGTGAGTGGAATGAACACTGAAAATAGCAGGAAAACAAATGCATAAGAATGAACCCTTCACAGAACTTTCGGTGATACCATGTTAATATGGTTGGGGCGGCAGGTAGCCTAGTGGTTAGAGCGTTGGGCTAGTAACCAAAAGGTTGCTAGATTGAATCCCTGAGCTGACAAGGTAAAAATCTGTCGTTCTTCTCCTGTACAAGGCAGTTAACCCACTGTTCCATTTATTTAATTTTATTTATTCATTATTTTACCAGGTAAGTTGACTGAGAACACGTTGTCATTTACAGCAACGACCTGGGGAATAGTTACAGGGGAGAGGAGGGGGATGAATGAGTCAATTGTAAACTGGGGATGATTAGGTGACCGTGATGGTATGAGGGACAGCTTGGGAATTTAGCCAGGACACCAGGGTTATCACCCCCACTCTTAGGCCATCATTGAGAATAAGAATTTGTTCTTAACTGACTTGCCTAGTTAAAGGTTCATTAAAAATATATACACTGCTCAAAAAAATAAAGGGAACACTTAAACAACACAATGTAACTCCAAGTCAATCACACTTCTGTGAAATCAAACTGTCCACTTAGGAAGCAACACTGATTGCAATACATTTCACATGCTGTTGTGCAAATGGAATAGACAACAGGTGGAAATTATAGGCAATTAGCAAGACAACACCCAATAAAGGAGTGGTTCTGCAGGTGGGGACCACAGACCACTTCTCATTTCCTATGCTTCCTGGCTGATGTTTTGGTCACTTTTGAATGCTGGTGGTGCTTTCACTCTAGTGGTAGCATGAGACGGAGTCTACAACCCACACAAGTGGCTCAGGTAGTGCAGCTCTTCCAGGATGGCACACCAATGCGAGCTGTGGCAATAAGGTTTGCTGTGTCTGTCAGCGTAGTGTCCAGAGCATGGAGGCGCTACCAGGAGACAGGCCAGTACATCAGGAGACGTGGAGGAGGCCGTAGGAGGGCAACAACCCAGCAGCAGGACCGCTCCTCCGCCTTTGTGCAAGGAGGAGCAGGAGGAGCACTGCCAGAGCCCTGCAAAATGACCTCCAGCAGGCCACAAATGTGCATGTGTCTGCTCAAACGGTCAGAAACAGACTCCATGAGGGTGGTATGAGGGCCCGACGTCCACAGGTGGGGGTTGTGCTTACAGCCCAACACCGTGCAAGGACGTTTTTCATTTGCCAGAGAACACCAAGATTGGCAAATTCGCCACTGGCGCCCTGTGCTCTTCACAGATGAAAGCAGGTTCACACTGAGCACATGTGACAGACGTGACAGTCTGAAGACGCCGTGGAAAACGTTCTGCTGCCTGCAACATCCTCCAGCATGACCGGTTTGGCGGCGGGTCAGTCATGGTGTGGTGTGGCATCTCTTTGGGGGGCCGCACAGCCCTCCATGTGCTCGCCAGAGGTAGCCTGACTGCCATTAGGTACCGAGATGAGATTCTCAGACCCCTTGTGAGACCATATGCTGGTGCGGTTGGCCCTGGGTTCCTCCTAATGCAAGACAATGCTAGACCTCATGTGGCTGGAGTGTGTCAGCAGTTCCTGCAAGAGGAAGGCATTGATGCTATGGACTGGCCCGCCCGTTCCCCAGACCTGAATCCAATTGAGCACATCTGGGACATCATGTCTCTCTCCATCCACCAACGCCACGTTGCACCACAGACTGTCCAGGAGTTGGCGGATGCTTTAGCCCAGGTCTGGGAGGATATCCCTCAGGAGACCATCCGCCACCTCATCAGGAGCATGCCCAGGCGTTGTAGGGAGGTCATACAGGCACGTGGAGGTTGGATCAGCCTGTAGTGTGGTTTTCCACTTTAATTTTGAGTGTGACTCCAAATCCAGACCTCCATGGGTTGATAAATTTGATTTCCATTGATCATTGATCATGTGATTTTGTTGTCAGCACATTCAACTATGTAAAGAAAAAAGTATTTAATAAGAATATTTCATTCATTCATTCAGATCTAGGATGTGTTATTTTAGTGTTCCCTTTATTTTTTTGAGCAGTGTGTGTATATATATATATATATCATGTCAGACTTTCGTCTACAATTTGATATATACGGCATGAATTGACTTGATTTATGAATGATTAAGGGTAATCTAAAATTGTTTACATTATCGCTTTTGTAATATCAAGCACTCTCATGTTGATTGCTTGAATGTTGGCTGGAAGCACGGACACTTTCATAGCCAGCTACTTCAAACCTGATTGCCCAGAGCAAACACTGTTCAGTCAGAAAATGAGTTTCCAGGTATGTAACAACAAACAGATGAACTAAAATGTAACATCTGTTGTAAAAGGTTACAGATGTAAAGGCTGTAGATGTAACGGCTCAGGAAATACACTGTACATGGACAATAAGCTGTCCCTTCACATTGATATGTCCCTGCTTGAAGGTGATAAGCATCAAAGATACAGTGTAAGTGTCCTGGGTATGTTCAAATGCATTGAGGATTGATGGTGTTAACAGTGCTGCTTATCTGTTTGACCTTCACTCTTCCTTTCATCTACAAAGGAGGATAGAGTAAGGTGAGCTACAGCAAACATACAGGCCCCCCTCTTACTCTGCCTCCCTCTTGCTGTTATGCCCTGCTTTAACTTTAGTTTGCCAGCAGAGGGCATCATATCTTGTTGTAGGATGCCGGCCTCAGTGGAAAAGTGGTTTGATGTACAGTGTGTTGTTTATCCAGTAGCATGTATTCGTGGATGCCAAGGGAAGCCAGGCTTCCCCAATAAATTGACCAAGAAAAATAATATTTTTTTTATTTTTAGTCTCTCTGTGTTCCCTAATTATCCTTCAATTCAAATGTATCTCATCGGAGAAAGCATCCGAGGGAGCGAAACAGCGCCCCTCTGTCTCAGTACGTGTAGGCCATTATCTGAGGCTGTCTGGTCAAAAAGAGAATAACGTTACTGCAGCCTATAGTATTAAATGCAAGGGAAGCCAGTTTGGATTTAGATTCACAGCAACCACATTACACCAAAATCAACAAATAATTTACAGAAAAAAAATGTAATTGTTGTATCTCGTTGTGTTGTTGTCCTCTGGTGGCTAGCTAGCTAGTTAAAATCCTCCCTTTCCTAAATTAGCCAAGGAATTGAGATAGGGATTTGGACTTCTGGTTTTACTTAATTATCCTTACTGGCCAGTGATTATAACAGCGATTCGGATCTAATCATAAATTCAGACGTTGTGCCTCTGGCCTGAGAGGAAGGAAGTTCAATATGTAGCTAGATGTAGTAGACTAATGTTAACTAGCTGGCTTGGCACATCGTTTCCCATGAACTGAAGTTAGGCTAGCTAGCAAGCAAGCAAGCATTTTAGCCAGGTAGCCTAGGCCAACAAAATCTAAAATCGTGCACTGTATGGCAGAGTCATGAAAGAGAGGACAGCTTTGGTGTTTCACTACAAGTAGGGTGAGTCAACATGTTTTTTCTACCTACACACACCCACCCACACACAAAGAAATCAGTGACATGGACAGCCACATCATATCTAGCTTACGTTTATTGGACTAAGTGGTTTTTGGTATCTTAGTTGTCACTGTATTAGACTAAGCATAGATTATTTGATGATGTTGAAATGTTAAAGTTGAAATGGTGCTGGAATAGTGGAGGCAGCTCCTGTTTTCTTTGTGACTTGTGATAACACTCTGTGGTTCTAAATCAATAGTTGTTTACTAGTCCAAAAATGTCGGAAACATTAACCTGCTTGACCTGCTGTAGGTCATTTAATACCACATGCTTTGTGGACTTCACCAGACAGCTGTTGCTCTCCGGTTTTGTGATGAAACAAAGGTGTGTTTGAATTTGTACTGTCCCAGCCCTGGCTATACTTCAGCCCATAATGGCCTCTCAGACCTTCTCCAGGTAACGCCCAACTGTCATCTACATCTCATACATGATCATACTCTGAAGATGCTGATGCTGTAAAATAAGGTTTCTCTAAGCTGCTGGTATGGATGTTTGGTTATTACCTGTGTATGTGTGGATGGATGCTGTGTTTAATGGGGTGCTGTTGTTTTCTGTAAATCCTCTCCATGGCTGTTATATAAGGTGTGCTTCTATTATTAACCTGTAGTCTTACCACTGATTAGCTGTTCTCTCGATACAGGAGGTGGGTATTTCACTGGATGCAATGGGGAGATTATGGCTGGTTAGTCCATCTTTGGAACTTATGTTATCTTAGTACATATTTGTTTCTATTTGATAGTCAAGCTAAATAACTTAAAGTGCATACATTATCCTCATTTTGTCGTATTTCATGTCACTGTTACTGCGCAGTTAGCTGATTATGACCACTTCCCATCATTGAATAATTGTTGTTTAGAGCCAGGAGTTTTTCCTGACTTTAACAGGAAAATCTCTTCACCCTATCTATAACTTGGGCCCATAGTTTTCATTGGTTTTCACTAGTTTCTATCGTCCCAAGGTCCTGTTCCACTGTCACCGAGTCAGGTTCTACAGCCACAAAGTCAGATTCCACAGCTACAAAGTTAGATTCCACAGCCACAAAGTCAAAATTAGCTACAAAATTAGCTTTTTGGTTTAAAGTTAGTGTTAGGCATAAGGTTAGGTTGAAAATCTAATTTTAAGAAGATAAATTGTAGAAATGGGCTACTAACGACCCTTTTATTGTGATACTCTTTTCCTGTTGTGATGCAGTCGGCCATGTTTTTGGGGATTGGTCAGCAGTCTGGTGGCTGGGGGTGCTGACTGGGTTTCTCCTTGAGAAGGTTCCTTGGGCTCCATAAAAAAGCCTACATTAAAACACGTAACTTGTTTCATGATTTATAGGTCTGTTACTTGAATATATAAATTATTTTCAGACAATGCACTTTTCCCATTCATTTTAACATGTATAGCAGGTTAAAGGTGATTGATCACACTTTCTGTAGAAAGAGCTGTCATTGTTTCATATTCAAAGGTGAAAAGCTTTTCAGCACCAATTTCCTGTTTTGTGATGTTGTGACCTTGTTTCCACAGTGAGTGACCCTAATGACCAGCAGGGGATTCTTGCTTACTACTCAGAGGGCTGCACTTGGGTAACACCATAAGCACAGACTTAAGAGTTATCTCTGTGAAGCTTTTAAGTGATTTGAAGTATACGGGCCAGTAAGAATTCAGGTTTAAAGCCAATGACGGATAATTAGGATGGAACTCTTCTCCTGAACTTGATATTTTGATGAAATTGTCTTGGTTTGACTAGATATCGCAAGAAGCTCATGTTCATGAGTAAATATTTGGGATTTACTAGTAACTGATTGTGCAACGTATAATATTGGCCCCAGAACCTAATCAGCTGCTGGTTTTTAGCTAATTATTAACAGTTCCATATTATGGCTGTCTTGACAGATTGGTGCAAAGACACCATTTTTATTTGTCGGATATTATTTAATTGTGCACTTTTGACAATTTAATATAATGTCATCCTTTTTTCACAGGATGCATGGTTCAAAATGGTTACCTTAGTTATTGGGAATAGCGGATTTCCTGGTCAGCTTTATTTACACCATCGGTGTATTGTCACAACTGTGAGGGTGGCCTTTTCATGATACAGGACAAGTCACTGGCTGTTAGAATGATGAAGGATTGTGATTCTTATTCAGATTCAGGCCACAGGCAGATCAAGGCACTGAACCAGATGTACGATCTCTAGATCGAGGGAAAGGAAATGGTAGGGAATAATTTAAACAAAACATTTTTTACTGGATAGATTATCAATTTCACACACATACCAAAAGCATTTTTGTACTATTGATTTTGTGGTAATGTTGTTATCCTAACTTCTCAGGAAAATGCAGAGTACTGTAAATCTATTATCATGATTACAATCTTCACATTTTGTTGAAAGATAACTATAATTAGTCTATATCTGAACAGAGCAGCTCTGTACTGCATGTCAGATATCTTTCCAAAACAGAATGTATCCTGTAGTATACTACTGTATGAATTAATCATGCATGAATTTGTAGTTAACTATCCCATCCTGTGACTACTGTACCTGTGATTTTATTTTATTGGTGTTATAGCTAGCGTGGACTTCCCAGTCAATAACCCAATCAACACACTGTAACGATCGTCGTAGGTGGAAGAAGAGGAGGACCAATGCGCAGCGTGGTAAGTGTCCATGTTTTTAATAAAATAACTGAACAAAAATACGACAAACGAACGGTCCTGTATGGTGAATGGAAAAACACTGAACAGAAAATAATCACTCACAAAACACGTGGGAAAAGGCTACCTAAGTATGATTCTCAATCAGAGACAACTAACGACACCTGCCTCTGATTGAGAACCATACCAGGCCAAACACATAAACGCAACATAGAAAAACAAACATAGACTACCCACCCCAATTCACGCTCTGACCAAACTAACACAAAGACATAACAAAGGAACTAAGGTTAGAACGTGACACACACACAACCATACACACTTACAGGCACACCCATTTCTAGGTAACAAGAGGCCAAGTCAATTATTTTCCTTAATGTCAATACAACTTTATTTTGATGCAGAATTATCAATTGAGAATAACAAAAACAAACAAAAGCGAAATCTCCATGGAACAACTTAACACTTAAAATAACAGAGAATGCAATTTAAACTTTAAAGTATTCACCTTGGTGTTTTGCATTAGTTTAGTACATAATACTAGACCACCTGCAAACAAAAAAGATCACATTGTGAAGCATAAAAAACAGTAGTATAGTTGAAAAAGGCATCTCAAAATGGCAATGTCGGGTCAAGCTTTGAATATCCTATACTATAAGTGGCTATCACATTAAACATTTTAAATGAAGTTAATTATATAGGTAATCATAATATGCATTCTTTATTTTAGAACAATGATAGATTCGTTTTTTACTGCTTTGGATTTCCACATTTATCATAATATTCTTATTGCCTCTTTAGTTTAAACTCTATTTAGAGGAAAATACAATACGAAAATACCATAAATATCTTTCTTTTGTATAACCAAGACGGTACTTAAAAATATGTAAAGATCTTAACTGAACAATATCGTAATGTACTCATCCGGTAGTCCATCTATGTTCATTACATTGTGTCATATCTCTTACAATACCAATTACATATTTTATTTCACAATAACTTTAAAAGTACAGTACCAGTAATGAATATATATATATATATATTCAAGCTGTATCAATAATAGAACTGGAAACATCTAGCAAAGTTCAGGAAGTTGGCAGCTGTAGTAATATGGAATGGGATTATTCAGGTTTGATGTTCTTCACTCTTGTTCGTGGTTGACAAATAGTCTTGCCTCCCATCTCTGAGCCATCACATTCTTTTTCCTTGGTAATGTGGAGAGTGATTCTGGGAACTGGGGGAAAGAGTTTCACCTGTAAAACTGCATGCAGTTTCAAGGTGAAAATGGATGGTGTATAAAATGGTTTGTAATGAAAAAACAGTATCAGAAAATGTAATGAACACAATTAAACATGAGCACATGCAATGTTATTTAGTGAGGCATTCAGATGACATTTAGTGAGGCAATCAGATTTTTTTCTACACTGGTCATGTTTTGCAATTGGCATGACAACGAACACCACAAGGGAGTTGACTAAAGCACACACATTTGATCAGGTGACTAGGCTAACATCTGTTCGTTGATTAATTATGATTGGAGAAGATAGGACATACCCTATGGTCACATGACAGGGTGGAGCGGTCCAGCTTTCGAGTCCTTGATGGTGATGAAGGGGAAGACACACATTTCAGTGGCACTTCTGAAGAAGAAAGAGAAACCATTAATACTCATACATTCATATGCTTAGAGACCTATATCACGAATTTGGACAAGTGGTGACCACTAGTGATGCAATGAAAACACAACACAGCTACAAACCACAAACTCTTTCCCATATTAACCGTGCTCTTCATCAGTCATCAGCACATACCTGTTGTATCAAAGCTCAGGTTCTCCAGGTTCGGGGACACCACAACAGTGTCATACTTCTCCCTGGTGTGCATCTGGCTCCTCTGCCTCCTCCACTCCTCCTCCCTCTGCTTCACCATCTTAATCTCCTGGTCCACCAGGGACATGGAGCTCCGCGAGCGCAGTTTGAAGAAAGGGTTGTTGACAAATGTGCTCTCCTGGGTCTCCTGGCAGGAGGCCGAGCTCAGGCAGAACTCTGAGGCGCTCCGAATGATCAGGTTGGACGTCTCTAGAATGATGACGTTGGCTGACGTCTCCAAAGGCCACTCGCTGTAACGGCTGGGACCCGGGGAGAGCAGGGATCCTCGGGTGCGGTGCCTTGGGCTGGTGGGGTAGGAGTCTGGCTCCAGGATGATCACGTTTTGGGCGGTCATTTCATGGTAGGTCGCACACCTCGGTGTGGGTGAGGGGGAGGTGGCTATGGAGAAGGTTGGAGTTTTTGCGTCGGGAGACCTCAGTGGCCTGCATCCGGGATCACTAGAGTCAAACATCTTCCGTTTCTCCTCCACCTCCTGGCAAAAACCTTTCCCGTACTTGCCGGGGTAGAGAGTGGTTGGTCTGGGATGTGCAGATGATTCTCCAGCTTGACCCTGTTTTGCGATCCCTCTCTCCCGCCTGAAGTTTTCCTCGCGCTCTATGGTCTGTCGTATCTCCCTTTCGACAGGGTTGTCTGAGTCCTCGTAAGGGGACCTGTAGCTGAGGTCATCCAGACCTGAGTCTTCTGAACATGGGCTGAACTGGGTGTGATGAAAGTCACCCAGGGCGAGGCTGTCGAGTTCGGTGTCCCTCCTGGGTCGGTCGATGTTCCTGACGGGTGTGTACATGGCGCTGTGGCCTCCCTGGCACATCCCCTGCTGTCTGACAGTGGGCTGGTGGACCTGGACCTGTCCTTTGGTCTGCTCCTCCATTTGGCGCCACTGCTTCCGAGCCCCCTGGAAGTCCACATGCTCTGTACTAACGTTCTTGCTCGTCATTTCTTGTATCACACAGTAGTCTTGAGGAACCTTCTTGTCAGGGTCAGAGCTTACAGAAGAGCTTGCAGATGTAGAATGACGTACTTTGCAAGCTCCGCCTTGGCTGGCCTCTTCCTCATCCTCTGGAATCTCTGATAAGACCTTGAACTGGCCAGAGGACATATCTTGGTCTTGGATCTCGCATTCTGTGGGGCAAACGGGTTGTTCAAGCTCGTGAGGACTATCTGCAGTTTCATCCTTGGCCCCATTCTCTGCCTCCCCTGCAAATGTGTCCTTCTCAAGAGCATCTTGAGCATTTCCGTCACACCTTTCCTCCTTGTTGACTGCAGATGCAAAAGTGGACCTCCATTGGTCATCAGTCTCGCTGTCTGATGACACAATGGCCATTTCTACCTGCAGACAGTCACTCAGGTCGTCTCGGTCAAGGTCATGACAGGACCCCGTAGAAACGTCAGAGGAGACCTCCTCTCGGATAAGCTGCTCCAAGATGGACTCTTGTGTCACCATCACTTCTGATGGAGCAGAGTTGTCCACGTCATCTTCTGCAAGCAGGTCTTCCACCTTGCAAACGGGTTCACTCCCAAATATACTTGAGGAGTTGAGTAACTCTTTTAGACTGAAGTCATCTTGTCCTGTCCCAAAGTTGAGGACCCCCTCCTCTCTGTTTCCATCCACATGTTCATCATCCTCGTCTGGTTCATCCACTGACGTTTTTATGTTCTCTTTTGTTCCTCTGTATTCTGCGAAAGGTTCTTGGTCACATTCTTCCTCGCTCTCACTAAGCAGGGGTCTCTGGTCCTCCGTTTCCCCAGAATCCATTTTATAGTCTGTTAGCTCGTCCGTCTCTGAAAGCTGGCTGGTCTCCATGGCTACGGCCCCAGAGTGGGATTCTTGTTCTTGTTGTTTCTCTTGTGGAGTGTCGCTGGCACTGGCACTGCAGCTCTCTCTCACTTCATTCCCCTTTATCCTCTTCACTCCAGCTGTGGCTCTCTATGGAAGTCAAATAAAACACTTTAAGGGTAGAATAAGGCAGAGACACAAAAAAACCTGTATCTGAATAGATCAATGTCTTTCTTCGATGGCTCTTTTGATGAAGTGTGATGGCGAGTGGAATTCCTTATTTAGTGAATCTCAAATTAAGTAACACCTATACCAGCCTCAGTTCCATGTAAAAATATATAGTTTATCCTTATAGGTGGTATAATGTTATGCTTTTTAACACCCACCACAGTAACTGGTTATCATTTTGGTTCTCTGTGATATGACACACCAGGGTTTCACCATGCCATTTTAATTTAATCAAAACGCCGTCTTCACTCTGGTGCTCACCGAGGGTGGGAGGAAATCTTTTCAAAGCATAAAATACCATGAGACATGCTTCAAACAGAGCATGGCTTCGCTGTAAGTGGGTGAGAATTAGCATGATTTTGATCATTTCACAGCCAAGCATGTGATTCTGCCAGGGATAACATGTTGATGTCAAAACAAACATGACATACATAAAAAAACACAGAAAATGGCTAGGTGAAGGGAGATGGGCTTGTTCTCATACATACTGTATGTCTTTAGATGAACGTTTGGATAAGGTTTTCATACAAGAGATGCAAGCTGTCTACATACAGTACATGTCTGCATGAAAACATGGTGACCAGACCATTTTCTGAGGCCCTTAATAACAGTTTACATGTGATTAAAACTGACTTCTTGATTAGTGGATGTAAGCAAATCAGCCCACACAGTTGCCCTAATCAACATACCTAGCTATTGCTAAGACAACATTTATTGCATAGTGAATACACCCACACACCAACACTGATAATTCACACCATTGGAGTTGGCATAGGCTACTGTCCACCAGTTGGACAGCACTTATTTTTCAAGTGAAGCTGTGTAGCGTGCTTATTGCCTAAGTTGTTTGAAAGCTTGGAGACCTTATATCTGCAAATAATCAACAGTTTCTTTATCTGAAGAAAAACAAAAACATGCTGAAAGCATTGCACATGTTTCTGAGTGTGTGTGTGTTTGTTTGTTTACGCACATGTTGCAAACATGTGGCGCTGCATTCTGTGACAATGGCATTGGGCAGAGAACAGAATAAACCCATCTGAAAGAACAAATTGGATGCATTATGTAAGAATGAAATACCTCGGCCCCCGTCATTTCGGTTGTGTCCCAATAGCGTTTGAACATTGGGTCCTGGTACTGCAGTACAGGGAATCAGTACATTCGAGCCCTCAGGGCATCCAACCCAGCCTCCATCCACCACACTGTACTAAGACCTGAATTCAACATGTACTGATCATTCATCCATAATGCTGTATCAATCCTAATGCTGATGGTTGGAGTGATTTCTTTGAAGCTCTTAACTTGCACTAGCTTTGCTTCTCCAGTGCACCACCATACAAACTATTCCTCCAATATACTGGTGTTTCTGACTGTCTCCTGGATGGAGATCAAGTCCACTTGGTGTGAATCTCTTAGCAAACATGCTGTACTGTATATGGTATAAATATAGCTTTGGAACGGTTGCCTAGAAACTTGCTGATGTGAAAATCCAAGCCCTCCTGGCAGCAGCTTGTAAGAGAGATGCCTTTTTATATGTTTTATCCTCTGGGTCATATTTAATGTTCATAGAGCAGTATTAAATGTACAGTAAGCTCTCTGCAATACCAGTAATGGCTAGATCTGCCAGATGGACCAGATTTATCTTGAATGATACAACAGGGACATATGTTGAAAAGTAGTGTAGCCTAACCCACTGGCCACACCACGTCATTTCAACATGGAAATGTAGCTAATTTTTTGGTTGAGACGTTGATCAATGAAATGTCAACCTTTATTTACCCACTCAAAAAAACAGCCAGAAGTTTGTTGAATTCCCAATGTGGTATCACATGCGTTCAACCATCTAAAAGCACAACCAAATTCCCCATGGAAAAACAATGTCAGATTTTTGGTTTGTGTTACGACTTCAATTTCAACCATTTGAAAACACAACAAAGTTCAAATGGGATTACAATGTCAGATATGTTGTATTTATACAATTTAAGGTGTTATCACTGTGCTTCATCTAATAGCACTACCAAATGACCTGGATTGTAGTTGAGATTATATTACAATATTTATTAATTTGTTCATTATATTTGTTAATATATAATATAATTAATTTGTTAATATTTGTTCATTAATATTGTGAAGATCTCCACAGACCTGTGATCTTTGCATGCTATCCTGAACATGCACACTTTCTATGATGACATAATAAGACTTTTAGAGTTACAGTAACCTCTAAATGTGGCCATGGATGAGTTGAATAAAAACTGTTACATAGCCTTAACTTTAGGCTATTTACTGTATTACAAAAGTTATATTGAATTGTGTTGGTTGACAAACAAATATCAATATTTGAAAGGAGATGTATCTAAAGCTTGGATAGTTTCATCTGAGCCACTGTCTTAATCCTATTCGTTAGCTTTTATTTTTGTTTTAGTTGGAGACGTGAATCCAATATGTAGACTATTGAATCCAACAAGTTAATAGGCTATTTACGTATTGCAAAAGTGAGATTAAATTGTGTTTGGTTGTCAACGCAACCAAATATCTCCATCTCAACCAAAAATCTAAGTAATAAAACAGGACTATCAAATCAAACTTTAAATGCACTTTAAATAAAGTTTGATTTGATTTATTCCTGTTCTTTTAACTTCGATTTTCTGGTTGAAATGGAGACGTGAATCCAACATATTAAATTTCACTAAAGCTTGAAACCCTAGGCCTATATGTATTGTTTATTTTGTTGAACCCTGGGCCTATATGTATTGTTTATTTTGTTGAACCCTAGGCCTATATGTATTGTTTATTTTGTTGAACCCTGGGCCTATATGTATTGTTTATTTTGTTGAACCCTGGGCCTATATGTATTGTTTATTTTGTTGAACCCTGGGCCTATATGTATTGTTTATTTTGTTGAACCCTGGGCCTATATGTATTGTTTATTTTGTTGAACCCTGGGCCTATATGTATTGTTTATTTTGTTGAACCCTGGGCCTATATGTATTGTTTATTTTGTTGAACCCTGGGCCTATATGTATTGTTTATTTTGTTGAACCCTAGGCCTATATGTATTGTTTATTTTGTTGAACCCTAGGCCTATATGTATTTTTTATTTTGTTGAACCCTGGGCCTATATGTATTGTTTATTTTGTTGAACCCTGGGCCTATATGTATTGTTTATTTTGTTGAACCCTAGGCCTATATGTATTGTTTATTTTGTTGAACCCTGGGCCTATATGTATTGTTTATTTTGTTGAACCCTAGGCCTATATGTATTGTTTATTTTGTTGAACCCTAGGCCTATATGTATTGTTTATTTTGTTGAACCCTAGGCCTATATGTATTTTTTATTTTGTTGAACCCTGGGCCTATATGTATTGTTTATTTTGTTGAACCCTGGGCCTATATGTATTATTTATTTTGTTGAACCCTGAGCCTATATGTATTGTTTATTTTGTTGAACCCTGGGCATATATGTATTGTTTATTTTGTTGAACCCTGGGACTATTTGTATTGTTTATTTTTGTTGAACCCTGGGCCTATATGTATTGTTTATTTTTGTTGAACCCTAGGCCTATATGTATTGTTTATTTTTGTTGAACCCTGGGCTGAATTGAAACAATAGCTTTTGATTTCTTCGCAAACGCTTATACAGCATAGTTAAATGTAATTTGCACTGTTAAACCTACCCTTTTGAATTACTTCGATAGCAATGGTAAATATATTTAGTTATTAAGAAATCTCTAAATAATCATTCTCACGGTAACACATTGGTAGTAGTTAGTGACAAATTTCAAAGCTGGGCTTGGTTAAACCCCGGGATGGGAGACCAAATGCAATAGCTGTAGATACATTTGCTCTCCAGTAGGAGGTACTGCTAAGCCTATAGTTTTTTTCCTGATAGTGGATATAACGTTGAAGTTCTGACGTTGTTTCAAAGGTACAAACTAAACATATTTTATATAAGGTTGAAAATTGGTTACCATGATGACATAATTCTGTGGTTGAAATGTCACCCTCAAAACAACAGTTTTGATTACTTTTTGCAAATCCAATGTATTTTCCATTTAGATTCCACATCACAATAGCTTGACAAATTACGTTGAAAAAACATTGATTCAACCAGGTTGTGCTCAGTGGGAAGCTTTACTTTACACACACAAATATTTTACTGAATAGCATTATGAATGTTTACATGTACAGTTTGAAAATTCAATGAGAAGGAAATCTTTGAGTGCTTTGCAGAAGGTCAAATTACCACAAGCCTAGGGATGGATTCACCTGCCAGGCTATCAGCAACTCATTTCACCTGCATGGCCATGTATCTTTGTGTTGTCCATGTGTACTGTTATATCATGACCACGTGGCCTGCTGTAGGTGTTTCTACTCAATCATTGCAAAATGGAGTCTGTGGTCTGCACAGCCAAGATAGGTTTACTGCTTTGATCGTCTGCAGACACAACAAGGATGATATCAACAGCTGGTTACAGTAGGATGAAATCCCTCAGTTCGGTTTACGTGGGAGGTGGAAAATACAACTGAAAGATGACTTGATTGTTGAGTATGAGGAGAGTCCATCACACCCCTTCCCTTGTTACATCAAAGGTTGAGTGATGTACTCTGAATAACCTGTTCACAATTTTCCCAGGATACCCAACCAATGGGAAAATGATCCACCATTTGCAGTGATACAGAATGAGAAAATTCAATTCTAGGAAATCTCAGAGAGTAAATATGTTTATGAGAATGAATTGCTTGGCTGATAATAATGTGAAAAATGCCTTAATTTAAAGGGACATTTTTTTAAATCTTCGTAAAGGCAAACCACCTGTCATATGGCTGAGGACCAAAGACATGTTGGACAACAGATAAAATAGTCACGCGCAAAATGCTTAGGATACCCCACTGCGCAAATTACAGACATTTCCACCATTCTGCGGGGTGATGTAGATAGCAAACAGACATGCACCGACCAGGCAAATGCCCAGCATAGTGAAGATTAACTCACGTGCCGTAGCTGTGCAAAATCCATGCGATTTATGTACCCATCCAAGCCTTGAGCTGCCAATCAAAACAAGCTGGCCGTGGCGAAAATATACAGTATACTTGGATAGGATAACATATCTGGTACCTACCAGCAGCCTCCAACAGAGCAACCAGAAGGATATCATCTCCAATTTACCGAAGCGACCACATATTATTTGAACTACATTCACTGGTAGAGAACTCAACCAAGCGGCCACGCGTTGCGAGTAATTCATAGGTTTAATTTGAAGGAGGAAGAGATTCGCGTTTATGTGGGTGTGTGTGGTAGGTGTCGGTCGGAATTATCGATTCGAAAGGCAAATGTGTCTGAAGTTAACTAGAGCAGACGCAATAAGTATTGGCATAAACGCCACTGAAATGCATTGCATCGCCCGCGACCCCCCGCGCTTCTCTCACAGCATCCTGCCCAATCCCCATACAGATAGATACGTTGGGCGCGTATGCATCGGATACTGCAGCATCCAGCTATCGCCCCCAGGCTCCTTCTCTTTCAGAGACCAGCTATGGAACGTTTGATTTTGCCTGCACTTTTTAGAACCCTGTCGATTTCCATGACCAACGTCACTGCTGCTCTGAAATCATTAGCTCACTGATTATTCATTGTGGTCCATTAAAATCCTTTTCCATAAAGGGCTTCAGTGTTTTACCAGCTGTCAGGATTTGTCCATACAATTATTTCAATTGACTGACCCCTAAGTTCATTGTTTGGGCTGTCTGGGTTATAGTATTAATATTCTGTGACTAAGTGGACAATTAGAACATCTAAATATTTCAGTCGTTTCAAGGATAAACCAGAGCTGAGTGGTGCAAGTGAGTGAAGTCTCTGGTGAGGGTACTGTATTGAAGAATAACCCCAAGACACAGTTAACTTACCGCTGTTAAAAAGCCATTCCAATCTGGATCAATGATGGATTTTTAAGTGAGGTGGATGCGAGTGCCTTGGCAGGACTGGCTTTTTAATCTTTTAATGCTCCACTTTTGTTCTGTGTCCAACATTTGGGATCAGTTGTTCACTTTGGGCATGCTGTGATAAATGAGGCAGTATGCCTACCATTAAAGGTGTTCAGTTGATCTGCTGAACGTGTTTGTTTTTTATGACCGTGTTTTAGTTTCTGCTTCCATTTTCTATTTCTATTGATGTGTGTATTTTCTGTAATTTATGTAACTCAGTGCTCATCTGTAAAAGAGACCTTGTTCCCAATATGACTCCCTGATAAAATAAAGGTTAAATACAAAATAAAATAAGAGGAGAACCCCAACAAAAGCCACCATATCTACGCCATATGCTAAACAAAATGTATACAAAGCACAGTTAGTTTTAGTGGCCCAAATTGGCTAAAATGGCAACCCTGGATATATATCTGTCTCTTGTAATGTGACTGGCCTGTAAAACTCTGACATTTTGAGTTCCAGGGGGGCATTCCAGCTGTACAAAATACCCGAAACTGTGTCAGAGTAGCTTTCAAAAGCGCTTCCTCAACTCACTACAACTTTTCTCAGCTCTCCATCCAGCATTAAAACCTATAAAACACATTTAAAAAAACACTACTCTCAGTCTTAAACCAGTGGTCAGCTTGACAACCTCTCTAGTGTATGCAGGAATGCTCAGTGCTGCTGTGAGTGTTTTTACAGTTTAATCCACCCTCACTCTATGTTCTCCTCAGCTCAGCTGGCTCACTGGAGCAGAGCTTTGTTTCTCTCCACTTCAACCACACACTTAAGCCACAGTAAGAACCGAATCAACCAAATACCAATAACACAACCTACCTTATGTTAAAGCAGAGCTCTCTCCTCCTCTTTTTGTCACACTCTAGCCTACATCTCTATCTTTCTCTCCCCCTCTCTCACTTTTTCTCTCTGTATCTCTCATTCCCTGTTTTTCTCAAACACTCTCCATCTTTATCACTCTTTTTGCCTTCCAGAATACAATCCCAGCAGTACTAACTCAATACTATGAACTGGTAACCACCACCAAGACTATCAAGTGCAAAGCACATTTTTGTGACCTTCCTACTTTGGTCACCGTCTCTAAAGTGTCGCTAATGGTCATCAGCCTGATCCTGAATAACTAGGTGATGACCAAACGTCATGTTGTCCTACTGATCTCTTACCTCTCAGGGTCTTTCCACAGTGATTCGGGCTCGGACTGGTCCAGTGGTGGAGTGATGAAGTGGAGTGTGCCTGTCTGCATCTGTCTGACACACACACACACAGTCACCACAGCGGCAGGCAGCGACACAAATCGGGTGCGTGGAAATCAGCCAATCACGAAACAGAAGCTTTGATGACAGTTGTGTGTGCAACATGCGTTCACAGGCTCACACATTGAATATCACAAGCTAAGGGCAGCTACACGGTAAATGCACTGACTGTACAAAACATTCAGAATATTGAGCTACATCCCCTTTAGCCCTCAGAACTGCCTCAATTCGTTGGGGCATGGACTTTACAAGGCGTCGAAAGCATTCCACAGGGATGCTGGCCCATGGTGACTCCAATACTTCCCACAGTTGGGTCAAGTTGGCTGGATGTACTTTGGGTGGTGGACCATTCTTGATACACACAGGAAACTGTTGAGCGTGAAAAACCCAGCAGCGTTGCAGTTCTTGACACAAATCGGTGCGCTTGGCACCTACTACCATACCCTGTTCAAAGGCACTTCAATATTTTGTCTTGCCCATTCACCCTCTGAATGGCACACATACACAATCCATGTCTCAAGGTTTAAAATTGATTCTTTAACCTATCTCCTCCCCTTCATCTACACTGATTGAAATGGATTTAACAAGTGTCATCAAAATGGGATCATAACTTTCCTCTGGTCAGTCTATGTCATGGAAAGAACAGGTGTTCCTAATGTTTTGTACACTCAGTGTAGATCTTGCATACACACACACACACACCAACATGACATTTTCAAAGGACTTACTACTTTTCATAATCACATATGGCACGTGTTACATCTGTCAACTTGACGTTCTAATCTCCTTCATCCTCATTAATCACACTAGCTCAGAGCAGCAGCAGTAGCAGAAGAAAGATGCAAAACAACAACCGGACCATTTGATGTGTTGTTGTTACACGCATGGCACCAACAGCTGGGATGGAATACAAAGACTCCCCCACACAGCCTCCTACACAGCCAACCGTTAGCTACTCTGTCAGGTTTTGTGTGGACCCCAGAAAGAGTAGCTGCTGCTTTAGTAGCAGCTAATGGGGATCCTTAGAAAATACCAAATACTACTCCTGTCAGGGATTTTAAATGGTAGAAGAATCAAGGTCTGTGAATATGGATTTTTTTCTGGCTTCACAATGTATCTTTCCTCTATAGCAGTGTTTCCCAACCCTAGTACTTGACTACTCCCAACAGTACATATTTTTATTGTAACCCTGGACAAGCACACCTGATTCAACTGTCAACTAATCATCAAGCCCTCAATGAGTTGAATGAGTTTTTTTTTGTCAAGGGCTACAACAAAACTGTGTACTGTTGAGGGTACTCGAGGACCAGGGTTGGGAAACACTGTTCTATAGGGTCAGTGAAGACAATTATATTTTAAGTGAGAGATATTTGGGGGCACGAGACAGTGTATACATATATTGGTTTCTGTGTTTTATAATGGATATCGACAAATATCTGCAGCATCCTCCCCTTGAGCTGAAAGAAAGTTAATATCACATCACCACACTCTAGTTAAATCAAAGCCTTTGTCAAGGGACATAATAAGAAAATCTCAGTTTCAACGACTTATTGGCATTTCCTTTGTATAACAGCTTAACACTCAGTTGCGTGACAATTAGCTTTTTAATGATTTTGTTAGCATGACTTTATTATACCAATACACAAGCAGGTTACAGTTTCAACAGCAAATTACATTAAGGCACTCTAAAAAGGTTTGTTAGCATATGAAAAGTGCTGGCTAGTAGCCTACAGTAGAGGAGGAAAATATATCTGGCAGCAGCGTAAAGGCTGGAGAGTAAACATCAAATGCACTGATATCTTCAGGAACATTGAACAAGCAGATATTTCATTTAAGATCAGCGATTCCCTTCAAAAGTCTGTTTTTAGACTGGTTGTTCCTTCTCGAAATGACATCATTGGTATATTTTAAGCTCTAATACTCTGTGTAAGGAAACATTATGAACAAACATGTTTTACACTTTTAAACAGAACCTTGTATTGAGAATTATATTTGGAATCCAAATATAAAGTTGATGGCCTCACAGAAGTGTGCTCGGTGTTCGTCGAATGTGTTGCGCAAAGATGTGTTTCTTCCTCCTCGTCATGGAACTTGAAGGGTTGATGAGTCTTGCATGGAGTATTTCTACACAAACTGTTCCGGTTTCTCCATACACGTACTTGAAGCTGTAGGAAATGTAAGGGAAAATAAAACACATTTACCATGTAAACATCATATCACATCAATTAAGACTAATTAAGATTCGTCCAGATTAGTTGTGTTATGTTTATAGCAATGTGTGTCCTGAAATAACCTCATGACAAAAGTATTGGACAAGTCTTTACGTGAAGTATATTAACACCACCCTTCCAATAGCCTACCCACCAAGCAGACAAAGTTGTGAGGAAAAACACTGTCTGAACCAACCCCAGGAGAGCTAAGATTGGTGTATGTCCTCAGTCATGTGTCATCAGCATTTACGTAACTCAAATTATAGTTATATAAGTGTGTCTCAATCACATATTACAGGATGACACATTCCTTTTAAAAGCCTCTTAGTTCGGGAGACATCCATGTCTAATGATCTGATTGATGTCTGGACCGTTAAGTCTGTTAAGGTCCAGACCATCCACTGTCCTTGTCCTCAGAGAGATCATGAGAGGTGACAGAAAGGTCGTTAGCACTGTCAGATGGTGTGAAAGTGTTGTTGGGTGCGTGTGTACGTGTGTGTGTGAGTGTGTGGGAGGGAGGGAGGGAGGGAGGGTGTGTGTGTGTGTGTGTGTGTGTGGGTGGGTGGGTGGGTGGGTGGGTGGAACGCATGTCTTTTCCCTCTTCCTTTGACTCCTCAGATGTGAAGTGATCAGATGTGAAGTGATCAGTATTAACACAGTGATTATGTATAGGAAATTATTCTGACATTAGCTTCAGTTACAGTTCTACTGGACAGCTTAACATATTGCCATGCACTTTGTTTTGAATCTCATTAGCTACATAGTGACGGTGTGATGAAATGTTTTAATAATAAATAAAGAAAACATTGAACAAATAAATACACAACAATTGTTTATACACTAAGTGTAAAAAACATTAGGAACACCTTCCTAATGAGATCTGCCTCAACTCATCGGCATCTGCCTCAACTCATCGGGGCATGGAGAGAGAGTTGCCCATGTCGACTCCAATGCTTCCCACAGTTGAGTCAAGTTGGCTAGATGTCCTTCGGGTGGTGGACCATTCTTGATACACATGGTAAACTGTTGAGCGTGAAAAACCCAGCGGTTTTTATTTTTTTTAACTAGGCAAGTCAGTTAAGAACAAATTCTTATTTTCAATGACGGCCTAGGGGTTAACTGCCTGCTCAGGGGCAGAACGACAGATTTGTACCTTGTCAGCTCGGGGATTTGAACTTGCAACCTTCCGGTTACTAGTCCAACGCTCTAACCACTAGGCTACCCTGCTGCCCCAACTGTGTTGCAGTTCTTAACACAAACCGGTGTTCAAAGGCACTTCAATATTTTTTCTTGTCCATTCACCCTCTGAATGGCACACATACACAATCCAAGTCTCAATTGTCTCAAGGCTTACAAATCCTTCTATAACCTGTCTCCTCCCCTTCATCCACACTGATTGAAATGAATTGAACAAGTGACATCAATAAGGGATCATACAGTGCCTTGCGAAAGTATTCGGCCCCCTTGAACTTTGCGACCTTTTGCCACATTTCAGGCTTCAAACATAAAGATATAAAACTGTATTTTTTTGTGAAGAATCAACAACAAGTGGGACACAATCATGAAGTGTAACGACATTTATTGGATATTTCAAACTTTTTTAACAAATCAAAAACTGAAAAATTGGGCTTGCAAAATTATTCAGCCCCTTTACTTTCAGTGCAGCAGACTCTCTCCAGAGGTTCAGTGAGGATCTCTGAATGATCCAATGTTGACCTAAATGACTAATGATGATAAATACAATCCACCTGTGTGTGATCAAGTCTCCGTATAAATGCACCTGCACTGTGATAGTCTCAGAGGTCCGTTAAAAGCGCAGAGAGCATCATGAAGAACAAGGAACACACCAGGCAGGTCCGAGATACTGTTGTGAAGAAGTTTAAAGCCGGATTTGGATACAAAAAGATTTCCCAAGCTTTAAACATCCCAAGGAGCACTGTGCAAGCGATAATATTGAAATGAAAGGAGTATCAGACCACTGCAAATCTACCAAGACCTGGCCGTCCCTCTAAACTTTCAGCTCATACAAGGAGAAGACTGATCAGAGATGCAGCCAAGAGGCCCATGATCACTCTGGATGAACTGCAGAGATCTACAGCTGAGGTGGGAGACTCTGTCCATAGGACAACTATCAGTCGTATATTGCACAAATCTGGCCTTTATGGAAGAGTGGCAAGAAGAAAGCCATTTCTTAAAGATATCCATAAAAAGTGTTGTTTAAAGTTTGCCACAAGCCACCTGGGAGACACACCAAACATGTGGAAGAAGGTGCTCTGGTCAGATGAAACCAAAATTGAATTTTTGGCAACAATGCAAAACGTTATGTTTGGCGTAAAAGCAACACAGCTGAACACACCATCCCCACTGTCAAACATGGTGGTGGCAGCATCATGGTTTGGGCCTGCTTTTCTTCAGCAGGGACAGGGAAGATGGTTAAAATTGATGGGAAGATGGATGGAGCCAAATACAGGACCATTCTGGAAGAAAACCTGATGGAGTCTGCAAAAGACCTGAGACTGGGATGGAAATTTGTCTTCCAACAAGACAATGATCCAAAACATAAAGCAAAATCTACAATGGATTGGTTCAAAAATAAACATATCCAGGTGTTAGAATGGTCAAGTCAAAGTCCAGACCTGAATCCAATCGAGAATCTGTGGAAAGAACTGAAAACTGCTGTTCACAAATGCTCTCCATCCAACCTCACTGAGCTCGAGCTGTTTTGCAAGGAGGAATGGGGAAAAATGTCAGTCTCTCGATGTGCAAAACTGATAGAGACATACCCCAAGCGACTTACAGCTGTAATCGCAGCAAAAGGTGGCGCTACAAAGTATTAACTTAAGGGGGCTGAATAATTTTGCACGCCCAATTTTTCAGTTTTTGATTTGTTAAAAAGGTTTGAAATATCCAATAAATGTCGTTCCACTTCATGATTGTGTCCCACTTGTTGTTGATTCTTCACAAAAAATACAGTTTTATATCTTTATGTTTGATGCCTGAAATGTGGCAAAAGGTCGCAAAGTTCAAGGGGGCCGAATACTTTCGCAAGGCACTGTATTTTTTACCTGGATTCACCTGGACAGACTATGTCATGGAAAGATCAATTATTCTTAATGTTTTGCATACTCCGTTCATATTGTTACATGTTTATTTCAAAAAGCGCAACCTCTCTCTCCCTCTCACACACACACACACACACACACACACACACACTCATGCACGTACACACTCACACAATCAAACAGATCATTGTTTCACAAGAGGATTAAGGCAGTCAATAATGAGTTAATTATTGTTTAAGTTACTGGGCAAGCAATCATGCATATTACTGTAAGTATACAGAGTACAGACATGGCATAAGAACATTGCAATGTGGAAAAGAGATTCTATAAAACACATGCAAAATAATAAATATTAAGTTAGTGCAAAGCAATGATTTAATCAGAGTGTACATTTGATTTGCACTGTACCTTCAGACCAGTTATTTATAATATGTCAGTAAAAAAGTTCATTCTAGCTTTGTTATCCAAAAGTAGAAACATAAAAAATATCCAATAATATTTGACATATTATACAAGCAGTCGAGCACATTTTGGCCTCCTGTAGGAAACCGAAGTTACAGCATTACTGTCTTCCAGCCACTAGAGAGAGGCAGAGTTTGACTTCAAGTATCAAAACAAGCTCTGGTATGGATACACAACATCACTATGTATGTAAACAGTGACAGAGTGTGATTAAAATGAGAGTTTCAGGTCAGTCTGTGTTACAATGATTAAGACAAGAACAAACTGATGCAACAGAGAAGCCAGCATACAGCATACAGTTCAACACACTAGCCAGCCAATGAGAAACCTCAAAAGTGCTGTCAGTCAAAGCAAAGGAAGTGATGTTAGGTAGCTAGTGTCAACAGTTACAGGTTGGTTACATGAGCATGCAGCATGGCTTCTTTCTCTTTTGAATCTTTTGAATCTTTCTGATACCTGGGGCTGGGCGCTTCTCTGTCGCGTCCAACTGTCCGTCTGAATATGGGTAGCATGCCTCTTTGGCCTGTTGACCAGGGTAGACCAACTTCTTTGACGCTGTGTACGGTGACGCATTGTTAGCGTTAATATTAGCGGTGGGCTCTGCCATGTACTGTATTAATTTCTGTTGAGGTTGAGAGTGATGATAACCCCAGTTGTTGTATCCATCCGGGTTGTAGGTGTTAAGCTGAGGGTTACTCTCGTCCACCCCATCCTCATCGCCAATGACGACAAGCTCAGCCCGGATGGACCCTTCGTAGCCCAGACCGCGTCCACTGTCATCCTTGGCGGTTTGGTAGCCCATAAAGATCGCAGTGATAGGCTCAGATGTGTCTATGGCGTTCAGGATACTGAAGTGCAAGTCTTCCTGGTAGATCGGAGATGGTTTCTGGTCCTTTTTAGCCGACGAGTTGTAAAACATCCCGCCTTGCTGGCTCTCTCTAGGGCTATGGTAGGAGTTGTGGGTGGGGTGAAACTCCCCGCCATAGGAGAAAGGGTTCTGGTTGTACCCGTTGGTTGGCTGGTAGTACTCCTCGTCCTTCCTGCAGATGAAAGAGGGGACTGGAATGTGAGGGGAGGAGGAGAGACTCTCCGGCCCTGAGTAGTGGACTCCATCAATGTAGTGGAGCTCCTTCCTGGAGAGGACGTCATGCTCATACAACTCCTGCTGATACCCATTCCCATTGGTTCCTTGGAGGACTTTAGCATGACTCTGTTGGGGCCTGTTGGAGGCTGAGGCACTCCTGCCGGAGGTGGTGGAGAATGCAGGCACTGATTCCTGGTGAACCTGATGGTCCTGTGGGAAAGCTTCGCTTTGAGGCATCTTCTGCACTATAGCCTTTCGGAGCAGCTTCTCCACCTCCATTGGGCTGAGCTCCTGGTGGCTCCGAGGGCCACAGGGGGTGGAGAATGCAGGCACTGCTTCCTGGTGGCCCAAAGGGCCACAGTTGGGGGAGAATGCAGGCACTGGTTTCTGGTGGCCCAGAGGGCCACAGTTGGGGGAAATTACAGGCACTGGTTCCTGGTGGCCCCGAGGGCTATAGTTAGGGGAGAATGCAGGTGCTGATTCCTGATGGCCCTGGTGGCCCCGAGGTCCTCTCTGAGACTTCTTCTGTTCTGTGGCTGCTCGCAGCAGCTCCTCCACCTCTATAGGGCTGAGCTCATCCACTCCATTCCCCAGGTGAGACCCATCAGACTGCAGGGCATAGACGGACTTACGGCCGTCGTCGTAGACTTTAACCCCTCTCTGCTGTAGCTCCTGGGGGGTGACGGTGGATGTAGACAGGACCCGGCTCTCCCCGGTACGGAGGTCCTTCTGGACGTTGATCTCCATTGCAAACATGGCTGGAGGAGAAGAGAAGGAGGAGAGACAGAGAGTACGAGGAAGGGAGAGATGGAGAGAGAGATGGGTTGAAATTAGATACAAATAGGGTTTTGACATATCTACAGTACACGCTATTGTTGTAATAAATGTTACTATGAAGTTTCTTACTTTGTTTGGGTGTGTCCTTATTAAATTTAAAGGACTGCTTCCTTGAAATTTGAGGCTTATAGAACTTTGGGACATCTAGAGTAGCTGGGGAAATATAGATTGTCTCTGTGAAAAAAAATAAGCTATGTTTTTTGTATTACCAATGATTATGTGTATAGTGTAACATGCTTGATCAAATACATTAAATGAATAACGCAATCAGAAAGTTAGCAAAAGGCCTTACCTTCTTTGAAATTCTCATTTGCCTCCTGTAAGACAACATACATACAGCACTTTTAGAGATACAACTCAGATCAACAAAACCTCAGATGAACAGTGGCCATTGTGGCCAAAGCAAAACATCTAAACCAGAAATATCTCACTGTCAATTATGTTATGTCCAAGTACCTTTATTATCTCCTCAGGGGTTTTCTCAATAGCCTTCAGTCTCTTCAGTATGAAGCCCTCGTTTTTTGATATCATCGTCTCTTCCCTCTCCATAGCCTCAATCTCTTTCTCAATCCTGCAAGCCGAGACAGAAAGGGTCAAAGGTCATATCACCTCATAGACAAGCGGAGAAGGGATGAAGAACGGATCAGTGAACTGACAGTTTTCTCATCTTCGGAAGACTTCCTTTTCTGGCTCTAATCTCGTCAGAGGTGTAACTTGGCAAACTGATCATGGCTGGCAGCAGACAGACTCAGGGTCAACCACCAGGGCATCCCACCTCTGACAACCCCATCAATGTTGTGCTATCCCACCCAACTGGCATTAAATCACCCCATTAGAATAGCACAACCCTGCCACTTGACACCTACAGTTCAAATGGCTATACCCCAAAGCGGTACGACCCTAACAGATTGGAACCTACCCTGTGAAATACAAAAAAGTGTCCATTCAGTTGAGATGGGTGGATCAGGAGGGGGGAGGACAGAATGAGTCTATTTGTGGATGTCCCTCACTCTTACTAAAGAAACAAAAAGGCCAGAACACCACCCTTTAATAGTGACAAATACCTATATGTTTAAATCCAAGGTGGTTTTCGTTAGGTAAAAAAAATAACTCTGTTACTTCCATCTCAGTTACGGGTGTCTTATTACCAGCACCTTATGGGTTTCAGGGAACGCACTGACTGCCACTTGGACCAATCTACAGACAAATATAGGTTTAACTGGACAGTTGATGGGCTACCCTTCACCGCAGACAGTCCAATACACGTTGCTAGGGTGTTGAGCATAGAAATAAAATAAATAAAAGAGGCGTCCCCATTTAAAAGCAACACTTCACCGTAAGTGGTACAGATTTAACATGGGTAAGGTTTAATCGAATGAAGCATCCAAGATGAAAAACACATCTCGACATACCAAGGCCTATATTCCATCAGGCAGCCATGTTAATAAACGAGCAATGTAAACATACAGTGCCTTGCGAAAGTATTCGGCCCCCTTGAACTTTGCGACCTTTTGCCACATTTCAGGCTTCAAACATAAAGATATAAAACTGTATTTTTTTGTGAAGAATCAACAACAAGTGGGACACAATCATGAAGTGGAACGACATTTATTGGATATTTCAAACTTTTTTAACAAATCAAAAACTGAAAAATTGGGCGTGCAAAATTATTCAGCCCCCTTAAGTTAATACTTTGTAGCGCCACCTTTTGCTGCGATTACAGCTGTAAGTCGCTTGGGGTATGTCTCTATCAGTTTTGCACATCGAGAGACTGACATTTTTTCCCATTCCTCCTTGCAAAACAGCTCGAGCTCAGTGAGGTTGGATGGAGAGCATTTGTGAACAGCAGTTTTCAGTTCTTTCCACAGATTCTCGATTGGATTCAGGTCTGGACTTTGACTTGGCCATTCTAACACCTGGATATGTATATTTTTGAACCATTCCATTGTAGATTTTGCTTTATGTTTTGGATCATTGTCTTGTTGGAAGACAAATCTCCCTCCCAGTCTCAGGTCTTTTGCAGACTCCATCAGGTTTTCTTCCAGAATGGTCCTGTATTTGGCTCCATCCATCTTCCCATCAATTTTAACCATCTTCCCTGTCCCTGCTGAAGAAAAGCAGGCTCAAACCATGATGCTGCCACCATCATGTTTGACAGTGGGGATGGTGTGTTCAGCTGTGTTGCTTTTACGCCAAACATAGCGTTTTGCATTGTTGCCAAAAAGTTCAATTTTGGTTTCATCTGACCAGAGCACCTTCTTCCACATGTTTGGTGTGTCTCCCTGGTGGCTTGTGGCAAACTTTAAATGACACTTTTTATGGATATCTTTAAGAAATGGCTTTCTTCTTGCCACTCGTCCATAAAGGCCAGATTTGTGCAATATAGACTGATTGTTGTCCTATGGACAGAGTCTCCCACCTCAGCTGTAGATCTCTGCTGTTCATCCAGAGTGATCATGGGCCTCCTGGCTGCATCTCTGATCAGTCTTCTCCTTGTATGAGCTGAAAGTTTAGAGGGACGGCCAGGTCTTGGTAGATTTGTAGTGGTCTGATACTCCTTCCATTTCAATATTATCGCTTGCACAGTGCTCCTTGGGATGTTTAAAGCTTGGGAAATCTTTTTGTATCCAAATCCGGCTTTAAACTTCTTCACAACAGTATCTCGGACCTGCCTGGTGTGTTCCTTGTTCTTCATGATGCTCTCTGCGCTTTTAACGGACCTCTGAGACTATCACAGTGCAGGTGCATTTATACGGAGACTTGATTACACACAGGTGGATTGTATTTATCATCATTAGTCATTTATGTCAACATTGGATCATTCAGAGATCCTCACTGAACTTCTGGAGAGAGTTTGCTGCACTGAAAGTAAAGGGGCTGAATAATTTTGCACGCCCAATTTTTCAGTTTTTGGTTTGTTAAAAAAGTTTAAAATATCCAATAAATGTCGTTCCACTTCATGATTGTGTCCCACTTGTTGTTGATTCTTCACAAAAAAATACAGTTCTATATCTTTATGTTTGAAGCCTGAAATGTGGCAAAAGGTCGCAAAGTTCAAGGGGGCCGAATACTTTCGCAAGGCACTGTAGTGTAGATCAGTTTAGACATGAACAAATGGAGTATCAGTTGTCCTGGCTTACTGTACCTGTGGATGCTGGTCTGGAGGAGCTTAGTTTGTTGTTGATCTCCCCTCAAAGTCTCTCTCTGCTGTGGGCTCTGGGTGGCTGCTCCATCCATGAGCCATTGCTCTCTCAATGACTTTTTCTGTTCAAAGTAAGAGAGGGTGACACAGCATTATGTCTTAACTGTCATGAATGACGTGTTATTTTTGCACTCTAACATATGTCTTTAATGGACTGCTCAGCCACAGTGACCATAAAATCTAAAAACTGTCATCAAGCTGATATACTTGGAACTCTCGCTGTCATCAGATAGTTACGAATTATTGAAACAATGTGGTTTGACAATATGACAGTAAGATAAACTGTAATGTTATCACTTCATTGATGGTCAAATTACCTAACTGTACCTTTAAGTGCTGAAGCTTTAATTTCTCCTTGTCAATCTCCAGCTTTTTATGAGCAATGTCCTCTTGGACTTTCCTCTTATCCTGCAGATAAAGTATTTAAAAAAGAAAGTTGTGAACCTTAAAGTACTTGACACAGATATTATTCAGTCGTTGATTTGCTGTAAGAGAACCAGAACTCTAGGTCAGTTTACCGTTATGGCTTGGAGCCGCTCCTTGACCAGGTCTGCCTCTTCCATACCGACCCTGGACCAAAGAAAAATTAAGAAAGAAAAAACAATGGCGATGAGAAGGAAACTCTGGAACAAAAACAACAGCTAAAATGTGATGCGTAGACACACATACCAGTCATCCAGTGAATAGGGCTTTATGATCCATTGAGTGGGAAGTTAAAGGGATACGTCACCTTTTTATGTGAACTATCCCTTTAACAGGAGTCTGGTCTAGCCAATAACACACCAAATTTTTGGTCTGAGAGAGCATAGCCTTCAGGCCCCTAATATCATATTACAGAAATGTACTGACCTACAAGGCAAGAGTCTCCAACTGGAATGCCGATACGCATACTTTAAAAAATCATAAAGTGCAAAAACGAATGCACTCTGGGGTACCTTAGGGGTGTGCTTCTGTGTGTGGTGACAGTGACAGTGATGACCTATGGCCCTGAAAGGGCATGCCAGCATCTCCCTGGTCTCTCCTTACATCTTTCCACGAAATGTGAGCCCTACCGCAGACTTCCTGTCTCTCACCATGCTCCACAGATATTCTAGACTAGCTATTTTCTCAGACAGCCCCCTTAATGGGATGACTCAGCAGCAGCCTCTATATTTGCTCTTCACATAGAGGTAGGAACCTGAAAGAGATAGCAGTCTGATAAGTGAGGAGAATATGGGGGCCTTCCAGTTACTGGTAAAATGTTCTGTACATACAGTTGAAGTCGGAAGTTTACATACAGTGGGGCAAAAAAGTATTTAGTCAGCCACCAATTGTGCAAGTTCTCCCACTTAAAAAGATGAGAGAGGCCTGTAATTTTCATCATAGGTACACTTAAACTATGACAGACAAAATGAGGGGAAAAAATCCAGAAAATCACATTGTAGGATTTTTTATTAATTTATTTGCAAATTATGGTGGAAAATAAGTATTTGCTCACCAACAAACAAGCAATATTTCTGGCTCTCACAGACCTGTAACTTCTTCTTTAAGAGGCTCCTCTGTCCTCCACTCGTTACCTGTATTAATGGCACCTGTTTGAACTTGTTATCAGTATAAAAGACACCTGTCCACAACCTCAAACAGTCACACTCCAAACTCCACTATGGCCAAGACAAAAGAGCTGTCAAAGGACACCAGAAACAAAATTGTAGACCTGCACCAGGCTGGGAAGACTGAATCTTCAATAGGTAAGCAGCTTGGTTTGAAGAAATCAACTGTGGGAGCAATTATTAGGAAATGGAAGACATACAAGACCACTGATAATCTCCCTCGATCTGGGGCTCCACGCAAGATCTCACCCCGTGGGGTCAAAATGATCACAAGAACGGTGAGCAAAAATCCCAGAACCACACGGGGGGACCTAGTGAATGACCTGCAGAGAGCTGGGACCAAAGTAACAAAGCCTACCATCAGTAACACACTACGCCGCCAGGGACTCAAATCCGGCAGTGCCACACGTGTCCCCCTGCTTAAGCCAGTACATGTCCAGGCCCATAATTTGCAAATAAATTCATTAAAAATCCTACAATGTGATTTTCTGGATTTTTTCCCCTCATTTTGTCTGTCATAGTTGAAGTGTACCTATGATGAAAAGTACAGGCCTCTCTCATCTTTTTAAGTGGGAGAACTTGCACAATTGGTGGCTGACTAAATACTTTTTTGCCCCACTGTACACTTAGGTTGGAGTCATTAAAACTTGTTTTTCAACCACTCCACAAATGTATTGTTAACAAACAATAGTTTTGGCAAGTCGGATTAGGACATCTACTTTGTGCATGACACAAGTAATTTTTTCCAACAATTGTTAACAGACAGATTATTTCGCTTACTATTCACTGTATCACAATTCCAGTGGGTCAGAGGTTTACATACACTAAGTGGACTGGGCCTCTAACCAGCTTGGAAAATTCCATAAAATGATGTCATGGCTTTAGAAACTTCTGATAGGCTAATTGACATAATTTGAGTCAATTGGAGGTGTACCTGTGGACGTATTTCAAGGCCTACCTTCCAACTCAGTGCCTCTTTGCTTGACATCATGGGAAAATCAATAGAAATCAGCCAAGACCTCAGAAAAAAAATAGACCTCCATAAGTCTGGTTCATCCTTGGGAGCAATTTCCAAATGCCTGAAGGTACCACATTCATCTGTACAAACAACAGTACCCAAGTATAAACACCATGGGAACATGCAGCCGTCATACTGCTAAGGAAGGAGACGGAAAGAGACGCGTTTTGTCTCCTAGAAATGAACGTACTTTGGTGCGAAAAGTGCAAATCAATCCCAGAACAACAGCAAAGGACCTTGGGAAGATGCTGGAGGAAACGGGTACAAAAGTATATTTATCCACAGTAAATCGCGTCCTATATCGACATAACTTGAAAGGCCGCTCAGCAAGGAAGAATCCACTGCTCCAAAACCACCATTAAAAAAAAAAACTATGGTTTGCAACTGCACAGTTGGAAGTTCGTACTTTTTGGAGAAATTTCTTCTGGTCTGATGAAACGAAAATAGAACTGTTTGGCTATAATGACCACCGTTATGTTTGGAGAAAAAAAGGGGAAGGCTAACAAGCCGAAGAACACCCAACCGTGAAGCACGGGGGTGGCAGCATCATGTTGTTGGGGTGCTTTGCTGCAGGAGGACTGGTGCACTTCACAAAACAGATGGCATCATGAGGGAAGAAAATTATGTGGATATATTGAAGCAACATCTCAAGACATCAGTCAGGAAGTTAAAGCTTGGTCACAAATGGGTCTTCCAAATGGACAATGACCCCAAGCATACTTCCAAAGTTGTGGAAAAATGGCTTAAGGACAACAAAGTCAAGGTATTGGAGTGGCCATCACAAAGCCCTGACCTCAATCCTATAGAAAATGTGTTGGCAGAATTGAAAAAGCGTGTGTGAGCGAGGAGGCCTTACAAACCTGACTCAGTTACACCAGCTCTGTCAGGAGGAATGGGCCAAAATTCACCCAACTTATTGTGGGAAGCTTGTGGAAGGCTACCTGAAACATTTGACCCAAGTTAAACAATTTAAAGGCAATGCTACCAAATACTAATTGAGTGTATGTAAACTTCTGACAAGAAAAAGTAAAATAAATAATTCTCTCTACTATTATTCTGACATTTAAACATCTTAAAATAAAGTGGTGATCCTAACTGACTTAAGACAGGGGATTTTTACTAGGATTAAATGTCAGGAATTGTGAAAAACTGAGTTTAAATGTATTTGGCTGAGGTGTATGTAAACTTCCGACTTCAACTGTAACTGCTTATTCTCCCTGATTCTGGTAATTCTCTAACTGGAATTTCTGAAATAAACAACAACTAGGGGATTCAGGGAAAGTTTCTCTTTTGCAACCTTAACTACAATGTCCACCCTAACTACAGAAAGTAGTCACACCCCATGACCAAATTTTGTTGTGTTACAGACTGAATTTAAAATGGATTAAATAGAGATTTTTGGTCACTGGCCTACACACAATACCCCATAATGTCAATGTGGGATTATGTTTTTTGAAATTGTAACAAATTAATAAAACATGAAAAGCTGAAACGTCTTGAGTCAATAATTATTCAATTCTTTGTTATGGCAAGCCTAAATGAGTTCAGGAGAAAAATGTGCTTAACAAGTTGAATGGACATTTTTGAATGACTGCCTCATCTCTGTACCCCACACATACATTTATCTGTAAGGTCCCTCAGTCACACTGGGAATTTCAAGCACAGATTCAACCACAATGACCAGGGAGGTTTTCCAATGCCTCGCACCTATTGGTAAATGGGTAAAAAAAGCAGACATTGAATATCCCTTTGAGCATGGTGAAGTTATTAATTACAATTTGGATGGTGTATCAATACACCCAGTCACTACAAATATACAGGCACCCTACCTAACTCAGCTGCCGGAGAGTAAGGAAACCATGAGTTCAATGGTGACTTTAAAACAGGTACAGAGTTGAATGGCTGTGATAGGACAAATCTGAGGATGGATCAACAACATGGTTGTATTTGATTTGCCCAACATGGGCAAATCAAATACAAAAGATTACGGAGTACCACTCTGTCACGATTTCTGCCAAAGTCGATGCCTCTCCTTGTTCGGGTGGTGCTCGGCGGTCGACGTCACCGGTCTTCTAGCCATCATTCATCCATTTTTCATTTTCCATTGATTTTGTCTTGTCTTCCTACACACCTGGTTTCAATCCCATTCATTACCTGTTGTGTATTTAACCCTCTGTTTCCCATCATGTCTTTGTCAGAGATTGTTTTATGTTCAGTTTCGTGTTGTTTGTATTTGGTGCGCGACGGGTCCTCGTACCCAATTTGTTTCATTTGTATTTATGGTTTTTGGAGTTATGTTTTGTTTTATTAAATGACTCCATTTTACCAAGTTTAATTCTCCTGCGCCTGACTTCCCTACCACCTATACACACAATTGTGACACACTCTCCATATTTTCAAGAATAGTGGTGGCTGCCTCATGTTATGGGTATGGTTGTAATCGTTAAGGCTTGGGAGTTTTTCAGGATAAAAAAGAAACGGAATGTAGCTTAACACAGGCAAAATCCTAGAGAAAAACCTGGTTCAGTTTGCTTTCCACCAGAGACTGGTAGATCAATTCACCTTTCAGCAGAACAATAACCTATAAAACAAGGCCATATCTACACTGGAGTTGCTTACCAAGAACACAGTGAATGTTCCTGAGTGGCCAAGTTACAGTTTTGACTTAAATCTACTTGAAAATCTATGGTAAGACCTGAAAATAGTTGTCTAGCTAAGATCAACAACTCATTTGACAGATCTTGAAGACGTTTGAAAATAATGGTTAAATGTTGCAAATCCAGGTGTAGAAAGCTCTTAATAGATTAACTCAGAAAGACTCACAGCTTTAATCACTGCCAAAGGTGATTCTACAAAATATTGATTCAGGGGTGTGAATACTTAAGTAAATTAGATATTTCTGTATTTCATTTCCAAGAAAATGTGCAAACATTATTGGGTATTGTGTGTAGATGGGTGAGACTTTTTTTGCAAATATTTAATCCATTTTGTATTCAGGCTGTAACACAACAAAATGTGGAATAAGTCAAGGGGTTTGAATACTTTCTGAAGACAGTGTAAACTCAAGGAGAGTCTATAAATAGGAGGTGATAACAACAATAGACAAGTGTTGCACTCTGCGGCAAAGCATGCGTCTGTTTGTCTCCAAAACAGAGATAAGCAAACAGGTGATAGAACTAAAGTACAGTTCCTGTTCTTCTTTTACATGTTATTACATTTTTGGGGGTTCTTCTATGAGGACATGGGGGATACACTACTCTGATATTGTAGGAGGAAATGGGGTGATGTAGAAACATTTGGGCAGCTGTTATGGTTGTAAATGTTATTGACATAAAGCCCTTGTGATGAAATATTGCCAGGTGGCATAGGGCCAGTTATGTCTATCATGATTACAGTGACATCATCACACAGCTCTGTATAAACAATGCAATTCAAATTCTAATTATTTTCCTGTTTAAAATCAAAAGGCTAAATATTATTTTAAACAAGAATACATTAGAAAAATCCTAATTGAAAATGAATGGCACTTTTCAGTTCTTGAAGGGGAATTTCAATGAATCTCCTGATTAGAAAGAACTGAAACAGGACTCCCTGATCCCAACCCTGGTCAGCATTATGAACTGTGCCATATGTCCTCCCACGTGTGACAAAGACTGCATTTCTCTGACCAATCACATCAGATCTTTTCACATCAGATCATACAGACCAATTAGTGAAAAAAAGCCCAGAATTGGGCTGCCTGTGTAAACCCAGCCTAATTTGGCTGGACACAGCTTTGACCCTTAGTTCATCACTTCTAATAAGGTTTGAGAACTGATGAAAGACTTAAGAAACATGTTTAGCTGGCCTGATATATCACACTTGGGCGCATATAGAGTGTTGCAGTATGCGGACTATTTTATTTTCTTTACAGACATATTATAGGCTACTTCTTCATCAGCACCTGCCCAGATCAATCGGATGTGTTTCAATATGTCCCCAATATGTCCCCATGTGAAGAGTGGCAGCTACAAACTGTGATGGTCAGTTCCCAGCTCCAATCCCTCCTCAGGCAGACTGACAGTTCTAGTGGAAGGAGGTTTTCTCTAAGCTGCCTGCCCTAAGCTGATCACTGCGGTGATTTAGCCAGGCAGCAAATCTGTTGGGGCATCTGCTTCCACAACAATAACTGCATGGACACATGGTTTTCAAAAGGGCACATGTACAGTAAGATGGTAAAACAGTATGCATATTTGTAGTATACAATTTCATGTGCATTCTTCCTTCATTTTCTTTATGCTTTATGCTATTATTTAATGGGTGTGTATTTCATTCCAATATAGGGCTTTGCATGAGTATGGGGCTCATGCAAAGTATTTGTCAATACCATAGCCTAGATGCACAAAGAATGCCCAAACGATGAGACATAAATGCTGTATATTCTGGACCTATTTTGGTCAATTAGAATAGTTTATTCACTCAAGTATAAGGTGAACACGAAGGAAACAAAAGGAGAACACGCGCTTGAGTACACTGCCCAAACATTGGACTGAGGAATAGTCGTCTGTGATTTTGCAGCTCTCACATGAGTGAAACAACAGTGTCCCAAGTAAAAGTTCCTATAAAATGACAATAAATCCCCATGCCTTCCCATGTTAGAACAGGAGCACTGGCGGTAAAACCTGTGGTGGTTTAAATGAAGAGATCACTGGAGACCCCGCAGTGCGCCTGTCCAATTGTTTTATACATGCACGCTAAAAGAGAAATTTAACATATGAGAGTGAATTTATGTTGAAATGATTTAAAAATAACGAACTCAGGTTAAAACCTAAAACCCATACAAAGTTATAATATATGCAGGATCTTAATTTGACCTATATTGTCACAGCAGCATACAGAGCAGCAACAGGATTTTAAAGTTTAGTCCATAATGTTGCTTGATCGGTGGTTAGGCTATTAGCCTTATCATACAACTTTGCCAAGCAAAAAAGGATTGAGAAAATGGCAAGAACACTCACCAGTTGTGCGTGAACAAATGCTGGATATGGATTATAAATGCCTTGGTGACCCAAGTTCACTATTGGTGGACAGTTTAAAGCGCTCTGTCCTAAACAACGCGACAGTCAGGTACAGCGCGGGTGCCTTGAACAGAGCCAAGCGAATGCATGATTGGCAGCTTGCCTTTACACCAATAGCAACAGGGCAAGTGTGGCATCCCACTGAGCACAGATGTCAGTTCAACGCCAACGTCACATTTGGTTGAGTTGTCCACTAACGTGAATTAAACGTGAAATCAACCAAAAATGTCACCATGTAATTGGATTTGGGTTTGATAAAAAAATGTTTAAAAAAGAAATTCCCTTACATTGATGACTTTTTTGCAAATCCAATCAGTTTTCCACCTAGATTCAAAGTCATAACATAGATTTTTTTTAGTTGAAATGACTTAGAAAAATGTTGATTCAACCAGATTTGCGTTAGTACATACATCAAAAGTCCCAATGCACTTTTCTATTTTTGGAGTTATTACATAAAACTGATCAGTATTCCGAAAGAACGCCAAAGTCATGTATTTTCAAGGCTGTGATGTAGGGGCACAACTTCGGTTTTAGAAGTGCGGGGGACATAAAATATAATAATATATTTTTTTATGTAGTCGGATAAACACCCCAAACAGCCTACCCGACTGCTCGGAGTTGTCCTCATGGTCCTAAAGCACACCATGGCTGGTTTTGTACCACATTCCAATGATAAAACTGGGGGGGACCAAAATGCAATTTCAGAATGTGAGGGGTACGAGCAGAGATTTACAGATTGATGGTTGGGGCCCATCCAAAAACTTTTAAAAGAGTGCAGGCTCTTTTAGCTACCAAAGCAAGGGGAAGGTGGGCGCTTCACCAGGCCAAAATAGATAGATTCCAGAAAAAGTTACAAAACTCCAGTAGCCTACTTCACAGAGAACATGCTGAGAAGTTGACAAAACAAAAAAGGACAACAGACGAGGTACTACACAATAGAGCAAACAGGTATGATTTTCTCTTTCATTTTGAGCCCACGGCAAGAAAGCACCAAAGCCTGCCGGGCTAACGGGTTACCACTAGATAACACAGCCACAAAGTTTGTGAATAGCATGAGGTGTGGCTAACATTAGCCAGCTTGAGCTAGCTACCGAGCTAGGATACGAACTCGATAGCACAGAGTAGACCCTCCACATGACGTTGAGAAATAGTGCATTGTGGGTAGTTTAGACTTTTTTCCGTAAATAAGTAAATAAATATGTAATAACCCAAAAACATAACTACATTTGTACTTATAGGTAACCAGATTGTGACTACAACTAAGTTACTGAGTCTGACCACACTGTGTTGTTACATTGGTGAGTAAAAACAGCTTCCTACCCGTTATCTGAAGCTTTGAGAAAGCCATGTGCTTGCTCTCATCATCTCACTGTGAAACAATGTTCCTCTTTGCTTTCCTTGCGAAGTTCCAAATTGGCCTTTTCTCTAAATGTGCATAGCTGTCTTTGCTTTGATCTTCCTTGACAAACATGGACAGACATTGACCTAGAACCTAGAATAATTAGAAACCTAAAACAGTCATCCAACACAGTCATGCTATTTTGAACAATTTATTTATTTCTTATGTCACATTCCAGGGAATGTTTTTTATCAACTACTTCGACCATGGGACAGACAGTGTCCTGAACACCCATAGCACATGCATGTTTACGGCCAAGTCGTTAAAGATTCCATAAATAACTGACACGCGCTCCAAGCACATCCATCATGCAGGCATGTGGGGACAGGTGTGGGAAGTGGGAGTGTAGCTATGGCAACAACACACGTCTCCAAATACCCATGTCTGTCTGTGTGAGTCATGTTATAAGGTTTTGCACTTGTGGCTTCTCTCCCTGCCTGTTTTCTCCTCTAAGCTCAGTGTGTTTATTTTTGTTTGAGTATTTCCAGGAATGCATTTTTGGGCTATGTTGTAGGTCTCCTTCTCTCATCTCAGTGGAACGTCCAACAGTTAGCTCATAGGTACAGAGTAGACCTGCTGGTCAAACAATAATGCATCCACAAATCACCTCGGCATGGGACAGCTCACAGACTGCATCAGAACACACCCAGGTGGGAGACATTCCTATGTTGTGTTGCGCTTGTTTGTGCTCCCATTAAGAAATGTCACCCTCGGTGGCATGAGACATTCTTAGTGCAGCCTCTAATGAACAGGAACACGTCAGTAGCGATCAGAACACACAGGCAGTGACACACGCATGCACACAAACACACACACACACACACACACACACACACACACACACACACACACACACACACACACACACACACACACACACACACACACACACACACAGAGGAGATTGAGTTAACAGTATATCTAACATAATTCCTACTCCGCAAAAGGCTTCTTGTGGGATTTGAGTATCAAATGTCTTTGAGTACTCAAATCCCATACAGAAGCAGAAATCATGGCAATCATACAGTACCAGTCAAAAGTTTGGACACACCAACTCATTCCAAGTTTTTCTTCATTTTTAAAAATGACTAGATTGTAGAATAATAGTGAAAACATCAAAACTATGAAAAAACATATATGGAATCTTGTAGTAACCCAAAAAATGTTAAACAAATCAAAATATATTTTAGATTTGAGATTCTTCAAAGTAGCCACCCTTTGCCTTGATGACAGCTTTGCACACTCTTGGCATTCTCTCAACCAGCTTCACCTTGAATGCTTTTCCAACAGTCTTGAAGGAGTTCCCACATATGCTGAGCACTTGTCGGCTGCTTTTCCTTCACTCTGCGGTCCAACTCATCCCAAACCATTTCAATTGGATTGAGGTCGGGTGATTGTGGAGGCCAGATCATCTGATGCAGCACTCCATCATTCTCCTTCTTGGTCATATAGCCCTTACACAGTCTGGAGGTGTGTTGGGTCAATGTACTGTTGAAAAACAAATGATAGTCCCACTAAGCGCAAACCGGATGGGATGGCGTATCGCTGAAGAATGCTGTAGTAGCCATGCTGGTTAAGTGTGCCTTGAATTCTAAATAAATAACAAACAGTGTCACCAGCAAAGCACCCCCACCCCATCACACCTCCTCCTCCATGCTTCACAGTGGGAACCACACATGCTGAGATAATCCGTTCACCTACTATGCGTCTCACAAAGGCACGGCAGTAGGAACCAAAAATGGATGTTGAGATGTGTCTGTTACTTGAACCCTGTGAAGCATTTATTTGGGCTGGAGTTTCTGAGGCTCGTAACTCTAATGAACTTATCCTCTGCAGCAGAGATAACTCTGGGTCTTCCTTTCCTGTTTCGGTCTTCATGAGAGCCAGTTTTATCATAGCGCCTGATGGTTTTTATGACTGCACTTGAAGAAACTTCCACATTGACTGACCTTCATGCCTTAAAGATGGACTGTCATTTCTCTTTGCTTATTTGAGCTGTTTTTGCCATAGTATGGACTTGGTATTTTACCAAATAGGGCTATCTTCTGAATACCACCCCTACCATGTCACAACACAACTGACTGGCTCAAATTCATTAAGAAGGAAAGAAATTCCAAAAATTAACTTTTAACAAGGCACACCTGTTAATTGGAACATATTCCAGGCGACCTCATGAAGCTGGTTGAGAGAATGCCAAGAGTGTGCAAAGCTGTCATCAAGGCAAAGGGCAGCTACTTTGAAGAATCTCAAATTAAAATATATATTTTTTGGTTACTACATGATTCCTACATGTGTTATTTCATAGTTTTGATGTCTTCACTCTACAATGTAGAAAATAGTGAAAATAAAGAAAAACCCTTGAATGAGTTGGTGTGTCCAAACTTTTAATAATTGTACACACAAGTAAGGTGACTCAGCCCACAACAGACGCTTTCTTTTCTATGTTGCACTACTCTAACAAAGGTCATTCAAGTACAGCCATCACATTACAGTGTTCTTTAAATGCTCCAATGACGTCTAAAGGTTTTTGTTAGCCAGCAGGTTTATTGTCCTCTTCAATGACAGCTACAGTCAGACCACCCAGAGAGAGCATCAGTGACCTTCCCTGTCCTGCCTCATCACTGAGGCAATTAATTTTTTTATTTTTTTTTATTTTTACCCCTTTTTCTCCCCAATTTCGTGGTATCCAATTGTTGTAGTAGCTACTATCTTGTCTCATTGCTACAACTCCCGTACGGGAGTTGAATGTCATGCGTCCTCTGATACACAACCCAACCAGCCGTACTGCTTCTTAACACAGCGCTCATCCAACCCGGAAGCCAGCCGCACCAATGTGTCGGAGTGGCACCTGGCAACCTTGGCTAGCGCGCACTGCGCCCGGCCCGCCACAGGAGTCGCTGGTGCGCGTTGAGACAAGGAGATCCCTACCGACCAATCCCTCCCTAACCCGGATGACGCTAGGCCAATTGTGCGTCGCCCCACGGACCTCCCGGTCGCGGCCGGTTACGACAGAGCCTGGGCGCGAACCCAGGGACTCTGATGGCACAGCTGGCGCAGTACAGCGCCCTTAACCACTGCGCCACCCGGGAGGCCCATTTAACTTATTTTTAACATTTTAGTAATTTAGCGGAAGCTCTTCTCCAGAGTTATTAACAGGAGCAATTATGGTGAGGTGCCTTGCTCAACAGCACATCGGCAGATTTTTCACCTAGTCAGCTCGAGGATTCGAACCAGCAACCTTTCGGTTACTGGCCCAATGCTCTTAACAGCTAGTCCACCTGCCGCCCAAAAGCACAAAGAAGAGAGACAAATAGCTAGGGCCAGGAGTTTTACCTGATCATGTAATCTGACAAGGAAAAACTACTGGGCCTGCAATATTCTATATAACTAGGGCCCAGAGTTGTTCCTGTTCAGGAAACATTGTCAGGAAAAACTCCTGTGCCTGTGTATGGTACGGCTATAGCCTTGGGCATTCCTCTGACCATCACAAGATTTAACTATTGACGTTCAACCCAGGGCAAGAAGGTCATGACCAGAGTTACACAGTTCACAAGTTCAGGCTCCTAGAGAGAAATTATATAGCCCACGAGGGATCCCAAAAGAGTGTGTGTGTTTGTTTGTATGTGTGCGTCAGGTGCGTGAGTCCACTAATTTGAAGGGGCATCCACATACTTTTGTTTATGTACTGTATGTGTCAACACCAATTCTGCTTTGGCAAGTAATGTGGTTGGCTATTGTCGTAGACAAGTCATTCAACACATCATCACATCATCTTCCTCTCTCGCTACAAAATATAATTTGAGTTAATTGACATTAACAGCCATTGTGTTTGTGTGGTTCAGGCATGTGGACACTTAACCTACGTACAGCCTTAATCCAATCAGGGCCTCTGTCTTCTTTCCCTCCAATGGGAAGAGGTGTTGATCCTATGGAGACACTGAGATTTGACAGTTTAGTTATTTAGCAGACAATCTTATCCAGAGCAACTAGGGTTAAGTGCCCTGCTGAAGGGCACATCAACAGATTCTTTACCTAGTCGGCTAATGGATTTGAACTAGCAACCTTTCATTACTGGCCCAATGCGCTTCACCGCTAGGCTACCTGCTGCCACAAGTGAGAGAGACCGTAAGCCATAGTCCTCAGACGCTATTCAAGACTACTCCCAGGGAGTCTGAACTCTTACAAGATCCTCGCCCTCTTCCTCTTCCTTCTGTTTTTCTCTCTCACCCTCTTCCACACAGTCTTTTCTCTTTCTCTCTATCGTCCTTCTCTCTGTTTCTCCTCTGCTTTTCCAATTCTCTTATATTTCTCTTTCTGTCTTATCCTCCTCTTTAATCATCTACCTGTGTCTCCCTATCCATCTCTTCCTTCCATTAGCTCTCTGCCTGTTACCTTGTTTCCCTTTCCTATGACCCTTCTCCAGTCCAGACAGATGGATGTGGTCAGGCAAAGGCTTTGTGTTTGATCATTTCTCCTCTTCATTAATCTACAGTGGCCTGCCATACTAGAAAAGCTACTGAGGCTTTTCAACTGTAGCCATTGTGAGTGGATCCAAATCAAATCAAATGTATTTATATAGCCCTTCATACATCAGCTGATATCTCAAAGTGCTGCACAGAAACCCAGTCTAAAACACCAAACAGCAAGCAATGCAGGTGTTAAAGCACGTTTGCTAGGAAAAACTCCTTAGAAAGGCCAAAACCTAGGAAGAAACCTAGAGAGGAACCAGGCTATGAGGGGTGGCCAGTCCTCTTCTGGCTGTGTCAGGTGGAGATTATAACAGAACATGGCCAAGATGTTCAAATGTTCATAAATGACCAGCATGGTCAAATAATAGGTCTGGGACAGGCACATCCGGTGAACAGGTCAGGGTTCCATAGCCGCAGGCAGAACAGTTGAAACTGGAGCAGCAGCACGGCCAGGTGGACTGGGGACAGCAAGGAGTCATCATGCCAGGTAGTCCTGAGGCATGGTCCTAGGGCTCAGGTCCTCCGAGAGAGAGAAAGAAAGAGAGAAAGAGAGAATTAGAGAGAGCATACTTAAATTCACACAGGACACTGGATAAGACAGGAGAAGTACTCCAGATATAACAAACAGACACTAGCCCACCGACACATAAACTACTGCAGCATAAATACTGGAGGCTGAGACAGGAGGGGTCAGGAGACACTGTGGCCCCATCCGATGATACCCCCGGACATGGCCAAGCAGGAAGGATATAACCCCACACACTTTGCCAAAGCACAGCCCCCACACCACTAGAGGGATATCTTCAACTCAACCCACTCAAGTGACGCACCCCTCTTAGGGATGGCATGAAAGAGCACCAGTAAGCCAGTGACTCAGCCCCTGTAATAGGGTTAGAGGCAGAGAATCCCAGTGGTTTAGGCTCTAGAAGACAAGTCAACATAGTTGCAAATGTGTCCATTCGGCTTGAATATCTGATGAAGAAGTACATTTTGAAAAAATATTTTACTTCATGACCTGTACATAGTAAAAATTTGCTGAACATTGAGAACCACAATTGCTACCCGCTGGGCACACACTGATTGAATCAATGTTGTTTCCACGTCATTTCAATGAAATGACGTTGAACCAATGTGTAATGGGAGTTGAATTTAATTGAATTGATGCGCGGTTCTTCTAGCTTCTAGGTCCCAATGCTATCTTAGTACTCTTACCATAAAGCTTTGTGTCATGACTGACCTAATGAGAGATGTATGTATCAGGTTAGTGGGAATGACCACACACCATATGGTGTGGTCATTCCCATAAAAACATCCAGCATCTGGAAGCTGGTCTTTTAATAGACTCTTTCTAACTGAATTTAAGGAGGGTTGCGTAACAACTGTGACGCCCACTCTGTTGCCTCATCAAGCAGGCACGTCCTCTGTATTGTTGATGATGATGCAGCAACATTTTGGACTGAAAGAAACAGTTGTCTGATAAAACATTTGTAATATTTGGTCTAAACAGAAATATATTATTTGTAGACTGCCTGTTTACATGCAAAATTGTGTAATCCCTCAATCAAAGTTCTGGTGTGATTACATGGCTAGCAGCAGAAGTAAACCCCAATGGAATGAAATCGCACAAACCATATGAAAATGAGTAAAATGTTGAGTCAATAGACACATTCTACTATCTATAGGCCATCTACTGTATATATCAGATCATTTTATATACTGTCTATAAGCAGTGGTGTAAAGTACGTCAGTAAAAATACTTTAAAGTCCTACTTAAGTCGGTTTTTGGGGTATCTGTACTTTACTATTTATATATATTTTTATTTAAAAAATAAATACAACATTTTACCCCCCTTTTCGTGGTATCCAGTTGTTAGTAGTTACTGTCTTGTCTCATCACTACAACTCCCGCATGGACTCGGGAGAGGCGAAGGTTGAGAGCCATGCGTCCTCCGAAACACAACACAACCAGGCTGCACTGCTTCTTAACACAGTGTGCATCCAACCCGGAAGACAGCCGCACCAATGTGTCGGAGGAAACACCGTACACCTAGCGACCTGGTCGCTAGTGCGCGATGAGACAAGGATATCCCTGCCGGCCAAACCCTCCCTAACCCGGGCGACGCTAGGCCAATTGTGCGCTGCCCCATGGGCCTCCCGGGCGCGGCCGGATGCGACAGAGCCTGGGCTCGAACCCAGAGTCTCTGGTGGCACAGCTAGCACACTATTTATATTTTTGACAACTTTTACTTTACTCCACTACATTCCTAAAGAAAATAATGTACTTTTACCCCTTACATTTTCCCTGACACCCAAAAGTACTAGTTACATTTTAAATTGTTTAATTCACGCACTCATCAAGAGAACATCCCCGGTCATCCCTACTGCCTCTGATCTGGCAGACTTACTAAACACAAATGCCTCATTTGTAAAGGATGTCTGAGTGTTGAAGTGTGCCCCTGGCTATCCGTAAATGTAAAAATCAAGAAAGTCATGTCATCTGGTTTGCTTAATATAAGGAATTTTAAATGATTTATACTTTTACTTTTGATACTTAAGTATATTTTAGTGATTACATTTACTTCTGAGACTTAAGTATATTTAAAACCAAATAGTTTAGACTTTTACTCAAGTAGTATTTTACTGGGTGAATTTCACTTTTACTTGAGTCATTTTCTTTTAAAGTATGTTTACTTTTACTCAAGTATGACAATTGGGTACTTTTCCTCCACTGTCTATAAGTGTCTTTCGACCTCAAGTTCATGTGCAGTGTAGGCTCTGTTGTGTTGTCATGGATACTGAATTCTAGCAACTTACCATTAACTAATCTATTGTTTGCAAATTAGTGTCTGGCTCTAGTTTTAGCAGGTTCTTCTGCGTGTGTGCCCCGTACATGTGAGTGAATGTCACTTTGTGAGACACGTTTGAGCAACGTTTCTAGTTACTTCGTCAGACACAGGTCCTTGTGACTTCTGAGAGTTGCATCATTACACCACTGTAAAGTTTTTTGGCCCGAGACCCCATTTTGATATCAACATTGTTTTGTGATCCACCATGTAAAAAAAAGTGATGGAATCAACGGCCAATGTTAACTTTTTTTAATATGGGCTATGACAGTCTATTACAAATCAGTCGGACAGTACTTTTGAAAGTATTTCAATCTGAAGGAAGTACGGTTTGAAGTGACCGAAATGCATCCAAAAGGTATTGGAAAGTTATCAGAAGATCTTCAGGCAATCATTTTGTATGATCTTCTGTATAGAAAAGTACATTACCATTGATGGTCTTTTCCCCCCAGTCTGATTTAGTGCCTGGTCTTGTCCACTCTGTGAGGCTTGTGGGCATTGTAGAGGGAAACAGAAGACATGTTCCTGAGAATCTTATCTTTCAGTGATTGTAGATTAAACAGTAAAGAAATAGTGCCACATTTGTAGGAAGAAAAACCGCTCTGTTTATGACAAGCACAATTTATTACAGTTTATTACGAGCACAATTTTTACATTTTATTTTAAAGTTTCTCACACGACCCCATTTTCAAATCAGGCGATCCCAAATGGAAACGCTGCTGTAGCCTATGACCTAGCACCTCGTAGCCTACCTATGACCAACCGCATCACAGCTGTGCTAAAATCACAATAACCCCCCCCCCACCATATATTATTGCTTATTAAGAGAGAATGATGGATGATTGTTATTTTTTTCACAAGCTGAAGTTCAAAGCATACCCTGAAGCTTCCTACTTTGCCAATTGGGCCACACGTTTTGGCTGCTGTCACCTTCAGAAGCAAACTCAATCTAATGAGGTATTGGTGATACTTTAGGACCAGCAGGTGGCAGTATGATACATCTAATTTAAAACTGGAGAGTGAGACTAATCCAGTGAGGCATATGGGATGGCAGGTCACATCTCCAGAGGTTTTTTCTTTTGAGTGACACCAGAGAGGAGGATACGACAGAGGCAGAAGACCTCTCAAAGTGTCAGTCATAAATCCACTCAGCATGGGTGAATGAATAGAGCAGGGGCCAAAACACTTTGTTTTGTTTCTAATCAGGAACTTATTTAGAACTGGGAGGCTAGGGGAGTGGACTCTGTGAAAACCAACAGCACTTTAGCCCTGCTGGCTTAAAGTTGAATACCTCTGGGCTTCATTCTTTAAAATAATGGTGCTACCTAGAACCATTTAGGGTTCTTCAGTTGTGCCTATACGAGAAACCTCTGCAAATATTTTTTTTTGGCTCCAAGTGGAAACTTTCACTAATACAAGGTTCTACGTGGAACCCTTTCGCCTCTAAAGGGATCTAAGTGGAAGCTTTTTCACCACCAAATGTTCTACCTGGAACCAAAAAAGGCTTCTGCTATGGGGACAAACAACGAACCCTTATACCACTCTTATTTTGTGTCATAATAGCAATCAAAACTGATTTGAAAAGGAAAAGATAATCTATCAGGGGAGACAGATTGTTGGCAGCCTGATAGCTACAGTTATTGTACATCCTCCCTTTCAGTCTGTCTGTGGATCAGCGTGTGAATTCTGACACTGTCTGATGAGAATGTCTCACCCTTGTTGTTGACTGTTCTGGTTTCAGTCAAACTGAAATAAAATGGGATTAAGCCCTGGGATTAGAGTCTGTGGCTGCAGGGGAGAGTGGGGTTCATTTGGGATTGCCTGGAGGTTGAATGTTAACCACCAGGCAACCACAGAACCAGGGTGGGCTGGGACCAGAAATTGGTCCTGGCATATCTAACACACCACCCATTTTTTTCCTTTAGGCCCCCACACTGGCCCAATTTCTGTTGTTGAGGGTTCCACACCAGCCCATTTTTTCCTTTGAGGCCCTCATTATTTGCCAGATAATTATCATTTTGCACAAAATACCCAAGTGAGACAGACCAGCCCATCTGGCATTTGCCTGAAATGTCAGATGGCCAGTCCACCCCTGCATAGACCCCATACAGAGATTGTGCTCATACTGTGTTCTTTGCTGTGGAGAACATTAATCTGACATCTAATCAACTCAGAACCACTTTCTCACGCAGCTAAATCCATACTGTATTGAATAGTCACGCACGCACTCACTCTCTCTCTAACTGTCTTGCATGCACATACTTACCTATCCACGCAAACGCACACACTTTAATTGTGAAATTGTATGTGTGTTTGTGCATGCACAAGCAGTGTGTGCGTATGTGTTTGTGAGCTCGTTGTGTTGACCGCTCAAACTTGCTGAGCTTACACTGTCTTCGTGGCATGGTTGCCATGGTGAATTTCTACATGGGCGATCGAGGATTGCATGTTCCGCAGCCCTCCACTGTGTGTCAAGCAGCTTTCTGTGGAGAGACCCACAAAAATAAAGAACCAAGATAGAACTGTGAAAAATAGAAAAGAACAATCAGCATTCAGCTGTAAGCACCCCTTCAATCGATACACTCACACACGCACAGTGTTATTTCACATCAGCCTGTGAACTATGACAAATCTACACGTAGGGATTATTCAGTGTAGTGCAACCTGATAGAAATACAATGTATAAAGCTGACACAATTCATTGTTGTATATGACAGAGAATAATGCATTTTCTACACAATACATTTCTATTTCAATGGTCCGCAACGATGCACTCTCCTGAATAGACCACTGGTATCGTAGTATAACACGGTGGGTTGGCTGGTGAAGAAATGAGAGGAGAGATTTCCTCATTGAAAAGCTGTTTCGGTGGATAATCTCGCTGTTGAATAGAATGTTCTTTCTACGTCAGAGGAGAAGACACAGGAGACATGATGCTATGCTTTGCTTTGCTATATGTTCTACAGTGCATTCGGAAAGTATTCAGAGCCCTTGAATTTTTTCACATTTTGTTACGTTACAGCCTTATTCTAAAATGGATTAAATAGTTTTTTCCTCATCAATCTACACACAATATCCCATAATGACAAAGCAAAAACAGGTTTTTAGAAATGTTTGCAAATGTATAAAAAAAAGAAACGGAAATATCACATTTACATAAGTATTTAGACCCTTTACTCAGTACTTTGTTGAAGAACCTTTGGCAGCGATTTCAGCCTAGAGTCTTCTTGGGTATGATGCTACAAGCTTGGCACAATTCTCTGCAGATCCTCTTAAGCTCTGTCAGGTTGGATGGGAAGTGTTTCTGCACAGCTATTTTCAGGTCTCTCTAGAGATGTTCGATCGATCGGGTTCAAGTCCGGGCTTGAACCTTTAGAGACTTGTCTCGAAGCCACTCCTGTATTGTCTTGGCTGTGTGCTTAGGGTCATTATCCTGTTGGAAGGTGAACCGTCGCCCCCAGTCTTAGGTCCTGAGCACTCTGGAACAGATTTTCATCAAGGATCTCTCTGTACTTTGCTCCGTTCATCTTTCCCTCAAGCCTGACTAGTCTCCCAGTCCCTGCCTCTGAAAAACATCCCCACAGCATGATGCTGCCACCACCATACTTCACTGTAGGGATGGTGCCATGTTTCCTCCATATGTGACGCTTGGCATTCAGGCCAAAAAGTCCTTTAGGTGCAATTTGGCAAACTCCAAGCGGGCTGTCATGTGCCTTTTTATTGAGGAGTGGCATCTGTCTGGCCACTCTACCATAAAGACCTGATTGGTGGAGTGCTGCAGATATGGTTGTCCTTCTGGAAGGTTCTCCCATCTCCACAGAGGAACTCTGGAGCTCTATCAGAGTGACCATCGAGTTCTTGGTCACCTCCCTGACCAAGGCCCTTCTCCCCTGGTATGCTCAGTTTGGCCAGGAGGCCAGCTCTAGGAAGAGTCTTGGTGGTTCCAAACTTCTTCCATTTAAGAATGAAGGAGGCCACTGTGTTCTTGGGGACCTTCAATGCTGCAGACATTTTTCGGTACCATTTCCTTAGATCTGTGCCTTGACACAATCCTGTCTCGGAGCTCTACAGACAATTCCTTTGACCTCATGGCTTGGTTTTTGCTCTGACATGCACTGTCAACTGTGGGACATTATATAGACAGGTGTGTGCCATTCCAAATCATGCCCATTCAATTGAATTTACCACAGGTGGGAACATTTTAAGGATGATCAATGGAAATTCAGTGCCCCCTCATTTTCTTTGGCTCCCGAGTGGCGCAGCAGTCTAAGGCATTGGATCTCAGTGCAAGAGGCATCAATACAGTCCCTGGTTCAAATCCAGGCTGTATCACATCTGGCTGGGATTGAGAGTCCCAAAGGGCGGTGCACGATTTGCCCTGCGTTGTCCTGGATTGGCCGGGGTAGGCCGTCATTGTAAATAAGAATTAGTTCTTAACTGACTTTGGTATGATGCTACAAGCTTGTCACAATTCTCTGCAGATCCTCTTAAGCTCTGTCAGGTTGGATGGGAAGTGTTTCTGCACAGCTATTTTCAGGTCTCTCTAGAGATGTTCGATCGATCGGGTTCAATAAGAATTTGTTCTTAACTGACTTGCCCAGTTAAATAAAACGTTAATTTTGAGTCTCAGAGCAAAGGGTCTTTGTCACTCCCTGGCTATAGAGAGGCTTTTATTCTCTATTTTGGTTAGGCCAGGGTGTGACTAGGGTGGGCATTATAGTTTCTTTATTTCTATGTTTTCTATTTCGTTGTTTTTGGCCGAGTGTGGTTCCCAATCAGAGGCAGCTGTCTATTGTTGTCTCTTATTGGGAATCATACTTAGGTAGCCTTTTTCCCACCTGTGTTTGTGGATAGTTGTTTTTTGTAAAGTTTAGTTGTCATACAGAACTGTTCGTTTTTTCACTTTGTTATTTTGTTAGAGTGTTTTTGAGTAATAAAGAATCATTAACACTTACCACGCTGCGCTTTGGTCCGATCCTCATTCTGACGAGAGACGTAACAGACTGAATACTTATGTAAGTAAGGTATTTCTGTTATTTCCACACACACACACACACACAAAGATAACTGTTTTCGCTTTGTCATGATGGGGTGAGGAATTGATGAGGAAAACATGTAATTTAATCAAAAAGGCTGTATAACAAGATGAGGAAAAAGGGAAAGGGTCTGAATACTTTCTGAATGCACTGTATGCCAGAACATTGGAGGTACAGGCAGTCATGCAATGTGTAGCTACTGCATTTGCTTTCATGTCTTAATCCCTAAGAGTCTAAACCGGATTGGGGGTTCTACTAAACTGACACATGGAATTGTTTTAAAATGGTCATGCCAAGGATCATTTAGGTGTTTGATTTAGAATTTTAGGACCACTTTAGGCATTAAAAAATATATATAAAACACATTTATTTGATGAAAATTTTAATTTGGCCTTACTGCTATTAGCCCATAGAAATGCATTGAATAACCGATTCATACATGGAAAAATAAATGCATTTTAATTAAGTTTGTTTTAAAGTGTCTGTCCTATATCTAAAAGATATTCTTCAGGATTGGTGGGTCCCCTGCGGGACTGTTGAGCTAATGGAGGCGTATGCGATTAGCATGAGGTTGTAAGTAACATGAAGTTTTACCAGGACATAGACATATCTGATATTGTTAGAAAGCTTAAATTCTTGTTAATATAACCACACTCTCCAATTTAGAGTAGCTATTACAGTGTAAAAATACCATGCTATTGTTTGAGGAGAGTGCACCATTTTGAACATGAAAAGATGTTAATAAACAAATTAGGCACATTTGGGCAGTCTTGATACACATTTTTTAACTGCAATGGTTCATTGGATCAGTCTAAAACTTTGCACATGCACTGCTGCCATCTAGTGGCCAAAACCTAAATTGCACCTGGGCTGGAATAATACATTATGGCCTTTCTCTTGCATTCCAAAGATGATGGTATTATCTTTTACCAAATCTAATGTGTTATATTTTCCACATTCCTTTCACATTTCCACAAACTTCAAAGTTTTTCCTTTCAAATGGTACCAAGAATATGCATATCCTTGCTTCAGGGCATGAGCTACAGGCAGTTAGATTTGGGTATGTCATTTTAGGCAAAAATTTCAAAAAAGGGTCCGGTCCGATCCTTAAGAGGAGATATAAGAAAGATGAGAAAATTATTATTAAATTTTTTTGCCCATATTTAACCAACTTGTTTTGGCACTAAACTACTTCCATATGTACTTAAACTGATACCGGCTACCTTCAGATGAGTCTTTTCATCTTTCCATAGATGGGTGATATTAGATTTGTAGGCCAAACCGTTCGGGCGCTACAGGCGTTTTTGTGAGAAGACCGATTCTCGGGATGTCTCATGGTCTGACAAACACCACTGTAGCTTGGCCACCTTCCACTGCAGATGCGGAAGGCCATTGGCGGATGCGGTGGATTGAGACAAGATATGTCTAGTTTAACCCTCCTGCTGTGTTCCAGTCGAATTGGACAAAGTTTTCTCAAAATGTAGTTAATTTAATCTGATTGTCATTAGGTTCTATGACTTTGTCCACACAGGGCATCTGAACACACAAAATGTTGATGATTTTTATTGATTTTCCCAGCATTTTTGGTGTTTTACTTAACTTTGTTCACCTGTGGTGTTCCCGGTTAAAAATGACCGGTCATTAGAAATGAATGGGTGAGACTACAATTAGTGTATAAAATTGAGTTCAGGCACATACATGCCCATTCATCAGATGGACACACTTCCTCTCCCAGACCCCCACATGAATGTGTGTTTGAGCACACACACATATACACATACACACACACACACACACACCTCACTCCCCTTCTTGGCTTCCATGGCAACCCCAACGGGAACCTTTCCCCAATAGAATCTTTCCCCTACGGGAACCATACTTGTTGGCATTCTCATAAATAATCACAACATTGTTTCAATAATATATAGAACTTTTCTCGCAACTCTGCTATATAAGTTTTTTTTGAGGCCTTGCTCACAATTCATTCTGTGGCAGCACAATGACCAAATGATATACTGTATGTGAGGCTGTTGATCATACCTTTGATCATGACACTGGTGAGGAGGAGAGAGTCCTTGTTAAACTTTAACTCAAAGTAGTCTGTGATAAATAGCACAATATGTTTCATCTGAGTATTTGTTATTGTCAAAATAATCCATACATTATGCTTTTTTAAACTCAAAAGCGATTTTTATGAGCTCAGGTCAATGAGGCCTACAGGCCATAAATAGCAAATAGAAGTTCAAAACGTGTAATGTTCACAAGAACTTAAGTTGATAAAAAGATCTAACACAACATTAGATGATAATATATGTATTATTATGGATTTTCAATCAGCTATAATGGTGGCGGTCATTTTGGACCGGGAACACAGAATGAATTAACATGAAAGGAACACAACAGGAGGGTTAAACAGAACAGGAGGGTTAAACAGAACAGGAGGGTTAAACAGAACAGGAGGGTTAATCAGAACAGGAGGGTTAATCAGAACAGGAGGGTTAAACAGAACAGGAGGGTTAAACACAACAGGAGGGTTAAACACAACAGGAGGGTTAAACACAACAGGAGGTTGAACAGAACAGGAGGGTTAAACACAACAGGAGGTTAAACACAACAGGAGGGTTGAACAAAACAGGAGGGTTGAACAGAACAGGAGGGTTGAACAGAACAGGAGGGTTAAACACAACAGGAGGTTAAACACAACAGGAGGTTAAACACAACAGGAGGTTAAACACAACAGGAGGATTAAACAGAACAGGAGGGTTAAACAGAACAGGAGGGTTAAACACAACAGGAGGTTAAACACAACAGGAGGGTTGAACAGAACAGGAGGATTAAACAGAACAGGAGGGTTAAACAGAACAGGAGGGTTAAACACAGCAGGAGGTTAAACAGACTGAAAAAAAGGCGATTAAAAAGAAAAACGTATTATTATGCTAATTCCATTTTCATAGGCTGGTGAACGTCGACTCCAGGTTTTAATGACAGTTTTTCCCAATTGTTAACACACGTTTGCTGAAACTACATCTCAAGTACTCAAAACTCAAAACAGTTACCAATTTTTGCCAAACCCCACAGACATCTAGCAAAATGAAACACAGCAATCAAAATCATGTACTCCCTGCTCAAAATGAAACTCTGCAAACAAATGAGACATACACACACTATGAATGAATCTAACTTAGTGACAACCGAGATCACACTAATGTGACATATTCTAAACACTACTATCAGAACCTATTTCAGTGTAGACTAAGTTTTTGTTGTTATACCGTATATTGTTTGTGTACTCAAACCAGAAAGGAACACAAATGTAAACATTTTAGTTTTGTATTTCAACATGACTCAATACATGCCACACTGCATACTGTTAGCACACATACAGTAAATGCATTGTAATGACCTGGCTAGATCATAAAGAAACAATTGTCCACACAGGGGAGTTTACGAATGTATGGTTTATTAACCCAACTCCACACAGGCTACTGGCTGTAGCCCACGCCAAATAAATGAAATATATCCTGTAAAACAACCTTGACCTTCTCTTGTGAAGACCAGACGTAAGAGAGAGCTCAATGGCTTAACATGGTCTTAACTTCCAATGCTCTATCCCCCTGCCCAATCCCCCGGTTGCTACAATATTTTGCATATGCAAAGGAAGAAAAATAGACCTATTTGTACTACTGTACTGCACGTTAGATCAATTGTATGGAATAGATTAAAAAAACTGTCAAAATACAGTAAAATCAAAATCATAAGTCACGAAAAAAAAATACTCCATTGCTTCAACAAAATCAGTTAGGTCTGTTGTTTTGGTCCGGCTACAGATTTTCATCAACATCACAGGTGAAATTCTCCCTGGCCAGACAGAAGGGGAAATATCTTCTGGCATGACGCATCCACCCCTGCTGGAATGTCACCACAGGCCTCCTCCATTGCCTGGAGAAGGGTAAGACATTCATGGTGTTTGTCACGACTCCTACCGAAGGTGGCTCCCCTTCCCGTTCGGGTGGCGGTTGTCGTCACCGGCCTACTAGCTGCCACTGATTCTTTTCTCCCCCTCCTTGTCTGTTTATTGGTTACACCTGTTGTGTATTTGCTGATTAGTTGGGCTTTATTAGCCAGCCGGCCCGCCTGCTCTTTGTTCGGGATTGTTTTGTGTAACTTGTGTGCACATCTGTGGGTTACGTGTTTCCCCTTTCGTGGGTTTTGCTGGACAGTTTAAGTCCCCGTGTTTGGGGCGTTTGTTTTGTTTTACGCCCTGTGTTTTCGTGGGGTTGGCTTATGTTCGCCGATTTGTGCATTAAATTAGCACTACCCTGAACTCTCTGCTTCCTGCGCCTGACTTCTCACCCACTACACCCAGAACGTTACAGTGTTTGCGATCATACACCTTCCACTGCCATGCTGAAAACAACTCCTTAATGGGGTTGAATTCCTTTCAAATGTGACTCCGCAGATTTGCTTCATCTGGAGATGGTATTTCCTAAGGGTGTGGGCTACGGTTGATAAGCTCACTCTGATGTTATGGAAGATTGCAGGGATTTCAATAATCTGTCTTTGGATTTCCTGCAGTTTTATGACATTATTTTCAACTACCATTTGCACAATGGCAGCCTCCTGTTTGCTTGTAAATATGTTGTACCACCACGTGGTGGTCGTCTTTCAGTTCTACAAAAACAAAATAGCATACAGTACAGTAAACACTAAAGTAATACGGTATACAAGATATACATGTTACAAAATAGTATACCTACAATTTCATACATACAGTTATACTTGAAACATTTACTTTGTTTCCCCTTAAAGTATGAATTGGAATCTACAGTCTTTACTATGTTTTATGGTGTACTACTTTCAGGTAGTAAAAGAAGTAGATAGGTCCAATGTCTGCAGTACATACCTATTATCATTTAGGAACGTCCGGAAGCTAATAATGGATGCTACGATGAAGCGGCTAAGATTGGGCTGCACTCACTGCCCAACCTCTCTCAAGGTCAAACCATGATTGGCCACATGGTCCACCACATCTTGGTCTTCCTCCACCACCTCTACCTCAACCTCCACCTCTACCTCTATCTCGACCTCCACCTACACCTCCACCTCTACCTCTACCTCTACCTCTACCTCTACCTCTACCTTCACCTCTACCTCTACCTCCACCTCCATCTCTACCACCTCTACCTCTACCTCTATCTCTATCTCTATCTCCACATCAACTTCTCCCTGCTAAGTTTGCTTCCATTGTTCTCCAAACACAGGAGTCCTCACCTATAACCTTTTACAGTTTTTCTCAATTGCTAAAACACCATTTCTGAAACCTTGCTCCATTTCCTGAAAACATTAAACACAAAACCTCATCTTCAAGCACTATTTCCATAACCTCTGACTCCTCTCGCAAAGTGAAACATTCGCCTCAAAACAGTTTTACCTGTGTTCAAAATCAAACACTGCTCTCAAATCATAAACAAAGTGATCAAAATTATATACACTCTCAAGCAGTCAGTAAACAATACACCGAAAAATAGAAAACACATTGTTCAAAACATACAATTCTCAGGGAGAAGTACATTTTTTATAAAATGTCTTTTGATGAGTCATAGTAGCTCAAAATTGATCAGAAATTACTACTCTGCTTTGCTCTTTGCAATTTTGTTTTTTGTTCTTCCTCCTCCTTGTACCCCTATTTTTACAGTACTGTACCCTGCATCTCACAAACTTGTCCTTTGTCTCTGTGATACTGTAATTCTTGTTCTTTGTTGATATGAACCTGCAACCAGTAAAAATCTATTGCGCAGTCAGTACTGTTAATAAATGGAAAGCACAATGTTCAGGGCCATACAATTTGTCCATTGTACAGTATACAGCCCACAATGCACTGTACTACAGTATACAATACTAAAAGGGACAAAAATCAAAGGAGTAAACATGTAATCAATGTGCTTCTTCTTGTCTTTGGGCTGGGTCAGGCCAGAGCACTTTGTCGACATCACAAGCTATATTGTCCCTCCTGAAGCAACGGGGGAAGAAGCCTCTTGTGTGCCGTATCCAGCCCTGACATGATTCCTCACCTATATCGCCACAGGCTAAATCCATGGCTTGCAGCAGGTTCACTCTGGTGTAGGGTTGTCTATCATACACTTTCCATCTCCAAGAGGAGAAAAACTCCTCAATCGGATTCAGGAAAGGTGAGTATGGAGGGAGGTACAAGTTCATAAACTGCCCATTGATGTTAAACCATTCGCTTACCTGAGCAGCTTGGTGGAAACTGACATTGTCCCACACTATCACATAGGTGGGAATGGGATTCTCATTTAGCTCTTGACCCTGCTGCTCTTGAACCTGCTGCTCAAATAAAATATCTCTTAGATTGGCAATAAATGTTAGAAGGTGCTGTGTGTACCATGTAACATGGTGATGTAGAACACCATGGTTGCTGATAGCAGCACAGATTGTGACATTGCCACCTCGTTGACCAGGGACTTGACCAGGGACTTCAACAATGGCCCGCTGTCCAATCATGTTTCGGCCTCCCCTTCTCCTCTTTGTTAGATTGAAGGCTGCTTTCTCGACAATGGAGGACACGGTCAATTGTGGAAATGCTCACACTGTCGATTCCCTGGAAGTGTGTGTTGTCTTGTATCACTCGTTCCTGGATTTCTCTGAGTCGTATTGCATTATCTTGAAGGACCAGGCCAACTATAACGGCCTCTTGCTCCCAAGTGAATATAGCTGACCTTCCACCTGCATGTGGCAGCCTTGCAATTCTACAAAAAGTAGTTGTGCAGTTACAAAACATATTCATGCAGTACAATACATAGTGATTAACTTTACAAATGTCTATTGAAACAGCTGCATATAGTGTAGTACAGTACATTTGCAATTACAAAAATACAGTAGTATACTGTACCTGTTCTCTTCTCTGAATGTCCTTACTATGGTGGACACAGAAAATCGGCTCAAATTGGGTTGCACTCTAAGTCCTGCTTCCCTCATTGTCAGTCCGTGGACAAGAACATGGTCTATAACTGTTGCTCGAATTTCATCAGATATTTCCACTCTTTGTCTTCCTCTTCCTCCTTGTCCTCTTCCTCTTTCTTGCCCTCCTCCTCCTCTTCCTCCTAGTCACCCACCTCGCATACGCACTCGTCCTCGTCCTCTCACATTGTTTCTTCTATCCATTCTCAGACTTTCTCCTTCCCACCTTCAACAACCTGTTTGCTCTCTGAACTGGCTTATAGTGGTTGTGTTGCATAATTTAAAACAGGTTATATCAATTTTGAGTGGTTGTGTTCAATCAATGACATGTGTTCTCTATTTGTATTTGATTGTTGCCACTTGTGCTTACCAGTATGGATGACATGTGCATTAGAGTGCAGAATGTGTTTTGAGAATGAGAATGTGTTTAGAGTTTTGCTGAAAAGTCTAAGTGAGATCTGCAAATTGTGTTTTACCATGTGAAATGATTTAAGGTATTGACAACAGACTGCATAATTAGCTAAATGAGTCCAGGCAACTGAGAACTTTGTTCAGCCAATGGATTTTAGTGTTTTAGCAATTGAGAAAAACTGTAATCCATACCAAAAGTCTGATTTCAAAGTGAACATTTACGCAAATAGTGTTTGCACATATGAAGAGTGTAAGGGATCTATTGGTAATTGAGTTTAGCTTGTTGAACAGTGTTGCTTTTCACACACAATATATTTTAGGTTGTGCCAAAGGTAAATAATTGTGTCTTGTGTTTTGCCAAATGTTTGTTACAGAATTACAATCTGAATGTAAAGCAAAACATTTGCCAGTAGTATTGCAGATTTGGTGTCTGGTTCTACCAAATGAGTTACAGATTCAGGTCATTGTGCCTCATGGGCTAGTTTTAGTGTGTAAACCATTGGGAAAAACCGTAATAAAGCAGAAGTGTTTTTGTTCTTGTTACTATCGGGCTTGTATTACAGTTTTTTTCGATTGCTAAACGACAGTGGACACAACTGGAGTCATATGTGCAAAACTCTAACTACAGTCTGCACAGCAGTAGTTCATGTGGACCAAACTCTAGTTTGTTTTTCATTGCTTGAACACAGTTTTCAAAACTCTACACACTTATCCCATGACTTTAACCACAACCTGCACAACACTGTGGATTTACAGCACTTTGTTCAAATGCTAACACACTGCTGTCAAAACTGTGAACCACACATTCAAAACAGAATAGATTTCAGCCTTGTGCCTTTCAAACACTGCTGATTGCAATTTCAGCTGAAAGGCTAAGCAGGTGTCTTGTTTTAGACTTGTTAGTGAACACACACACATATTACAGTATATATAGGTAGAGCTCAGAAAGACTCATTTTGGAAATGGAACAAGGAAGATGGGTTCGTGGAGGGAGAAGGGTGGCAGGGAGAGGGCGGATGCGTGGAGGAAGACAAAGAAGACAAAGAGCTGTTATTTCAGATGAAATAAGGGCTACACTTATAGACCATGTCGTGAACCATGGTCTCTCATTGAGAGAGGCAGGGTTGAGGGTGCAACTAAATCTGCAAAGATCCACAGTGGCATCTGTAATGCGAATTTTCCATCATGCAAACAGGTGAGAGTTACATCCTTACAGTAAATGAAAACATTACAGGAATCTATTTTGTATTGCAATTATAGAATATTTACACAGATATATATTACAGTAAGTTTGACTGTAAAATATATTTTTACAACAGGACCCAAAGGCTGCCCCCAACAGGGGGAAGAGGAAAAATATTTTCAGATGCGCAGGAAAATGCTATTGTTGACATGGTTGTTGTCAACAATGCAATAAAACTGCGGGAGATTCAAGATAGAGTGCTGGCTGATAATGATATATTTGAAAATTCTAATTATGTCAGCACAACAACTATTGCTCGAATCCTAAAGAAACACCAAGTTACAATGAAACAGTTATACACTGTACCGTTCGAGAGAAACAGTGAACGGGTAAAAGAGCAAAGATACCAATATGTCCAGGTAAGACGTCTGAGGTTACGTACACAGCTGGAAAGACCACATTCATTTGTATTTATTGATGAAGCTGGATTTAACCTTGCCAAAACACGGAGCAGAGGAAGGAATGTTATAGGTCAAAGGGCCACTGTGGAGGTTCCAGGCCAAAGGGGGGGAAATATCACCATGTGTGCTGCAATGGCCAATGATGGTTTGCTTCTCAACACACCACTCATTGGCCCATACAACACAGAAAGGCTTATAGCTTTCCTAGAACAGCTCTATGCTCAGCTAGTGCCAGCAGAACAGGGGGAGCCAGTAAGAAACCCCCAAGTTTTTGTCATAGTTTGCGATAACGTTGCTTTTCACCACTCTGCAGCTGTCACAGATTGGTTTGCAGCACATCACAGATTTATGGTTTTGTACCTGCCTGCATATTCACCCTTCCTCAACCCAATAGAGGAGTTTTTCTCTGCCTGGAGGTGGAAAGTGTTTGGTCACCACCCACATGACCAAATGTCTCTTTTGGAAGCCATGCGTGCCGGATGTGAGGACACGAGTCCAGAGGACTGCCAGGGATGGATAAGGCACTCCAGAAGGTTCTTCCCCAGGTGCATGGCAAGAGAAAACAGATGTGATGTTGAAGAAAACCTGTGGCCTGATGCTAGAGAGAGGCAGGATTAGCCCCTCAATTATTTGTTCGAATTACAGTATGTACTTTTAGTTTCTACCTTTTTTTTCTCATTACTGTAATTCCGTAAATTACAACAGACTAATGAAGCAAACTGATAATTTTCATTTACCTTAAAGAATTGTTATGTTCTAAAAATTTTAATAAATCATGTGAAAGAATGTCACTCTTTTCTTTGAAGAAAATATTACTTTGTATGAAGTCACTGAAATTGTTCAAACTGTAAAGATGAAAAGTTTGTATTTTCTGTATTGGTGTTTGATGCTAGTGTTTTTACTCTCAGTGTGTTCTGAGTGACAGTGTGTGTTATCTCAGTGAGGGTTGTGCATAGTGTTTGGCTGCACTGAGCGTGTTTTGAGCCATGTGTTAAGAGTTGTGTTGCTTGGAATGAGTTTTGCAGGTGATGTGAACTGTTTAGCTCAGGTGACTGTTGGTAGTGCAGACTGTAGTTAGAGTTTTGCACATGTGACTCCAGTTGTGCCCACTGTCGTTTAGCAATCAAAAAAAAATGTAATAAAGTCTGATAGTAAGAGTGATGAGCTAGAATCAGGTCCCCCTTTGTCCATATAGCGTTAAAATGTTTTTATCTAGAAGATAAAACTGATCTTAGATAAGCACTCCTACTCTGAGACTCTAAAAGGCGTAGGCTCTTTGAGCTTGAGAAAACTCTCTAGTACAGCAGGTCAAGACATCTTTAAAACGTTTGCCCAAAATGTCAGTTTAGCACATCAGTGTTTCTATGTGTCATCTTTAACTCAGCCTCCAGACCTCCAAAAGTCCCCACAATCAATTGATTAAAGAAATTAAAGTGACTCTCCCTCTGGAGGCGTGTGTGTGTGTGTGTGTGTGTGTGTGTGTGTGCGTGTGTGTGTGCGTGTGTGTGTGTGTGTGTGTGTGTGTGTGTGTGTGTGTGTGTGTGTGTGTGTGTGTGGTAGTAATAATGCCTGGCTGAGCTGACGGAGAGTATCGAAACACACAGGTCTTCCTGAGACCAGCTTCTGCTCAGTGAAACTCCACAGTGACTTAGATCCACGTGGGATTGTCTTCAATCACATATGCATTTACATCAAACGGAGGTTTCATGTGGCTTTGATAGTGTTGTACTTATTGTGGAAAGATGTGTCAGATGTTTGAAAACATTCATTTAGCTATACATGAAATATTCCCAAGCAACATGCTGTTTGCTACGTACCCAATTTTCCTCTACACTGTTGGAGTAATTATTGCATATGAGTGTTTATTACGATGTCTCGTCTGACACAAACTCTCTTTCTTTCTCGCTTTCTTTTATGTCACTTTTTCAAAACTCTCCACACAGTGAGCACAACAGCAGTCTATGTGGGATAAACGGTGGATCATTGTTCATTGCTTTGGCACAAAATGCATTCAATGACTACATCTTACAAATTTCATGAATTATTTTCTCACTCAGACACAACCACCACCAAAACTCTATGTACCTACAGGCCAATTTGCACATGTTTACATACTCTTTTCAAAACTGTTAAACTTAAGTTCAGAACCTAACATAACACAAAATTGAATAAGACATCAATTTGCTACATTTCTACAGTAATACCGTATTGAAATATATTCCAAATCTAAAAAATTAAATACTATCAAAACAATTAGACCAACCACAGCTGATTCCCATTGTAGCTGAACACCTACACAGGTAGTCTTTCAATGCCATTACCATCTATACAAAAGGGGACATCTTAGGAATAATTCTGTACTGTAATGTAAACATGGACCCAGCCAGAGATAGAGAAGTGGCTGACAGAGTAAGAAGAGTGGCTGGGAGTGGGAGAGGGAGAGGAGAATGTACAGTATTCGTGGTGGAAGAAGACTGAGAGGAAGATCAAGAGCTGTAGTGTCAGATGAGATTAGCACTACTATAATAGACCATGATTTATTACATGATCAATCATTGAGAGAGGCTGGTCTGAGAGTGCAGCCAAATTTGCAATGCTCAACAGTGGCATCTATTGTGAGACATTTCCGGCAAAACAACAGGTAATATGTGCATTCTGCAAGGACATCTGACTGAACTGCACATTACAGAAGTAAATTGAGCAAAGCCTCCAAACCCACTTGTGTAATGTGTGTAATTGTTTTTGTATTTCTGCTTATGACCCAACGGTTACATCCCACAGGCAGGAGAGGTAGGATTTTCACTGCCGTGCAATCATTGATATGGTCATCAGAAACAATGGCATACACTGGCCCCTTTGAGAGGAACTCTGAACGAGTCAAGCAACTCAATATGTCCAGGCAAGTTGACTGTAAAATACAGAACTGGTTTTAAACAAAACCAAACAGGGCAGAGAAACACAATGGATTTTTTTAGGTATAATGTAAACTACCGTAATAGCCTAACTCTTATGTTGCCTTGTGGATTTATTTTAGAGAGTCATGGAGATTGAAGCCAGGGAAACACCCCACATATTCATCTTTGTGGATGAGGCTGGTTTCAGCTTGGCCAAAACACGGTGGCGAGGAATGTGATTGGGAAAAGAGCCACAGTGGATGTCCCGGGTCAGAGGGGACAACATCACAATGTATGCAGCAATATCCTCTGATGGATGGCTGTTACACAAACCGCTAATTGGGCCGTACAACACCGAGCGCATTTCATTCCTGGATGACCTCTATGGAAGGGTTGTGCCATACAACACCGAGCGCATTTCATTCCTGGATGACCTCTATGGAAGGGTTGTGCCATACAACACCGAGCGCATTTCATTCCTGGATGACCTCTATCGAAGGGTTGTGCCAGGTGAGGAAAGGGTTGCAGCGAGGCAAAATTGGCCAAAGTTTGTAATCGAATGGGACAATGTGGCATTTCACCACTCCCATGCAGTCACAGGGTTTGCTACCGATCCCAGGATGGTGTCACTTTTCCTCCATCCTTACTCTCCATTCCTCAACCTCATAGAGTAATTATTTTCCTCATGGAGGTGGAAGGTTTATGACCACCATCCACATGATCAAATGTCCCTCCTGGATGCAATGATCGCTGGATACCTGGACATATCTGCAGAAGATTGTCAGGGACGGACCAGGTATGCCAAAAGATTATTTCCTAGGAGTATTGCCATAAGATGTGATGTGGATGAGAAGCTGTGGCCAAATGCAGAAAACAGGGTTGACTAGCATTGCTACTGTTTCTGTATCAGTAGATGGTGTATATACAAATTATTGCATTTTGAAATCATTCAATGCCAAAAAATGACATAAAACATATTGAAGCGTATTGCATCATATCTGATTAATTCCTGTAACATATACTGTATCCTGTAGAGCACCAGGGTCCTGACATGTTCAATCAATCCCCTGTCATCTCCATCACCTTCAGCCTCGGTTACCTGCCTAGGGGCGCCTCTCCATGGGGATTCCACCAATGCACCTCCCCCTGAGGAACTCCTGCAATGGAGCTCATCCTGTGGAGATCACCTGATTACTGAACACAAATGCTGACCTGGCTGTTTATAGTCAACCCGTAAGCCATTTCTTTAGTTTTCCTCACTTTTCCTACTTCCAACCTGGCCATGCAGTTTGACTGGGACGAAACCAGGGTTAGTAGTAACGCCGACATACCTATTTATAGTGACAGTGTGGGAAACTGCTACTACTCACTTACCCCTATCACTTACATTCTCGTTTTCCTCTTACAGTATTATTCTAGCACTCCTGCATTGGGACAGAACTTCACTTTCACTTCAATCCGTCCCGATGCAACTTCGTCCCACAGATCCCCAGAAGCAGCTCCACAGGGTAGTGTTTGAATCTCTGCCAGCCTTATATGTAATGAAGCTTGAGCATCGAACCTTCATTTTGCCCTGTGGGATGAAATTCAGCTGAGGTATTAGTTTGTGAGGGGCTGTTGAGAAAGTCACGTTGCATTACTGCGGGCAAAAGACATTCTATAGCCGTGGGAGCATTTGTGTTAATTTCATGTCTGCGGTAAAACCTGGCTGAGCGCTGAACCGTACATGAACCCGAGCGCATTATGTCGTCACTGGTGTCTTGTGACTGCTATCGGCAGAACATGTCACTCGATATACACAGCACATTTGACATTGATGTGCGGTCACATTTCCCTTGCCACCTTTCCTAACCTGTATTGTCACCGGTGATGTTTGATATTGATGTCAGTGGTGGAAAAAGTACTCAATTGTCCTACTTGAGTAAAGGTAAAGATAACTTAATAGAAAATGACTCAAGTAAAAGTGAAAGTCACCCAGTAAAACATTACTTGAGTAAAAGTCTAAAAGTATTTGGTCTTAAATATACTTTTAAGGATCAAAAGTAAATGGAATTGCTAAAATGTACTTATCAAAAGTAAAAGTATAAATCATTTAAAATTCTGTATATTAAGCAAACCACAGGTTTTTTTTTTATTGATGGATAGCCAGGGGCACACTCGAACACTCAGACATAACTTACCAATGAAGCGCTTGTGTTTAGTGAGTCCACCAGATCAGAGGCAGTAGGGATGACCAGGGATGTTCTCTTGATGAGTGTGTGAATTGGACCATTTTCCTGTCAACATGGAACAAGTACTTTTGGGTGTCAGGGAAAATGTATGGAGTAAAAAGTACATTGTTTTCTTTAAAGATGTAGTGTAGTAAAAGTAAAAGTTGTCAAAATAATAAATAGTAAAGTACAGATACCCCCAAACAACTACTTAAGTAGTACTTGAAAGTATTTTTACTTAAGTATTTTACACCACTGATGGTTGTTATACTATGTAGTAACAATGCTGTTTCATAGTTGTTGAGATGTTTTATTGTATTACATAAGGGCAATAAAGTAAGGTGTTCCTGCTTCTGGGTAGCATGTATCATTGTACTGTGCTCAAAATCAAAATGGTTCACATTCTCTCTCTGTTCTCTGAGTGGAATAACCAGTGGGAACAAGAACAGACAAACACTCAGTAATTTAACCCACAAAGGGACCAGGAACAATGATTGTAATGGCTATATTAGCGGTAATTGAAGATCAGTTAACGGATGTGCAGATTTTTCCTTCTTTCTCTACTCATTCACAGGATCTCTCTCTCATGGCCTGACCTACATTCTCTAGACCAACCCTCTTCTTCGTTTCAGAGAGAATAAGCCCCCGTGAATTTCTCTGCCAGAATAAGACATGATAGCGCTATAATAGAGATCTCAATAGGAATAGTTTTCCATTTATTTTATGGAGAACTGAAGTCTATGGGGGGGTGCTTCAGGGCAATAGAAAATATGTTTGTCACAACAATTGCTTATAACGATTGCTGTTTTATTCCACCAATACTGAATATAGACACCAGTAACACAACATCTCGGTTATAGCACCCATAACACCCCTCCCTACCTTTGACAAAATTAGGCTATAGCTCACAATGCAGCGATGATCTATCGTGTCTGTCTCAGTCTTTATTGGTAGAGAGCAACCCTTCTCTTTCTTTCTTTCTTCCTTCCTTTCTCTTTCTCTCCCTCTCTTTCTCTCCCTCTCTTTCTCTCTCTCTTTCTCTCCCTCTCTTTCTCTCTTTCTCTCTCTTTCTCTCTTTCTGTCTCTTTTACTGTCTCTCTCTTTTACTGTCTCTCTCTTTTTGTGTCTCTCTTTCTCTCTTTCTCTTTCTCTTTCTCTTTCTCCCTCTTTCTCTCTTTCTCTTTCTCTTTCTCTCTCTTTCTCTCTCTTTTTCTGTCTCTCTCTTTTTCTGTCTCTCTCTCAATTCAATTCAAGGGGCTCCATTGGCATGGGAAACACATGTTAACATTTCCAAAGCAAGTGAAGTAGATAATATACAAAAGTGAAATAAGCAATAAAAATGAACAGTAAACATTGCACTCACAGAAGTTCCAAAAGAAGACATTACAAATGTCCAATTATGTATATATACAGTGTTGTAACGATGTGCAAATGGTTAAAGTATAAAAGGGAAAATATATAAACATAAATATGGGTTGTATCTTCCCACAGGGCCGTGGGGTGATATAGGGATGCAGCTTAACCCCCACCCTCTCCAACATATGTATCAATGAATTGGCGAGGGCACTAGAAAACTCTGCAGCACCCGGCATCACCAAATGTCTACTGTTTGCTGATGATCTTGTGCTTCTGTCACCAACCAAGGAGGCCCTACAGCAGCACCTAGATCTTCTGCACAGATTCTGACAGTACATCTCAGTAAGACCAAAATAATGGTGTTCCAAAAAAGGTCCAGTCACCAAGACCACAAATACAAATTCCATCTAGACACAGTTAAACGATACATGCCCTGCCCTAACCATCAGCGCCACAGTTATCTTCCACAAAGCTGTGAACGATCTGAGAGACAAGGTAAGAAGGGTGTTTTATGCCATCAAAGGGAACATGTAATTCGACATATCAATTAGGATCTGGCAAAAAATACTTGAATCAGTTATAGAACCCATTGCCCTTTACGGTTGTGAGGTCTGGGGTCTGAGGTCTGCTCACCAACCAACAATTCACCAAATTGAGACTCTGCATGCAGGCTCTGCATGCAGAAAATCCTCCGTGTACCACGTAAAACACCAAATACCAAATGCATGCAGAGCAGAATTAGGCGAATCCCCTCTAATTATCAAAATCCAGAAAAAAGCCATTAAATTCTACAACCACCTAAAATGAAGCAATTCCCAAACCTTCCATAACAAAGCCATCACCTACAGAGAGATTAACATGGAGAAGAGTCCCCTAAGCAAGCTGGTCCTGGGGCTCTGTTCACAAACACAAACAGACCACACAGATCCCCAGCACAGCAACACAATTAGACCCAACCAAATCATGAGAAAACAAAAGGATAATTACTTAACACATTGGAAAGAATTAACAAAAAAAACTGAGCAAACTAGAATGCTATTTGGCCCTAAACAGAGACTACACAGTGGCAGAATACCTGCCCACTGTGACTGACCCAAAGTTAAGGAAAGCTTTGACTATGTACAGACTCAGTGAGCATAGCCTTGCTATTGAGAAAGTAGGCAGATCTGGCTCTCAAGAGAAGACAGGATATGTGCACACTGCCCACAAAATGAGATGGAAACTGAGCTGCACTTCCTAACCTGCTGCCAAATGTATGACCATATTAGAGACACATATTTCCTCAGATTACACAGATCAACAAAGAATTCGAAAACAAATCGAATTTGACTAAACTCCCATATCTACTGGGTGAAATACCACAGTGTGCCATCACAGAAGCAAGATTTGTGACCTGTTGCCACAAGAAAAGGGCAACCAGAGAAGAACAAACACCATTTAGAAGAAATGTTTGTGCCTATTTTGCCTATTTTAACCACACAAATGTGTGTTTGTGTACAAGGATTTTATAATGTTTGTTTTTCCCCCAACACCACTTTCTATCAGTTTGTACAGCAGACTTTTGATTTTCTAACCAAATGTAAAATGTTCCTGTTTTGATTCATTTAATGGATTGAGTTAGGTCTGCTCTATACCAAATTAGCATACAGGCCCCTGAGTCTCTTCCCTGTTTCACACCTGATAGTTTGGTGGATGGGACTACCAGCTCTCTGTAACCTAGAGGGCATCCTGTGGGTCCGTCTCCTTTATACCATGTTTCTTGTAGGATGACAATGTCTGTATTTCCAATTTTTTTGATGACGTCTGGGTTCCTGCTCTTTAGGCCAAAGATAAAAACGTTGTGTTCCATAGTGTCTAGTGTTGTTTTTGTGTGCTTTAGGCCTGGACCATCACAGTAGGTGTGAGCAGAGCATGTTGAGCATCTGATACATACCTCTTAGGTCGCAGGATAGGGCTTGGGCGGGTGTAATAGTATGGGTTGGGCCTGTTGCTCTGCATTCTCTCTCTCCATCAAGTCAGAGTTGAGCTTGATTGACGTCTGATAGAGTGTGCCACTTCATTACTGACTCAGTCTGAGGCTAAACAACAGAGGACTGGACTCTGAGGCCCTTATCTCTTATAGACCTCACTAAACAACAGAGGACTGGACTCTGAGGCCCTTATCTCTTATAGACCTCACTAAACAACAGAGGACTGGACTCTGAGACTGAAATGGCTCCACATAAAGTGTCAGACAAGTTCAGGCAATGATGTAGTGTGTGTGTGTGTGTGTGTGCGTGTGTGTGTGTGTGTGTTTCTGTAGAATGCATGCAGAGTGGACTGTATTTGGGGGTCAGCAGACACCTGCCTTCTGTAGATTTGTATTGTGGATTGGGGGTTAAGAGGTGGCAGACATGGTGCCACACATCTGCCCAGAGGGGAGCCATCTTGGAAGTGGAAGGATCATATTCTCAGTCATGTCTGTGTTGATGACCTCACACTGAGAGGGGAATAACAAGCCTGGTCTTACAAGAAGCTAGAATGACTACGCATGCGGAGGATTCCACACTCTACATGTCAGCACCCAAAGCCAATGAGCTCACTGAAATTCTAAGTAAGAAGTAACAGTCAGTATCAGAATAGGTGATTAATAACAAACTGGTCTTAAATACATCTAAAATGAAAAGCATATAGCCAAGAGCAGCAAAGAAAGCTCAAAACAAAGCAGCACATCTTTCCCTTAACTGCACATATAGAACTAACATCAACAACATGCCAGTCTTTCCTGGTTGAGGATTGACGAGAGATGAACTGCTTCTCTTCTAGTTTTTATGATAAATATTACTGTGATAAAAATTACAGATGCATAATCAAATAACATTCACCCGTAAATACCCCACCAGACATGCCACCAGGGGTCTCTTCACAGTCCCCAAATCCAAAACCAATTCAAGTCATGTCTTGGAAATTCTAACCAAAAGGAAGAGATACTGTAGATTCTTCAAATAACAACTTTATTATAAGATTTCCAAACCTGGAGCAGTTAACAATCACTCAATAGTGCAGAGTTAAAAGCCCAACGAACAGAGTTGATACATGGGATTTAAAGAGCCTTTCTAGAAACCCAAGGACACTCTACAGCAAGAGAGTAAAAACTAAAAAGGATAAAACAATATAAAAAATTTAAATAAAAGCTACATAGCTAAGCGATAGCTGAGTAAGGTCTGAGCTAAGCTAAGAGGAGAGACAGACTGAACGGATGACGCAGTGGTGCATCAAAGTTGCAGCATAATTTAAAATTAGCAGTAAAAATCTAACAAGGACATGCATTACTTAAATACGGCTGTTAAAACCTATTCACCAAGACAACGTGCTTTATCCTAACATGTTGAATTACATTTGGACCATTTTGGGGTTCCTGGACTCATAAACCTAATCTTGGACTCATAAACCTAATCCTGGACTCATAAACCTAATCCTGGACTCATAAACCTAATCCTGGACTCATAAACCTAATCCTGGACTCATAAACCTAATCCTGGACTCATAAACCTAATCTTGGACTCATAAACCTAATCCTGGACTCATAAACCTAATCCTGGACTCATAAACCTAATCCTGGACTCATAAACCTAATCCTGGACTCATAAACCTAATCCTGGACTCATAAACCTAATCCTGGACTCATAAACCTAATCCTGGACCAAAAAGTGATTTTATTGGAGATTCTCCATTGGTTTTTAGTCAAGGATAGGCTTAATCCAGTTCTTTAAGTTCAGAGCAACATGTGTGCTAACATAAAACTGTCGAAAGCGAGTGAGTAATTAACGACCATAGAGTTGAACCTAAAGACCTTCCAGTACAGTGTCTTCAACTCTCTGACAGGAAAAAATATTTTAATGGTTCTGTGTTGCACCCAGGTCACACCCATAGAATGACCCCTATTGCAGAGCTCGGATGATTTCACTCAGCTGTTCAGCATCTCATAAGTGCAATGGCAAGGTCATAACTGCGTCTCCTACACTGTAGTAAACTGATTCCACTACAGTGTGTCATGTATGAGAGAGAAATATCACACTTGTGCACTGGCTTTAATCGAAAGAAGGTTCTCACCATTTCCCTGTACATTTATATTCCTACTGATCACTTAGCAATGAAAAAAATGATACATTATTCACAAGCGTTAAGGAACAAGTTATACGATACTGACAGTGAATGCTGAGATATTTTGTTAGGCTATGTTTTGTATGTTTGTATGTTTGTCAAATTACCTTGAGGAGAACACTAGATATATTGGAAAATTATTTTGTCAGTGGAGCATAGTATTTCAATATTAGTGCCAACTCTCTACCTGGGAAGAGAAGTCTCATTGAGAAATGAGTGGCTAGATTTTCCTGACCACATTTGTTTGGCTCAGAGGTCGTGGGTGGCTAAATATAGGGATAAATAAATAAATATTAAGATAAATTTATAAATTATTGGGTGCATTAGCAGACCCACCCACATTAGCAGTTCCAACATGTCGACTAATTGGAACATTTGCCTTAGTGCTCCATTTGGGAATACCCCAGAGAGAGAGAGAGAGAGAGAGGAGAGAGAGAGAGAGAGAGAGAGAGAGAGAGAGAGAGAGAGAGAGAGAGAGAGAGAGAGAGAGAGAGAGAGAGAGAGAGAGAGAGAGAGAGAGAGAGAGAGAGAGAGAGAGAGAGAGAGAGAGAGAGAGAGAGAGAGAGAGAGAGAGAGAGAGAGAGAGAGAGAGAGAGAGAGAGAGAGAGAGAGAGAGAGAGAGAGAGAGAGAGAGAGAGAGAGAGAGAGAGAGAGAGAGAGAGAGAGATATACAAACTGATGGAAAGTGGTGTTGGGGGTAAAACATACGACATTATAAAATCCATGTACACAAACAACAAGTGTGCGGTTAAAATTGGCAAAAAACACACACATTTCTTCACACAGGGTCGTGGGGTTAGACAGGGATGCAGTTTAAGCCCCACCCTCTTCAACATATATATCAACGAATTGGCGCGGGCACTAGAAAAGTCTGCAGCACCCGGCCTCCCCCTGCTAGAATCCGAAGTCAAATGTCTGCTGTTTGCCGATGATCTGGTGCTTCTGTCACCAACCAAGGAGGGCCTACAGCAGCACCTAGATCTTATGCACAGATTCTGTCAGACCTGGGCCCTGACAGTAAATCTCAGTAAGACCAAAATAATGGTGTTCCAAAAAAGGTCCAGTCACCAGGACCACAAATACAAATTCAATCTAGACACTGTTGCCCTAGAGCACACAAAAAACTATACATACCTTGGCCTAAACATCAGCGCCACAGGTAACTTCCACAAAGCTGTGAACGATCTGAGAGACAAGGCAAGAAGGGCATTCTATGCCATCAAAAGAAACATAAATTTCAACATACCAATTAGGATTTGGCTAAAAATACTTGAATCAGTCATAGAGCCCATTGCCCTTTATGGTTGTGAGGTCTGGGGTCCGCTCACCAACCAAGACTTCACAAAATGGGACAAACACCAAATTGAGACTCTGCACGCAGAATTCTGCAAAAATATCCTCCGTGTACAACGTAGAACACCAAATAATGCATGCAGAGCAGAATTAGGCCGATACCCACTAATTATCAAAATCCAGAAAAGAGCCGTTAAATTCTACAACCACCTAAAAGGAAGTGATTCACAAACCTTCCATAACAAAGCCATCACCTACAGAGAGATGAACCTGGAGAAGAGTCCCCTAAGCAAGCTGGTCCTGGGGCTCTGTTCACAAACACAAACACACCCTACAGAGCCCCAGGACAACAGCACAATTAGACCCAACCAAATCATGAGAAAACAAAAAGATAATTACTTGACACATTGGAAAGAATTAACAAAAAAACAGAGCAAACTAGAATGCTATTTGGCCCTAAACAGAGAGTACACAGCGGCAGAATACCTGACCACTGTGACTGACCCAAAATTAAGGAAAGCTTTGACTATGTACAGACTCAGTGAGCATAGCCTTGCTATTGAGAAAGGCCGCCGTAGGCAGACATGGCTCTCAAGAGAAGACAGGCTATGTGCTCACTGCCCACAAAATGAGGTGGAAACTGAGCTGCACTTCCTAACCTCCTGCCCAATGTATGACCATATTAGAGAGACATATTTCCCTCAGATTACACAGATCCACAAAGAATTCGAAAACAAATCCAAATTTGAAAAACTCCCATATCTACTGGGTGAAATTCCACAGTGTGCCATCACAGCAGCAAGATTTGTGACCTGTTGCCACGAGAAAAGGGCAACCAGTGAAGAACACACACCATTGTAAATACAACCCATATTTATGCTTATTTATTTTATCTTGTGTCCTTTAACCATTTGTACATTGTTAAAACACTGTATATATATATATAATATGACATTTGTAATGTCTTTACTGTTTTGAAACCTCTGTATGTGTAATGTTTACTGTTAATTTTTGTTGTTTTTCACTTTATATTTTCACTTTGTATGTTGTCTACCTCACTTGCTTTGGCAATGTTAACACATGTTTCCCATGCCAATAAAGCCCTTGAATTGAATTGAATTGAGAGAGAGAGAGAGAGAGAGAGAGAAATAAAAAGCTAGAGAGAGAGAGGTAGATAGAAAGATAAAGTGAAGCCCTGCAGTGTCGTATCAACCATTCATTCAACATTCAAAGGAATGCCCCAGACACATAAAAGCAGTGAATGAAACAAACTAATTAGAGTAGGTTGTCATATCGACGCCCCTGGCCTTGATCTAGCCATCACTATTATGCTTTTATGACTTGTCTACGCACCAATATCCTTCTGTTTATATACCTCCCTAGGCTCCAACATTATACAGTACTTTGTAGCGGCTTGTCAAAAATTCAGAAACTAAACAACATATCCCCTCAGGAGAGATATTGGACATGGGTTTTCATTTTGTTTTCCACCTCAGGGCCAGAGAGCACATTAGAGCTCTTGGGTTGTTTTTCTCTTTTCCCTCCCTTCCCTCCCTGCCTCTGATTTTGAAAAGCACATAGAGTTGGAGAATAATAAGCCACAGATGGATCAGGCTAATACAGGGATGACTGTCTGGTTCTATTTCTTGGTGACATCAGCTCAAACACACATAGCAACACAGAGAGACTGACAGCTCCCCCATCTTGAACTACAAACAACAAGATAGTCTTGGTGTTTTAATACTGTGTGTTGACGGGCATCCAGCTTTAATCACAAGGATGTAATGAAACATGATCTACTGTCAGATTGTTTTGCTTTTGGATGTGTGTGTGTGTCTAGTCCACAATGCTGAACACTCATGCCCATCTTTTGACAAAAAGCATTGATTGGTAACGCTTACTCTCTTCTATCTGGAGAACAGGGACTAGAGCTCCCGCTCTCGCCTCTCCGGAATTACCATGGCAACGCGGGTGAGACAGCAAAGTTGCGGTACTTCTCTCTGCACAGATTCAGAGGCTGCTGGTGATGGTTAAATAGGACACCAGCGTGTGTGTGTGTGTGTGTGTGTGTGTGTGTGTGTGTGTGTGTGTGTGTGTGTGTGTGTGTGTGTGTGTGCTCTGCTGGGGAGAGAAAAAAGAAAGCACACAATGCGGTGAAGAAGAGTCCTGTCCAATGGAGCTCCATGTACTGTAGATTGGGTATTAATGTTGTACATTATTACATTCATGGTTTTTCTTGTACCTCTATGATGTAGACAGGACTAAATTGTTCCACACGGCTGATTCAGATACTGGAGCCAACTAATCATGTACTGGTCCTGACAGAATAACCCATTTGAAATCGATCTGAAATATGAATGCATGATTTAGACACAATACCCTCCCACTGGGGACACTGGTTGAATCAACGTTGTTCCAGTGTCATTTCATTGAAATTATGTTGAACCAATGTGGAATAGACGTTGAATTGACATCTGTGCCCAGTGGGTTGTGTCTATTGCAATGTTGCTGCAATCATGGAATCCCTACTGTCACGCCCTGACCTTAGAGAGCCTTTTTATGTCTCTATTTGGTTTGGTCAGGGTGTGATTTGGGTGGGCAGTCTATGTTCTTTATTTCTAGGTTTTGTGTTTCTATGTTTTGGCCGGGTATGGTTCTCAATAAGGGACAGCTGTTTATCGTTGTCTCTGATTGGGAATCATACTTAGGCAGCCTGTTTTGCCACCTTAGGTTGTGGGATGTTGTTTTTTGTTAGCTCTGTGTAGCCTTCAGAACGTGAAGTTCGTTGGTCTTTTGTTGTTTTGTTTGGTGTTCGGGTTAAATAAAGAACCATGAACACGTACCACGCTGCACCTTGGTCCACTTCTTCCGACGAACGTTGCACCTACAACAGATTTGAAATAATAAAGCATTCATCTATGTTATATGATGTTGATGTGTTGAGAGGATATACCGTATGCTCTTTGCAATTGTCCTGTTGCTACGCCATTTAATGTGCCTGAGGAAAAAAGATGGCAAAAATGTTTTTATCAAACTGAAGGCCGTTCACACTCACAGTGAAAAATAATTGATCATTTTCCAATCTCAGATGGCATAATGGTTTTAGGGTTCTAACACACAAGGGCAGTTATCACTGTCTTTGGTTCCATGAGAGGACCTGCTATTGCTCTGTCACAGAGTTCCATGAGAGGACCTGCTATTGCTCTGTCACAGAGTTCCATGAGAGGACCTACTATTGCTCTGTCACAGAGTTCCATGAGAGGACATACTATTGCTCTATTACATAGTTCCATCACAAGGCATGCTATCGGGCCGACTCTTTTCTCTGTATATATCAATGATGTTGCTCTTGCTGCGGGTGATTCTCTAATCCACCTCTACGCAGACGACACTATTCTGTATACTTCTGGCCCTTCCTTGGACACTGTGCTAACTAACCTCCAAACGAGCTTCAATGCCATACAACACTCCTTCCATGGCTTCCAACTGCTCTTAAAAGCAAGTAAAACCAAATGCATGCTTTTCAACCGTTCGCTGCCCGCCGGCCCGACTAGAATCACCATCCTGGGCGGTTCTGACCTAGAATATGTGGACAACTATAAATACCTAGATGTCTGGTTAGACTGTAAACTCTCCTTCCAGACTCATATTAAACATCTCCAATCCAAATCAAATCTAGAATTGGCTTTCTATTCGTAACAAAGCCTCCTTCACTCATGCCGCCAAACTTACCCAAGTAAAACTGACTGTCCTACCTATCCTCGACTTCGGCGATGTCATCTACAAAATAGCTTCCAATACTCTACTCAGCAAACTGGATGCAGTCTATCACAGTGCCACCAAATCACCTGATACCACACACCACTGCGACCTGTATGCTCTAGTCGGCTGGCCCTCGCTACAATTTTGTCGCCAGACCCACTGGCTCCAGGTCATCTATAAGTCTATGCTAGGTAAAGCTCTGCCTTATCTCAGTTCACTGGTCACGATAACAACCCCCACCCGTAGCACACGTTCCAGCAGGTATATCTCACTGATCATCCCCAAAGCCAACACCTCATTTGGCCGCCTTTCCTTCCAGTTCTCTGCTGCCAGTGACTGGAACGAATTGCAAAAATTGCTGAAGCTGGAGACTTATATTTCCCTCACCAACTTTAAACATCAGCTATCTGAGCAGCTAACCGATCGCTGCAGCTGTACATAGTCCATCTGTAAATAGCCCACCCAATCTACCTACCTCATCCCCATACTGTTTTTATTTACTTTTCTGCTCTTTTGAACACCAGTATCTCTACTTGCACATCATCATCTGCTCATTTATCACTTCAGTGTTAATCTGCTAAATTGTAATTATTTGCTACTATGGACTATTTATTGCCTACCTCCTCATGCCTTTTGCACACACTGTATATAGACTTTCTTTTTTGTACTGTGTCATTGACTTGTTTATTGTGTTATTGGCTTGTTTATTCCATATTATTCCATGTGTAACTCTGTGTTGTTGTTTGTGTCACACTGCTTTGCTTTATCTTGGCCAGGTCACAGTTGTAAATGAGAAGTTGTTCTCAACTAGCCTACCTGGTTAAATCAAGGTGAAGTAGTTTTATTTAATTTTATTGTTCCATCACAGAACCCACTCCTTGTCCCCAAGCGCCGTTTCAGAGCCCACTACCTGTCTTGAGAGGTGGACATAGATTTATGCTTCTCTTCTAAAGCTGTTGTGGCCAGTCTCTAAATCGGTAGATTTCTGCATCTCTTCTAAAGCTGTAGTGGCCAGTCTCTAACTCAGTGTCAACTCTTGGACTCCTTAGTTCCCACCTAAAGCTTCTCAAATGCATGCGTATCTGTTCCACGCTGTCTCTCTTTTTCCCATAGTTGTCTATCACCAGGCTCTCTCACTCTCTCTCTCTCTCCCTGTCACGTTCTGACCTTAGTTCCTTGTCTATGTCTTTGTGTTAGGTTGGTCAGGGCGTGAGTTGGGGTGGGTAGTCTATGTTCTTTTTTCTAGGTTGTTATATTTCTATGTGTTTGGCCTAGTATGGTTCTCAATCAGAGGCAGGTGTCGTTCGTTGTCTCTGATTGAGGACCATACTTAGGTAGCCGGTTTTCCCCACTTTGGTGGTGGGTGTTAATTTTCCGTTTTAGTGTTTTTCACCATTCAGGACTGTTTCGTTTTTTCTTTATTCGCGTGTTCGTTTGTTTCCTTACCACGCTGCATATTGGTCCGATATTTCCTACTCCTCCTCAGAAGAGGAAGACGACAACCGTTACACTCCCTCCCTCTCTCTCTCTCTCTCTCTCTCGCTCTCTCGCTCTCTCCCCTTCTCTCTCTCTTTCTCTTTCCTCTCTCCCTCAGCGCATTCCATTTGGTCTTCAGGGATGCTGTTTAAGCTGGAGACGAGCAGGATATCTCTCTTTCAATTTAGGTCAACTCCTTGCCCTACTTAAGACCTCCTGATGATTATTACTCCCTCTCTCTTTCTCTCTCTCTGTGCCGTGATAACAAGGCCCATTTCCACCATCACATGTCCGCACACGCATGTGTTTCATATATACAGCAATGCTATGAATTAGTCATTATAAAGAGTTGACAATAGGATGTTAAGGGGTGAACAGTCAATATTGACTGTGGGGTCATGGAGATGCAGAGGCTTGAACAAGTCATGGCAGTGAAGAGGATCACCATTGTTTATGGATGAAGCAGTGTGAAACGGGGTCAAGAACAACGCATATCATTTTCACTGTCCAATCACAAAAGCTCCACTTTCACTTAATTTTAATATGATTGTGATGCGTTCTGCAGCCATTTTGATAAGTAAATGTAGCTATACTATTTACTAAAAACACAATACTTTCATCTGTGCAAATACACTAGTCAACTGAAGCCACAAACTCTACAGTTGGAAGGGCAGCAAAATAAGTGTATATTTTCATTGCTTTTCTATTGCCATTTAATTAGATATAGCTATCCATGATAATGATATTGTTGCATGATTTTGTCTGGATAAGAAAAGTTTGTCTCGTCCGTGCACAGCATTCTCCGTAGATGGGCAAGACCGCATTTCAAAAGTGAGAAATTGTTTCCGAGGTCAGAAAGGCAGACAGCAAGGTTTACAAACCTTCACTGTTGGAAATAAAATGCTCGGCTAGAAGCAAGAGGACATCATTTGTTAATAAATGCCTTACTTATAACATTGGTCGCATGGCAGAGATAGATTGTTGGTCGCATATTGTGTTTGTCCGTTAGCCCAGGGCTTTGGAATACAAGTGTGAATCCTTAGCCTAGGGCTAAAGCTTAGTGCCAGGTTAACAAATGCTTGTGTGAACACAGGATAAGCTAGCCCAGGACCAGTCTTAGCCTGGGGCTAAGAACAATGCAGTGTGAAAAGGCCTTACATGTCAACATACTGTCTGTGCTTCTGTGTCACAGGGACCTGAAAGTTTGAAATGCCTGCGTGACAGAGATACATTACATTATGATGTGCCTCTGCGACACAGAGACATCATATCACAATGTACCATGACACAGTGATGTCATAATTTGGTCCTGCTGTTACACAAAGAAATCACATCACAAAGAATTTGATTCTGTGACACAGAAAATGTACATCACAAAATGTTACTGTGATGCAGAGATATACCATTACACCACAATGTATACCTGTGAGACAAAAGTATATTATATCACTATGCATCTCTGTGACACAGAGGGAGACAGAAAAATACATCACCATCAACAAACCTTTCTCTAGTTTGATATCAAACATTTATTTCAATATTTAGACATAGTCGACCTCATAGAATGGTGAAATACAGAGTGACTTCTGACGGAGACGTCTGTTTCGTTAGCAACCACGCTATCCACCAATCACCACGTCTATTCTGAATGCACACAGGCCAATCTTACAGATGTATAATGAAGCCAACTGACCTAGCAACCATGGAAATATAATGACTAGATTATATTTCTATAAATTCTATTTCTATGCTCTCAAGTCTATACAAATACATCCTCTGCCTAAACGTCAAACATCTTCTTCTGCCAAACCTGATTTCTTTCTGTAGATATGTTGTCCTACCTACTCTACACTGTAACAGCATTGTCTGCATGGCAAAGTTACAAAGATTGTATTTACAGTGATAGAAAGAATGAAGAGTTAATCAATTGGTTGATTGATTGATGAATTGAGTAGGTATAAATCAAGGTACCAGCCATAACTTTCAAAAGGTGTCATATACAGAAAATAAGCCTTTAGATACAGTACATATAAAATGACCATGCAGATATGACCACAGTTTAAAGCCATCATCGAAGGTACAAGTATACAGGAAAATATACCAATTTTTCCCTTCAGTTGTCGCTGCTAATATACCCTTTGAGAAGTAAAAAATATGTGTAATATTTATATAATATCAATTCAGTTTCAATGGAAAAAAAAGAAAACCTTGATTATTGATAGAAATGTTCAACAATATCTAAAATGTATACATCCAGTCTTACTTTTGTATTATTGTGTACAAACCAGGAGTTGGAACCAGCTCAGGGAACAGAACCAAAAACTGGAAATAAACAACATTTTTCAAGGAACAGAATCAGAACCGGGAATGAAAGTGATTTATACTGTTCCGGAACATAACTCTTATTTTAAAAGGATGGGAACCATTTAATAACGTTATTTTATGCTCCAGGCATGTTTTTTTCTGTCCCACAAAAAAATGCTACAAAGTGCCTATACAAAGCCCTCACTCTGTCACTCAGAAACACATTCCAGTGTCTGCCTGACTGCCAGCTGAAAGTCTTAAATTATTATTTTTTTACTTTGTGGTATCCAATTAGTAGTTACAGTCTTGTCTCATCGCTGCAACTCTTGTACGGACTCGAAAGAGGCGAAGGTCGAGAGCCGTGCGTCCTCCGAAACACAACAAAGCCGCACTGCTTCTTGACACAATGCCCACTTAACCCGGAAGCCAGCCGCACCAATGTGTCGGAGGAAACACCGTACACCTGGTGACTGTGTCAGCGTGCACTGCGCCCGGCCCGCCACAGGAGTTGCTAGTGCGTGATGGGACAAGGATATCCCGGCCAAACCCTTCCCTAACCCGGACGACGCTGGGCCAATTGTGCGCCGCCCTATGGGTCTGGAGCCTGGACTCAAACTCAGAATCTCTAGTGGCACAGCTAGCACTGCAGTGCCTTAGACCACCATGCCATCGGGAGACACAGATGAAAATCTTTGCCTGTGTGTGTACGTGTGTAGGCTACCTGCCCCTCCCATCTGAAGCATAGGCTACTGCAGCCTACTTACATTACTAGCGTGATTCATAAATTAGGGAGAAACATTTTTAATTGGAGAAGAATGGATTCACTATTTCAATGCTTGTTAAGGATACTATAGTAATTACGTTTCACATTGGATTTATTAACTACAAAAAGGTAGGACGTGTTTGTTATTTATTATTCTGGTGCCGCTCTGCACACACAAGCTTACAAGCTAGCTCTGGTCCAACGTTAAACCAACTCTCGGAAGTTCAAAGACATTCAATGTTCCTCCATAGAAGCCCCTCCTACAATTCTGTAGGCCTAATTGAGATCATGCATGTCTTAACAAGATGCCCAGTGTTTCAAGCCAAGCCACCTCCACCCTCTCTTGTTCTCTCCCCACCCGCAAAATTTCTGTCACATCTCACAACCTACAGTTGTCTGTCCAATGTAAACACCTATAGCTCCATAGCAAGCTGCTCTATCCACTGATTGATTAAGTCATTTAAATATATATATATTTTAAAAGGTTTAAAAAGGAACAGAAACGATATTAACCATTTTTGGGGTTCGAACCGTTTCAGAACTTTATTTAGCTGGTCGGAACAGTATAAAGGAACAACAAAAAAAGAATGGTTGGTACTGTTCAGAACGAAACGATTGGAAAAGAATTTCAGTTCCAACCTCTGGTACAAACACAAACAAGCTCAATACATGAATTATATTGGTAATCCAAATGCAACTGGCATATTATGACCACTGTAAAAACGAGTGTAAACACTATTGTAGCTATCTCAGGTGTCATGAGTAAAGCTAGTGTTCTATGCACATAGCACTGTATATCAGGGATCTCAAACTGACAGGCCTCATTAAAGACAGAATGTGGAACTGGGTGAAATGTCTTTGAGACCCCTGATGTATATGAACAGTACGTTCTTGGCAGTTTTATAAAGGTATCAGAGGCTGGTGGGAGGAGCTATATGAGGACGGGCTCATTGTAATGGCTGGAATGAAAAAAATGGTTTCCATATGCTTCCGTATGTTTGATGTGTTTGATACCATTCCATTTATTCTATTCCAGTCATTACAATGAGCACATCCTCCTATAGCTCCTCCCACCAGCTTCCTCTGCAGCATAGTATACTATACAGGTCGCAATTGTAAATTAGAACTTGTTCTCAACTTGCCTGCCTGGTTAAATAAAGGTGAAATAAATAAATAAATATGTACTGTAAAAGCCACACTTTCATTCATGTATTGTTGATTGGCCCTACCTTTGCACAACAAACGGGATAAAAATCATTGAAAGGTTTTCATTGAACAATTATATTGTTCAATGGCAGCATATAACACACATAGAGTAATGTTAGAATTACAGTGCCACTAATCAATGGTAGTGTTTGTAATGTTATTTTTGCACTTACATAGTTTGGATACTGAGTATGACTCACTTGTTTACTGTTCTCTTGTGGGAGGGAGAGGGATGCTATTGCCATTATACAACCTCTCCTCAGTCCTGAATCGTGCATGGTTCATTATCGCCCAAGGAACACTAATGTATGATTGATTTTAATCTAACAGCATAACCAAAGTTCCCAGCACAGGCTGTGCTGCCACATTGTCCAATCGGGAAAATCAAACTGGACAATTAAATCAATTATTGTGCACATATCAATGTACCAGGAAGAGCAGCCTCTACCGAGAGTGGTTTCCCTTTTATGTCACTCATCAATAGATACATTTACTTAAAACATATTTGAGTAGCATTAAAAACTTGTACAGCTGTTAAACATTTTGCAGAAAAAAACAAACATTTTCTTAAACTACCATACAGGTTGCTAATAGGAAAAAGGTCACTGTATGTATCAAAAAACAGCGAATACTTGTTAGTATACTTCGTCAAAGGCAATACAGGATGCAAAGTGTAAAGTTCCTCTTGAATTTCCAGTCTTTAAGCAAAACTAATTTGATTAAGGTACTGTATCCACTGCTCCTGGTAAGTAATTATCTTACATAGTTAATCCACTGCTCCTAGAAATATATTGTCTTACATACTGTATCCACTGCCCCTATTAACATACTTCATTTGCTGCCCTTGTAAGCTAAGAAAAGCATGTTATACTGTTCGAGGGATACAATGTGTGGCTAAAGCACAGGGAAAGACTGGTGTGTTCACAGCGATAATTAGGGTTGCAAAATGATGTTCATTTCCCCAAAATTCCCAGGTTTTACAGAAATCCCAGTTGGAAGAACCCTGGAGTCGTGAGGGAATTCAACCAGGATTTCTGGACAACCAGGAAATTTGTGGAAAGTTAACGGAATTTTGCAACCCATGGATAATATTTGGTGATTTCTTAAAACATTGCTCTGTTGTAAATCACCTGCCAAACAAATTCATATCCCGCAAAAGTTCTAAAAACAACAACATTGAATAAACCCATATTTGTTAAAATAGACTATCAATAATTAGTAATAAGCCAATGAAGACATCTGAATATTGTTGCAGATCAATCGGGGGAACTATAAATATGTACATAGCAAAAAATATAAAAATGTATTTTCACAATTGTCATGGTTCGTCGTCTTATGAAAAGCCCCTCCAGTGTTGCTATGCAGTGCAACACCCAATCATGGTCACATTACACAAGGACATTTATATGTTGCTGAGAAAGCGCACAGTACATCAATGGAAAAGGCCTACAAAACATCATGTCCATCAACTTAATACATAACCTGCATGGTTCATTGCCATCAAAGCCTCTTGCAATTTGATAACAAATAGTATCAAATTCGAAGTTAAAACCACTATAGCCATTGTATTAAAAGAGTTAGTACTTGTGCTTGTCAAATGGAAGTTTATGTAATGAAATAAGGTTTGAAAGGTGTGCGCAAAATGACTTTGTGGCGATTATTCCAGCATCTCCTGCATTCTTAAAGGACCATTGTGTGTGATAGAGTTTCATTTTCAAATCAAAAAAGAACCATGGTGCTTGGCTGGTGCGTAAAAACCACGAATTCAGACAAACAACGAGGTGAAATGGGTCTGCACTCAAAAATCTGTCACATAAAGCTTACTTCATTAAAATATATATATTTTTACTGCATTTCTCAAAGAACACACACATACATTTAATCCGGTCCTATCAAACCAAGTCTAACAACAAACTGCTGAAAACAAAAAAAAAAAACAGATTTTTGCAGAATGGAAAAACACTGTAGTGGCCTTCCTGTACTAGACACACTGAGCTAGCTAATGAATTATGACCTTCAGAATGGCACTGGAAAAGGTAAGCCAGCCCAGTTAACACCACTGAATCCATGATGGGTTTGATAATATACAGTCGTAGCTGAATGTGTTCAATGGTCCTATTGTGGGTTCCAGACTAGACCCAGTGTAGAAGGCCACTCATGGGGGGACAGATAGGCCACCACATGGGCGGTAAGGGGGAATGGTAAGGGTAAGGGATGACTGGGGCAGCTGTTCACTCTCTATAGGCCAGTCCCAGGGTGGGGGGCGGTGTGGGGGAGGTCCCTTTGAAATAGTTCCTGGAGTTGTCTGGACTCTGACCTCTATCCGGGAGCAGGATGATGTTGCCTTTTCTCCGCAGGGTGGACTCCCTGCTGGAGGCGATGGAGAGGGTCTCGGAGGCGGCCTCACTTCCTCCTCCTAGTCCCTCCACAGGGGTCACACGGATGGTGGTGATGCCTTGGTGGGGGTGGTGGTGGTGGTGGTAGTGAGGGTGGTGCACGTGTGGGTGACCGCCTCCCCCACTGCCACCGCCATGCTCGCTGCCGGTGTCGGTGCCTGTCTGGCTCCTCCTGCCATCGAAGGAGCCGTAGCCGTCCTTGAGCGAGTCGCAGCTCTCCGTGTCACGGTTGAGGTCGTTGAGCTCGAAGGCCTGGCGGATGCTGCCACGCTGCTCCTGGGGCTTCCACCTCCAGGAGCCACTGCCGTCCGGAGGCTTGATCACAGGCTTGTTCTCTGGATGGGCCTCCACCCTCACGATCCCCTGGCCGGCCTCCTGGTCCATCAGGGCCTTGTACTGGATGGAGCCTGTGCAGCTGACCACGCTGCCGTCCTCGGAGCTCTTGGGGCTGCCGTGCTGGAGCAGACCCTGCTGCTTGGACATGGTGATGACCTGCATGATGCGTGGCTGGTTAGTTAGACTGTTAGTCCTGCAGGGGGCGCCCTCCTTCAGCCACTTGGAGCGAACCGAGCCTCCCCCACCAGGAATCCCACCGCCGCCATAGTTATCCTCCCTGTCGTCATCATCCTCGTCCTCCCTACTGGAGGTGCCGCTGTTGACGTGCTCCTGCGTCTCCTCTGGGATGTGGACGAGCTGGGAGGAGCCTGGCCGGGACTGGATGGACACGCGGGCCCCCCCTGCCAGGCCACTGCTGCCCCCGTTGTGGGGGAGGTGGTTGGACAGTGGCACGGTGCTGGCTGCCAGCTTCATGTACTGGGCGGGGATGTGTCCCTGAGCACGAAGCTCTGCCTCCAGGCCCATGGCGGATGGCTCAGAGCTGCACCTCAGCTCCATGGTCCTCTGAGGCGAGGAGGAGGAGGATGTTGAATGGTGGCGTCCCACAACCACCCCGCTGTCCATCACCTGAAGAGAGAGCTTCCGGTTCTCGTTCTTGCTCTTCCACTGAGACAGCAGCTGCTTGGAGCGCGTGGAGTCCATGGAGGAGTGGATGCTGGCGTGGCGGCGAGGGACGCGGTGCTCCTCGGGTAGTGAGCCACCATGTGACCTGGGTAACGTGCTACTGTTAAAGGTCACCAGACAGTCCTGTTTCCCCATGGGACTCGGCGGGGTGATGCACTCCAAATCGGCGCTGGCCCTCTTCAGATTATTCAGGGAGCTGGACTCGCGGCAGGAGGGCACCCGGGTCAGGATGGTCTCGGGGTGGGCCGCGGTGAGGCCGTCCGCTGTGCTCACGCTATTTAGGCTGTTCATGCTGTTGAGGCTGTTGGGCTGCAGGTGGCGACCTGCATTCTGGCTGACGTTGGGCACAGTGTTGCTCCTGGGGGGCTCTCGGAGCGGGGGAGGCTGGGGCTGCTGTCTGGATGTGTCCTCACTGGGCTGGAAGTTACCCACTGCATTCAGACCCTGAGAAGAGGAGAGACCATGACAGCATTCATTATTGGTTCAACTTATCTATAACCTAAATCTACCTCTACCTACTGTATCTATCTACCTACAACTGTCTAAAATAAGTCTCTTTTGGGAAGACAGCATTCATTATAGGTTGAATGACCTATCCTGAACTACCTCTACCTACCTTTCCATTCCTACTATGTCTATATCTACCTATAACAAAATGGTCTTAGGCGTCTCAAGACAGACATTAGTATAACATTCCAGGATTCCATGACGTTTTTTCAAGCACTATTGAAGCACAGTGAATATACAGTATCTGACACAATAAGACATAAATAGCCTAACCAAGAGCCAAGAGACATTTGTTCAACAGGAGGACTGCAAGATTGTGACAGTGGATTTGTCTTGGTCATTGAGTCAGATAGAATGCAGCAGTCCAAACTAAACTGCATTACTGTTGGGGTAAATTACCAGTAGCACGATCATAGCCTCAAGCACCTCTGATTGAAGAATATTAAATGTGAGGATATTGCATGGGTTTGTGTAGGCGGTGTGTGTGTGTGGGATGTGCATCTGTGATATTTATAACTTGCTATGATTCAGTACAGTCAAAGATGGAAGTGGATTTTACAGCACATTGCTGAAATGGACAGTATCTTTCCCAATCGTAATCATGTTATGTATCTGCACATTAAGCTAATTCAATGCACATTTCATTTTCTCACATATCCATTACCGTATTGCCTACTTACCATATAGCCTACAATATTGAAATAATGTTCAAACATTGATAAAGTCATAAACTCAGCAAAAAAAGAAACGTCCCTTTTTCAGGACCCTGTCTTTCAAAGATAATTCGTAAAAATGCAAATAACTTCACAGATCTTCATTATAAAGGGTTTGTTATAAAGGGTTTCCCACGCTTGTTCAATGAACCATAAACAATTAATGAACATTGTTAAGACACTAACAGCTTACAGACGGTAGGCAATTAAGGTCACAGTTATGAAAACTTAGGACACTAAAGAGGCCTTTCTACTGACTCCGAAAAACACAGAAAGAAAGATGCCCAGGGTCCCTTCTCACCTGTCTGAACGTGCCTTAGACATGCTGCGAGGCATGAGGACTGCAGATGTTGCCAGGGCAATAAATTACAATGTGTGTACTGTGAGACGCCTAAGACAGCGCTACAGGCAGACAGGGCGGACAACTGATCGTCCTCGCAGTGGCAGACCACGTGTAACAGCAATCTCAACGCTGTGCGTTACAGGGAAGACATCCTCCTCCCTCATGTGGTACCCTTCCTGCAGGCTCATCCTGACATGACCCTCCAGCATGACAATGCCACCATCCATACTGCTCGTTCTGTACGTGATTTCCTGCAAGACAGGAATGTCAGTGTTCTGCCACTGAGAGAGCCCAGATCTCAATCCCATTGAGTACGTCTGGGACCTGTTGGATCGGAGGGTGAGGGCTAGGGCCATTCCCCCCAGAAATGTCCAGGAACTTGCAGGTGCCTTGGTGGAAGTGTGGTGTAACATCGCACAGCAAAAACTGGCAAATCTGGTGCAGTCCATGAGGATGAAATCCACTGCAGTACTTAATGCAGCTGGTGGCCACACCAGATACTGACTGTTACTTTTGATTTTGAACCCCCCTTTGTTCAGGGACACATTATTTCATTTATGTTAGTCACATGTCTGTGGAACTTGTTCAGTTTGTCTCAGTTGTTGAATATTGTTATGTTCATACAAATTTTACACATGTTAAGTTTGCTGAAAATAAACGCAGTTGACTTTTACTGAGTTTATAATAGCATGAAACATATTGCTCAAAACTAGAGCATCCTGTTCTCATTCATACAGATAATTGAATATCTCTAACACCCTATACAAAAGTGCAACAGGACTCAACAAACAAGATAGCGAAACATGTCACTATTCATTACATCCATCAATATACAGACAGACAATTTTATATCACCTTATGTCAGAGAATAATCAAATCAAATCAAATGTAATTTAGCAGATGTAATTGCAGGTGTAGCAAAATGCTTGTGTTCCTAGCTCCGAAATTGCAGTAATACCTAACAATTCACAACAATACACACAAATGGAATTAAGAAATATATAATATTAGGACAAGCAATGTCGGAGTCCGGAGTATAAATACAGTATATACAGTTGAAGTCGGAAGTATACATACACTTAGGTTGGAGTCATTAAAAAAAAAATTCAACCACTCCACAACCTCCTTGTTAACAAACTATAGTTTTTGCAAGTCGGATAGGACATCTACTTTGTGCATGACACAAGTAATTTTTCCAACAATTGTTTACAGACAGATTATTTCACTTATCCACTATATCACAATTCCAGTGGGTCAGAGGTTTACATACACTAAGATGACTGTGCCTTTAAAAAGCTTAGACAATTCCAGAAAATTATGTCATGGCTTTAGAAGCTTCTGAAAGGCTAATTGACAGTATTTGAGTCAATTGGAGGTGTACCTGTGGATGTATTTCAAGGCCTACTGTCACGCCCTGACCATAGAGAGCCCTTGGTTCTCTATGGTGTTGTAGGTCAGGGCGTGACTAGGGGGTGTCAATTATTTATATGTTTGGGTTTTAGTATGGTTCCCAATTAGAGGCAGTTGATTATCATTGTCTCTAATTGGGGATCATACTTAAGGTCTCCCTGTACCTACCTGCATTTGTGGGATATTGTTTGTGTTTGTGCTTGTTGCACCACATAAGTCAAGTTTCGTTGTTTGTTTATTGTTTAGTTAAGTTTCACTGCAAATAAAATATGTGGAACTCAAATCACTCTGCGCCTTGGTCCGTCTCTTCTAACAACCGTGACACCTACCTTCAAACTCAGTGCCTCTTTGATTGACATCATGGGAAAATCTAAAGAAATCAGCCAAGACCTCAGAAAAAATATTGTAGACCTCCACAAGTCTGGTTCATCCTTGGGAGCAATTTCCCAACACCTGGAGGTACTACGTTCATCAGTACAAACAATAGTATGCAAGTATAAACACCATGGGACCACGCAGATGTCATACCACTCAGGAAGGAGACACGTTCTGATGTCTATCTAACAATCTGATGGCCTTGAGATAGAAGCTGTTTTTCAGTCTCTCGGTCCCAACATTGATGCACCTGTACTGACCTCGCCTTCTGGATGATGACGCGGTGAACAGGCAGTGACTCGGGTGGTTGATGTCCTTGATGATCTTTTTGACCTTCCTGTGACATCGGGTGCTGTAGATGTCCTGGAGGGTAGGTAGTGTGCCCCCGGTGATGCGTTGGGAAGACCGTACTACCCTCTGGAGAGCCCAGCACATGCAGGCTGTGCAGCTGCCGTACCAGGCAGTGATTCAGCCCGACAGGATGTTCTCAATGGTGCATCAGTAGAAGTTTGTGAGGGTCTTAGGGGCCAAGCCGAATTTCTTCAGCCTCCTGAGGTTGAAGAGCCGCTGTTGTACCTTCTTCACCACACTGTCTTTGTGGGTGGACCATTTAAGATTGTCAGTGAAGTGTACACAGAGTAACTTGAAGCTTTTCACCTACTGCACTGTGGCCCCGTGGATGTATATAGGGGTGTTCTTCCTCTGCTGTCTCCCGAAGTCCACGATCAGCTCCTTCGTTTGAATGGTTTCAATAAGATTAATGTTTAGATTAGTGCTCTCCAATCCTGGTCCTAGTAACCTATTGGGTATGCAGGCTTTTGTTCTATCCCAGTACTAACACACCTAATTCAATTAATCAATTTGACCTGTTATTTCATTGACTAGATGAATCAGCGAGGTATGTTACAACATGGAGTAGAACAAAAACCTGCACCTCCTGTCGGTCTCCAGGACCAGGACTGAAGAACCTAGGGATGTGTCCAAAATGGCACCATTTCCCCTATATAGTGCACTTCTTTTGACCAGAAAACATAGTGCCCTTTATAGGGGCTACGGTGCTACTGGCAGAGCATCCTATATCTACAATAGTACAATAGTATCACCAGGTAGTGTCCATGGACCAAGACCTAGAAGATCAGTGATCTAATAGAGATATGCTAGATTTACTTGAGATGTACTGCAGATGCTGTACCTTAAACTCTACCCAGTTTCTCACAAAAGGAAAATAATCCTGTAGATTATAAATTAATTATAATTAATGGAAATTTTTTGGGGGGGGTTGATAAAATATTTGTTAGGGCTAATCAAGTCTGATTACCCAATTTCGTGGTATCCAATTGTTAGGAGTTACTGTCTTGTCTCATCGCTACAACAGGTCAAGAGTCCTCCGAAACACAACCCAACCGCACTGCTGCTTAACACAGCGCGCATCCAACCCGGAAGCCAGCCGCACCAATGTGTAGGAGGAAACACCGTACACCTGGCGACCTGGTCAGTGTGCACTGCGCCCGGCCCGCCACATGAGTCGCTAGTGCGCTATGAGACAAGGATGTCCCTACCGGCCAAACCCTCCCTAACCCGGACAACGCTAGGCCGTGTGTCGCCCCATAGATCTCCCGGTCGCGGCCGGCTGCGACTGAGCCTGGGCTCGAACCCAGAGTCTCTGGTGCCTTAGACCACCCGGGAGGCCAAGTCTGACATTTTTAAGGGAAAATTAGCCTTTTATATCTCAAATGGACTACAAATTTGCATTTCCTGCTGTTCAGGTAAATTCCTGAAACAACAGCATGATCAAATTAAATACGACATCTGTAGCTCTACTAGAGATCTACTGGAGCATCTCACCAGGTAGACGGCGATCCCTCCTCCGATGAGGAAGCCACAGTAGACGTCGATGGCGTGGTTCTTGAACTGGATGATGCGGGTCAGCCCACAGATGATGCCACCCATGATGAAGGAGAAGACCAACAGGGGCTTCAGCAGCTTGGAGGATTCTGTCAACGTCGCGTTGAAGTACATCTGGAGAAGAGAGGAGCGATACACTCCGGTATCCATATCAGGAAGTCACCAACTAACTAACTAAAGACTTCCTAGTATGGATTGCATACAGCTAATAATTCAGCTGTCTTCTATACAGTTATCTATAGACACTGTACATCCAGTTTAATTAAGGATTCTACTCTGAACAAATTGTTCTTGTCTGTAGAGAGGCCTGGAATCAATATACTATAAACAAAGGACTTTTAACTTCAAACGGAGGTAGCCCCTTGTTCGAAACTTGATTTGGATTACGACTGCAGTCCAATTCAATCATTACAAGGATGACTCATGTTTTGGAAAACATTACAACCTTTTACTGCAGTGGGCTGAATCAGCGTCACATGGAGTGTTTCTTGGTAGTCTTAAACCAATCTACTTTGAAAAAAAAGTATAGACCTCACACACATGGTAATGGGCTTGTACCATGTCAGATATAGAGTTGAAATGTACTCCATTTTGAGTTTGCATCCCAATATTACACTTTATATACACCATATATATAAAATGTATGTATGTAGACACCCCTTCAAATGAGTGGATTTGGCTATTTCAGCCACACCCATTGCTGACAAGCGAGCACACCGCCATGCAATCTCCATAGACAAACATTGGCAGTAGAATGGCCTTACTGAAGAGCTCAGTGACGTTCAACGTGGCCTCGTCATTGGATGCCACCTTTCCAGCAAGTCAGTTTCTCAAATTTCTGCCCTGCTAGAGAATGGCCCCTGTCAACTCTAGGTGCTGTTATTGTGAAGTGGAAACGTCTCAAAGCAACATTGGCTCAACCGGAGAGTGCTACCTGCCTCAATGCATAGTGGCAACTGTAACATTTGGTGGAGGAGGAACAATGGTCTTGAGCTGTTTTCCATTGATCGGGCTAGGCCCCTTAATTCAAGCGAAGAGAAATCTTAACGCTACAGCATACAATTACATTCTAGACAATTCTGTGCTTCCAACTTTGTGGCAACAGTTTGGGGAAGGTGCTTTGCTGTTTCAGCATGACAATGCGCAAAGAGAGGTCCATATAGAAATGGTTTGTTGAGATCGGTGTGGAAGAACTTGACTGGCCTCTACAGAGTCCTGACCTCAACCTCATCGAACACCTTCGGGATGAATTGGAACGCAGACTGCGAGCCAGGTCTAATCGGCCAACATCAGTGCCCGACCTCACTAATGCTCTTGTGGCTGAATGGAAGCAAGTCCCCGCAGCAATGTTCCAACATCTAGAGGAAAACCTTCCCAGAAGCGTGGAGGCTGTTAAAGCAGCAAAAGGGGGACCAACTCCATATTAATGCCTATGATTTTGAAATGAGACGAGCAGGTGTCCACATACTTTTGGTCATGTAGTGTACATCACAGAATAATTAAATATAACAAAACCGTTTGACATAAACACCGGATTTCCTGCGTTTTCTTATTTTTATAATGTTATTTAATTCTGAAATTATGCCCATGAGGCCTCTAGAGGGTGATTTTGTTATTTGACTGCAGGAAGCACAGTGAAAATCATCATAGAGCAGCATCCAGTGCACTTGATGAGAACCAGTTATACCAGATTGCTGTGAGGCAGTAGACAGAGGAGGTATGTGTGTGTGTGTGTTTCTGTGTGTGTGTATGCGTGTGTACCCCTACAGTATGTGTGTGTGTGTGTGTGTGTGCTTGTAGCTGGATTACTTACAGAGATATAGACAGCAGCGAAGGCAGCCAGAGTAGCATGCTGCGAGGGAAAGGACTTCCTAGAACGACAGTGGAGGGAGACAGACATTTTAATCTTCTGCTTGAGAGATAGTGAGACAGACTCTGAAAGGAAATCCACCGTAAAGGGTACAACCCATGATCGCATTGCCACAGCAGTGAGTTGGTTTTTATTTGCCCCTGAAATCACTGACCATATTATAAGCAGTTTTAGCACATACGCATAGCAGGCGCATAGCAGGCTTTTGTTATATACCAAGCCTGAGCTAGCTTTCCAGCAAGGAATAAAGTCAACAAATAGCCCTTTATGTACTTTAATAATAAAATGACAGCCAATCTGATTTCAGGGCTGTGCTGTAGCCACCATTTGTCTATGGTCCAGACCCACTTGTCTACTAGAGTTTTCCAAACCCTACATCATTTGTACAATACAAAAACAGCACCCTTAAAGAACTTAAAAGCGAGTTTTGTCTGACAACTGAGGGACTTTCTAATATCGATGCCGTAGTTAGGGCAAATGTTAACAGGCCAACTTCCCTTCATGAGAGGCTGGACAGAATAGAAGACACACAGTACATTTTCCACATATTGATGAGTAACAGGAAGTGACAGCCGTGGTAAGATCTGAAAATGATAGCTGTGAAACGCTCAGCTGCCTGGGCTGTGTGTGGGTGCAGGCAGGTCTGCCACAACATTCCCTGTTTCGTAAGTGCACGGGGGATGAACTGAGTGGGTTGTAGAAACACCATCTTCAGTTTTCCTCGCTCTCTTCTCATTGCGGTACCAGCAGACCGTAGCTAGGACTGCTACATTGTTCAGTGAGTCAGACACAGTATTCATTAGGTTAAGCCAGTGACTTGGTAGAGAGTGGAGACATTAAGTGCCTTTAACAAACTAATGTCTCTGAGACTGGTAGTGAGTCACTCCTGAGGTAGAGGCTACTCTGGGTGTTTTTCTGCAAGCTAGCGCTGTTATTAACATGACACTGTTGTTAACATTACACTGTTATTAACATTACACTGTTATTAACATTACACTGTTATTAACATTACGCTGTTATTAACATTATGCTGTTAGTAACATTACGCTGTTATTAACATTACACTGTTATTAACATTACGCTGTTATTAACATTACGCTGTTATTAACATTACACTGTTATTAACATTACACTGTTGTTAACATTACGCTGTTGTTAACATTACACTGTTGTTAATATTACACTGTTATTAACATTACACTGTTGTTAACATTACACTGTTATTAACATTACACTGTTGTTAACATTACGCTGTTGTTAACATTACGCTGTTGTTAACATTACGATGTTATTAACATTACACTGTTGTTAACATTACACTGTTATTAACATTACACTGTTGTTAACATTATGCTGTTGTTAACATTACGCTGTTATTAACATTACACTGTTATTAACATTACGCTGTTATTAACATTACACTGTTGTTAACATTACGCTGTTATTAACATTACACTGTTATTAACATTACGCTGTTATTAACATTACACTGTTGTTAACATTACGCTGTTATTAACATTACACTGTTATTAACATTACACTGTTGTTAACATTACGCTGTTGTTAACATTACGCCGTTGTTAACATTACGATGTTATTAACATTACACTGTTGTTAACATTACACTGTTGTTAACATTATGCTGTTGTTAACATTACGCTGTTATTAACATTACACTGTTATTAACATTACACTGTTATTAACATTACACTGTTGTTAACATTACGCTGTTGTTAACATTACGCTGTTATTAACATTACACTGTTGTTAACATTACACTGTTGTTAACATTACACGGCTATTAACATTACGCTGTTGTTAACATTACACTGTTGTTAACATTACGCTGTTGTTAACATTACACTGTTATTAACATTACACTGTTGTTAACATTACGCTGTTATTAACATTACACTGTTGTTAAAATTACACTGCTATTAACATTACGCTGTTGTTAACATTACGATGTTGTTAACATTACGCTGTTGTTAACATTACACTGTTGTTAACATTACACTGCTATTAACATTATGCTGTTGTTAACATTACACTGTTGTTAACATTACACTGTTGTTAACATTACGATGTTGTTAACATTACACTGTTGTTAACATTACTCTGTTGTTAACATTACACTGTTGTTAACATTACGCTGTTGTTAACATTACGCTGTTGTTAACATTACGCTGTTGTTAACATTACGCTGTTGTTAACATTGCTAATGAGCATTTTGTAACATCCCACCGGGCAAAAATTGGTTGAATCAACGTCGTTTCCACGTCACCCCTCATGCTTTAGTATTCACTTTAGTTTTTTTTGCAGAATGCAGTCTACAATATTTACTGTAGTATACTGTAGTATTACAGTTTACTATAGTATAAGTACTGTAGTTAAAGAAATTGTAGTGTATGTTATAGAAATGACTGTCGTGTTTTTGCACACTTTAGTATACTGTAATATTTACTATAGTGTTTTGCGGACTGTAGTATGCTGTAGTATTTATTGTTGTGTTTTTGCGGACTGTAGTACAGTATACTGTGCTATTTACTTTAGTGTTTTTGGGGACATTACTGTAGTATTTACTAGTGTTTTTGTTTTATTATCTTCGGCATAGACGTGAGGGGGGTGCTTTCTCCTTGAGGAAACCTAGTGAAGAAATACAAAAAGAGCAAATCTTCCATAAACAATTGTTCTGAATGGATAGTTCATAGCTTCTGCTCTTTTCTATAACCTGTAGGGAACACAATATATTGTCTATACTTGGCATGCAGGCTTCTCATCTACGGATGGCACAAATTGGGATATGGGAGAGTGGAATGAGCATGGTATATGCAAATTAAATACTAGTATTTACTATAGTCTTTCAGTGTTTTTGTGGACTGTAGTGTTTTTGCAGATATTTTATTTTGTGGATAATACTGTAGTGTTTAGTATTTCACAGTATAATACAACATTCTATAATGAGTACAACACATGATCGAGGGATACTACAGTATGTAGTAAAGTATCCTACCGTATACTACAGTTTCTGTATACTACTACAATATTTTTTACTTTCTGAAGGCACTGTATACTGTTTCAAACTTTACTACATTACAGAGGTATGCTAATGACCATATGTGGTAACCCACTAGAGATGACCTTGCAGGCCAAGCTCCAAGGTTAAGTTTGCCCTAGGTTCTAATCTAGGATCAGCTTCCCCTCCACTAGTCCTAATCGTAACCATTAGTGGGGAAAATGCAAAACTGTCTAGGGCAGGGGTGGGCAAATGTTTTGGCTGAAGAGGCCACATCAGGATTTCAAAATTTAGAGGAGGGCCGCACAGATTTATATTTGGGCTGATTTGTTCATCAAAAGCAATTTGCGTGCCAGAAAAAGGGCAGTTATTTTAAAATATACAGGTCCATTATAATTTCTGTCAAGTTTTAGACATTCAAGAGTGGCCTGGAGTGTTTTTCTAATAATACCTCCCCCTTCAAATAAAAATAGTCATACTTCCCGCGGGCCGTAGGTGCAACTTCACCCTACACCTGTTTCCACAGACACAGTGGAGATTATTCATAAATGCTGACTGCCATGGTCAACCACATGTTCTACCAACCATCTAGTTTCTCCTGAGGGTGATGGTGCATGCGTCATTCAAACCTCTATGCATATTTTAAATACATTTTCAGAACAGTCTCAGTTACTGGGCCCGTATCCATAAACTGTCCCAGGGTAGGAATTCTGATCTAGGATCAGATTTTCTCTGTCCATGTAATCTTATTTATTATTACTTGTTTATTAACGTAAAAATGATCCTAGATCAGCACTCTAACCTGCCAGAGTTGATGACGGCTGGGTCTGCTCCATCAGAACAGATGTCCTCTATGATGAAGGAGCTGTCGTCACAGGTCATGTTGAGTATGGTGTAGTTTGGTTTACACACTGTCAGGAAGTAGGGGGCGTGGTAACCCGTCGACAGCTGGATGATGTCAGTGATGAGAGCCGTGATGCATAAGCCAAATACATGAACCCCTGGTAGAGAGAGATGGGAGGAAGAGGGGAGAGACAACCCGCAAAGGTGGGGACAGAAAGAGGGAGAGCAAGGGAGATATTACTCAGCTAATCACCAAAAGACAAGACAAAAGACTATACAAAACATGTGGCTGTTCACTACACAGCTAGGTCCCACATAGTTTATGTTTTGTGAAGTGAGATACACCATATGTTTTCAAATTGTCATGATTGAGAAAATATCAAAACTTACCAACAAACCGAACAGCTCGCCGTATATACGAGTTGAAATTGCAGCCGGCTGCGTTGATATTGGCCTCTGTTTTGACCCCACTCTTTTTCCTGGACAGACAGCAATACAGGATACCTTCTCCTATCATTATCTATGGAGAGATTTGACAGAAAGGGCAGACAGAGTGAGGGTTTAATTCCTGTATGTTGAATAATTGGACCAAATAATTTATTAATAGGAGTGCAATTCCCTTCCTGAATTGACTGGAATTTAAATGGCAATGACACTAACTGACAGATAAGTTATTCATAATCTCAGTTATGAGTTGCCTGTGGATAGCAGCAGCTGTTAGGGAAGAAGAAATAGCTAAAGTCAATGCAGGGCTGCTCCACCACTTAAGCCTTCTGTTGTGAATCAGCTAAAACAACTACAGTATGTGCCTATGACAGCCTGACAATGAGGCAGCTACACTAACTGCCTGCATGTGGGGCAGCTACGCTAACTGCCTGCCTGTGGGGCAGCTACACTAACTGTCTGCCTGTGGGGCAGCTACACTAACTGTCTGCCTGTGACACCTGACGCCATGCTGAGGTAGAGATCTGTTACAACAGGACGGAAGCTGCGACAAACCTTAGACAGCTAGCACGTACCATCTCACCTGCTGGGGAGAAACAACTGACCTGTGTGGAAACACTAAACATCTCGGTCGAACCATCTAACCAGCGTGTGAGATTTCCCTTGGCACATTTCTTTATGTATATCTTTTTTCATTTCACCTTTATTTAACCAGAAAGGCGGCCAAATGAGGTGTTGGCTTTGAGGATGATCAGTGAGATATACCTGCTGGAACGTGGGTGTTGTTTTCATGACCAGTGAATTGAGATAAGGCGTAGCTGTACCTAGCATAGACTTTTTTTATATATATATTTTTTTACATTTTTACCCCTTTTTCTCCCCAATTTCGTGGTATCCAATTGTTTAGTGGCTACTATCTTGTCTCATCGCTACAACTCCCGTACGGGCTCGGGAGAGACGAAAGTTGAAATTCATGCGTCCTCTGATACACAACCCAACCCAACCAAGCCGCACTGCTTCTTAACACAGCGCGTATCCAACCTGGAAGCCAGCCGCCCCAATGTGTCGGAGGAAACACCGTGCCCCTGGCAACCTTGGTTAGCGTGCACTGCGCCCGGCCCGCCACAGGAGTCGCTGGTGCACGATGAGACAAGGATTTCCCTACTGGCCAAACCCTCCCTAACCCGGACAACGCTAGGCCAATTGTGAGTCGCCCCACGGACCTCCCGGTCGCGGCCGGTTACGACAGAGCCTGGGCGCGAACCCAGAGTCTCTGGTGGCACAGCTGGCGCTGCAGTACAGCATAGACTTATAGATGACCTGGAGCCAGTGAGTCTGGCGACGAATATGTAGCGAGGGCAAGCCGACTAGAGCATACAGGTCGCAGTGGTGGGTGGTATAAGGTGATTTGGTAACAAAACAGATGGCATTGTGATAGACTGCATCCAGTTTGCTGAGTAGAGTGTTGGAAGCTATTTTGTAGATGACATTGCCGAAGTCGTGGATCTGTAGGATAGTCAGTTTTACTAGGGTAAGTTTGGCGGCGTGAGTGAAGGAGGCTTTGTTGTGCAATAGAAAGCAGATTCTAGATTTGATTTTTGATTGGAGATGTTTAATATGAGTCTGGAAGGACAGTTTACAGTCTAGCCAGACACCTAGGTATTTATAGTTGTCCACATATTCTAGGTCGGAACCGTCCATGGGTGGTGATGCTAGTCGGGCGGGCGCAGGCAGCGAACGGTTGAAAAGCATGCATTTGGTTTTACTAGCGTTTAAGAGCAGTTGGAGGCCACGGAAGGAGTGTTGTATGGCATTTAAGCTCGTTTAGAGCTTAGTTAACACAGTGTCCAAGGAAGGGCCAGAAGTATACAGAAGGTACACATAGGCACGCCCTTGCTGAACAACTTAGTATTCATTGTCAAATTTTGTTACTGTTCTTTAACAGCCTATGTTTTTATTTTGATTCTAGGATAAATTACTACTGTATAGCCTATACTGTACAGAAAAATATGTGCGTTCGGCACAGTATGAGGCACATGACATTTAATAGGGCATTGCCTGCATTTACTTTAATGATGAGAGGATCAGTGAGTGGGAACAAATTAAACAGGCAGTATATATAGTCAAGGCAATCATATCTCCTGCTGCAGTGTAGTGATGTTATATAGATGATACTGCATTTCTTAAAGAAGGGACCCAATATGAAGTTAATGACTCAAGGAGAGCGATTGAAGTTGCATTAACCATCATAGAACATGTTGCTAGGGGCAAAGCCATTATACTGAAAGGTTTTTAGTATGGCTTTGTATTATATGGCTGTCTGTAGTTTTTGTGTGTAATACTAAAGATGACCTAGTGACCTATTTCTTCTCAACAAAAGGAATTAGATTACAAGTTGCAGCTAAATATCTTAACCGTATCCAAGTTGCCTGCGAAGCCAGTGTCATAGTGCGATAACGTTGTCATAGCAAAAGTCAAAGAAAGCAACATAGAGAAACCAAGTGTAATCTGTGTGTTTCGACCAAACATCAAAACCAAGTCATTCAAGCATAAACAAAAACAAGAAAACCCTTCACTGGGAAGCTGTTTTATTAGTCATAAAATCTGTCTGTCTGTCTTTCTGTCTGTCTGTCCCTCTGTCTGCCTGTGTTGATGTTCTGACAGTGGCCCTAGGTGGGCGGCAGTCCGATTGAAGCTGACAGCGCCAGCCAAACTGTACGGGCCTGAAAGACAAGGCATGACACTGCAAGAAGCACCAACCCGCAGGTTGCCTAGGTGATAACAGTCGAAGGAGAGAAAGAGAATGTGTCGCGGAGCGAGACGCAGTCAGGGGAATATTTGCTGAGGAGCATTGAGAGAGAGCAGCAACAGAGTGATGCTAAGAATTGTACAAATATAACATGTCCAATTAATGGATAATTGTATGAATATAACACGTCAAATTAATGGAGAATTGTATGAATATAACATGTCAAATTAATGAAAATTTGGGGTGATCATCAATCAGCAAAATCAGGACATTATATTTTAGGCCAACACTTTTCATAAAAGTCCATGGGAAACTGTCTCGCAGACACCTTAGCTGTTTTCTCACATTACTAGTGTTTAGAATACAGAAGACACCATAGACAGAACAACATAGAGATGTTATCTTTATAGAAGATACTATTACAAAACCATGACCTTTAGCAAAATGATGACACTTGACCCCTACACCCAAGAGCAGAACACTTCTGGAAGAGTGAGATATTAAATATTAAAACAATGAAAACATATTCTTAACTAGACCCTAAAAGCGGAACCACTCTACAAGAAAAAACTCTAGGGAGCATACACTTCCCTTAGAAGTGATCCCATTGCCTATGAGCGAATTCATCTGCATGAGTAAACACATCTGAGCATACTTTAGGGAGAAAACCCTTCTGATTAATCCAGGAAAATGAGAATGCTAAATTATTAAATGTGATACTTTTTGGAATGAACCCCAGACATTGTAAGCAAACCCTTTGGATTCTCCCTGGACCCTTAGGAGTGAACTCTCATTCAGCATGAATAAACCATAAGATGTGAGCACTGATAAGTGGATGAACCCTTTGGAAGGAACACACTGAGTATAAGGACATGCTGGCCGTGAGTAACCCTTAGAAGTGAAATATGAAGAGTGAATTTTGCTGGTACACTAAATATAGAACCCTTAGAGGGGGACTATCCACACTCACAGAGAGTAAACCAGGACTGAGTGAGTTTGCCAGCAAACAGGCCCTAAAGCCTTAGATGTGATCCCTTGGTAGTGCAATTAGGGTCCCTTAAGAGTAAGAGCACACTGCTGTTATGAATTTAAGATGTTGACACTATTCTCAGCATGCTCTGGTGAATGGAGAGCGTGAACTCTGATCCGGAGAGTAAAACTGATCCTAATCTATTTGATCTATTGGAATCATGATGCTTGTCTTGGGTCATGTTCATTTGGCACCAACGGAATACATTTAACTTAAACCAGGAGTCACTATCTGGATTTGTCCAACAAGATATGCTAATTTCTGTTTCTGGGATGGAAATAGCTATTTCCACCATGCTGATCCATTGGAGTGTGCTAGATAACTAAAGCTTATTTTATTAAACTCCATTGTTGCATGCACTGCATTATGCATTAAATATGTGCTTTTCACTGTCTATGAAGATATAGCTTTGAACCTCATAATCTGTATGCATCTTATGTTTTTCTTCATGGGTTCGTGCAGGGGACTGTGCATCATGACCTCCCCAGACAAATTGGTAGAATAGTTAGAATATGTGTTGGAGGTTGAAATGGGGGACAGTGCTACATTTCTTGGGAGGAGGCTGAGCCAGTGCTATAGCAGCTGGTCACATGCAGGAACACATGCAATGAGTTATTGCTTTTATGCTTCTTGTTTTATGAAGAATGTATGCATTTTCTACATGTGAGTTAAAATTCTTAAATCCATTCCATACATCTGTTGTTTGTCATGAACATCCAGGAGGATGGATTTTGCTATAAAATGCTGTGGCTCAAATCCCATCGTTGAGTTCTCAGTGATCACCTCCAGGGGTGTTTACCGACCAGCTCCATTACTGCACTAATTAAATAATAAAGTTTGATTGTTTTGAAGAAATCTAAAAGTCTCTCCTTTTGATTACAATAATTCCACCACAGGAATGAGGTTTGTGGTTACACTGACCGTGGCTGCAGGTCCAGCGAAGGCCAGACTGAAGAGAATGAGGAAGGGGATGGCCTCCTGAGCGGGCTCGATGTAGGGCATGCTCAGACTTCGGTCATTGCAGCTGTAACCTGACCGCACCGGTTTGAACACATCTGTCAGCTCCAGAAAATACAGACTGACCACAGAAGAGGCCAGGATGGGAAGCTAGAGAGAGAGAGAGAGAGAGAGAGAGAGAGAGAGAGAGAGAGAGAGATGAGAGAGAGAGAGAGAGAGAGAGAGAGAGAGAGAGAGAGAGAGAGAGAGATGAGAGACAAAGAGGGGGAAAGGTTAGAAGCTGTCTTAAGAACATATGGCAAGCAGCAGACCGAAAACAGACTAACATTAGAGCACTGTCAGACAAGCCATCCAAAAGACAACCCACTATTCTTCAAAATTACATCCTTCCTGTGTAACTCTCATCCTTCCTGAGTGATCCTCATCCTTCCTTAGTAATCCTCATCCTTCCTGAGTAATCTTCATCCTTCCTGATTGATCCTTATCTTAACCTGAGTAATCTTAATCCTTCCAGAATGATACTCACCCTTCCTGAGTAATTCTCATCCTTCCTGAGTAATCCTCATCCTTCCTCAGTAATCCTCATCCTTCCTGAGTGATCCTCATCCTTCCTGAGTAATCCTCATTCTCCCTGAGTAATCCTCATCCTTCTTGAGTGATCATAATCTTTCCTGAGTTATCCTCATCCTTTCTGAGTAATCCTCATCCTTCCTGAGTAATCCTCATCCTTCCTCAGTAATCCTCATCCTTCCTGAGTGATCCTCATTCTCCCTGAGTAATCCTCATCCTTCTTGAGTGATCATAATCTTTCCTGAGTTATCCTCATCCTTTCTGGGTAATCCTCATCCTTCCTGAGTGATCCTCATCCTTCCTGAGTGCTGAGGACTTTTAAACTATAATTCTCTTTCCAGACAGGGCCTCAAAGGATCAGAAAATGCTTCCATTCAGTGACTTAATAACTTGAACTACAATTTAATTTGGCAAACTAAAAAACATAAAGGATACAATAGGAATAAGTGGTTCTATATTATACACAATTGTGGTAAGAGTGATTGGACCCCAATTATACTTGTAATGGCTAACATAACAGAATGGAAGTCTCTATATAAAAGATTTACCCCTAGCACCTGTTGATGACCAACTGAGTTACTTAATGTTTGTACTCTTATCTTTTCTTATTGTTGTTGCATTGTCGAGAAGGAACCTGCAAGTAAGCATTTCATTGGACGGTGTATACCATGTGTATCAAGTACATACCACTAATACAACTTGAAACTTGAAACTGTTACCCAAGCACAAAAACATGACCTGAACATAGAGAACATACAATGGCTTACAGTGGCTTATAAAAGCACAGTGGTTACACAGGGTGGATTTTCCATTCATTCTCCATTTATAGTTCTCTCTACCTCAGCAAAGAAAAGCAATTATCTGAGTGTTCTGTGAGAACTGAATTTCTACAGCAATTACACAGACAGTTTCCATATGCCTCTTGCCAATGGTGATTACAAATGATTACAACAGCAACAGAACGGGATAGCATACGATCTGTTGAGGATCAGTATGGGCAAGCGATCAAAAACGATGGAAATGTAACATTTGAAGGGAAATGTTATCTTACTACAGCTGACAAAAGGCATCTTCAGGAGCTACATTTACAGATCTTACATGAGTGAGATCAATGTTCTCTGTTGGGGACGGGGGTTACAGTACGGAACTCTTTAAAGTAAATGTACACAAATGGGACTTTCTCGCACCAGGAGTTTCTCGCACCAGGTCACAAGGTAAGGAAAAACTCCTGGCCCTATACAACTCCTCCCTCCTGAGGCTTTCTCCATCATGCACTGAATGATGGAGACTAAGGGTTCAATTCAATCAGATCTGCTTTAGCCGATATCCACATGTCGGAGGTGGAACTGCGTTAGAGATGTCAAATCCACAAGGGGCTCTCGGCAAACTAGAATTTGAGATGTATTCTACACTTCCAATAGGCTGATAGAAATCCTAATTATTTCATTGAATGATTTGATCTTCGTTATTAGGGCTCCCGAGTGGCGTACCGGTCTAAGGCACTGCATCTCATGCATCTCAGTGCAAGGGGTGTCACTACAGTCCCTGGTTTGAATCCAGGCTGTTTCACATCCCATCGTGATTGGAAGTCCCATAGGGCAGCGCACAATTGGCCCAGCGTCGTCCGGGTTTGGCCGGAGTAGGTCGTCATTGTAAATAAGCATTTGTTCTTAACTGACTTGCCTAGTTAAATAAAGGTTAAATAAATAACTATTTCTATATAGCCTAAACTTTCTCTTTCTGAACTTGTAACGCGAATGGGACGGGTGTAGGTTCGTGACAAGCAGCTGTTCCCCGATTTGCAGTTACACCTCTGACACCGCCAAAACATCAGCTATGTAGGTGTCGCCTACTGCCCGTTAACTTTTGATCTGATTGAATCACTAGTTCTAAATTAGACTAATTCAGGTCATTTAAGACTCCAACCAGAAGGAATTTGGAGCCAACCCAGTATGGGTCAATGGGTTATTTCTTCATGCAGTTTCCAACCTGCTAATATACCAGCGCTATAAACGATAAGGTCTTGCTTAAAATTATACTGGCATTAACAAAATAATGAAGAGGATCATCATGATCGATATAATGCTACAATAACTGGTTCAACTAATGACCACAACAGCTGACAATGCTACTACTACTACTATACTACTACTAGTACTATTAATACTATACTACTACAACTACTATACTACTACTAATACTACTACTGATGCTAATAATGCTACTACTATACTACTACTACTACTACTACTATACTATACTACTGCTACTACTATACCACTACTACTACTACTACTACTAAAACAACCAAAACCAGAATTTTGACCTACTATTTATGAGCAAAAGAATAAACGGACATAAACAATGGCATCAAAATAATGCCTAGCAAACTATTGGTATGAACCTAATCACAAACAAACACCTTAGAAGCTGTGCTACATGGATGCTGCCTGGTTGCCCACCACACTGATAGCACTTTGCAACCTTGTGCTCGTTTAATAAGAGCTTATCATGCAAGTCTGTTCCTGCATCTGTTTGATTACTGACATCCAGGTTATGTGTAGGCTTACTGCTTGTTGTGATGACACCAGTTAATTTACTATATAATTGAGCTCCATGAAGCAAATAACTGAATGATGATCTGCACGACCATCTTGCCTGTCACTAAGCAGTTGTAAAGGAACATCTATCTGAATAGGCTGAAGGTAAGGAGGAACAGTAGGTTGTCCCCCACCAAAGGGAAAATTACAAAAATGCAATTCCAATAAATCTGGAAGGCTCTGTTTGAGCAACCATTGTTTTTAGCCACTGCTGCTGTAGTTATGTAGCAAAAGTCGAATACTAACCATAACCATAGAAATAGGAATCCCCATTCAAGTCAATAACGCCATGATGGATGGCATTCTAGCGATCCTATTTCTATGACCATACACTATTTTTAAGTTATTCAACATAACTTGAGTTCATTGTTTCCAGAGATAATGTTTTGTATTTCATTGCAATCCTATGATAGAAGAGACTGGGCCACCAGGGCAGCTCGCAAGATCAAGTGGCTAGCGAGGCCAGTGATTTAGGTCCCAGGGTTTGACACTTTTATAATCCAATGATCCCTCATACTCTCCCTAGATGGAGTCTCTCTCTCTCTCTCTCTCTCTCTCTCTATCTCTCTCTCTCTCTCTCTCTCAGGGAGCAGATCCATTGTCTACCAAGGGCCATCCTTCTTGTTGATGTCACACTTAGACAGAGAGTTAGCCTGCATTCATGTCCTGTTGAGGTTCTTTATGTTTACTGAAGCATAGCAAACACACTCGACATATTCAGCTAAAGAGGGTAGAGGAAGAAGTAGAGGATGGAGCAGAGAACGCTGCTTGGTGCTCAAATTAGACATTGTGCACCACTGTGTGGTTTCTCCATTTTCATTACTCGTATCTTGTTTTCCTCTCACTCACAAGTTAGCAGGACATTTGTGTTGTTATCGAGCAGCATTGACCTTGCTGATAGCTGCTTTATTGATGAACAGTTATACTTACTATGACTGATATCTTGTTGTCTTACCTAGCTACAGTTGAAGTGGGAAGTTTACATACACTTAGGTTGGAGTTATTTATACTCGTTTTTCCACAAGTTCCTTGTTAACAAACAATAGTTTTGGCAAGTCGTTTAGGACATCTACTTTGTGCATGACACAAGTAATTTTTCTAACAATTGTTAACATACAGATTATTTCACTTATAATTCACTGTATCACAATTCCAGTGGGTCAGAAGTTAACATACACTAAGTTGACTGTGCCTTTAAACAGCTTGGAAAATTCCAGAAAATTATGTCATGGCTTTAGAAGCTTCTGATAGGCTAATTGACATAATTTGAGTTAATTGGAGGTGTACCTATGGATGTATTTCAAGGACTACCTTCAAACTCAGTGCCTCTTTGCTTGACATAATAAGACAATCAAAAGAAATCAGCCAAGACCTCTGAAAAATAATTGTAGACCTCCACAAGTCTGGTTCATCCTTGGGAGCAATTTCCAAACGCCTGAAGGTACTACGTTCACCTGTACAAACAATAGTACGCAAGTATAAACACCATGGGACCACGCAGCCGTCATACCGCTCCAGAAAGGAGACTTATTATGTCTCCTAGAGATTAACGTACTTTGGTGCGAAAAGTGCAAATCAATCCCAGAACAACAGCAAAGGACCTTGTGAAGATGCTGGAGGAAACACCTTCCCAACCATGAAGCACGGGGGTGGCAGCATCATGTTCTGGGGGTGCTTTGCTGCAAGAGGGACCGGTGCACTTCACAAAATAGATTGCATCATGAGGGAGGAAAATTATGTGGATAAATTGAAGCTTCAGTCAGGAAGTTAAAGCTTGGTCGCAAATGGGTCTTCCAAATGGACAATGTGCCCAAGCATACTTCCAACGTCATGGAAAATGGCTGAAGGACAACAAAGTCAAGGTATTGGAGTGGCCATCACAAAGCCCTGACCTCAATCCTATAGAAAATGTGTGGGCAGAACTGAAAAAGCAGGTGCGAGCAAGGAGGCCTACAAACCTGACATTTCACATTCTTAAAATAGAGTGGTGATCCTAACTGACCTAAGACAGGGAATTTTTACGAGGATCAAATGTCAGGAATTATGAAAAACTGAGTTTAAATGTATTTGGCTAAGGTGAATGTAAACTTCTGACTTCAACTGTACCGTAAAATGAATGCACAAACTGTAAGTCTCTCTGGATAAGAGCGTCTGCTAAATGACAAAAAATGTAAATGTAAAACCAAAAGAGTCAGCGTTAACAGACAAAGAAGAGAGGACCTCTGCTTGTCAATGACATAGGTTTGCATTGCAACCCTCCTTACCTGCACTATAGAAGCCCCATGAGAATGCTTGTCCTACTTAATATGGGCATCGTGCCCCTCTCCCATGTGTACATCCAAGAACCAGGCCATACAGCCTTCAATGGCTGCATTTACACAGGCAGCCCAATTCAGATCTTTTTCAGAGCTGATTGGTCAAAAGATCAATTTGTGTAAAAAAATATCAGAATTGGGCTGCCTGTATAAATGTAGCCTATGTAGGGGAAAACATTAGACCCACCCGATGCTCTTTCAGGTAATCATCTATGGTTAATCTTCACTTGATCTATAATGAATGATAAAACCTACATATTTGTTGGAGCATCATCAAACTCATAATAATGCATTGAAACCACGCAGCAGTCTTCAGTACTATGGAGAGCTCCCAGATTCAGCAGATGACATTACTGTCTTTGTCAGTTAGGCCTCTAGTCACAAAAAATGCTAATGCATGTATTAATCCATTGGCTGTATAGACTTATGTCATTTTACATAGGCGTCACATGCTGTATAACAGAGTAATCCTGCATAAACTAGCATGGCATATCAATATTCATGATTTGCAGTTTCATTATAATCACTGCGTGGGAGAAAACTAACAGGGCTAAATATTTTTTCCTTCCTGTTTTTTCTTGAACGCACCCTTGGGAGTCATTTTTGCATAATCCAACTAGTTTTGGACGAACATTCTCTAAATTATGTGGGTGTTGAGTTATATGATCGATAAAATAGAGATTAAACAAGAGAGATGTGACTATTCGAGTCACAAGATTAAAATGATTTATTCTCTATCATGTTCACCACTTTACATCATCGCTACTGTATGAATCTGTGATATGACACAAATGACAGAAAGACATGAGGAGAGCTCGTTAACCTTGAATAAGTAGCTTTATGGCAACCTCATCATTAATCCTAGCTTTGATCGTGACTGCCATACCAATGCACAGCACCGTGACTGAAAATTACGCACATTTTGCGCGGCTACCTGTAGGCAATGAGATGCATACAATAAGATACAGCTGCATTTTGTTGCATTTCCGCTGTCAGTGACCGCATATTCATTCAAAACCATAGATATTCTATTAAATTATATTATTATTATAGTGTTATAATTCCTAATTGTATTAACTCACCTACCTCAACGAAATAGAAACATGGCAGTAAGGTAACGCTGTCTTTGGTCATCTTCCCTTTTAATCTCTCTTTTGCAGACATGATGAACCTCCTGTCTCTCCTTTGAGAGGCCGGAGACAGAGAGTTGTATTTAATTCCGCCCGTAATTTTGGCAATGTAAGAGATTATGCTTCTGTAGCTGGTGGTTTCTGCTCCATCGCCAAGTGTCGCGCTTGTGTTGAAGGAACCGCTCCACTGCAGTCAGTCACTCGCGCAAAAAATCACTGTATCGAAACCAGCCACAAAACCAAATGATACAATTCAAAACATTGTGCGTATTTAGATATCTAGAGGGCAGAAACATGTTCCAAATATTACATTACATTCCTTGTGAGTATTTAGTGTTTGCAGGTGACAACGATGTGGAACGACTCGAGAAGGAAAATGCTAAAAAGATCGATACAAGTGACGTCAGAACAAATGTACTTAAAACCTATTTTTCGTACGGGTGGCGCGCATTAGAGTACGCGCATACCCGAATGAATACTGGGTGCATGACAAGTGTTTGTATGTGTTACACATATAACTATTGTAGAGTCGACACTCTAGTGTTGCACCACTAATTGTTAATTTTCATGTCAACACAAAATCCATTTTGCCTTTGTAGCCTAAGTGTCTAGATCAGAGAGCTGCAGGCAGAGAGCTGGATGCAGAGGACACACACACACACACACACACACACACACACACACACACACACACACACACACACACACACACACACACACACACACACACACACACACACACACACACACACACACACACACACACACACACACACACACACACACACACACATACCCACCTCCAACTTCATTGCTGTACAACACAAACACATCCTCAACTTCCCTCTGGTTTTCCCCTTTTTACAGAATGCTTTCCAATCCAGTTTTGCTGGTTTTCTCTTGCTCTCTGTGTTATTCCACACATGTCTTTAAGTGTGAGAATCCTGCCATCTTCCACCTCTTCTTATGACAACCTAGTGAATACTGAGACAGTTAGTTGAAATGTGTCACCCCATCTGGGATTGAAACTCTCAGCTCAACCACAGTGTCTGTTAACTCCTTCATGTGGTCAGTGAGTTCACTTCATGTTCTTATGTGGTGGTGGCAGTTGCATCATCATGGTATTGTGACTGTCATTTCAGCTTTATTCATTATCTGGAAGGCATTTGGGAATTTCAGAGCACACCATCAGTTGCCCTCTCCTTCCAATAAACACTGGACAATTAGCTTATTTATAACCCACAGTAGCTTCATGCAGACAGAAATGGAAACCCCCCACACGTTCATCTCCAGTTTAACTCTCTCTTGAATTACTTCAGATATGAGATAAAAAAGCACTTGGGGATTAACCACTGCTGTAGTGTAGGCTGCAGAAAAGTTTGATGAGATGTGTTTCACCTCAGGTGTCCAGAAGTCAAAGCAGATAACTGCTGCCATCTAATGGTAGAGCTTTAATATTACAATAGAAGGGAAGACAGCATCCCAATTGTTTTGAAAAGCTTCCTTTCCTTTCTGCCTTAGTACTGTACCTTGACGACCAATTATCTTCAAGGACCTGATAAAACAATGCCCTGAGTTCTTCTGAGACATGTGAGCTGACCAGACACACTGTCCTTGTGATAGAGTACAACTACTGCATAACACAGAGTTTTTCCTGGTCAAGTAACATGGTCAGGAAGAATCCAGGGGCTCTAACTGAAAGTATTATTGAAAAGATTCATTCCAGACATTTCAACTGTCGGTGATTAACTAGGAAATAGTGCTATTATATAGTACTGGAATATTGCTAATGGTGTGCAATAAAACCTGTAAGGTCCTTAAAACCCACAAATTCATAGCTCAGAATAACCACATCAGGCAGGCAGGCAGGCAGGCAGGCAGGCAGGCAGGCAGGCAGGCAGGCAGGCAGGCAGGCAGGCAGGCAGGCAGGCAGGCAGGCAGGCAGGCAGGCAGGCAGGCAGGCAGGCAGGCAGGCAGGCAGGCAGGCATGCAGGCAGGCAGGCAGGCAGGCAGTCGCACGTCTCTTCAACTCCCTCTGTTAGGGGAGAATCTCAATTGCATTCCTTGATTATTTGCATCAAGGGGAGTGAACCCTGACCTTCTCATCCAATGGGTTATGAGAAGAAGAAGAGGAGATGAGGATGCAACGAATCAAGGAAATGTAATTGAGATAATCTTCCAAGGACAGAAAAAGCAAGTATTTGACAGCTATTACATTTTTTTATTTGACAGCTATTACAGACTGCCTGACTGGCTGAGCAATCACAATACACATGGCCTGTCCAGAAACAACCCCTAGTCCTTACTGCCAAGAGTATAGACATTTGTGGAGATCTGAGAGGAATTGATGGGTGGTGACATGGTGGGACCTCCACCTTACCCTCTAATTCTCCATGTACACTAGCAAACGATGCCGCGCAGTGAAACACCGCTTCCCATTCATTTTCAATGGAAGGATAGCGGTGAGGAGCGGAGAGGACGTGGGACCGTTGGGCAGTGCGAACGTGGGACGGCTCATTTTTATTTTTTTATTTCACCTTTATTTAACCAGGTAGGCCAGTTGAGAGCAAGTCCTCATTTACAACTGCAATCTGGCCAAGATAAAGCAAAGCAGTGCAACACAAACAACACAGAGTTACACATGAGATAAACAAACGTACAGTCGATAACACAATGGAGAAATCAACTCGTAGCACTCACGTCTGTAGCCATGAAGTGCTTTGAAAGGCTGGTCATGGCTCACATCAACACCATTATCCCAGAAACCCTAGACCCACTCCAATTCGCATACCACCCTAACAGATCCACAGATGATGCAATCTCTATTGCACTCCACACTGCCCTTTCCCACCTGGACAAAAGTAACACCTATGTGAGAATGATATTCAGTGACTACAGCTCAGCGTTCAACAACATAGTGCCTTCAAAGCTCATCGATAAGCTAAGGACCCTGGGACTAAACATATCCCTCTGCAACTTGATCCTGGACTTCCTGACGGGCCGCCCCCAGGTGGTAAGGATAGGTAACAACGCATCCGCCACACTGATCCTCAACACAGGGGCCCCTCAGGGGTGCGTGCTCAGTACCCTCCTGTACTCCCTGTTCACTCTTGACTGCACGGCCAGGAACGACTGCAACACCATAATTAAGTTTGCCGATGACACAACAGTGGTAGGCCTGATCACCGACAACGACGAGACAGCCTATAGGGATGAGGTCACAGACCTGTCCGTGTGGTGCCAAAATTCAGGGGGTCGGGGGGGGGGGGGGGGGGGGGGGCTAGCCCAGGAGCCATACAAGCTAGAACCGCCACTGTTCCTACAGATACCTTGTAACTGGAGATTCCTTCAAAACGATTGTCTAGAGTTACCGTGTAGGGCACTGCAAGGTTGGGTGACCTGGGACATCTGGGACTGCCTCCTGGGGGAATTCAGGCCTGTGAAGGTTACCTGTCAAAGACTTCAGCAACCCTAGTCACATACTGTCCTCTCTGTTCTCTTGGTACCGGAGCACCAAGTCTAGGTCCAAGAGGCTTCTTAACAGCTTCTACCCCCAAGCCATAAGACTCCTGAATACCTGATTAAATGGCTACTCAGACTATTTGCATTGCCCCCCTTCCTTTTACACCGCTGCTACTCTCTGTGTTTATCATCTATGCATAGTCACTTTAATAACTCTACCTACATGTACATATTACCTCAACTAACCGGTGCCCCCGCACATTGACTCTGTACCGGTACCCCCCTGTATATAGTCTCGCTATTGTTATTTTACTGATGCTCTTTAATTACTTGGTACTTTTATTTCTTACTCTTATCCGTATTTTTTTTTACTGCATTGTTGGTTAGGTAAGTAAGTAATCATTTCACTGTAAGGTCTGCACCTGTTGTATTCGGTGCATGTGACTAATACAATTTGATTTGATTTGATACCTGTGTCCTGCATGCATTAACTTCATGAGGATGGAAACGAGGACCAGGAGGGGATCTGCAGCTCGACGCCGTGTGCCAGAGGAGAAGTCTGCTGCACAGCAGGATGTTTCAAGGATGGGGTCCAGCAACGCAGCAAGATAGGCAATCCGTGTATGGGAGATCTTCACCTCCTACTTCTTCGAAGATAATGCTGTTCCCTGGCAACACCATAGACTACACTATACACAACCAAAGGCTCTTTTAAGAGCCATCCATATTGCAATAAGAGTATTCTTCCATTTCAACTGCAGTTATTCAATTTCCAGTTTCTCTCCCTTTGATTTCTACTTCTCAGGTGAGGGTGTTGTGTAGGTAAGGGTGTGATGTCTGTACAAAAACAAAACAGGCTATTTTAAGTCACCCATATTGAAACAATGTAGAACAATTAGACACCCTATAACCCACACCTACACACTCATGTATCAATCTGATTGATGGATTGTGTTGTGCAATAAGCAGGCTCAGGTGTATAACTGTGGCTCCTTCCACCTTCAAAGTACGGCAAGAGTGCTAACCATGGAGAATAGTAAGACACTTCATTATTTCTATAACTACGCTATATTGCTTGTCCTTGTGTCTGTTCATGTTTTTCAGCATAAAGTACTCTGCAGCCAATTAGTGTGGACACCAGGTGAGGCCACACACACATATTCCTGTTGAACATTGTCTCTTTACTACCTCATTTTCTCAATAACAGTCTCTATCCTTCACTTTATCTCTCTCTCCCCTTCTCCCTAAATCCTTTAGGTTATATCAGCTGTGTCGGTGAACCTCTCCCCCATTTGAACTGGCTACATAGAGGGCACAACATGATCAGAGGTGAGAGGTCACTTGGTCGAGTCAACAGGAAGTATTATTAAAGAGATGTTTTACATAGAAATACAGATAGAGATGTTGTAGTCTCAGAGTTAATGATCCAAGGTCAGTTTTGCACTTCACCTCCTGATGATTATGATGACTGCCTGTGTTAGAATACAAAAAACACAAGGCTAAATCATGCTCTCTCTCTCTCTCCATCTGTCTCTCAACTGCAGGTATGTTTTGATGTGAGAGAGGATCCCAACCACCGACCAGCTATAGCTAGGGGATATCTCTAGTCTTTCTTCGATTTTTTTGGGGGGGGGTATATGTTTTTGTAACTTTTGACCCATTGTTTCTCCACAATTTCGTTATATCCAATTGGTAGTTACTGTAGTTGAGGACTTGGTGGACTGCGTATTCTGTAGGGTTAGGTTTACTTGTTCTCTTCCAGGCGCTTGTAAGGGCACAGATGACAGACCGGTAGGAATCTAGTTGAGGTTGTTTAATGACGCTGATTGACATATCGTAGTAATGGCACAGCACAGCACAGTGCATGGCTTGACAATTGTGTTAACCAAGAGTGTGTGTGATTCTGAAAAGGGAGAAATTAAATACAATAGTAAATGGAAGGTATAGACTTAATACAACCTGCAATTACATAAGCTATAAATAATATGGCTACAATAGGTTATCTGCTGCACAGGGCAATACAACCTAACACCATAGCTGTGACTTCACTAATGAATGATCAGAGGAGTGAAACTACACAGCAGTACTGAGGAGCACCATCATTCTCACACAGCTGCATGAATTTGAATGTATAATGCATCCACAAGGTCATTGCTAACAAAATACCCACACAATCTATAAAGTATAAATCCATACAACCACAGGCAATATACGACTAGACACTGATATGCTAAATGTCTCAAATTGGATGACAGAAACAAGAGCAAGCTTAGAGTTACTAGCTCGCGGTAAAAATGCAAATTAGCATGAATTGTAAGAATATGAACTCACATTTATGAAGGATGCACACTAGCCTTGGCTAGGTAATCATACGAGATGGATGGTACTTATCAAGGCTTGTGTACTTTCTCTAGTTTCTTCCTTCTCATTAGTTAGAGATCGGGGAGAAAAAGCGATTAAAAAAATATATTACAAATATGCGTCCTCTGAAACAAGACCCTGCCAAGCCGCACTGCTTCTTGACACACTGCTCGCTTAAGTCAGCCGACCAATGTGTCGGAGGAAACACTGCACAACTGTCAGCGTGCATGCACCCGGATTGCCACAAGGAGTCGCTAAAGTGCGATGTAACAAGGACATCCTGGCCAGCCAAACCCTCCCCTAACCCAGACAACACTGTGCCAATTGTGCGCCGCCTCATGGGTTTCCCGGTCGCGGCCGGGATCGAACCCGGATCTGTAGTGACACCTCAAACACAGCGATGCAGTGCCTTCAGACTGCTGTGTCACTCGGGAGGTCCCTGATATCTCTAGTCTAGCAATAGATGCTGTTGTTTTGTCTGTATAGCCTCATTTAATAAGATTATCAATAGTTAGCTAGGTAGCTAGGATATATCAGTCAGCTAACCATTGACAGTAACTGCAGTTCATTACTAAGTCAATTAGCACTAAATCATATGCAGCAATTGAGAAATCTTACCTCATCTTGGAACTTTGACAATTAATTAAATGACATGTTTCACAAAAAAATATATATACAGTATATGAGTAGTGCAAAGATGTATGAATCTGATGAGTCACTTTTTTTGTTTTACAGTTGAAGTCGGAAGTTTACATACACCTAGCCAAATACATTTAAACTCAGTTTTTCACAATTCTTGACATTTAATCCTTGTAAAAATGTCCTGTCTTAGGTCAGTTAGGATCACCACTTTATTTTAAGAATGTGAAACGTGAGAATAATAGTAGAGAGAATTATTTCTATCAGCTTTTATTTCTTTCATCACATTCCCAGTGGGTCAGAAGTTTACATACACTAAATTAGCATTTGGTAGCATTGCCTTTAAATTGTTCAACTTGGGCCAAACGTCTCGGGAAGCCTTCCACAAACTTCCCACAATAAGTTGGGTGAATTTTGGCCAATCCTCCTGACACAGCTGTGTAACTGAGTCAGGTTTGTAGGCCTCCTTGCTCACACATGCTTTTTCAGTTCTGCCCACAAATGTTCTATACAATTGAGGTCAGGGTTTGTGATGGCCACTCCAATACCTTGACTTTGTTGTCCTTAAGCCATTTTTCCACAGCTTTGGAAGTATGCTTGGGGTCATTGACCATTTGGAAGACCCATTTGCGAACAAGCTTTAACTTCATGACTGATGTCTTGAGATGTTGCTTCAATAAATCCACATAATTTTCCTCACAAGGTCCATCTTCACAAGGTCCTTTGCTGTTGTTCTGGGATTGATTTGCACTTTTCGCACCAAAGTACGTTAATCTCTAGGAGACAGAACGCGTCTCCTTCCTGAGCGGTATGACGGCTGCATGGTCCCATTGTGTTTATACTTGCGTACTATTGTTTGTACAGACGAACGTGGTACCTTCAGGCATTTGGAAATTGCTCCCAAGGATGAACCAGACTTGTGGAGGTCTACAATTATTTTTCTGAGGTCTTGGCTGATTTCTTTTGATTTTCCCATGATGTCAAGCAAAGAGGCACTGAGTTTGAAGGTTGGCCTCGAAATACATCCACAGGTACACCTCCAATTGATTCAAATAATGTCAATTAGTCTGTCAGACGCTTCTAAAACCATGACATAATTTTCTGGAATATTCCAAGCTGTTTAAAGGCACAGTCAACTTAGTGTATGTAAACTTCTGACCCACTGGAAATGTCAATTATAAGTGAAATAATCTGTCTGAGAACAATTGTTGGAAAAAATTACTTGTGTCATGCACAAAGTAGATGTCCTAACCGACTTGTCAAAACTATAGTTTGTTAACAAGACATTTGTGGAGTGGTTGAAAAATGAGTTTTAATGACTCCAACGTAAGTGTATGTAAACTTCCGACTTCAACTGTAAGTTTCATCACTAAAGTCATGTTCACTGGATATGTTGCTGAACAATTCAACCATTTTGTTAGTGTCATTGATATATGGAAATTCACATACAAATATTCAGTTCATTAGCATTGACTGTAATACCTCTAGGGTCCTGTGGTGAAAGACTGCAGTGCAAGGTATTGGTCAATATCTTTTTCAGTATTATATGTTGGATAAAGGAATAAAGACAGACACCAAATTTCAAGTTCAATAGCCTTGTTCATGCATTGTACAAATCCCTACACTCGGAGTCCGGGGAACAGTCCAGCTAGTCGATTACCTATCAACTAGACTCCGTAACATCATCCTTTTCAATAGAAAGTGCAAACATAACGGCATAACATTAAGTTCTTAACAGTCAAGTCATAACAATTGAAAAAGTATTACATTTTCTTTTTACTTCAGTTGTCATCTTCCTCTTTTTTAAATATTTTTTTTATAAACAGAGGACAAGTTAAAACTTCTTATGGCTGAGATCCCACTAACGGGATCGATATGACAACAGCCAGTGAAAGTGCAGGGCGCCAAATTCAAAACAACAGAAATCTCATAATTAAAATTCCTCAGACATACAAGTACTTTACACCATTTTAAAGATAGACTTCTTGTTAATCCCACCACAGTGTCCGATTTCAAATAGGCTTTACGGCAACAGCACCACAAACGATTATGTTAGGTCAGAGCCAAGTCACAGAAAAACACAGCCATTTTTCCAGCCAAAGAGAAGAGTCACAAAAATCAGAAATAGAGATATAATTCTTCACTAACCTTTGATGATCTTCATCAGATGACACTCATAGGACTTCATGTTACACAATACATGTATATTTTGTTCGATAAAGTTCATATTTATATAAACAAATCTCAGTATACATTGGCGCATTATGTTCAGTAGTTCCAAAAACATCCGGTGATTTTGCAGAGAGCCACATCAATTTACAGAAATACTCATTATAAATGTTGATGAAAATACAAGTGTTATACATGGAACTTTAAATACACTTCTCCTTAATGCAACCCCTGTGTCAGATTTCAAAAAAGCTTTACGGAAAAAGCAAACCATGCAATAATCTGAGTACGGCGCTCAGATACCAAACAAGCCAAACATATACAGTGCCTTGCGAAACTATTCGGCCCCCTTGAACTTTGCGACCTTTTGCCACATTTCAGGCTTCAAACATAAAGATATAAAACTGTATTTTTTTGTGAAGAATCAACAACAAGTGGGACACAATCATGAAGTGGAACGACATTTATTGGATATTTCAAACTTTTTTAACAAATCAAAAACTGAAAAATTGGGCGGGTTTTCACAATCTCAACCTCCAGCTTGTGTTTGCGTCCCTGAATAACACATTCGGGCTCAAAGATGCCCATAGAGCTCATTAGCTCTCCTGAGTAGAGCTTTAGTTTAGTATCGCTGGGCAATAGTTGTGTGTCAGGTGCCAGATTGATTTTGTCTTTGTAGCTCATTACGTTGCATGTAGCACTGGAATCCAGTTGACATTGTTGTTGCTTGTTGTGTAATCGTAGTGTCACAAACCATTTCTTCCCTCTTGAGTGTATAGCCCCAATGGATTCATGCATGTAAATGTCACTTTCACTGTTCTGCTCTGAACATTGAGTGACATCATCAACAGTGAATCTTGCCCTCACTCACCCTTCTTTTGCTTTTGAGACACACAAAGTGATTATTAGTTCCACAAGCACTGCATGGTGTTCCGTAGGCAGGGCAGTGCTCTTTGCCACGGTTGTGTGTATTCCCAAAGTATTTACATGCTATGGGGCTCTCTGTGTTCACCGTTCGTGGTGTATTACTCTGCCTCGATTGGTTTTGTCTGAATGTCTGACTGGCAACAGCGTGAACAGTATCAACGTCGGAGCGTGGGGTTTCGATTTCCATTGCTCTCATTCTCATGTCAGTGACTTCAGCAGTGCGGCACATTTCGATGGCAGTTACTAATGTTAAGTCTCTCTCTCTCTCAGTAGACGCCGGCGCGTATCCTCATTTGCAATTCCCAGTACTATTTTGTCATGAATCAATTCATCTTTCAATCCCCCGTATTCACAAGTGGCGAATTTTTCTCTCAAACGGGTTACAAAGTTGTGTACGGACTCACCCTCTTCCTGTTTGCAGCTTCAGAAAACGAACCACTCGTAAATGACGTTTCTGGCGGGTTTGAAGTTCTTTAATCAGCTGTGCTAACATAATTGCAAAAGGGTTTTCTCATGATCAATTAGCCTTTTAAAATTATAAACTTGGATTAGCTAACCCAACATGCCATTGGAACACAGGAGTGATGGTTGCTGATAATGTGCCTCTGTACGCATATGTAGATATTCCATTAAAAATCTGCCGTTTCCAGCTACAATAGTCATTTACAACATTAACAATGTGTACACTTTATTTCTGATCAATTTGATGTTATTTTAAATGGACAAGAAATGTGCTTGTCTTTAAAAAACAAGGAAACGTCGAAGTTTCATGCCTGTTTTGCATGTTATTTTAGCATTAATATCAGTATGCAAACAATGTAAAAAAAATGTATATATATAATTCAGTTAATAAAGCCGCATACAAACAGGCAGCTCCAAAATGCAGGTGTTTCACCCTAGCTCAGTGCTTTCTGTGGTGGTGGAACAGGCCAGCAGAAAATAGGAGCATTGCACCATGATTGGCTCAGCATTGCACCGTGATCGGCTCAGTGTTAAGTCACCTTTGGGGACACTACGTCACCCGCCTTTAGTAAGGGTAGACATAAAAAATGTGAGCCCTTTTGGTGCTGCCGTAGAGTTACATAACAAGTTCCCTTCCAAGAAGGCTCAAGGTCATCGGCCACAGAAATTACGTCAAATCACGCTATATGTACAGTAGCTTTGACTGGGCTGATCATGTCAATATCTTACTTTCACAATCTTAGCTAGTAGTCATCATCATGAATCAAGTCTACTGGCAAATCATTTTTAATCCTTGTCATATGAAGAGAAATAGTGAAGAGAAAATATAGATAAAACATATCAGTGCTCATCGGCCATTGGACATAAACATTATACAACAGTTTGGATATCGCAAATTCAACTGAGTGCTTTGTAATTAATCAGTGACAGTGGCTAACTGCAAGCATTGCAACTGGGAAGTCTGGAATAAACAGCTCAAACTGGGAAAATATGTTTTGAGTGGACATTCAACTCGGAATTGTAAATCCGGCATCTTTCTTTTTGATTACAAATTTGCCCAAAAAGGACCGCCGCGCCACTTTCCTGTTCAAGCACATCATAACAATGTTGTCCAAATATGTCTTATGGTGCTTCATAAATTATGTAGGATGCCAGAGAGATATGTATACTGTCGCTAAGAAAGTAATACTAAGTGTATGTTGTGTAGTAAGCTGTTAGTAGCCCATGTGCCTCACCCTAATCATTTTGGTCTATTTTTACCAACGTGGTATCGTTCGTGTCCCGGTGTGTGCTCGTTTGCAAACTTTTTTTGTACAGCTTTGACAGTTCTACTGTAAGAATGGCACATGTTCTGAATTCTGTTGCTTTACATTTCAAAATTGCTGAACAAATAGTTATATTGACTATGTCCGTTGTCGCTCGGTCATTAATGGCTTAATCAAAATTACGGATTGCCTCTTATCCGCCTGTCGTCCCCTTATGCCGTAGTTTGTACATCTCAATTGTCGGTAGGAACCACATTTGGTTAAGCAAGTCTGCCATATCAGCAATGTTTTTTTAAAAGGCAATAAATTAGGCTAAATTAACTGTTTTTCTGCCAGACAAGGCTCCGCTGAAAGCCAAGTGTTTAGACTGCTGTTGGGACTCTGCTGTTGGAACAGATTTATGTAGGCCCTAACAGTTTGTGGGCACCGTTTGTCACCAATGTATTGCTTAGTGTTGTGTTGTGTGGCTTTGCTGCATCCCACATTTTGTTTTGTTTGCCCCACCAAGATTTACATGTTAAAATCGCCACTGGTTTTCACACAAGAGGTTCACAGGATCAAGGTCAATGTGTAATTCAATTGTTAAATGCTTAGTATATGATTTAACAACAAACAACAGTATCATAAATGTAAGGAAAGAAAGTTAGTGTTTAAAGTCACACGATTTTTGCATAATCTGTGAAGACTCAAAGAATGAGAAAAGGTTTAAACATAGGTTTTGATTCAACTCATGAATTAAGTTGAATGTATCTACAGTATGTTCCCACTTTATATCTTAATGAATGTATTCACATGGGGGAAAAAGCAAATTATTATTAATGATTTTGTAACAGCGTCAAACAGTTGTCCAGTACAAGAAATGCTCAAGGGGTACATCCCGTCCTGGACCAGCTTCCAATATGGTGACCTGGTACATTTCACACACAGGGGATCATGTTGGAACAAACTGATGAGTAGGTAAAAGTAGCCCCTAACCACTCTCATAATTGTTATGATGCAACATTGTGTAGCAGTGAATCTCAACCAAGGGGACTAGGACCCCAATATTTGGAAGTTATGGCTGGGATTTTTTTTAAACAATGGAGTTGTCTATTTTCCTTTGGTTCCAATTTATTCCCTATTATTTACAGTTCTAAAGTTTGGATTGAAAAAGTCAATATGGCTGCACAGGCAAGAAAATGTGAGTTTGCATAGGACAGCCTTCCCCTTACAGGATTTTGGGCTTCTTATGTTTTGGTTAGGCCTTCGTGATTCTCCAGTGGGAAGTGGCTGCTCCTGATAAGGTCGCTGTACAGTACACTGTCCTGTAGTAATGAACTTTGGAGTTGAGATTCTGCCGTCGTCCGCCTCAGTCGTTCTGAATCGCAGATTGTTGCGGTTACACCTTGTTGATTTAACATCTGACCTTTTGCATTGTGACAACAAGGTGACCACAGGAGTATCACTAAGTTGGTAAAGTTTGATAACCCCTGAAAAAGAGAACATAATTAGTAGTAGGGAGGTGTCTGAAAATCCAATTTCACCACTGCGACCTTCTCACTCAGTGTCTAGACTGCAAGTCTAACCACACCGAAGGGTAGACGGCGGGATTGTGTAGTTCCCTTGGGTCTAGCTAACTCTAGGTCTATGTGAAGATGAAGAATAAGACTGTCGGAAACAATGTTTCCTCTAGAAAGACCAGGCTAAACCTTAAACCAGTCCCATAGCTGCTAATCAGAAGTGTTTGCCTTCATATTAACACAACCTCATTTTTATGTAAAGGCTTCCTAGTTAAATTACTCATCAGTAGGATGAGACCTTTAGGAAGAGAAAGGAGGAGAATGTGTTTGCTGTCTCTTCTTATTATTAGATAGTTTTGTCAAAGCAATTATTCACAGTTCTCTGTCCCTAAATTGTCTCCAATCCAGTCCTGTCTGGGCCACCACCTAAACATTAGGCACTAAGCAACCGCAAAAAAACTAAGCAAAATAAATTATTATCACACCAAGAGTGTCCATAGAGGACAAATACAGTAACTGAACCAAGATGACTGTTTAGTTTCGCTCGCTGACTGAGCTACCCTGCGTTATTTTCGGGACTGTGACAAATCCATTTGTAGGCTACTCTCTGTCTCAACTCCACATGCAAATAAACAAATATTTTCCTGTTCGTCATATTCCACTAGAGGGTGCACGGACATGCCACAATATTGTTAAAATGAGGGAACTAAAACAAATCACGATTAATTAATGTTATCAAGAGGGAAATGCTCTTAGTTAACCATTTCTACAATATAAAGTGTTACTGAATATGTCTAAGATCGCCCTTCTATTAAATCTACCTGATTGTCAAGGTGATCTGAATTTGAGTAGTGTCAGCTTTTCTTGGTGAATACGACAGTAGTAAATACTAGGAAAACAAGACACCTTATCAGTCTTGATGTTACTGTAGCATACAGTATTTCATTCCCCATACACATTCAATTAATTCACAGTAAACACATTCCATATTCACTGTACAATGTTTCTGTGCTGTACTATCATCACAATAACCTTTTGTTCTCGATGATGAGGGGAACGACATAACAGTATCAACATCTGATTTTCCTAATCCATAATCTGATATTCATCATCTACAAAAATATGTGGCTACTGTAGGATACTTCCAATCTGCTCCCTTTTACTTAGAAAGGGTGCCGTGTTTATTATGCAATACACCAAAAGATTAAAGAAATTCAGGGTTGCCACTGGAACAATACTTGGTTTCCTTTGAAATAATCATGAGGTTGCTGAATAAATTATGGAGCACCCACCTTGTTTAGCTGAGCCACAACTTTTAGAAAGAGGGATTGTGACAGTCACAGCACATTTGGCACATTTTAGGTTGGACTATTAGGAACCAAACTCTCATCAGATCACCATCAGAAACCCTCTCTACATCAGTGGTTACAAGGATAACACTGTTAAAGATGATGACATCAACAGGATTTATGAGGACGGTGGGGAGGACAGTGGCAATAACAGTGGCAACAGAAATGCTGCTGCTGCTGAAAAAGAAGAAGAAGAAGAAGACAGACATAAACACAAGATTGGATACACAGTTGAAGTCGGAAGTTTACAAACACTTAGGTTGTAGTCATTAAAACTTGTTTTTCAACCACTCCACAAATTATGCGTCAGATCACACTGGGCAAACGTTGCCTTATTATTCTACAAGCATCTTATTAGTGTAGGATTTGCATTCATTGAGCACTATTACAATGATTTTCATATTATCTCTCTAATGATTTTCATATTATCTCTCTAATGATTTTCATATTATCTCTCTAATGATTTTCATATTATCTCTCTAATGATTTTCATATTATCTCTCTAATGATTTTCATATTATCTCTCTAATGATTTTCTGTCCATGGATGTAAAGGAAGGAAGTATGCTGTTCGGAAGGAGTAACTACAGTCACATTTAGTCTTACCATTATTTTCTGAAATCGTTCTCTTTTCAAGATACAGTATCTGTAGTTATCTAGCTAGTAATCAAGTGCTTGAGCTTGAGGTTACATAGCAAACCATAGCAAACCAAAAGTGGTTCTGTCAACATTCCCAGAACATTCATTGGGTTGCCCCGAAACGTCTAATTACACAAAAACTGTCCAGTTGTGCTGATTCGACTGATGTTGCAAGAACATTCCCAGAACACATGTTGTTATTGCATTACCTGGAAACCTAATAAGAACCTCAGGGGAATGTTCTGTGGTGGTTGTTAAAGATGTTGTGCACAACATTTTAGTGAATTTTAGGAGAACATTTCAAGAATTGTTGTATTATCTGAAAATAAAAAAAAACATTTGATCATGTTATCATCCTAATGTTAGACTCCAGATGACCAGGTGTGTGTGTGTGTGTGTGTGTGTGTGTGTGTGTGTGTGTGTGTGTGTGAAGGACATTCTCCATTCAATTTATTTTGGCTGACAGGATAATTTATCTAAGTCAAAGAACTCATGGCCTGAAATGCACAGTATAGTAGATCATCAACATCAGGACCTTTGGTCTAGCAAAACACTAACAAACACACATTCACATACACATTCACACACACACACACACACACTTGTAGATTACCTAGAGCATATCATAGCCTATTAACATCTGAAGAGCATGAGTCATTGGTGAGGATTTGGCTGCTACTGACCTGTATACTTTTATGATATGCATAAAACATCAAACTGATGTCAAACAATATGTTTTTTTTTTCAAGAATTGTGTTTTTAACCCTTAGCTTATTATTTAGCTCACACATTAACGTTAACAAGTGTTTGGGACTACAATAAACGCAATATTGGCTCATGGTTGGCGCGCGCTGTCCCTCATCATAGCTCGAGGCGGGAGGAGGGCTGCACGCCACGCATATCTCTCGCGCCATCGAGTCCATTCCATTCCACGCGTGCATTTTCTAACCCCCTCCCCTCACTTTTGCGCGGAGCTATTGAGTGGGGTCATGACTGAAAACTCGCCTGTTCACTCAACACAATGTTTTATGGATTATCTTCCCTTGTAGTAACGAGAGATAGATGTGGAAGGAACGCGGAGCGAGACGGAGCACTGCCCGGGTTACAGCAGTAGCTTAAAAACCGGGCGACTGGGGGGTTCCATTCAACCGGGCTTTTCTAATGCCCGTCGTTTTCGTGGGGCTCGGTTCGCTTCACCTCTGTGATCATGCTTTACTTCCAGCTGGTGATCATGGCAGGGACTGTCATGTTGGCTTACTACTTTGAGTACACCGACACTTTCAACGTGCACGTCCAAGGGTTTTTCTGCTATGACAATGCATACACGAAGCCCTACCTTGGACCAGAGGCGTCCAGCGCTGTTCCTCCTGCCATACTCTATGCAGTGGTCTGCGGAGTGCCGTCGCTTCTGGTGAGTTTTGGGAAATGGACAAATGTATGGATAAGTAAGGCATAAGTTAATGGACACACCGATTGTACAGAGATGAACAACACAAATGTCAAACTTTAGGTTACAGCAGTTGCACAGCTATCCCTTTGGAAAGAGGCACTCTAACCTCAATGAGGTTACCTGCTCAATTTTTGTTTTTGCTACGTTGGTAAATAATCGATGGAGATTGGTTGTGCCAGCCATATATTATTGATAAGCCATTCAATATTTCCCTTGCTTTTACACGTCTGATACTGTGGAGCAGTCACTACTGCATCCCTTTGACAGTCCCCATGGATGTATTCAGGTGTTTCATAATTTTGTAATTAATAAATAGATGTCTTTCTTCAAGCTGCTGATGCCTGACAATGGCGAACTCACCATGCAGCCAAATAGAACCACGAGGTATAATGTCACGTTTAACGTAGTCTTACAGGTGCTGTACTCTACTTGTATGGGGTTAGGCTTAAACAACAGCTAGATAGATGCATTGGGTTACAAGAAAACATAACAATTTGTGATTATTAATGGAATTATTTTTCATTATGGGTACTTCCATTTGCCAAACCTACTTAGTTTATTTATGCAAAACAGCCAAAACCTGTCTGTGAATTGTTATTAATACTTCTCTCTTCTCGGCTGTCAAGGTATGGTCCATTTGTCGAGATGTCGTCATCTTTAGTGGTCCTCAGAGGCTGTTAGTCTGCAGTGATGTTACAGCAAAATGCATTCATTCAAATGTCATTCATTGTAGTCCTGCTACCATTTTTAACTTCTGACATGGGAAATCATTAACAGTAAGAACACGCCTCAGGCTGCAACATGTTTCTCAAGGAGTCTGTATGGGTGGGTGTATCTGTGTGCTTGTGTGTCCTCCTAGACTAAACAGCCTACACTCTTAGAAAAAAAGGTTCCAAAGGGGTTCCTCGACTGTCTCCATAGGAGAACCCTTTTGGGTTCCATGTAGAATCCTCTTTGGGAATTGTTCTATATTGAACCCAAAAGCATTCTACCTGGAACCAAAAAGGTTCTACTTGGAAACAAAAAGAGTTCTTCAAAGGGTTCTCCTATGGGGACAGCCAAAGAACCATTTTAGGTTCTAGATGGCACCTTTTTTTCTAAGAGTGTATAATACAAATGTAGTAACAGAACTCTGAATTTATGATCGACTGAGTCAGGGCAGGCCTCGCCTCCACCATCCCAAACTGAGTAAGTAACCGCTGCTATCCAACCTTCTCATTGCCATCCATTTCCCCAGAGTTGTTACCTTTGAGACTGGAGGTAAGATAGTGAGAGAAAAAATTCTAGCAATACCAACGTAGGACAAGTTTTTATTGCAGATAGATAGGGAACAGCTAGGAGGATCATTCAAAAATACATTTTACTCAGCTGCTCTAAGCTGCTCTAGAGAGCTAGATTAAAAAGCCTGACTTGACACCTCAGTGTAGTATTGCAGATGTTGACTAGCTAGTGAGAGCTAGCCATGCTTGTTCAGTGACCTCACCTTTGTTTTGAGACCTGAAGTACTGCCATGGTTTAGTAGGCTACCACGTGTCAGTAGCTTTGTGGGTTTTACGTATTGTTGGGAATGCAAATCCTTTTCAACCATGCGCCCAAAGGCGTATAGGTCTGAGGACCTTTGAGTTGAGTACAGAAATCCTTGGCTCTGTCAGTTCCTGGGCTGTACAGGGATGGATTCCATTTTATCCTTAGATGGGGTAAATATCTTACACAGTCCAACCCCCAAATCCTAGGAAGATTAGAATCAGAAACATCCACTGAAGTCTCTCACCGGCTTAGCCTTGCCCTAGAGTTCGCTGGACCTCCCTTATGGCCCTATATCATGTTGAGGGGGAATTTGTGATGAGCGAGATATTGACGGACCCAGCTATCAATAAAAGAGTAGCAGCAGAAGCATCACCATCGAGACACACGCGTGCGCGTTTGCACGAACGCACATACACACACACACACACACACACACACACACACACACACACACACACACACACACACACACACACACACACACACACACACACACACACACACACACAAGACAATTGAAACACTGACTTCTCAAGCTAAATCAAAGAAGGTGGCACAGTTTTCCGCTGTGCTGTCTTTAAATCAAATCAAAATGTATTTGCCGCATGCACAGGATACAGCAGGTGTAAACAGTACAGTGAAATGCTTACTTGCAAGCTCTTCCTCAACAATGCAGTATTCCTTGTGGAATTGACAAGAGAGCAGGAACAGACTGGCACCCAGGCTAGGATGAGCTAGCTTTATACAGTATCTATGTTGTCAAGATTAGGGATGTTGTGGTGACTGTATTACCGCCAAACCAGCGGTCACCAGTTATGACCCTTTAGTCACGGTAATTAGGCTTCTCCAAGCTCTGATGCTGGTCATTAGTAGCCTACCAAACTTTCTAACTGCCTGGTAATCAGCACTCTATTGTCCCTCTAATCACTCTGACATCAATGCAAATGTAATCGGAAATCTAATCAAACACTTCATGAGAGCCCATGAGCTCATGTTGCGCAACATTTCTATAGGCTATGCAGTTGCGTGAGAAAACAGAGTGACGGCCTTTACTAAAAACAGGAGGATCCCATCAGCTTTCTATAGGCTAGGCATATTATATGTATTTCTCAACTTTCCTAATATTAAGCAAATGTATTATATTTACAACTGGAGTATAGCCTACCTGGCTGACATGAAAAGGAACCACGTGAAAAACGTTCTCCATCCTCTATTTAAGTGCATAGATGACATGTATTTTTTCCCACTGCCCTTGTTTTGAGACAGGTGCATCATAATGGTCCATTCTAAGTCAAAACAAATTTCACACTTATTATTTTGTATATGTAAAGACAAGATTAAATCAAGAATAGTCTGATGGGTGACAATATTAGCCTATCACTTGGGAATTATATATAATCACTTGTGATTGATGCCCAGCATAAGAAACAATGCCTTTTTTGCTACTTTTTCTAATCATAGTTGCACCCCTCATGTAGCCTAGCCCATAGGCCTATATGTTTTGATACGGTTTGTATCACAACTAAAGTAGCCAAAAAACGTCTTAAAATTAAGCACATTAATCCGCTTTACAATGGGTGTAGATCCTAACTGACATACATAAGCAGTGCGTGAGTTTCAAGTTTGGAAAAGATAATTTTCACCATAAAAATGCACCTTTATAATAAAAGCATTACATGCATAATTGCATTTGCAGTCATTTTTGATAATGGTGTTTTCTGCTAATGGAACATTCGTGCTGATAGCCAACTACCAGGTGCGCATTGCTGCACTTATAATGTGAAGAAATAGCCTAATAGTTGGTCAACATTTTAAGCTAAACGTTCTCATCTGTTGCGTCAGCCACATTGCGTAAAAAATCTAGCGCATCCCACAACTGTCCCAGACTATGTTTGGAATATTTATTTCTCACACAGAATAGAATAGGTAGGCTTTTGTACTATGGGGGATAGTAGATTGACATAGGCTAGTGCTTTTGCTGTTCGTTATGTCTACTCATCTTCTTGGATGACGAAAAGTAAATGTGGACAGTTCTTCCAATATCGTCAATATGTACCTTGGAATTGGATAAGGATGTGCGCAGTTGCATCCTCGACGTATCTGTCTTCACTTGTAGCCTGTGAGAAAGACCCAATCACATGACGGAGAGCCATGTGAGAGGTGATTCTGAGTGCTTAGCACTCTGAGAAGGGCACAACGGCCACTGGCCGCAAAAGGCATGGATTTTTTAGGGTGCGTTATGGCCACACAAGGGGATGCCGCTGTGAAATGTTAGGCATTATCAAGAGCTTGTCAAATTGTGAATGAGTGACTGATGTAGTGTGTACAGCCCGCATGAAAAACAAAGCAGAGCTCCTTCCTTTCAAGAAACATTTTTCAAATCATCATTAGAGTCGCATAATGCAGTCTTTCAATGTATTAAAAATCAAAACACATAGCCCAACATTTGTAGTAGGGATGCACGATATATCGGTAAGCATGTCGGAATCGGAAGATATTAGCTAAAAATGGCCCAATGTCTAATTTAACGCCAATAAGCAAAACCGATGTCAAGCTGACGTACCTACCTATATAACGTAGGTAGATGATTAATGACGCCAGGGAAAATATAGCGCTACACGTACAACACAGCTGTGGGGATCGAGCAGTCAACAAGTTCGAGCAGTCATTTGAAAGAGTAAGAACATTTCAGCGAGACAACTAAAAGGCAAAATCCATTATCACAAAGATAATGGAATGTATTTCCCTTGACAATCAACCGTTCTCTGTCGTGGATGATGTTGGCTTTCGCCGACTGGTCGAGCACCTCAAGCCCCAGTACACACTACCAAGTAGGCGCTATTTTTCAGATGTTGTGCTACCGGAGTTACACAGTATTGTTGAAATGCACATCCATGAGCTACTTGCTATGGGCGTCACTGCTATTAGCTTCACGACTGACATATGGACCTGTGATGTCAGCCCCATGAGCATACTGAGTCTGACAACACAGTGGGTCGATTTTGTACTTAGGAAAGCTGTATTGCACGCTTAAGAATGTGCTGGTTCTCATACCGCTGCTGCCATTTCAATGGCATTTGAGAACATGTTTGAAACCTGGAGACATGAACACACTCCTAGCTCCATTTCGAACAACTGACTGGAGAAATAATCTCATCAACTGCATCTGCAGCAGACGTGATACCCTCTGTCATGGCACTGAAACACCTGCTCAACAAAACTGCCGACACAGACCATGGGGTTAACTTAAAAGTACTCTACTAGACGCTGTGAACAAGCGATTCGGTGGCATTCTCTCTGAGCCTCTTTACTGTGTCGCCACCATGCTTGATGCTAGGAACAATACCCGCTACTTCGATGCAGACAAGAAACAGGGTTTATGTGAAATGTTACAGACACAGCTGGACAAGATGGAAATGGACACAGTGACCATGCGCACCGAGGAAGAGAGGCCACGGACAGACAGAGCTGAAACTTCACTGCTTGACATGTATGATGGAATCCTGGTTGAGAATGAAACGACTGAACAAATGAACAATGAAACAGCACAGCAAGTAAGTGAAAGAAATAGGTTTTGATTATGTTTTACTGGTAATGGGGACATGCCTAAATGCCAACAAAATAACTTTTTGGTCAGTGTGTGTGTGTGTGTATGTGTGTGTGTGTGTGTGTGTGTGTGTGTGTGTGTGTGTGTGTGTGTGTGTGTGTGTGTGTGTTTCAACTATTTATCTGTACTAGAAGGCCTAAAAGGCCGCGAAACATTTTTATATTGGGTATCATTATCAGTTTTTTGGACAAGGAAAATATCGGTTATCGGTATCGGCCAAAAATGTCATATCGGTGCATCCCTAGTTTGTAGAACAACTAAAGTTACATTAATAACTCTAAATTAAGCATATAGGAGTACCTATTTCTTTATTAACTGCTCAACACAGAATAGCCGTATGTGCGCACTCCCTCATTGTTTGGAGAAAATATTATATTCAGCTTTGTTCAATTCTATTCTTCATACTATAAAATAATGCCACGGAATTCTAAGCAAATCTTGTCCGCTAAAGATTTGCTAAATTAACTAGTGTAGGCCACAGCCATTTGGCATAGCCAGGTCAGGACCTAACATGAGGACAACTCAGAGTATGCTATTCTGTTCTTCTGAAATAGACTACATTCTCTTCATATCATGCTTCTTTAGACCTGTCTAAAATAAATAATGGATTTATTGTAAAGGTGTAGGCTATATGACATGGATTTATTAGACTTTTTAAAATGTAGATGTTCCAAAGGTCTGTATCAGTGGCGTGTTGGAAGCCAGGAGATGCTAAATGTGTTTATGTTAATTAATGGTCAATTACCCTGAGACTGACAGTTATTTGCTTGACAATCACCGGCTGATGAAATTTCGTGACCGCCACAGCCCTAGTCAAGACTTCTATTTTTGACAACACATGTTAGTAATGTGTACATTGCTAATTTGATGCAGGAAAATTACTGCACTGGGCTGTATCAGGGTCACCCAGAGTGTTTCTTGGTAGTCTTAAACAAATCTACTTTGAAATGGAAGTATACACCTCACATACATGTTATGGACTTAAACAAAAGAAAACACCTGTACCATGTCAGATATACAGTTGAAATGTATTACATTTTGAGTTTGCAACCCAATATTATACTTAATATACATCACAGAAGACTGAAATAGAACAAAAGCATTATAATTTTTTTTTAAAGTAATGTTTAGTAATGAAGAAATTTGGAAAAATATTAATAACATTCTACCCATGAGGACCACTAGTGGGCGATTTGGTCATTTGAATGCAGGAAAGGTCTACGATCCTACATATATATATAGCCTCAAAACATGGTTAAAACTATAATTTTGATACAATGGATGGTCAGTCCTTGCATCCATAGCTCGGTAAATGAATTTGAGAGGGGTTACATTTCTCCAGCCCCATCACTCAGCTTTATACCGAAATTCAAAAATCTGCATAAAAACATTTCCCCACTTCACTGCAGAGATGTTTCCATCAAATTGACTTTTTGTGGATAAAAATACAAAAGTTAAATTGGTTTCCGTCGCATTTTCCACTCTACTGATGATTTTGTGACAAACTGTTGCGTTAAATAGCAAATGTGCCCACACTGGTCTTGGTACGTGTGCTCTGCCAACAGCTTGCAGACACAGTGAGGATAGGCTAGCCTACATGATGAGATTATTATAGACAAGAGCAAGATTATTTTTATTTGTCAAATGGCAGCCAAGCATCAATCATCATGTCACCAGAATAAGACTCTTGATATTTATTGGAAAGGAGCATCAAGCTCATCACTGTGCACATTCACCACCCTGTGAAGTTCATCATAATTTATTTAATATGTAGCCTAATAAACTGCATACTTTCCCCAAGTCGTAGTGGGAAGACCACACAACATGTCATCGCGTGACTGCAACTTTACTACAATATAATGGTTATTATATCAGTATTTGCGCATAAAGGCATTTCCACTGCCATTTCTCACATTATTAATTTTACAGACACAAAAACATTCCACCTTGTCCAGCGTATTTTGTTTTGTCAAAATTTGGAAACTTAACCGATAAAGGCCTGTCGTGACATTTTGTTATCCAACATGTACTTAAACTCGCATAAAAATGTTGGATGGAAACTTTGTTTTCATACCATGACATACATTGCATTAATGTTCATGGGAAAGGACACATTAGCTCTATACATTGTGCACTGCTATTAGACATTGCCTTAACCAGGAACTCATTCTCTCTCCATGTCCATTAGAGTAAGTCTACATTGATTTTAAACCGCCCATATAAAACACATGAACACGTCCATGCATTCACACACACAAGTATAGACACAATAATTTGGACACACTTTTTACTCCCCTTGGTTGTTGGACAACAACGCCCTTTTTTCTTCTGATGGATGATTTCATTAAAACCGGAACTATGTGACCTGTCATTAGTAGTACAGTCACCACACGTAAAACGATCTCGCTTTTCCCTTCAGCTTTACTTATGTCTTTTAAAGCACTTCTGGCCCCTGCGATTGGATGTCAGGATGCTTAATGATAACACTGTTTGAGATCTAGGCCACTTTTTAATCCATAGTGCTGTTTTGTGAGATGTTCCACTCAACGCCGGGCTTTAAAAGAGATCATGAATAATTTCATTCCAGGAGGTAGACTTGGTGTGATTTTCACACGTGAGTTAGGGGGAGTTCTCGCTCTCTAATCTCAAAACTGTTAAAGAGTGAGTTTGGTTCATTGGTAGTCACATAATTTTATTAAGTGGATATGTTTATTTGTGATTCGTGGAATGGATCAGCTATCTTTCTCCATAATTCTCCAAGGCATTAGATATTTATTTATTAATATAGTCATTCATTTTTTTCATTTAAAAAAAAATCTTAGCAGTTGTATGCAGATTTGTCTTTCAGGCTTTCATGTCACTGTTCTGCTGCTTTGTTCAGTTCTTCAATGTCTTCACAAGTTACAAAATATACTGGTTAAGTTATACAGCAGTTGAGGATATTCCAAAATGTAAAGTTGTCCAACATGTCCTCTGTGCAGTATCATGCTAGCACATAATTTTAGTCTAGCTCTGATTGTCCAGTCCAGCTCCCATTGACCACTAGCCGCACAGTTTGAGTAACCTCTAACTAATAATCACCTCATTTCAATTTCACTTGACGCTTTAAATGAGCAGTGTAAACTGCAAAGTTTAAAGTAAACTATGACGTACACGCAGAACCCTGCTGATCCCTTTTCATTTGGATGAGATGGATGATGAGATTAATGTTTCACCCAATCAAATGTGTATTTGTGACCGACCGCCTCGATTCGGTCTTATGTAGCAAAATATGATTATTATTTTTTTTTACATTGGATAAAAGTAGACTCAGAGCTACGAAATGGTATATCCTACACTACAGTTTAGGAACAATGGGAAAGTTATTCTGCTTTGAAACTTGTAACCCCGCTTGAATGTTTTGGTACACCTACTGGAGAGCTCTTCTTTGTCTAAACCCATTCAGCATCATTCACAGCCTCTTAAGCCTTAGCCCCACCCATCTCTTTATGGATTCACATGCGAGGAGGCCATGTGGTAAACACACTATATCAAATAAGTTTATTGTCACACGCACAGGATACAGGTGTTGTTTTATTTAACCTTTATTTAACTAGGAAAGTCAGTTAAGAACAAATTTTTATTTACAATGACAGCCTAGGAACAGTGGGTTAACGGCCTTGTTCAGGGGCAGAACGACAGATTTTTACCTTGTCAGCTCGGGGATTCAATCTAGCAACCTTTTGGTTACTGGCCCAACGTTCTAACCACTAGGCTACTTGCCGCCCCAAAACAGTACAGTGAAGTGGTTACTGGCCCAACGTTCTAACCACTAGGCTACCTGCCGCCCCAAAACAGAACAGTGAAGTGGTTACTGGCCCAACGTTCTAACCACTAGGCTCCCTGCCGCCCCAAAACAGAACAGTGAAGTGGTTACTGGCCCAACGTTCTAACCACTAGGCTCCCTGCCGCCCCAAAACAGAACAGTGAAGTGGTTACTGGCCCAACGTTCTAACCACTAGGCTACCTGCCGCCCCAAAACAGAACAGTGAAGTGGTTACTGGCCCAACGTTCTAACCACTAGGCTACTTGCCGCCCCATAACAGTACAGGGAAGTGGTTACTGGCCCAACGTTCTAACCACTAGGCTACCTGCCGCCCCAAAACAGAACAGTGAAGTGGTTACTGGCCCAACGTTCTAACCACTAGGCTCCCTGCCGCCCCAAAACAGAACAGTGAAGTGGTTACTGGCCCAACGTTCTAACCACTAGGCTCCCTGCCGCCCCAAAACAGAACAGTGAAGTGGTTACTGGCCCAACGTTCTAACCACTAGGCTCCCTGCCGCCCCAAAACAGAACAGTGAAGTGGTTACTGGCCCAACGTTCTAACCACTAGGCTCCCTGCCGCCCCAAAACAGAACAGTGAAGTGGTTACTGGCCCAACGTTCTAACCACTAGGCTCCCTGCCGCCCCAAAACAGAACAGTGAAGTGGTTACTGGCCCAACGTTCTAACCACTAGGCTCCCTGCCGCCCCAAAACAGAACAGTGAAGTGGTTACTGGCCCAACGTTCTAACCACTAGGCTCCCTGCCGCCCCAAAACAGAACAGTGAAGTGGTTACTGGCCCAACGTTCTAACCACTAGGCTCCCTGCCGCCCCATAACAGAACAGTGAAGTGGTTACTGGCCCAACGTTCTAACCACTAGGCTCCCTGCCGCCCCAAAACAGAACAGTGAAGTGGTTACTTGCCCAACGTTCTAACCACTAGGCTCCCTGCCGCCCCATAACAGAACAGTGAAGTGGTTACTGGCCCAACGTTCTAACCACTAGGCTCCCTGCCGCCCCAAAACAGAACAGTGAATTGGTTACTGGCCCAACGTTCTAACCACTAGGCTCCCTGCCGCCCCAAAACAGAACAGTGAAGTGGTTACTTGCCCAACGTTCTAACCACTAGGCTCCCTGCCGCCCCAAAACAGAACAGTGAAGTGGTTACTGGCCCAACGTTCTAACCACTAGGCTCCCTGCCGCCCCAAAACAGAACAGTGAAGTGGTTACTGGCCCAACGTTCTAACCACTAGGCTCCCTGCCGCCCCAAAACAGAACAGTGAAGTGGTTACTTGCCCAACGTTCTAACCACTAGGCTCCCTGCCGCCCCAAAACAGAACAGTGAAGTGGTTACTGGCCCAACGTTCTAACCACTAGGCTCCCTGCCGCCCCATAACAGAACAGTGAAGTGGTTACTTGCATAGTAGTAATATCAAAAACAGAAATATTTTATCATTATTAGACGCTTACCTGACACACTTGTCTAAATTGATGGGTCACGTGAAGGAAATGTCACCCCCCAAGCCACATCTAGCTAAGTGGATGGGTCACTATTGTCTAGACATGTACACATGTTCATGAAATAAAATAGATAGCCGTAATCACCCTCAGACACACCTGGTTAATTTGATGGATTATGTAATAATCTGGCCGAAGTGGAGTCTTTTGTTTAGACATGTAGCTAGCTAGCTAAACAATTAACCGGCATAATCCCAACTCATACTACTACCAATACAAACATTGTCATAGCTGTAATATGAATCTTCAGGTAGCTAAAGCTAATAAACTAGGTTCAATGTTAGCTAGCTAACATTAGGCTATAACTAGCAATGCAAATGGTTTTCTGATTTGAATAATATTACTGAATCATACACATAAGGTTTGCTAGCTAACTAACAGTACACTTTAACTTGCAATAAAAACAGCTTTTTGACCAAAGTAGAAACTTATATCTGAAAATGTAGCTAGACTCTTACCCATATACATGGATGAACGCTTCACAATTTAACTCCATTTTGTTTGCAGCTATATCTTGTTTGGCCAGCGTTGTGTCAAGTCACTCCGGTTCACACTGACACTTGTGCAGAAAGTAGCCCATCACTTTTTTCAACTGATTTGTTGATAGCACCTGCTAAATACAGGGCATCAATGTTGTTGAGAAAAGTAGCAAAACTTTTGTAGTTCTCGATGGCTAACGTTATATCTTTCAAAAACAGTGCTTTAGAAAGGACTGTCAACACATACTGAACAGCTCACGTTATAGACAGAAGCATGCTACATGGCAGACAAATCCAAACTCATCTCCGAGCATGTCCAGCCCATTCCGTGGCTAAATCAACTAATTTAACAAGTGTATGCTTATTGATCATGAAAGCATATGTCCCCTAAGCGGGATTTGGTTAGGAGCCCCCCCCCCCCTCCCAGAAAAACAACAACAACATTTTAGTGGCTCCCCTCTTCACGATGGAGAGAAACATTTAAGTTTTAAAGTACATTTCCTGCAATTCTACACATTTTGGGGTGTAGAGAATGTGTTACTGTTTTAAAACAAGTTTTCATGCCATGTGGTGGAAAGAAATCTTTGCAGTTTAAAGCAATTCTACACATTATGTCATGATTTATGTCATTTTAATATAATATCTGAGTGAGAGTGACAAACAAAATCAATGGCGGGCCCTGGAGGTCTGGGCCCCTGGGCACGTGCCCTGCGTGCTCTGTCGTTATTTGGCCAAGAATAAAATAATTGCCCACTGTAGTCCTTGTAAAGCGGCCAGAGGAACAGTCCCACTCATCAGGGTTATACTGTTTGACATTTATGGGCCAAAGATGACATGATTGCTATTATTAGTGAGCAGTGAGTAAGGCTCGGGCTCGATCTTGTTCACAGTACAGGACCAGGGAATAGGGGATGGGTTTGCAGTGAGACGTGAATACACTGCACAGGGTTTAGGCCCCTGTGCTCTGCGAAGAGAAAGGGGGGAGCATATTAGAGTTTAATTAATGACTATTAATAACTTCCTTTATGAACAGTCGTTTATATGTTTTTATTGAAAAGACAGGTGACTTGTCATGAAGCAGATTGGCCAACACTTGTCTTATTTACAGTAGGTTTCTAAAGCCTAAATAATGAGTGCTCTACAACATTAAAAGAAAAGTGGGAATAGATGAAATTGATGGTTTGTTCATGGAAAGCAAGTCTAAGGCTACTCTGGGCACATCATGTCCAAAGGCTTGATTCAAGTAGGCTGACCGTCACATTCAATGGTTTCCTTCATATAATTTTTTTATCAGCTGATATTAGTCGTCACCGTGTTTTGAACGGCTTCTCAATGGATTGGGGGCTTGGACTATTTGATAGAGATTTCTTTTTCACATTCTTTGTCTTTGTCTTTGTCTTTGTCTTTCTCTCTCTGTCTCTCTGTCTGTCTGTCTGTCTGTCTGTCTGTCTGTCTGTCTGTCTGTCTGTCTGTCTGTCTGTCTGTCTGTCTGTCTGTCTGTCTGTCTGTCTGTCTGTCTGTCTCTCACTCTCTCTCTCACTCTCTGAGCCAGTCAGGTGTTTGTTTGTAATTAGCACAACAGGAAGTGAGCTGGTGAGTCCACAGTGTTCTATATCTATCAGCGAGTGTCTGTTGTGCGGCGCACATGAGGTGATGAAGTTACACCTGTATGCAATTCAATACTAAATGTTTGCCATCAGATATCTTATGACTTTCTGCCAGAAGTCAAAGAGCTCTGGATGAGTTCTGTATAGTTGTCATTTTTTCCCTGTGCTTCCTACTAGAGTATTTTTCCTCCTCTGTTCTTCTCACCTCTGCTCCGTGTATACATGCTGCTCTTCCTTCAGAAAACATGAAAACATGCATCACAACTTTGTTCATTTGCACAATTTATTTAGTTTACTTTTACTTGTAAATGTCCACACTCACTGAAAATGACATTCAGTAGCTACTAGAAATACTTGTATAACTTTATGATCTGGATTTGCCTCTCTTTGCAATTCGGTTTCGCTCGTTAGCATTTATGTGATTTCACTATTAGTTTGTGCAAATTTTATTAGCATTCTGGTTATAGAGGCCCAATGGGCTTTACTTGTATTTTTAGCGCCCTCTTGTGTGCTATGCCGGTAATACCGTAAATCCCGGGATGAGAAAAGGATGGTATGACGATATGAAAATCTGGATACCGCCCAATCCTAGAAACAACGTTGATTCAACCAGTGGGTCTTTCTCGTTCTCTCTCCCACTTTCTCTCACTGGAATGTGAGGTCCAGCTGCAAAGAGTGCCAGTAGTAGAGAGAGAGAGAGAGATGGTCCCACTGATTTCTCATTGTAACGTCAGCTGCACTAATGCCTACTGTGCTGTACTTTGAAGACACCCTGGTTTGAGTGGAAAGCTGTGTCACATGTTGTGGTCGAGTTCACAAGTTCGAACAGTCACTCCATGTGCTTTTTCACACGGTTACAAGAACAGAGACATGGGCGATAATGGAGCGGAAATCTGTTCGCACAAGGTCACACTGTCACAAGGAGAAACAGGGTGGCTAGAGAGAAGAATGCACAAAAAGAATACGGGTTTGTTGGTGCTCCACAGCAGGCCTACCTATGAGAAGGGCCTAATGTTATGTTATGCATTGGGCTGAAGTGCTAATGGGTTAAAAGATATATCTGATCCAAATTTGATCAAAGAGATAATGTTGCATTTATTAATAAGTAGATGTATTGATGATGACAGATCAGAAGGGAAGAGTAAAGGTAGCTGAAGCAACTTCTTTGAAGAAGACAGGAATGCTCAAACAGTTTTATGCACAATTGATTTCATGAACTTGCCAAACCTTTGACATTTAACTATGGAAAAGTTCTAGAACAAGACTATATAATTGAAAGTGACAAAGTTAGGATGGCACACTCAAAATCATCAGACAGAAAATAAATAATGAAAAGTGATCTGGCTTCATTCCAGATGGAAACAAAGGAAGTTATTACTGGATTTCTGTCCGTTTTTTTGTGTGCTTCAGAACTGTGCCATTATGACTTGTAAAATGAATGTTAACAACTTACAAAGTCCTGAACATCTAAGTATTTAGAAGGCATAGGCCCAGTTGGCATACTTTTCTGGTGTGATTTCGTCGTGATTCTGTTTTTGATTGTTCCATACTCAATAGATCTGGTAAGGATAGTGTCTAGAGTCTAGGGACACTAGGGAGAGAGAACAGAACCCATTTTTGACTAAGAGATGTGCTGTTACAGAAGGTTATGAACATGTCTGCTCTCTCTGCTGCATTATGAATGGTCAAACTGGTCTAGACTGCAGCTTTACTGTTCCACACTCTTAAAGCTGATGGCTTAAGTCACAAACCTATCATGATTGCCAACCACCCGTGTCACACACAATGGTTTAACGTTCTACCACCACAAAATGTTTAGTTGCCTGTTTCAGGATATGATTGCACACATCAACTAGGAATCTGCACAGTTCATTGTGTCTTTTCCAGAAAGCGCCTATCAGTGTTTCAACCCATTGACCTCTGGCGATTGAGCTAAACGGGCCAATCAAGGCCAACAGCTGTAGTGGAACACTGGCATTACAGCTGAACTGAATCAGAACCCAAATCAACTCCATTGTTCATTGGTGCAGTATTCTTCCGCCTTAGGTTTATATACTGGACTCTATTCTTGGTTGCAGCGAGACAACAAGAATAGGTCTTAATTTGTGCCTTCAAGGGAATATTTGGTTCAACTGGTACAAAGGCATCGCTATATCAGAGAAATGTCCCGAAAATCAGCTGCATTTGTTAGCATAACGGACCATGATTTGAATGAATGGCATTTTCTGCAAAAAAAGGTCACAATATTCAGATCCTGTTATCAGTGATTAGAGTCTATCTCTCTCTCTCCCTGTATGTTAGATCACAGCCATAGAGTCGTTGTTGTTTCTGCTCCAGTATGTGTCAGAGGACCTGGACAATCGGGAGAAGATCATTGTCATGGGAGACTGCTGTTACCTCAACCCTCTGGTGCGCAGGACATTCCGCTTCCTGGGTACGTATTTTGGCAGTAACCTACCTCCATACCATTTGCCGAATGCTTACTGTCCCCATGTAAAATGGCTGCCCTAACTCATGATGTGGTAGCAAGGACCTTGGGTGCAATATATTTTCAAAGGTCTGCAATTCAAATTAAACAACGATTGTTGGTATAAGTGGTGAACAGGAAAGGTCTGACCTAAAATAAGATAAGTGATGCATAGCTATATTTAATGCTGCTAGTAAAATACAATGTAGAAACATCTTCTAAGCTATCATCAGTGTCAACAAAGTTGAACCTATCCTATGTCTGGCTGCAGTCAACAGTAAACGTGAATGGAATGTTTGTCTTTGCCGTGGGCTTGCTTGAAGCAATGCTCTGTTGTGTTTACCCTTGCTGAATGAAAATAAATTACCAAACGCTCTAGAAATGACATGTAGAAATGACACGGAGTGGAATTGATTGGATAAAATCAGTTTGAGTAGCTGTACTATGGTGACTGTCGACTGTCGACTGTCGCCGACTAAAATAGATTTTGGTCGAGCAAGAGGAACCCTGTTCTTTCAACCAGTCGATTGTTTGAAATGTTTCAACTTATTTTTTCCATATGTAGACAGACAGTGTTTGAATAAAATCAACTACATATGCACTGAGATTGTCTGATGCTTTAAGCATACTGTTTGATTAAATAATTAAAACACAAAAAATGACTCAAGAAAGAGCCTGATGACAGCGAGAGCCTGTGTGACTGGCACACGTTGTCTCTCTCTCCTCCCTCCTGCAGTGAAAAGGCACCATTTAGTTCCTTACTTGTTTCTGACTGAAAAGCTCTGTTACTAAAATGCCTCAAGAAAAATTAGGGTATAGGAGCAAGCGTTGTGAGAGTATTATGTGTGACAAACAGTTGCTGTTAGATTTGAATAATATATTTTTTTCAGACCATTTTTAACATTGTAAACAACACACACATTTATTTAGTATCAGAGTCTGTTCGAACAAAAAAAAAAAAAAAAATAAAGCAGTCTAAAAACAGTTGCAAGCATTCATGAATTGCGGTTTATTTATTGTTTAGGCTAATTATTCATGCTCCTTTTATTATTTAATTTTATAACTAAAATGCTTGATTGCATTTCAAAGTATGAATGTCTCATATGCTGTGTGATGGCATGAACAAATTAATGATTGGTTGACTGATACAGTAGCTTATTTATTGAAATATAGGCGTAAGTAGGTTATGATATTAAGACTTAACACGTCTACAGCTCTATGGTGGTTATACAAGGCTACTATATAAAACCTACTAATGATAATGATGATCATAATAATAATTGAAATAATAACAATAAGGAGGGTATAGGAGCTGCGTGCATAGACAGTAGGGGGGCTGCGTGCATAGACAGTAGGGGGGCTGCGTGCATAGACAGTAGGGGGGCTGCGTGCATAGACAGTAGGGGGGCTGCGTGCATAGACAGTAGGGGGGCTGCGTGCATAGACAGTAGGGGGGCTGCGTGCATAGACAGTAGGGGGGCTGCGTGCATAGACAGTAGGGGGGCTGCGTGCATAGACAGTAGGGGGGCTGCGTGCATAGACAGTAGGGGGGCTGCGTGCATAGGCTGAGACAGACGCAAATCAGACAGGTATCTTGTGCACCATGCAACACAAAAAAAGATTGCGACTACTCGACTTAATAAATCTCGGTCGACCAACAGCCTATCGACCAAACAATCGTGGAGTCAGCCCTAAAATGAACAGTAGTGCTATGTTTTACCAGAGGATGCTGGTGGGAGGAGCTGTAGGAGGATGGGAATAGAGTCAAACATGTGGATTCCATATGTTTGATGTGTTTGTTACTGTTTTTATTCCATTCCTAATGAGCCCATCCTCATATAGCTCCTCCTACCAGCCTCCTCTGGTTTTTGCAGTGACTGTGAGACTCTGAGTATTTCCTCAGAGAGACCCTGTAGTCTTGGCCAGTGGCAACTTATAGGACAGGAAGCACATTTCCAGTGTAACCCTCTGGGCTTAAGTGTGTCCAACCTGATTTTCTTGCTATGGCAGGCTTAGAAGTAAATGTGTCAGACCTAGTAGTAAATGGAAAACCACTACCGTCCTGTCTTGTTCTTACCACTCATTTAGAGATTTTAAAGGTCTTTGGGTAATTAAGTTAAATAGATTCTCAGCTCAATGACTAGTAGTTTGTCATCTCACTTTTGAGAATAATCAGAAACTGTAGTCAAGCATTTAGCAATTGTTTGTTTATTTTCTCTGGATTAGTGTTGCAACATCAACGCATCAAAGGACACATTCAAGGTGAAGGACTATAGTCTAGACAAGATAATTACATGGTGCTCATCAGTAGTCTGTGACTCATAAGACATAGTGGTTGATCACTCTGTCTCTTCACTTCCTCACCTCTGACCTTTTGTTGATGTCCTCATCAATCTCCCTCTTTCTGCCCCTCCTTTCTCTCTCTCTCTCCCGCCTTTGACTCTCTTTCTCTCGCTATCTCTAACCCCGTTCTTTCTCACTCTCGCTCTCGCTCTCTCTCGCTTTCTCTATTTCTCCCCTCCCTCTCCAGGTGTGTACGCTTTTGGCCTTTTCTCCACTGACATATTTGTGAACGCGGGCCAAGTGGTGACGGGGAACCTGTCCCCCCACTTCCTGACGGTGTGTAAGCCCAACTACACAGCCCTGGGCTGCGTGCAGACTGCCCGCTTCGTCAACCAACAGGGGGCGTGCACGGGCAACGAGGACGACATCATGCACGCCCGCAAATCCTTCCCCTCCAAAGAGGCGGCGCTCAGTGTCTATGCCGCACTCTACACAGCGGTAAATCAGGGATGCAATTTGGAGAAGTGACCATTTTTGTTTGTTTGTTATTAGGGATGATGTATGATGGTATTATTACACCACAGTTTGCTATTATACAGTACATAGTGTGAAGTGGGGGATGTCACGCTAACTATATGTTTCTCATCCTGCAGACTACGCCAAATGTACTACTAAAGACAGTTTGTAGCCAATCTACACCGGCTCTCAATCTACACTGAGCACTGCATCCAGGACCTATATAATAGGCGGTGTCAGAGGAAAGCTTATAAATTGTCAGAGACACCAGTCACCCAAGTTATAGACTGTTTTCTCTGCTACCACACGGCAAGCGGTACCGGAGTGCCAAGTCTAGGACCAAAAGGCTCCTCAACAGCTTCTATCCCCAAGCCATTAGCCGGCTGAACAATTCATAAAAATCACCACCGGACAATTTACATTAGCCTCATTATTATTATTCTAGTTGTTACTTTTTATTATTACTTTTTATTTTATTCTAGTTGGTAAATATTTTCTTCTTCTTTAACTGCATTGTTTGTTAAGGGATTGTAAGTCAGCGTTTCACAGTAAAGTCTACACTTGTTGTATTTGGCGCATGTGGCAAATAACATTTGATTTGATTTGTTTAAAGGGGCTATTATACATAGTTAATTTCTATTGGTGGTCCTACTTCAGTAGCTTGATGTTGACTCTGCTGGTACCTCTAACATTTGATAATAGAAAATGTCCCCTGATTTGACCAAAGCGAGGTCATTGCTATCAAATTCTGAATGGATTTCAGAATGTTAATGTTTGCCTATTAATTTGATGTTAATGAGACTGAGAAGTTTCATTGGAAAGATGTTTGGCTTGACTACTTTTTGAACAGCTAAATTATATTCATTTAAAGGGAGATCTGAGTAGACCGTTGCGCAATATCTCTATGGTGACTACCTGTTTAGTACAGATTTAGAACCTAATTGTATCCAGTTGTTGTTCAGAAAGGTAGGCCCATGGCTTTTTACCCCGGGCCTACATTGTACTGCTGCTATGATATTGAATGAAAGGTTGGATGTAGGCTGAGCAGAATGCTCTGCTTGGATTCTGCTCTGCTCAGAATGCCCTGTTGATGTTTTGAGGGGTTGCTGCTGTTGTTGATGTCGCTGGTATTGAGCGCTTTGATTAAATTAGTTCTTATTGAAGAGCTTCCTGTCTGAAGACGGTGGGAGAAGGATGCTGCAAAATCAGCAGCATCACCACCCGGTCCTCTTCTGTGCTCCCTCATTTCCAAATTCAGCTCAAGTGGCGAGTTTTCTAAGTTTTGGATGTTTCTAAGGAGGAGAAGAAATGGAAATGGATTGTATGTGAAGTCTGAGGGTAGAGGCTAGACACAGCTGTTTGGTGGGCATGCTTTTCAGAAACGATAACAGTTAATGATAATGGAACCTTGGAGATTAGTGGAAAATGGTCTGATCTGTGTGGCTCAGTTGGTAAGAGTATGGCAATGGTGGCACTAGCAGACTAACATCAAGGTTTCAGGTTTATTTTCCGCAGGAATCACAGCCACACACTTAGCAAAAATGCATGCCCTCACTGTACTGTAAGTTGCTTGGGAAGTGTCATATTTAACTAGTCTCAGTTGGATAGACATGTTACTGTAGTGTTGCCACAATATATACAGTGCATTCGGAAAGTATTTTTCCACATTCTGTTACGTTACGGCTTTATTATCAAATCTATACACAGTACCCCATAATGACAAAGCGAAAACAGGTTTTTTAAATAAACATACCTTATTTATAGGGATGCACGATATATCGGTGAACATATCGGAATCGGCCGATATTAGCTAAAATGCCAACATCGGGATCGGCCCGATGCTTAGTTTAAAGCCTATGTGCAAAACCGATATACCTATATAACGTATGTACATGAAGTAATGATGCCACATATATTGTTGCGCTACACGTGCAACACAGCATTCCTAACCTAGCCCACAATATCTGCTGTGTGGATCGAGCAGTCAACAAGTCGAGCAGTCAGTTGAAGGAGTAAGCAAATTTCAGCGAGACAACTCAATGGCAAATCCATTAATGCCAAGATAATGGAATTCATCGCCCTTGACAATCAACCGTTCTCTGTCGTGGGTGATGTTGGCTTTTGCGACTGGTCGAGCACCGGTACTCACTATCAAGTGCGCTATTTTTCAGATGTTGCCTTACCGGAGTTACACAGTAATAGCGTCACTGCAATTAGCTTCACGACATACTGCCGTTTGGGTCTTTGCGTGTCAAAATATACACGTCAAATAACACTATTTGACAATAACACTATTTGACACGTTAAATAAGCTTTTAATTTAACATGTAAAATATCACAGTTCTATTATAGAATGTTGTGTGTTCTGAATTTGCACGTGGAAGCCAAGCGCCACCACTACTATCAGTAGCACTGTCAAAGCTGTACAAAAAAAGTCTACAAACTAGCAAACACTGGCCACGAACGATGTGTTTACAATACCGCGTTAGTAATAAAGCATTATTTGTTTGACCGCAACTTCTAGGGTAGCTAGCTAGCGTTAGCTTGGTACCTAGCTAGCACCAATTACAACCAGCCTGAAAACAATAACCAGTAGAAACTGCAGTCATGCTCATTATTCTTAGCAATGATTTAGGAAGTATTAGCTAGGTAGCCACTTGTGGTTCGCATATTGAAATTGAACTTCAGTTCATGACAATAAATAGCTAGCTGGCTACTTAACCCTTTTGCCCAAAGCTAACGTAAGCAGCCAGCTAGCTTCATCTGGCTAGTGAGGCTCGACCAGACCGTGTTATGTGTTGTGAAGCTAGCCACAATAAGGATTAGGCACAATAGTGGAATTTGCAGTTTTCCTTCAAAATTAAGGTACCTCTTTGAAAGTGATGCAGAAGTTTACAATTGGTGGAATCATGCCATATTTAGACTAGATCATTTTAAACAAGGTTTACAATGTGAAGCAGTGAAATGGGGTATCAGTCTACTCGGTGACACTCACATAACACAACTGTGAAGAGTTACGCAAATATTAGAGTTGTAGCTCTTATCACTGGACTGTGACTGTGAAATCAGCTCCCCAGTCAGCCTATGGTGTGTATTGACATTCATATTGCACTGTACAGCTTTACCTAAGGATTTGGGATCAATGAAATGAGATATCAGTCTACTCAATACCCAAGCTATTTTTTCCCAACGTCCTCCACAGAGTTATCATACTCCAAAACATCCATGCAGAGTCCCACAATAAGAGCTACTACGAGCAATCGGGGGAGAAGAGTCTTGGTCAGGGAGGTCACGTTGTAGCTCTTATTGTGGGACTCTGAATCAACTGTGAATTGAGCCACATTTATTGTCAACCTATGTGTATTGAACACTATTCCTGAGGAAAAACAATACTGTGTGGATATTTTGGAGTCTGATAACTCTGTGGAGGACGTTGGGAAAGAAATAGCTTGGCTATTGAGTAGACTGATATCCCATGTTCTCTGGGTGTCACGGAGTAGACTGATACGCCATGTCATTAATCCACAATCCATAGGAAAGGCTGTACAGTGAAATAAGTATGCCCCCAATGCAATTCTAAAGTCTAATACAGCAAGTGTGATTTCAACAGATTTTTGTCAAATTAACAAATGATTGTCTTTTGTTGATTTTATAACAACATTCCAACCTCGTTTAGCATGATCTATTCAATTATGGCATAATTCTACTATTTGTATTCATTTTTTAAATTTATTTTTATGACCAGCACTGTTTGTGCGCTAGACGACTTTACCAGCATCATAGCATACGTATCGATGAATCGTTGTGACATATGAAATACGAGTGATAGTGTAATCAATGTGTAAAAACTACGTAAAATGTCATATTCAGGTCCAGATTGGTCAACAAGCTTATATTATACATCAAATAGTGTAATTTGACACATATCTTTTTGACACACAAAGACCCAAACGGCATTCCACAGAAATCCTGGTTGAGTATGAAATGACTGAACAAATGAACAACGAAACAGCACAGTAAGTAAGTGAAAGAAATAGGTTTTGATTATGTTTTACTGGTAATGGGGACATGCCTAAATGCCAACAAAATAACTTTTTGGTCAGTGTGGTGTGTGTCCAACCTTTATTTATCTAGGCAAGTCAGTTAAGAACAAATTCTTATTTACAATGACGGCCTACCGCGGCCAAACCCAGACAACGGTGGGCCAATTCCGCGCCGCCCTATGGGACTCCCAATCACGGCCGGATGTGATACAGCATGGATTGGAACCAGGGACTGTAGTGTCGCCTCTTGCACTGAAATACAGTGCCTTAGACCGCTGCGTCCATGTGTGTGTGTTAACTATTTAATTGTACTAGAATGCTTAAAAGGCCGTTAAAATGTTAAATATCGGTTATCGGTATCGGTATTTTGGCAAGGAAAATATCGGATATCGGTATCGGCCAAAAATGTCATATCGGTGCATCACTGCTTATTTACATAGGTATTCAGACCCTTTGCTATGAGACTTGAAATTGAGCTGAGGTGCATCCTGTTTCCTCTGATCATCCTTGAGGTGTTTCTACAACTTGATTGGAGTCCACCTGTGGTAAATTCAATTGATTGGACATGATTTTGAAAGGCACACCCCTGTTTATATAAGGTCTCACAGTTGACAGTGCACATCAGAGCAAAAACCAAGCCATGGGGTTGAAGGAATTGTCCGTAGAGCTCCGAGACAGGAGTCTTTCGAGGCACAGATCTGGGGAAGGGTACCAAAACATTTCTGCAGCATTGAAGTTCCCCAAGAACACAGTGGCCTCCATCATTCTTAAATGGAAGAAGTTTGGAACCACCAAGACTGTTCCTAGAGCTGGCCGCCCGGCCAAACTGAGCAATCGGGGGAGAAGAGTCTTGGTCAGGGAGGTCACCAAGAATCCGATGGTCACTCTGAGAAGGACAACCATCTCTGCAGCACTCCACCAAAGGTCTTTATGGTAGAGTGGCCAGACGGAAGCCACTCCTAAGTAAAAGGCACATGACAGCCCTGTTGAAGTTTGCTAAAAGGCGCCTAAACAATTCTCAGACCATGAGAAACAAGATTCTCTGGTCTGATGAAACCAAGATTGAACTGTTTGGCCTGAATGCCAGATGAGTGGCTGATGTGTCCAGAACAACATTGGAATGCCTAGAAGACAGTATTTCTATTCGCTTACTTATTTCCAATGTTATCGCTAGAGTCGTGCTGGTTGCTAAAGGAGCAAAGGACTGGAGGTGAGCTGGAAGAGCAGAAACAATGACGCAGGAAGTTGTTTCCAAATGTTTCTGGAGCAAAAGTTTCCTCTCATCTCCAACTAAATTGAAACTGCAAAATCATTTAAAATGTAAATGTAATTAACCTTTAGTGGCAGATTCAGCAATAGTACCTTTCTTTCAGCAAATGAACTACAGAGACAATGGGCTTGTTCGACATTGCAGCCGGCATTGCAAGTCAGAACTGACTGATCAACAAATCACCTTGCTTCGTTAATAACTACTATTATTTGTAGGTCAGTCACAATTTATCCACAATGCATCACTGATTTGAGGATCTTGAACGCGACCAATTATCTTGTATTTGAAAATTATAAGCCCTCCCAAAAATGTGATGAACTCTTAATAATTCATGCTCATTGCAAATTACCCTTAAGCATCTCCCCCTTACACACTGTTGTGTCTCTTTGGCTATGCCAGATTAAGTGATATGACTTGCTATTCCATAAAATTATTTCTCTGTAATTAATATTACCTGATTAAGGTAATTGGGTGAACGTAATTAACTAGAAAGTCAGGGCACCACAAAATAATGTTTATAGAGCTGTTATCTTCCGAATAAACTCTTAAAGACCTAGTAATCTTTTACATCAATAGCAGTCAATATTTAATCGTGACTTTATTCAGTCTCATCTGAAAGTTGTAAATTCTTGGTTATCTTCACGAACCCAGCAATACAACATTTGGTTTAATTCTTTATTTACTAAATACCTTAAATAATCATTCAGAATGGATCATTCATTGATTACAAATTATGTCATAAAGAAAACGTCCCTGGTGGACGGAACAGATACGTTGGATGGTTACACAAAGAGAGGGGATTGGGTTTGAGTGAAAGAGCGGGAAAACTGAGTAACAAAGGGAGAAGCCAAGCTATCGTAAATACAGAATCTTATGCATTCTAAATAACTGCCCATTTGAAAAAGGAGAATGCAATAAATATTTACTCTGATCTGTGCTTCGGTAGATTGGTCGTCGATGGAAGGCCGGGTTTGTCCTTTATGGATCTCTGGTCCTCTGAAGAATGTCTAGTGGTGAATTGGAGTGTGGTAGATGGATACTTGGTATTACCGTTGTCATGTGGTAGAATAGATACTCTGTCCGTCCTCTCCTAGCCCATGTCTACAGTTGCTGCGCTAACGCGACGGCTAGGAGGTATCACTTCTTTAGTGAATAAGAGTTCAAAGTATATACCAAGTTGCCATGCTACAGTGGGGCAAAAAAGTATTTAGTCAGCCACCAATTGTGCAAGTTCTCCCACTTAAAAAGATGAGAGAGGCCTGTAATTTTCATCATAGGTACACTTCAACTATGACAGAAAAAAATTGGGGGAAAAATCCAGAAAATCACATTGTAGGATTTTTAATGCATTTATTTGCAAATTATGGTGGAAAATAAGTATTTGGTCACCTACAAACAAACAAGATTTCTGGCTCTCACAGACCTGTAACTTCTTCTTTAAGAGGCTGCTTTGTCCTCCACTCGTTACCTGTATTAATGGCACCTGTTTGAACTTGTTATCAGTATAAAAGACACCTGTCCACAACCTCAAACAGTCACACTCCAAACTCCACTATGGCCAAGACCAAAGAGCTGTCAAAGGACACCAGAAACAAAATTGTAGACCTGCACCAGGCTGGGAAGACTGAATCTGCAATAGGTAAGCAGCTTGGTTTGAAGAAATCAACTGTGGGAGCAATTATTAGGAAATGGAAGACATACAAGACCACTGATAATCTCCCTCGATCTGGGGCTCCACGCAAGATCTCACCCCGTGGGGTCAAAATGATCACAAGAACGGTGAGAAAAAATCCCAGAACCACACGCCTAGTGAATGACCTGCAGAGAGCTGGGACCAAAGTAGCAAAGCCTACCATCAGTAACACACTACGCCGCCAGGGACTCAAATCCTGCAGTGCCAGACGTGTCCCCCTGCTTAAGCCAGTACATGTCCAGGCCCGTCTGAAGTTTGCTAGAGAGCATTTGGATGATCCAGAAGAAGATTGGGAGAATGTCATATGGTCAGATGAAACCAAAATATAACTTTTTGGTAAAAACTCAACTCGTCGTGTTGGAGGACAAAGAATGCTGAGTTGCATCCAAAGAACACCATACCTACTGTGAAGCATGGGGGTGGAAACATCATGCTTTGGGGCTGTTTTTATGCAAAGGGACCAGGGCGACTGATCCGTGTAAAGGAAAGAATGAATGGGGCCATGTATCGTGAGATTTTGAGTGAAAACCTCCTTCCATCAGCAAGGGCATTGAAGATGAAACATGGCTGGGTCTTTCAGCGTGACAATGATCCCAAACACACCGCCTGGGCAACGAAGGAGTGGCTTCGTAAGAAGCATTTCAAGGTCCTGGAGTGGCCTAGCCAGTCTCCAGATCTCAACCCCATAGAACATTTTTGGAGAGAGTTGAAAGTCCGTTTTGCCCAGCAACATTCCCAAAACATCACTGCTCTAGAGGAGATCTGCATGGAGGATTGGGCCAAAATACCAGCAACAGTGTGTGAAAACCTTGTGAAGACTTACAGAAAACGTTTGACCTCTGTCATTGCCAACAAAGGGTATATAACAAAGTATTGAGCAACTTTTGTTATTGACCAAATACTTATTTTCCACCATAATTTGCAAATACATTCATTAAAAATCCTACAATGTGATTTTCTGGAATTTTTGTTCTAATTTTGTCTGTCATAGTTGAAGTGTACCTGTGATGAAAATTACAGGCCTCTCTCATCTTTTTAAGTGGGAGAACTTGCACAATTGGTGGCTGACTAAATACTTTTTTTCCCCACAGTATATGCTCATGCTATATTCTTGCTGGTATAGTTGAAATTCATTCTTCCGGCGTGTAGGTTGTCACCTTCACATTAAAATTCGATTCGAAAATTCGAATAAAATTACATTGAATCTTTTCACAAATAGTTTCACATTTAAACATTTAAATTGCACAACAATTCCATGTGAATATGATAACTAGAATGTGTAGGCTTTCCAAGATACAGTTTGTCGTCCTGTCATCAGTAATAATGTTTCAGATGCCAACTGATCTGGCATCATATTCATTTAGTACCAACGCATATTGTCAGCTGGTTGGATTACCGAAATATGGTTCCGTTCCCATCTGTTGATGTCACCAGACTCTCTCTCAATGTTAACAAAGGGATTTTCAATAGTCACATCGGTAGAGTAGAGAGAGGAAAAAGGGGAAAGGTATTTAAACCTCCCCCACACAGGCCAACGTCATGACAACACTTAACATACTATCAAACTGAGTTCTGTTGTGTGTGTGTTTGTCTCCCTGCTGCAGATGTACATCACGTTAAAAGTGAAGGCCAAGGGGACCAAGCTGGCCAAGCCACTCCTATCTCTGGGACTTATGTGTCTGGCCTTCCTCACAGGAATCAACAGGGTAGTGGAGTACCGCAACCACTGGTGTGACGTCATCGCCGGGTTTATCATCGGAGGGGCCATAGCAGTCTTCATGGTGAGTGAACCAATGTCTTTATACGAGAGACTTCTGTTTAAAGATAGAAGGATCAGTTCTGTGAATGTGTTTGTTAAATCCTGTTACGTGCTCATTACATACTCATGTTTATTACATGCTTATAACTTACGTATTACATGTTTAGTCCATGTGTATTACTGCTTATTACATGTTTATTACACATTTGTTCCATGCTTAAAACATGCTTATTACATATTACGTTTTTTACATATACTCTTCATGAGGCCCTCGCCATTTTCAAATGGAAATGCTTGTTGTTTGAACTCTGTACAAGTGTTTGTTTTGTATTTGCTACATGTGTAAAATCATGTTATGCAGTCTCACTGTCAGCTCTTCAATTTCTTTCATTTTAATCTAAAATATGATCACACCGTCATTACTTTTTTCTGGTCCAAGTCAAGTCATCTACATACTGTATATTCATTTACATGATAAAGTGAAGAGTAATTCTGTTCTTGAACTTACATTGGTGAGGCAATAGAAAAGAAGGCTCTATGAATATTTTATATGAGATGAATGGGAACTTGTTATCTGCCCCTTTGACCGATAGACTTGTTTGGACCAGTGTTTTTCTCTGTGTGTTGTGAGGCCGTGTCAAACCCCTGTCCAAGTTTTTCAAAAGCCACAGACGGTGCAAAATCATTTTCCCATGCTGCCAACATCAAGGGAAAACTCATTTGGATAGATGATGGGGGGCATCAGGTGTTTTCAGTGTTGATATGTCGAACAACAACCACAACAACTACCAAACATCAGAGTACCGGTACATACCCAATGGATTTATGGGGTTTCATATTCATTCTGAACAATCCAGAAGGGAACATAATGGAAAGATGTACTTTATATTTTAGTCTTGATGAATTTATGAACTTAATAGGTTCCCCAGGTATCACTGAGTCAGACAAGTATACGTGTGTATCTGCCTGGGGTGTATTCAATTTGAAAGTAAATGATTATTACCTTGTGCTTGCCTGTGTCCCTTCTCTCTCACCATCTCCTAGGTGGCACAGGTTACTCATGTTGTTTCATATTGCCACAAGGCTCCTATTTTAGAGGAGAATGGCCAGGGATAACAACAAGATGTAGGATGAAGTTGCCCCGAAGCACTGATCTAAGGCCTGTTTTACTGTTTCCTTCCAATGATGGAGATTAAGACATGGATTAGTTTGATCTGGTTTCCACTAACTAGACACAAAGTCAAAATGGGCTATATTCATGAAAACAAAAAATAGCTTTTTGGTCTTCGTTTGTTAGGCATGAAGTTAGCATTGTGGTTAAGGTTATGGTTAAAGTTAGGGTTAGGTTAATAATCATATTTTAAGAAGAGAAATTGTCGAAATAGTCAGGGTTTAAGACTTTGTGGCTATGGTAACTTGTGACGACCATCTGATCCTGAATCTGCTACGGTGATCCTTATTTAACTGTCTAGATGTTGATGGAAACCCTGCATATCCCTGGCAATGGCTCAGTCCTGCGAGGGTTTTCTTCCTCATATGGCTGGCTAATTGGGTCAGATGAATGCAGTGGGGCCATGTGGAGCTGTTTAGGACAGTTCAAGTGAGCTCCTGTATGAGTGGATTCCTGTGATATCTCTGCAATACAACGTTATTCTGTGGTGTGTTTCTTAATTGAGTGAGTGTGAACAAGAGTTTCCCAGAATGCAGAGCACTATTCTGTGGAGAAATCTATCTGAACTGTTTGGATTACAAAGTGGGTGTGGATACATAAGCGCTAGATTGTTGCTCATACTGTAGCTGACATGTTTATCCTCAATAACGTCAAATTACTACTAGCACATACTTATCTTCAAAGACGAGCAAATCATTAAAAGAAATTCCAGCATAGATGGAGAGTTGTAGTGTAGTTTTTCCCTGGGTAGAAGAGAGGTGGAGGGTTGTTTTAGGTTCTGTCCCAAGTGATAAACTACACTATGGGCCCTGGTCAGACGTAGTAGTGCACAATGTAGAGCATAGGGTTCCATTCGGGACACTAACTTAGTATGGCCTAGTTAACTAGACTGGATGGGGAAAGGGGATACGTGGCTATGGACCAGCATGGGATTTCTGAGATCAAATCACAGGCTAGCAGACGCATATCACACATTATCAGCAAGAAAGCACAGGTGTAAAGAGAACTTGAAAAAATAAATATATGGTTTTCGTGTGAACAATTCCCATAAATGTTTCTGTGATTGAAAGTCAGACAGTTTTCCCTTGTAAAAATGTTTTGATCCCTCGTTTATTTTCACCAGTTCCAGCTACATCTGGCCTCCCATCTAGGGACTGACCAGGACCGACCCTGCTTAGCATCAGAGGTAAACCAGCAGTGGGATGCAGGGTGGAATGCTGCTGGAATGAATGTGCCAAAACATGCCACTGGAAAAAAGGCAGAGAAAGCAAAGGCCAGGGTAACATAACCAAAGATAGGGAACATTGCAGGAAAGAGGGAGGTGTTTTATATAATCACGTTATCAGATAATTTTTTTTTAGCTCAAAACTATTTAAATTGAACCTGCTCTAAAACAATATATTCTCTCCTCTGTTCCGCGAATGTCCCGTAAAATCGTTCCCTTGTCCTGCATTTGGGATTTTTAGATGTGGTCACCCAAATTCCACCAGTAAAAACATTGCAACTGTAACTTGTTAACACCATCTTTTCACGTGTGGAGGATAACATTATTTCAACTCCATATGTGAACTTGCAATTCCACATGTGAAAGTGAGATTTTCTTACATATGGAAATGCAAATTAGAGTTTCATCTTTACATCTGGAATTGCAAGTTGTGGTGGAAGAATCAGAATTAGTTGGGTAACATAGATAATTAAGATGTCTTATCTGCATAATATGCTTATATGATGTACTTGTTATTAGAATGTATCCCTTCGGACTCTGGTGTTGGCAGTTGCACGTCTTTCGTCAGCTGGGGCTCAGTCACCTGGGGCTCAGAGAGGGGAGAAGTCAGGCTTGTCTTTCACATGTCCCTGGTGCTATGCATAATATCAGAAAGGGAAGAGGACAGGAGGGAACATTGTCTTCATATGTGAATATATCTTTACCTATTCTTAAACCGTGAAGGGATGGCGTGATTAATGGGGAACCAGTTACTTGTCTCCACAATGTCTGTGCGCCAGTCACTCCCTCCTTTGGCATTGGGGGATGTGTGTGGTAGTGTCTGGAACCATTGTATGTCATCTCTGATGTTGCACTTGTCCTGGGGTAGTGTATGACCTAGAGGCTCACTCCCCTCAGTGAGCTTGTCCAGGTGTGTGGTCAAGAAGGGATTTAACTTGAGATGGGAGTATCTGAAGTTGACAAATTATTTATGCCATTGGATGAGTTGGTGTTTTTGTGCTATGAAGTACCAGGAACTAGATCGGAACCTCGTCTTAGTGGCCAAACTGAACGATAATTTATAGTGAATGCTATCTGTCTACGGGATACTCCTTTCTCATTTAAAAAGTCTCACCTTGTGACACGTTCTAAACATCTGTGGTTTATGTCGACTAGGGGATCTTTGCTATTAAAGATCTCAGTAGCTTTTGTGTTGTGGCTCTCAATCAATCATCACTATTGCAAAGCTCTCACTAATAAAGATTCAGTTTAAGTGTAACTCTGACTTGTGTGATAAGTTTGTCTCTCCTCATTTGATAATACAGAAATTAATCACCACAAAGTTAACGTGTAAAAAACAATCACAAGTGGAAGTTATTCACATGTGAAACTGTAAATGTGATTTTTATATGTGAGTGTTTTTCACATCTGTGGAGTTTTCTTACATGTGAACCTGTGAATTTGATTTTCAAATGTGATTGAATTTCACATGTGAACTTGCAATTCCACATGTGAAAGGTGAGATTTTCACTTGTGAAACTTCATAACCGATTTCACGTGAATGTTTTTAACATGTAAAACCGATAATTTCATATCTGAGGTGAAAATGTTATTCTTCTCCCATGTGAATAGGTGGCGTTAACATGTGAACTATAATTATGGTTTCACGTCTGAAATGTAAACTGAACATGTGAAAACAGCTATTTCACGTGAAAATGGGATTAGCAGATTTGATGTGTTTATATGTAGAATGTGTTCTTTCTGGGTGTGTACACAACATACTGTATGTATCTCACATTACCGCACACATGTCTTTTACCTCTGATGTGCACTATATTTGTTCACTGGCTATGTGCGTGTACCCTGCTTTTGTTAATCCACTCTCACATGCAATGTTCAGTCACGCCTGTGTCTGGAGAATTTAGTGCCGTGGTGTGAGATCGCAATTTGCGCACAAACAGTTATTACCACATTTGAAGTTTTATAACATGCCATATCTCAAGCTGAGGCAGGTTTTTATGCTGCACGCTACAGCAACCTGCTGAGATAATGGAAGTGTGCTAAACACATACTGAAAATAACTACCACGTATACAGTATTATTTATTTATTTGGGATGTAATTCAACAAATGACTGCGGGGCTCTTTGGCCTGTAATGGTAATGGAAGAGTCCCTTTAGATGATATTGTTCTCTGAGTTGCATTTCTCCTCTGTCTGAACATTGCCTTAGATAGTAGTCAAATACAAAAAGCTTGTTTGGGCTCTGGTAATGGATGGAACTCCTTGAGGACACACACATACATACATGCATGCATGCATGCACACACACACACACACACACACACACACACACACACACACACACACAGACTCAGGCGCGCATGCATTCAAACACACACACACACACACTCAGGCGCGCATGCATTCAAACACACACACACACAGCTCTGATTGAATTCATATTTTTGGGCAAGTCATGCGAATCCTTCATCTTAGGAAAAAGGACTTATATAACCCTTGTTACGAGAAGAGAAAGGAAATCTGCTCTGTAAAAAACGCCACAGGGTCTCTCTATCTCCATATCCGCCTAACTAACTTACTTATTAACTACAGATGTAGGAGCCAGTTTGCTACAGCAGGAAAATAATCCTTCAGCAGGCCAGTAACAGGAAATGTGAATTAATGGAAATTTTTGTAGGGGTTGATACATTTTTTGTAAGGGAAAATCAAGTCTGACATTTTAAAATGGAAATTAAAACATCAGAAGCCTTTTTAAACCTCATACTACACGTAAAATATGTTCTGCAACAGGGTGATCAAATTAAGATCCTATATCTGTACAGTATCTCTTTTCCTTATCTCTTTGTCCTGTCCTGTCTTTTCTTTTTCTTTCCCTCTCTCTCTCTCTGTCTCTCGGTCTCGCTCTCTATCTCTCTTTTGCTCTTTCTCTCTCTCTTCCTCACCCTCTCTCTCTCACTCTCTTTCTCTCTATCTCTCTCTCTATTTTCCTTTGTCTCTGCCGTGGCTGTGAGTGTAGGTTCTAGGGGTGGTGCAGAACTTCAAAGGGAAGAGCCTGCTGAATGAGATCCCGCCGGAGGAGAGCGTGGTCAGCAGTATTCCTATGATGGGCCAGCCCAGGATCATGGACAACACGATGGAGAAGTACATAGCCTCACAGGTACTGGCAGACACATTTAAATGTAGTAGGCTAAGTACAACATACTGTGCTCCCGGCTCTGCTAGGTACACTTTCCTAGTGTACTTTGCATTTTAGCCTCAGCCAATTCTCCTGTGCCCACCATACAGAAAGACACATCAGATGCATTCTATCCTCCATTCTCTGTATAGAAATATCAACACTTCCACCATTTCCAAGGTGTGAGGGTGTATGAAAATGGATTAAAAAAATATACATATGTGTTTGGAATACAAAGTACTGTATCTAACTTGAGAGTCCTATATATTGTACAGGTACAATTCTTTTAAGCTCTTTCAATGTCTCAGCCAAGAGTCCACAATCCCGGTCCCTGAGGGAGATAGTGTCTGTTTGCTAATGTCTATTTCCTAAATAGATTCATACAGGTGATTAGCTACAGTATATACTGTACCATACACATTGTTACATTGGGATCAACCACACACAGTGTTACTTTGGGATTAACCACACACATTGTTACATTGGGATCAACCACAGACAGTGTTACTTTGGGATCAACCACACACAGTGTTACATTGGGATCAACCACAGACAGTGTTACTTTGGGATCAACCACACACATTGTTACATTGGGATCAACCATACACATTGTTACATTGGGATAAACCACACACGGTGTTACATTGGGATCAACCACACACAGTGTAAACGGATAAGGTAAGAGTAAAAACCTGGCTCTGTTACCTGTCTGTACAAAGTGTTTTGATAACTACAAAGCCGTGTGTGTGTGTGTGTGTGTGTGTGTGTGTGTGTGTAAGTAATTGGGCTAAGTTGCCCATTTGCGGTTTATTGATTTGAAGCTAGAGTAACCCTATAACTGACAGGAGATCACTGTACCGACCATTGGAAGCTAGAGTAACCCTATACCGGACAGGAGATCACTGTACCGACCATTGGAAGCTAGAGTAACCCTATAACTGGCAGGAGATCACTGTTCAGACCATTGGAAGCTAGAGTAACACTTTAACTGACAGGAGATCACTGTTCCGACCATTGGAAGCTAGAGTAACCCTATAACTGACAGGAGATCACTGTACCGACCATTGGAAGCTAGAGTAACCCTATAACTGGCAGGAGATCACTGTTCAGACCATTGGAAGCTAGAGTAACCCTATAACTGACAGGAGATCACTGTTCCGACCATTGGAAGCTAGAGTAACCCTATAAATGGCAGGAGATCACTGTTCAGACCATTGGAAGTTGGAGTAACCCTATAACTGACAGGAGATCACTGTTCCGACCATTGGAAGCTAGAGTAACCCTATAAATGGCAGGAGATCACTGTTCAGACCATTGGAAGTTGGAGTAACCCTATAACTGACAGGAGATCACTGTTCCGACCATTGGAAGCTAGAGTAACCCTATAAATGGCAGGAGATCACTGTTCAGACCATTGGAAGTTGGAGTAACCCTATAACTGACAGGAGAGAAGAACACTACTGGAATACACCATGTTTGTAGATGGATGGGGATACATGTTTCGCAACATCAAGTTTTTGTCTAATGACAAAGTTCTGTTTTGTTTATTGTTTTCAGTTGAATTCATATATCCCATATTCATTCATTCATTCATCCAGGAAAAACTATAACGCCCTTTAAAATACACATGTTGCCTTGTCAATACTATTATTACATTTTGTATTAGAAGTAAGACATGATATCCTTCATTACTAACAACTGGCTTGATTATGGGATCTTTATTAATGAACTCTGTTCAAATCTCTGAATGCTGTAGCAGGCAACCAGGAAGTCAGGCAGCCAGGCAGTCAGGCAGTCTGGGGAGCAGTGAGCCTGTCTCTAAAGGTTTTTCTAAAACATCCTAATGTGTCAGATGTATTTGGGTCACCTTCTGTACTCTGTTTCCAGATGGCCTATGGCCATGGTGATGTTGAGTGTGGCAATGCATTCAGTGTGGAAATGCATTTAGATATATCCTCCTTGCCGCAACGCTACATTGTACACTGAGTGAAACTGCTTTCCATTGGATGTTTGATTTCTATAGTACACCTAAAGTACATCTTGTCCCTCAAACCTAACCTACTACAAATTTGATCATTCTTGCCATTAAGGCTTTGTTCATCGTACGCATGCACGCACACGCACACACACACACACCTCTCCACATATCCGCCTCCTTATTCACCTCACACACCTCATGTTAGCAAGATGAGGGCATCCTCTTTTGCTTTGACGAATGGCCCAATGTAACTTCCCCTGGACTCATTGTGGATTCATATAGGTGGAGCACCTGGTCTCCACAAGGCACTTCATCAAGATTACCAAGGAGGTCAGCGACTTTATTTTCCTGCAATGCATGGCCTAGCATTCCCTACCACTATAGAGCCTCCAAAGACTAAATCATTAATCTCCAGGAGCTTTGCTATATGCTTAGAGGCAAACCAGAAGCTGTACAGTGTGTTAGCTTCAACTTCATGCAGGCCCTGTGTGTGTGTGTGTGTGTGTGTGTGTGTGTGTGTGTGTGTGTGTGTGTGTGTGTGTCAGAGGGACCGGGAAGATTTTAATTTACTGGCCATTTGAGAAATTTTACAGACCCATATGCATTGGGTGCATGATAATGCATCTTAATAACAGAACATGCAACTAATTGCCAAAATGCAATTCACAGGAAAACACCATTCTTAACAGTGCACCTTATGTGACAGAGATAAAAATGTCTGTTTGAAACTTAGAGGGGAAATCTAAAGATGCAACAACTACGATGGGTTGCTAATATGACTAGGATTGCGCCTTGGGTTCCAGACAACAAAAGAAAGTTGATATGAAAACCCATAGAACAGGAAAGAAATGGCATAGCAGTGGGTCCAATAGGGAAGTAAATGAAAATACAGTGCCTTCAGAAAGTATTCACAACCCTTGACTTTTTTCACATGTTATTGTGTTAGTCTTAAATTTAGCTTTTTGTGTCACTGGCCTACACACACTACCCCATAGTGTCAAAGTGAAATAATGCTTTTTAATTAAAAAAAAAAAACTAATTAAAAATGAAAAGCAGAAATGTCAAGAATCAGTAAGTAGTCAACCCCTTTGTTATGGCAAGCCTAAATAAGTTCAGGAGTAAAAATGTGCTTAACAAGTCACATAATAAGTTACATGGACTCACTCTGTGTGCAATAATAGTGTTTATCATTCTTTTTTATTGACTAAATCATCTCTGTACCCCACACATCTGTAAGGTCCCTCAGTCGAGCAGTGAATTTCAAACACAGATTCAATCATAAAGACCAGGGAGGTTTTCCAATGCCTTGCAAAGAAGGGCACCTATTGGTAGATGGGTAAAAAAAATTAAGCAGACATTGATATCCCTTTCAGCATGGTGAAGTTATTAATTACACCTTGGATGGTGTAACCCAGTCACTACAAAGCTACAGGCTTTCTTCTTAACTCAGTTGCCGGAGAGGAAGGAAACCGCTCAGGGATTTCACCTTGAGGCCAATGGTGACTTCAAAACAGTTACAGAGTTTAATGGCTGAGTGAAAAGAAGTATAGAATAAATATTCCAAAACATGCATCCTGTTTGCAACAAGGCACTAAAGTAATACTGCAAAAAATGTGGCAAAGAAATTCACTTTTTGTTCTGAATACAACATTTTATGTTTGGGGCAAATCCAATACAAAGTGTTACTGAGTACCACTCTCCATATTTCAAGTGGTGGCTGCGTCATGTTTTTGGTATGCTTGTAATAGTTAAGGACTTGGGAGCTTTTCAGGATAAAAAGTAAATGGAATGGTACTAAGCACAAGCAAAGTCCTAGAGGAATACCTGGTTGTCTGCTTTCCACCAGACACTGGGAGATGAATTGATCTTTCAGCAGGACAATAACCTAAACACAAGGCCAAATCTACACTGGAGTTGCTTACCTAGAAGACAGTGAATGTACCTGAGTGGCTGAGTTACAGTTTTGACTTTAATATGCTAGAAAATCTATGGTCAAGTTTGGTGGTTGTCTAGCAATGATCAACATCCAATTTGACAGAGCTTGAGGAATTGTGAAATGAATAATGGGCAAATATTGTACAATCCAGGCATGTAAACCTCTTTGAGATTGACCCATAAAGCCTCACAGCTTTAATCCCTGTCAAAGGTGATTCTAACATGTAGAGACCCAGGGGTGTGAATAATTATGTAAATGAGATATTTCTGTATTTCATTTTCAATAAATTTTCAAACATTTCTAAAAGCATGTTTTCACTTTTTCATTATGGGGTGTTTTGTGTAGATGGATGAGAATCGAAATCATTTTAATATATTTTTAATTCAGGCTGCAACAACAAAATGTGGAATATGTCAAGGGGTCAGAATACTTTTTAAAGGCACTGTAAATTTGCCAAAATTATTAAATTACCCCTCTCTATACAGAAATAAAATCAGTAAAAAATAGCTCACCAGAAAGCATGACAGCCACAGAGGAATCGAGGATAATTAACGTATTTTAAATTGCTGTGGATTGTTTCAAATCACAAGTTCCTAGGTTGATGCCTATTTGTTGATCCCTCAATTTGGGCAGCACACCTGGCAATAGTTTTTGCAACAATTAGCTAGGCCTATCTAAAATATGTGTGAAAAAAGCATCTAAAATATGTGTGAAAATGTGTCTTGAGTATAATTTAAAATGTTCAGACAAGAAGAAGGGGAGGGGTAAGTGACGAAGGTATAGTCAAGTCTGTCAACTCCTACCAATTCGTGCGCATTCATAGTTTTAAAAAAGAAGAACATTTAACCCCTTTTTTCTCCACAATTTCGTGATTACGATCTTGTCTCATCGCTGCAACTCCCCAATGGGCTCAGGAAAGGTGAAGGTCGAGTCCTGCATCCTCGGAAACATGACCCGCCAAGCCGCGCTTCTTAACCTGTCTAGCGGAACCCTCGCCAATGGCCAATGAAATTGCAGGGCGCCAAATACAAATCAATAGAAATCTCATAAATTACATTTCTCAAACATACAAGTATTAGGCACAATTTTAAAGATACAATTCTTGTTAATCCAGCCACAGTGTCTGATTTCAAAAATGCGTTACAGCGAAAGCTCCACAAACAATTATGTTAGGTCACCAACTCACAGAAAAACCCAGCCAGAGGAGAGGAGTCACAAAAGGCACAAATAGAGATAAAATTAATCACTAACCTTTGATGATCTTCATCAGATGACACCCATAGGACTTCATGTTACACAATACATTTATGTTTTGTTTGATAAAGTTCATATTTAAATCAAAAAATCTAATTTTACATTGGCGTGTTACGTTCAGTAGTTCTAAAACATGCGGTGATTGTGCAGAGAGCCACATGAATTCACAGAAATACTGTGAAAATGCTGATGAACTTTAGATACACTTCTCCTTAATGCAACCGCTGTGTCAGATTTCAAAAAAACTTTACGGAAAAAGCATAATCTGAGAACGGCACTCAGAGCCCAAACCAGCCAGAGAAATATCCGCCATGTTGGGTAGTCAACATTAGTCATAAATAGCATTATAAATATTCACTTACTTTTGATGATCTTCATCAGAATGCACTCCCAGGAATCACAGTTCCACAATAAATGCTTGTTTTGTTCGATAATGTCCATAATTGATGTCCATTTATGTCCAAATGGCCCTTTTTTGTTAGGGCATTTGGTAAACAAATCCAAAAGTGCGTTCTGGTACAGTCGGACGAAAAGTTCAAAAAGTTATATTACCGGTCGAAGAAACTTGTCAAACTAAGTATAGAATCAATCTTTAGGATGTTTTTATCATAAATGTTCAATCATGTTCCAACCGGAGAATTCCATTGTCTGTAGAAAAGCAATGGAACGAGAGATACCACTCATGAGAAATGCACGTGACTGAGAACGAGGCTGCTGGCAGACCCCTTAGTCAAACAGCTCTCATCCGGCCCCCCTTCACAGAAGCAGCCTGAAATAGGCTGAAATAGTGGAAGCCTTAGGAAGTGCAAAATAACCCATATCCCACTGTGTATTCGATAGGGGTGAGTTCAAAAACTACAAACCTCAGATTTCCCACTTCCTTTTTGGACTTTTTACTCAGGTTTTTGCCTGCCATATTAGTTCTGTTATACTCACAGACATCATTCAAACAGTTTTAGAAACTTCAGAGTGTTTTCTATCCAATACTAATAATATGCATATATTAGCATCTGGGACTGAGTAGGAGGCAGTTTACTCTGGGCAAGCTTTTCATCCAAAAGTGAAAATGCAGTCCCCTATCCCAAAGAAGTTTTAACGTCTGCTCGCTTAACCTGGAAGCCAACTGCACCAATGTGTCTGAGGAAACACCGTTCAACTGACAACTGAAGTCAGCCTGCAGGTGCCCAGCCCACCACAAGGAGTCACTAGAGCGCGATGAGCCAAGTAAAGCCCCCCTGGCCAAACCCTCCCCTAACCCGGATGACGCTGGGACAGTTGTGCGCCGCCATGTAGTGACGCCGCAACACTGCAACGCAGTGCCTTAGACCGATGTGCCACTCGGGAGATTCATTGTTTTATTATGTGAATTATTTGCCCTTTTTATGCATAAAAAAAAAAATCCCCATTACATATGTCACCGGTAGTAAATGTACCATTAATCCCCGTTATTTGGTTACATTCATTTCTGTTAATGCATGTATTAATTACAGTCATTTACTGTTCTCATTCTTGGAGTGGAAATATTGTTTGCAGAGTTCACAACCTGCTAGACTTGTGAGAAACATGTTTGGGTTTATTTCATAACCATCATTTACGAGTTTTGTCAATTTTTTTCATTGTTAGTTTGGAGTGCTACATGTGAGCAATGAGCATGTGTCTGGTTTCTCTGTACTGATAATGTTGAAGGAGCGCTCATTCCTGAGCATGCATAGAAGTACTTGGCCTGCTGCGCAGAAATGCAGGAAATCTTTTTTTTTTTTTTACATCCATTTTGAATGATAGTATATTAAAACTAATACATCCTCACAGTAGGCTATTTGAAAATCTTTCCAACCATCTCCCCCTCGACAATCACCAATCCTCGATGTGAAATAGCAATGGAAGTTTTTGGCCTGCTGCTGCATTGGTCTATAGGTTATAAGTTCCATGCTCTCATTTCTTTAGCCGCCAATGGAATCACGGTGTATCAATGTCTCCATATGGCAGAGGCTGGTGATCTCGCATTTTTTGTTTAGTATCATTTTAATTCTTATGATTAACCACATTACAATGATTTTGAGAAACTAAAACATTATTATTGAAATTAAGCTGTTCTAAAAAAAATTGCATAATGAAAATCATAACTGGTACTCAGTACAGAAGAAATTGTATGATAAATTGTAAACTAGCCCAGACTTGAAACTCGCGCTGCCTATAAAGTCTTTATAAAATAATTGCCTTCATTTTTTCATGGTCCCAGTTAGCCTATAGGCTACTTTGAAGAAAGGTAAAACTCATAATTCCTCATAATATGAAATAAAACGTTCAGGTTTCAAACAATTAAGTATGTTTTCAAAATGCATACTGCCTCCAGCTCACATTGTAAAGTGGTGGGTGACACGTTAATATCCTGTTGCCTGCACTTGAATGGTGAATGGGAGGCGTGCTTCAATTACCAGTTGAGAAATAAAATAGTAGCTCTTTTTAATCGTGCACCAAAACAGTTTTTAACACAGGATTGTATTTAGAATTGTTGCGAAATGAATGGGCTTATAAAAGCATGTTTTACTCCAGCAGCAACCGGCTGAGTAGCAGCAGGAGAAATCCTGCTCAAGATAGGCTCTGTATGCTGTGTGGTAGTTGTGTTGGATAAATAAGATGCATGATGACTAACGCAAATATACACAGGCCAAGTTAATTCCACTAAATGATGGTAATGAACCTACAGACAAATGAGCATGACGGTCAAATGTATTTCCATCGACTGGTATTTCCATCAATGATAAAAAGCATTATTTTGGCATTTTTTCTCCTAGTCATTTTGGCCAGCAACAGTTTTATTTATCAGCTTTAAATATTTTTTAATCAGCCAAAAGCCGGAAATTGCTTAACGGAAACCCTGGTGTGTGTCTTCGTGTGTGGACAGCCAGCCCTACAAGCACCTCAGCTGGTCAAATAAAAGCAACCGACTCATTAGCTGATGGTTATGTAAGGGTTGTTACATCATTGAAGAAAGGAAAGGTGGAGATGTTGGGGATGAAGATATAATTGGACCGATACTATGCTGTATCTTGTCAGATGTTTTTTTTTTACTTTGTAGTAAATTGACCAATAATATAAGCAATCTTCTTCTTCCGTTAAATCGAGACCGCAATTATCATCATGATACCAAGTAGCCTACTGTTTGATCTGTCTGAATCAGTATACTTAATAAATGCTTCATGGCATTTCTGGTCTAATCCTGGAATGTGTTTAATCATTGAAGATATCTCGCTGTTCTTTACATTTTTTCTTCTTTTCTCTTTAGAATCCTATTACTTTTGCCGAGGTTACATGACAATGAATGTGTCACATGACACACATTGTTTGGACGTGGTTGCTGCTCGCTTATCAGTCATCATGGTCGCCAGAGGGAGGGAGGGCCACACTCATCCTGATGTTGATGTGTATCTATACTAGGGTTGGGGATCAATTACATTTCAATTCAGGCATAAAACTGAAATTCCGATTCAATAATTTACTTCTCAATAAACTGAAAACCTTTTCAGTTTTTGAATTGTATATTTAAATAACTTCCAGAATTAACTGAGCGACTTTAATTATAATTGACCCCAACCCTGACCTATACAGTATGACACTATTTCCAATCAAACATTATGTTCACCCTGATCATTCCAAAGGAATTGGAGATATTTCTGTAGTTTTACCAGTTTATTTGATTTTTTTCCAACCAGTCAACATTTTCTCTCCTTCTTTCTTCTTCTTCATTCCTCTCTCTCTCCTGTTGCAGTTTGACGTTTATTGTCATGAATCTTTCCCTGGCGGCAGAAGTGAGTGATATCCGCTAGATGGGCCAGCTGCAATGTAAAAATTGGCTATTTCGTAAAAATTCATTGAAACAAACATTTGCTTTTTGCTCTTAATTTAAGGTTAAGGTTAGGCATTAGGGTTAGCAGTGTGGTTAACATCATTGTTAAGTTTAGGTTTAAAATCAGATTGTTTGACTTTGTGACTGTGCCAGCAAGTGAGCACTCTGCAGACCTGCCTCCAGAACACGAGTCATCCCAATAAAATGCCAAGCTGCTCCTCTGTCCTGCTGATTACTGGCGTTCATTGAATTCCCCAAAAGTATTCCTTATTTTATATACTGTATCAAACAAACATAATACTTCTGTATATGCACTTTTACTTCCTCAAAGATTAGGAATCCTATAGCCCAACTGTGTAAACCTGTATTATGTTTATTTCTTATTATGTCATATGTGTTGGCTTGACAGTATGATGTATGTATTGTAACCAGTGCAATCCAAACTGTATGTTGTCAGAGCCACTCTGTGGGTTTATTTCTGTTTAGATTTTCTCAACCTGAGAGAACGAAGATCCAAAGATCACTGACATTTTAGTATAGTCTTTATTGGTAGTTTTCAGAGGAATCCCTCTTGCGATTAGCTAGAAATACGTGGGTGTGCGACTGTGTGTACGTGTGCGAATGGATCCGTACATGTGTGTGCATGTGTACTGTATGTGTGCTTGGTAAACGTTTCAACATCATTTTCTCTTGTGGATTGAAGGATGTTGCTTAGGGCTTGCCAGACAATCAACAACCATAATATTGCCACGGTCAGGCAACATAGCTATTATGGAAATAAGATGGAAATATAAAGATGTTTTTTTTTAGAGGATGTGTTTTTATTCCTCAGTTCGATTTTAATGTGTTGCGAAAGCATTGATATTTTTGTACATTTTCAACATTTCATTAAATTGATATGCTATATGTTTTGTGTATTGATTCATACTGTATGTTGATATGGCAGATACTTGTTTAGTACAATATGGAGTATTGTTTTAAACTCACAGGCCAGCAATGAGATTCATAGTTGATGCACGACTAGACGTCAGTTTCCCGAATGCATTGTGGTTGAAGTTGTTTTTATACCACCACAGTTTGATGAAATCTCCTGTTGTATGTTCTTCTCCATGATTCCATTTTTATACCCTTATACTGTACTGTTTACCTAAATGTCTTACTGTATGTCCCCTCAATGTCTCATAGATATCATCTGAACATTGAGAGTTTTGGTATTCATGGGCCGTTAGAGGTTTCTATCCATGTACAGTTTGATTATATGGTTTTTATGCATTTAACATTTAATAAAATAATTCTTTGTCCTAGTTTTTCTAGAAATGTATGGGACATTTGAATGATTCTGGAGATGTACACCGTCAACCATTATGGTACTTTCAAAAATATGTAAAGATATATTAATTATTATATATATTAATTATTATATATCAAATCAAATGTATCATATTAAAGTTTGATTTGTGTATTGTTTTGATTTTAGTTTCTGAGTGTTGTTTTTTTTCCTTTGTACAGATTGTGTTACTATTCTAACCTCTATGACTCTTCTGTTTTGCTACTATTAACTTCTGTTTTGATATTGTCCCATTCTACCTGATCTTTGTTTATTGATCTTGTCACCATGAGTAACAGTAGCCCAGCAGCAGCACATCTTACACTGTAGAAACATGTAAAAGAACCAAACCGTGAGAAAGTTGCGGGGTGAAATGTATTTGAATATAATCTAAATAAATATGTTCTACTCAGGCATGTTTGTTGTGTTGAATATGTATCAGACTGGTGATGATGACAGAGCAAAACATATATTGGAAAGAAAAGGTGTAGGGCCAACTACTGCACCACCCAAAAGGTTAGGCCAATTTAATTCACAACCAAATGGTTACTGGTTAAAATCCTATATGTGGGCTATACAGCAGAGGAACAAATGCCCTTGACAAAGAACATGTACAGTTACCTAAATTGAAACTACTGTGGATGTGGCTCATAATTGTGGTTTGGCATCCCATACTAGTTATACGGCATCCATATTAGGACTTCATATATCAAGCAAAACTATCTGATGACTTCCTAATATGGATTCCGTTAAAACAACTTTATATCTTGTATGTAAAATATAGGCCGACTACTCCAGATCATCTAGGACTACTGGAAAGTAAGTCAGTGGCATAGTAAATAGAAGGTGTGTTCAATATTTCAAATTAATATTCAACGAGACATTTACTTTGCAGCTTTGCACGATTTGTTACCATGGCAGCTCCGGTTTATATTGATTAGCTGTAATGAAGCTTCTTTTTATCTGCTCCTAGCAACTGACTGGGAGACATGTAGCATTTCCTTCACTGCTTCTCATCATGGGCTGCTGTGTCATGTTTGGAAAAGGGTATGATGGTTAGTGAGAAATATTTGACTGCTGCTTTAGTTAAATGCTAAAAGTGAAGTTGAATTTCTAATTATTGGACAGAATGATGTATTTTTTATACTTTATATTAACATTTGAGTATTTTTGTTAACACACATTGAGGAAGATAGGTTTTTGTGTGTTTGTTAGTGCTGAGCGATTAGTGCTTTTTGAAGTCCGCTCGGTTTCGGTTTGATAATGAAAAAATAATCACAGCTTTCGGTTTCGATTCTTTCTTTTTTTTTACATGAAATGCACTATACATTATGTGGGTGGAATGCTGTACCAACACGGAATTATAAATTAATAGAAGTTTCATGATGGTAGTGACTGCCCATTACTGCCTATCACTTATTAACCATCATTTAGTCACATTACTTTAATGTGAAGACTTCTATGTCTTTATTATTTCCTTCCAAGTCATCATCTCATCTCTATAGAGCTGCTGCATACTATATGCTGTCTGACAAAATCACTACTTTAGTAGTTCTTCAAAGTAAATAAGGCATACTTTTAGGACTACTGAATACCAACTATCAAGATCACTATCAAGATTTTGAGGCTCGCGTAGCAACTGCTTTCTATCCCTGTCGATTGTGCGTTCTCTCTTCTCTCAGTCTCCTTGTCTTGCTCTGCACAGAACAGAGAAGTTTAAGCGTGCACGCAATGGATTATGGAAATTGTAGTTAGTTTAGTGCAGAAAATGAGTAAAATTATGTAGAATATTAACCTGTTGGAAACTACAACTCCCTACTACATCACACAGTTCAGGCTTGATCTGGTTTATCTCTACAGAAACTGCACATCGAGCTTACAGAAAAAATATATAACAAAATGGAATTCAAATAATTGAACCAACGTCGGTCAATTAGTTGTTTAAAAAGTGAAAACTAACCAACATTTTGGATAATCGCTCAGCACTAGTGTGTATGTGTGTGTAAATGTGTGCATGCTTGCGTCTGCCTGTTTCTCTCTGTTTCTCTCTCTGCACAGAACAGTGAGCAGGGTTTTCTCTCAGGTGGTGGGTTTGGACTGGTGGCTCTGCTGCTGTTAGAGATCAGGCCAGGCCACAGATGCTCCCAGCCCTGCTCTGCTCTCTTCTCTGTGTTCCTGTACAGATGTCTCCGTCTCCCTCAGAGCCCTCTGCTCTCATCTCCACCGCTAATGGACAGACTCTGGCTGCAGTCTTGTCAGTCAGCCAACACATCCTACTTTCATCTTTTCTTTTAGCTTTGCTCTTTGGATGGATATGTAGAGTGTGTGTGTGTGTGTGTGTGTGTGTTTGTGTGTGTGTATTGCGTGGTCATGCAGTGTATGGCATATACAATATAATAGCCAATGGAAAAGACAACTTTGACCGTATGACACATACATGACACACATATCCCTATGTAGGTAATTCTGCATGGATATTCTAGTCTTCTCATTATAGTTTACTGAGGCTTTCTCTCCTATTATTCTCTGTCCATTAGTTCCTACTGGTCTCCACTTTACAATGGACCTGTATCTAATCACATCAAAATGTATCGGTTATAGATAGGTTTATTTGATCAATTAAAACACAATACGAAACATTTAGAAAACGTATTTCAATTGTGTTCCTCTTAATTTGAAAAACAATATATACATAACACAGTAGGCCTAGGTTACACAGTAAGCCTAGGTTACACAGTAGGCCTAGGTTACACAGTAGGCCTAGGTTATGCAGTAGACCTAGCCTACTAGGCATACTTGGGTTACTCATATAATAATAATGAATACATTTTTGAACTTGTATAGCGGTTTTCAAAGAATCTCAAAGCACATCAAAAGTAAAACAACAAACACTTTTTTTTATTGAGCGTGATTGAAGGTCTCAGTCAGCTTGGGATGAAGTTGATCCAGTTTGGACTGGAAAGGCAGTGTAGGTTCAGTGGAGGGGGCATTGATGGGGTAGCCAAGGAGAAACAACAGTGCACCGCACCTGCTTCTCTGAATGGTCTGTCACTCCACTGATGCCGCTGTTTTGGTACTGGTGCTCCATTGCCAGGAATGTAGCACCCAGCTTTGGTGATGCCACGGCTGCTGAAAAGCCACCACATCTTGGCAGCGGTTAAGAGCATTCCCTGAACAGTCCCTGGACTGACTCTGCTACCCCTGGACACAGCATGCAGTCCTTGGTGTAATGCTTACAAACAGATTATTTGAATCCAAACAGCCAGCTAGCTGCTAGCTAGCTATCAAGCCAAACGATAGATCCTGCAACTCTGACAGTCAAGACCACAGGACATACAGTAGTGATCAAATCCTAGAGCAGCCAAAACCCTAAAATCTGTTATAGCAAGTGCAGTGAAAGTATTATGTTTCTAGCTCCTTACAATGCAGTAAAATGACAAACAAGAACACAAATAATTAAAATGTACAAAAAGTACAACAAAAAAACAAGAAATCAAGAACATCGGGATTAATCCAATTAACAAAGCAAATAGGAACCCAACTATGTTGTTGTTAATTGTACAGTGTTTGTTCAGGTCATGTTGCCAGACCAGTGGTGGAGGTATGACCATGTTGCCAGACCAGTGGTGGATGTATGACCATGTTGCCAGACCAGTGGTGGATGTATGACCATGTTGACAGAACAGTGGTGGGTATAAAGATGGCGCCGATAGAGATGGTAGCTTCGCTTCAAGTCCTTAGGAAACTGTGCAGTATTTAGTTTTTTTATGTATTATTTATTACTTTGTTAGCCCAGAAAACCTTAAGTGTTATTACATATAGCCGAAAAGAACTATTGGATATCAGAGAGATGTCAACTTACCAGCACAACCAGCACTACGACCAGGAATACGACTTTCCCAAAGCGGATCCTTTGTCTGCACTTCCCAGGGCATTCGATCTGATTGCAGAGGCCGTCCCAAAACAACGCTTTCGGAGGTGAGGGTGCCAGAGCGGTCTTCTATTTAGGCTTCGGATGCGCGCACACCACCCACCGCATCTGAGTATATTACTCGCTTATGTCCAGTCCCTAGTTAACAAATTCAACGAAATTAGGGCAAGAGTTGCTTTCCAAAGAGATATCCGGGATTGTAACATACTCGGTTTCACAGACACATGGCTAGCTGGGAACATGCTGTCGGAGTGCGTACAGCCAACAGGATTTTCAGTGCATCGGCCGACAGGTATAAACATCTCTCTGGTAAGAAGAAGGGCGGGTTGTATCATGATTAACGACTCATGGTGTAATTGTAACAACATACAAGAACTCAAGTTCTTTTGTTCACCTGACCTAGAATTCCTCACAATCAAATGCCGACCGTATTATTTCCCAAGGGAACTCTCCTCAGTTATCGTCACAGCCGTGTATATCCCCCTGCAAGCAGATACCAAGACAGCCATCATGGAACTTCACTGGACTTTATGCAAATTGGAAACCATATATCCTGAGGCTGCATTTATTGTAGCTGTGGATTTTAACAAAGCTAATCTGAGAACAAGGCTACCTAAATTCTATCAGCATATCGATTGCAGTACACGAGCGAGTAACACACTCGACCACTGCTACTCTAACTTCTGCAATGCATACAAGGCACTCCCCCACCCTCCTTTTGGCAAATCTGACCCTGACTCCATCTTGTTGCTCCCCTTCTATAGGCAGCAACTAAAACAGGAAGCGCCTGTGCTTAGGTCTATCCAACGCTGGTCTGACCAATCGGATTCCACGCTTCAAGATTGCTTCGATCACGTGGACTGGGATATGTTCCGGGTAGCCTCAGACAATAACATTGACGTATACGCTGACTCTGTCAGCGAGTTTATAAGGAAGTGTATAGGAGATGTTGTACCCACTGTGACTGTTAAAACCTTCCCTAACCAAAAACTGTGGATTGGTGGCAGCAAAACTGAAAGCACGTTCCACTGCATTTAATCATGGCAAGGCGACTGGAAACATGACAGAATACAAACAGTGTAGTCATTCCCTCCATAAGGCAATCAAACAAGTACTGTAAGTATAGAGACAAAGTGGAGTCGCAATTCAACGGCTCGAACATGAGACGTATGTGGTAGGGTTTACAGACAATCATGAATTACAAAAAGAAAACCAGCCCCGTCGCAGACATGGACGTCTTGCTCCCAGACAAATTAAACAACTTCTTTGTGCACTTTGAGGACAATACAGTGCTACCGACAAGGCTTGCTACCAAAAACTGTGGGCTCTCCTTCTCCATGGCCGACGTGAGTAAAACATTTAAAAATGTTAACCCTTGCAAGGTTGAGGATGCCCAGACGGCATCCCTAGCCACGTCCTCAGAGCATGCACAGACCAGCTGGCTGGTGGGTTTACGGACCTATTCAATCAATCCCAGGCAATCCCACATGCTTCAAGATGGCCACCATTGTTCCTGTTCCCAAGAAAGCTAAGATAACTGAACTAAATGACTATCGCCCCGTAGCACTCACTTCTGTCATCATGAACTGCTTTGAGAGACTAGTCAAGGATCATATCACCTCCACCCTACCTGGTACCTTAGACCCACTTCAATTTGCTTACTGCCCCAATAGGTCCACAGATAATGCAATCGCCATCACACTGCATGCTGCCCTATCCCATCTGGACAAGAGGAATACCTATGTAAGAATGCTGTTCATTGACTACAGCTCAGCATTTAACACCATAGTACCATCCATACTCGTCATTAAGCTCAAGACCCTGGGTCTCGACTCCGCCCTGTGCAACTGGGTTCTGGACTTCCTGACGGGCCGCTCCCAGGTGGTGAAGGTAGGAAACAACATCTCCACTCCGCTGATACTCAACACTGGGGCCCCACAAGGATGCTTTCTCAGCCCTCTCCTGTACTCCCTGTTCACCCACCACTGTGTGGCCACGCACGCCTCCAACTCAATCATCAAGTTTGCAGACAACACTACAGTGGTAGGCTTGGTTAACAACAACGACGAGACAGCCTACAGGGAGGAGGTGAGGGCCCTCGGACTGTGGTGTCAGGAAAATAACCTCTCACTTAATGTCAGTAAAACAAAAGAGATGATTGTGGACTTCAGGAAACAGCAGAGGGAACACCCCCCTATGCATCGACGGGACAGCAGTGGAGAAGGTGGAAAGTTTTAAGTTCCTCAGTTTACATATCACCAACAAACTGAAATGGTCCACACACACAGACAGTGTGGTGAAGAAGACACAACAGCTCCTCTTCAACCTCAGGAGGCTGAAAAATGGTGTCTGAAAACTCTCACTAACTTTTACAGGTGCACAATTGAGAGCATCCTGTCGGGCTGTATCACCGCCTGGTACGGCAACTGTACCGCCCACAACCGCACGGCTCTCCAGATGTTGCTGCGGTCTGTACAACGCATCACCGGGGGCAAACTAAATAAAATCAAATGTATTTATATAGCCCTTCTTACATCAGCTGATATCTCAAAGTGCTGTACAGAAACCCAGCCTGAAACCCCAAACAGCAAGCAATGCAGGTGTAGAAGCACGGTGGCTAGGAAAAACTCCCTAGAAAGGCCAAAACCTAGGAAGAAACCTAGAGAGGAACCAGGCTATGTGGGGTGGCCAGTCCTCTTCTGGCTGTGCCGGGTGGAGATTATAACAGAACATGGCCAAGATGTTCAAATGTTCATAAATGACCAGCATGATCGAATAATAATAAGGCAGAACAGTTGAAACTGGAGCAGCAGCACGGTCAGGTGGACTGGGGACAGCAAGGAGTCATCATGTCAGGTAGTCCTGGGGCATGGTCCTAGGGCTCAGGTCAGTTGAAACTGGAGCAGCAGCACGGCCAGGTGGACTGGGGACAGCAAGGAGTCATCATGTCAGGTAGTCCTGGGGCATGGTCCTAGGGCTCAGGTCCTCCGAGAGAGAGAAAGAAAGAGAGAAGGAGAGAATTAGAGAACGCACACTTAGATTCACACAGGACACCGAATAGGACAGGAGAAGTACTCCAGATATAACAAACTGACCCTAGCCCCCCCGACACAAACTACTGCAGCATAAATACTGGAGGCTGAGACAGGAGGGGTCAGCAAATTTTCAGTTTTCCACTCGCCAATCAGACCATTCCTATACAGTCTAATAAAATTCTTGCTTGAGAAATTTGCTAAGAAGCTATTTAAAAAATCAGTTTGAGGCTCGGAATCAGAAGAATACTCTTCAGATATGTCATCATGATTCATTTCTTCCCCACCATCGGAGTCGTTTTTATTCAAATTCTGTAGTAACGCTCCATTCGTCTTGGTCTTCTTGCCATTGTAAATGACGCACGCTCTCACTGTGTACTCCAAGATGGCCAGAGTAGACTAATAGAATGCAATACATTTTGAGATTATAATTAGAATAGATCAGTACAATAGAATGGCCCACCCTGTTCTTCATTCACAATGAGTGATTACATAACTATGCATCCTTCGCTTCCCCTCGCAATTCATTAATTTCCCCCATCATACACTGAACAAAAATATAAACGCAAATTTTCTGCATAGATTTGTTTACATTGCTGATAGTGAACATTTCTCCTTTTCCAGGATAATCCATCCACCTGTCAGGTGTAGCATATCAGGAAGCTGAACAGAGTGGTTATAGTATGGGCAGGTATAAGCTATGGACAATGAACACAATTGCAATTCATCGATGGGAATTTGAATGCACAGAGATTCCGTGACGAGATGCTCAGGCTCATTGTCATGTCATTCATCCTTCACCATCACCTCATGTTTCAGATTCCTGAAAATGTCTGTTCTTCAATGACCTGCATACTCACCAGACATATCACTCATTGAGCACGTTTGGGATGCTCTGGATTGACGTGTACAACAGCATGTTCCGGTTTCTGCCAATAGCCAGCAACTTCGCACAGCCGTTGAAGAGGAGCGGGACAACATTCCACAGGCCACAATCAACAGCCTGATCAACTCTATGTGAAGAATATGTGTTGCATGAGGCAAATGGTGGTCACACCAGATACTGACTGGTTTTCTGATCCACACCCCTACTTTTTTTTTAGGTACAGTATCTGTGACCAACAGATTCATATCTGTATTCCCAGTCATGTAAAATCCATAGATTAGGGCTTAAGGAATTTATTTGACTGAAATCATTTGACTGATTTCCTTATACAACCTGTAACTCAGTAAAATCTTTGTTGCGTTTATATTTTGGTTCTGTATAATTTTGCCTCCTTAATTTATCTAATATTTTATTGTATGTGTGAAATTAGTTTCTGTATAGTTTAGGTTAACCTTTGAGGCAATTATCAGGTTGATTTTCAACTGGGCACGGCATCTTCAACCATCGGGAGAAGGAGGGGAGCAGGCCCTACTATCTAGAGGAGGGGCAAAGGGGAAATCCAAATAAAAAATGACATGCCCTCCTAAAACTGTCTGTAACACCAGTTCTGTTTATGATATTAAGATTCTAACAATAACAGTGTATAGTATAGACTTATTTAGGAAAAGTCAAAGACGGAGGGGGGAAATGACTTCAAAAATGGCAGAGTTATACATTTTTAAAATTCATGAGCAGTCCTGCTTTAGTTGTGGATTTTTTTATAACAACATTTAATTTAACAGTAGCAATGTATTAGCCTATATTTTAATGTGGCATGAACACAACCGGTCATGATGTTTTCATCTGATTGTAAAATAAATCACTTTAAAAAGTAGGTTACCTTTGCACGTTAGTCCAAAAATAGCATCCAATCAGCTGAAACAGCACTCTTCTGTCTTACAATATGTAGCCCCATGTATCTGATGTGGTCTGGCAAAAGAAACATGTCGTACTCTTTTAGTCCAGACAGCATCAGATACATGGACTACACATACTGAGGCAGAGAGGGGCTGTTTTGCTTGCTCTGATGCTTTATCTGACAATGATGGGTCTTACTGTCAGCGTGTGTTTCGGTCAAAGAAATTATCAATATTTAAATATTTTATTTGGATGAGCAAGGAGGTACAGTAGGGCGTGCCAGGAGGTACGTCAGGGTGGGCTAGGCCCTCGAAGGTCTGCCCATACCGCTGGCCCTGGTTGACAGTCTTGTCTCGTACCCTCTGACCCTGTGAATATGCTCAGCCAAAAGAAAGAAGGGAAAAAACGATTTAATTTCTCCAGTGGCAAGAAGGATGATGATATGCGTATTCATTTTCTAGCTGTTGATCTGACTCTATTAATCCTTTAGCTCCAGCCTCTGCCACTCTGCCCAAGGAGAATACATTTCCATGAATTTATTCAGAAACTGGGTAGGGTACGTATTAATGCTGGGCCTCCAGCACAGCAAGTCTGCTGGTAAGAAGTCCACATTCATCTATTGGAGATAGTGGATGAATACATTATCTGACTACACCACATTCTGAGAGACAAATTGACAATGTAAGCTAAGAAGTAAACAACGGGGGCTATCAAACTTCATATAGAGTTTAGCTCAAAACGAATGCCATGTTAAGACTGGAATATCTCTGTTAAGAAGGGTCAGAAATTCCTCCTGATTATTGACCTGACAAGGAAAACTCTGGGCCCTAGTATGATACAGGTCACAAGCTGATGATGATGATGATGGTGCAGTAAGTGGAATAAAAAGAGCTATGACTTTCCCTGACCGCCTGGCCTGAACGGGAAAAACCCCAGGTCCTAGATAAAGATTTATTTGAAGTGCATGACCTTGAATAACCAAACCTAATGACCTTGAACAAAGAAAGTAATTCCATTTCAGGATTTTAAATTCATCCCAACTCAGAGGGAGATGACTGAGTTGACACTGCATTTTACTTCAGGGAAATTCCACGGTATCAGAGTGATGCTGAGACTCTGATTTTTCTCTTTAAAATGTAAGCCAAACAAAAACCATACAATTCAATGCACAAGGACTACTTTAAAAAATCTCCACAGAAAATGTTACAACAGAATGACGGTACCAACAGCACAAACAGTCATTCTGTTACCAAACTTTGCATCTGCACTGTGTTTGTGTAAAATGTTCAGTGGAAATTGTTAAAAGTTGTCCTTGTGCATAGAGTTGTATGGTTTGCTTAACTTTTTGTTTGGCATACATTTTAAAGTGAAAAATCGGAGTCTCAGCATCACTCTGATACCGTGGAATTAGAAGCTTCTGAAAAGGAGAGTGACGACATTAAGAATTGGGTCACTGAGTTTACAAATGGCTGCAATAATGACATTAGGTATAAAAATAGCGCTTTGGAGCTCTGACACAGTGTCTATATTTAATTCTAGATCTTATCAGAGCCAGCCATCTGACCACGTTGTCCTGCTAGCTGAATCATACAGCATTAGAAGGTCACATTCAGGCCTGTCTTTTGTTATGTGAAGGGTTAGGCACAATATACAGTATATTCCATGGTCCATCACATTACTTTATTCAAGGAAATAATGATTGATTATAATGGTATAATGAAATCACTGCGGTTTTCTATCCAATTATTTTCACCGGTAATGTCATATGACGAAGGTTCTGTTGATGATCAAAAGGTACGTCGTTATATTATTTGCGTATGGTCTGTGGAGAAAGTCTTTCTACACCCCAAAAAATGGAGAGTAGAATAATTATGTTTATGAAAGACAATAAAAGACTCAGCATGCAGGAAGAGAAACGGACATTCTTGCTAAACTTTTCTAGTCCCTCGTCTAACAACAAGACGTATAAATCCATTCTCTTAATCCAAAAGGTGAAAACTAAGGATATTTAATTCTAGGAATATTCTGTTCTACAGCACGTCCCAACATCCTCGATGCCATCATGCCATAGCCTACAGACAGCGTCTATAAAATCCAGAACAACATGACTGTTGAGCCACCTTCATCGCCACTGCACCACTTCGTCTCCGCTCCCTCTCTGTGTCGCAGTGTCCTTCTGACAGCAACCAAAAAAGCCTCCTGTATGATCGATAGTGACAGCCAATAGGACTGACTGACATCACGTTTGACTCCGTCCCCTGTTAGTGTTATCAGTGACAGAGGGTATACAGTTTAGCTGGGCTCCATGCTCCAGGGATGGGCCAGGGGGGAAGTGTGTGTCTGTTACGTGACAGAGATGGAGCTATCAGACAATGGATCTGGACAGAACTGTTGTCTGTTCTCTCTCCCTGTCCTTCCAGACCACCTGGGATAATCTAAAAGCAAAGCTGTTTTAATTTAGGGACTATGATTGCTCAGAGGGATTGTTGTTTAGCTGCTTCTGGTCGTGATAGCAACAGGCCAACATGTAATTGATTCTGCAAGTAAAGTTTCCTGCTCCAATCCAGGATTCGAAGAATCATGTTCCAGTGTTGTTATTGGCCAGAAAACCTGCTGGTGGTAATATTGCCATTGTATCGTATTATTCAATTGTTTAACCATATCAGTTGCTACTGTCAACCACACTTGACAGGCTGCTTGTAAATGCACATTAAAATGTTAAATGATTAACTCAGTAATTCACTTGTGTCAATCAATATGAGATGGTGTTTTGTCATTTACTGTCATTCTCGAAAACAGACGGGCCTATATCTGACACAAACAGATCAAAGACACTGAAATCTCTCTCTTTTCTCCCTCTTTTTCTCAGAAAGCTATATCATTTTTCATTTGATTAAGCCAACTCGTTAACTTAGAATGTGATCACACAGCCATATCACAGTCCTTTATGTGTGCATTATAAACATACACTACATTAAAATAAAAATGAACATTTAGCTGTTTACACACACACGCACAAAGTAAACACCATTAAAATACATTTTGAAAGGAGTACAGTTTTCTAGTTAGGGTTTTCTTTCCTCTAGCCTCTAGCTTGGATGTTTACTTCCTAGCCTTCAGTAAGTATGACATGGATTGCTTTTGAAGCACAAACTTAACACCATAGTACCCTCCAAACTCGTCATTAAGCTCGAGACCCTGGGTCTCGACCCCATCCTGTGCAACTGGGTCCTGGACTTTCTGACGGGCTGCCCCCAGGTGGTGATGGTAAGAAACAACATCTCCACCCCGCTGATCCTCAACACTGGGGCCCCACAAGGGTGCGTTCTCAGCCCTCTCCTGTACTCCCTGTTCACCCATGACTGTGTGGCCATGCACACCCCCAACTCAATCATCGAGTTTGCAGACGACACTACAGTGGTAGGCTTGATTACCAACAACGACGAGACGGCCTACAGGGAGGAGGTGAGGGCCCTCGGATTGTGGTGTCAGGAAAATAACCACACTCAATGTCAACAAAACAAAGGAGATGATTGTGGACTTCAGGAAACAGCAGAGGGAGCAGCCCCCTATCCTTATCGACAGGACAGTAGTGGAGAAGGTGGAAAGTTTTAAGTTCCTCGGCATACACATCACAGACAAACTGAAATGGTACACGCACACAGACAGCGTGGTGAAGAAGGCGCAGCAGAGCCTCTTCAACCTCAGGAGGCTGAAGAAATTCGGCTTGTCACCAAAAACCCTTAGTAACTTTTGCAGATGCACAATCGAGAGCATCCTGTCGGGCTGTATCACCGCCTGGTACGGAAACTGCTCCGCCCACAACCGTAAGTCTCTCCAGAGGGTAGTGTTTGCACAACGCATCACCGGGGGCAAACTACCTGCCCTCCAGGACACCTACACCATCCGATGTCACAGGAAGGCCATAAAGATCATCAAGGACAACAACCACCCGAGCCACTGCCTGTTCACCCCGCTATCATCCAGAAGGCGAGGTCAGTACAGGTGCATCAAAGCTGGAACCAAGAGACTGAAAAACAGCTTCTATCTCAAGGCCATCAGACTATTAAACAACCATCACTAACATTGAGTGGCTGCTGCCAACATACTGACTAAAATCCATATATTTATATGTACATATTCTTATTAATTCCTTTACTCTTGTGTGTATAAGGTAGTTGTTGTGAAATTGTTAGATTACTTGTTGGATATTACTGCACGGTAGGAACTAGAAGCACAAGCATTTCGCTAAACTCGCATTAACATCTGCTATCCATGTGTATGTGACCAATAAAATTTGATTAGAATTTATTCGAATGTGACTTGACTTTGGAAAGGCACGAATTCATACTCAAACACAAGATCAGGCAACCACAGTAACAAACATTAAATACATTTCCAGATATAGTGTAGGCCTATCTGTACAATCCATCTGCAACAGAAACAGAGGCACCATATTGATCATGTTGTTTTAAGATATCAAAGATCTAGAGAGAGATAATAGCCTTTATCGATAAAGCAATGTTTAGCAACAAAGATTGTCTAATGTGGACACATTACTGTGTGTTATCCTCCTCCTCTGCCTGATCTGTCCTAGACCAATATGTCACAGCCCAGCCCGAGGGCAATTCCACCCACTCACCTGTGATTCCTTCATACAGACGACTCTGTACTGTCCTTTCTATTCTTATTCTGCCTCCACTCACAACAACAAACGGTGAGTGACACAGCCCACTGGGCACAGACATCAATTTAACGTCCATTCCATGTTGTTTCAATGTAATTTCATTGAAATGATGTGGAAACAACATTGATTCAACCACAGTGTGTGCCCAGTGGGATGAGACTGGGCAATCTGCTAGAGGTCTGGATGTCAGGTAAACATCAAGTCCAAGGCCCTGGTGTTGTAGGGAATGCAAACAACACCATGGGTTATAGATGTCCTAACACTTGAATCGGCCATAATTGTCTGTCTTTACACGGTTGTAACAAGTAATGGTAAATAGATAGCTCATCTGATCAAATTTCTGATGAGGATAAAGTACCTGTAGATCATATCGGATACATTATAATTTTTACACATTCTAGTTGTTACAATGGTAAATGTCAAATGTGAACTAAACACCTTCATGCAGATCACCTCATGTAAGCCATAAGAAGCTCCATGCTCACCCTTTTAAAGACTATCCATTGGCTTGCATCAGACAGTGACTGACAGCATACCAGAGACTCACATCCTCTGGTGCAAAACTGAAGCTATGCAGATACTGACGGTATCACCAATTCTATGTATAAACTCTTTGAATAGTCGCAAAATGGTCTCATTAGAATATGTCAAAATAGTGATATTTAACCATTGTAGTTTTGTCACATATTGTATGGTCACATATAGGGTGCGTTTACACATGCATTCCAATTCTGATCTCAAGAGCTGACCAATTAGTGAAAAGACCAATTAGAGAACAATTAGACCAATTAGTGACACACATATCAGAAATGGGCTGCCTGTGTAAACGCAGCCATAGAAACATATTACTTACAGTTATATCTAGCCTAGTTAAGCTCAAGGTGAACACTCCTGTCCCCCCTTTGGTATAGGTTTGACCCAGACCCAGAGGCCCATGCAGTGAGGGACAGCTCCCTGTCAGAGGAGGTTAGTTCATGTGAGGACTCTGTTGTTCTGTTTCCCCATGACCTTTAGAAAACTGCCTCTCTCAGGCAGCCATCCCGACTGCCCAGCATTGGGAGTAACCAAGACTGCAGGATGTAGGATGACACACTGGCTGATACACTGGTTGCAGCGGTCTAAGGCACTGCATTTTGGTGCTAGAGGCGTCTCTACAGACCCTGGTTCGATTCCAACCGGCCGTGATTGGGAGTCCCATAGGGCGGCGCACAATTGGCCCAGTGTCGTCCGGGTTAGGGTTTGGCCGGGGTAGGCCGTCATTGTCAATAAAAATGTGTTCTTAATAACTGACTTGCCTACAGTTGAAGACGGACACTTAGGTTGGAGTCATTAAAACTAGTTTTTCAACCATTCCCCAAATTTCTTGTTAACAAACTAAACTTTTGGCAAGTTTGTTAGGACATCTACTTTGTGCATAACACAAGACATTTTTCCAACAACTGTTTACAGAAATTATTTCACTTATCACAATTCCACTGTATCACAATTCCAGTGGGTCAAAGGTTTACATACTGTAACGGTCTTCTTCCTCCTCTGACGAATAGTAGTAGGAAGGGTCGGAGGACCAATGCGCAGCGTGGTAAGTGTCCATATTTTTAATAAAGAAATTGAACACTGAACAAAAACAACAAAGTGAACAAACGAAACCGAAACAGTTCTGTCTGGTGCAGAATACAAACACTCAACAGAAAATAATCACCCACAACTCAAGGGTGAAAACAGGCTGCCTAAGTATGGTTCTCAATCAGGGACAACGATTGACAGCTGCCTCTGATTGAGAACCATACCAGGCCAAACACAGAAATACCAAATCATAGAAAAACGAACATAGACAACCCACCCAACTCACGCCTTGACCATACTAAAACATACCCTCGCCGCCAACCTCGGACTGGGGACCCTAGCAACGGGTCCCGAATGGATGGTAGATTCCGGCAGCACCGGACAGGCGGGAGACTCCGGCAGCTTCGGAGTGAAGGGCGATTCCGGCAGCTCCGGAGTGAAGGACGATTCCGGCAGCACCGGAGTAACGGACGGCTCTGGCAGCTCCTGACTGACTGGCGGCTCTGGCAGCTCAGGACAGACGGGCGACTCTGGCAGCTCAGGACAGACGGGCGACTCTGGCAGCTCAGGACAGACGGGCGACTCTGGCAGCTCAGGACAGACGGGCGACTCTGGCAGCTCAGGACAGACAGGCGACAGACGGGCGACTCTGGCAGCTCAGGACAGACGGGCAACTCTGGCAGCTCAGGACAGAAGGGCAACTCTGGCAGCTCAGGACAGACGGGCGACTCTGGCAGCTCAGGACAGACGGGCGACTCTGGCAGCTCAGGACAGACGGGCGACTCTGGCAGCTCAGGACAGACGGGCGACTCTGGCAGCTCAGGACAGACGGGCGACTCTGGCAGCTCAGGACAGACGGGCGACTCTGGCAGCTCAGGACAGACGGGCGACTCTGGAAGCCCAGGACAGAAGGGCGACTCTGGCAGCTCAGGACAGACGGGCGACTCTGGCAGCTCAGGACAGACGGGCGACTCTGGCAGCCCAGGAAAGACGGGCGACTCTGGCAGCTCAGGACAGACGGGAGACTCTGGCAGCTCAGGACAGACGGGAGACTCTGGCAGCTCAGGACAGACGGGAGACTCTGGCAGCTCAGGACAGACGGGAGACTCTGGCAGCTCAGGACAGACGGGAGACTCTGGCAGCTCAGGACAGACGGGAGACTCTGGCAGCGCTGAACAGGCGAGAGCACCTGTAGGGAGGAGACGGAGAGACAGCCTGGTGCGGGGAGCTGCCACCAGAGGCCTGGTGCGTGGAGGAGGCACCGGATAGACCGGACCGTGTAGGCGCACTGGAGGTCTCGAGCACCGAGCCTGCACAACCCTACCTGGCTGGATACTCCCTGTAGCCAGGCCAGTGCGGCGAGTTGGAATAGACCGCACTGGGCTGTGTTGGCGAACCAGGGACACCATGCATAGGGCTGGTGCCATGTACCCCGGCCCGAGGAGACGCACTGGAGACCAGACGCGCTGAGCTGGCTTCATGGCACCTGGCTCGATGCCCACTCTAGCCCGGCCGATACGAGGCACTGCGATGTAACGCACCGGGCTATGCCTGCGCACCCGGGACACCGTGCGCCTCACGGCATAACACGGTGTCTGCCCGGTCCACCTCTCTCCACGGTAAGCACGAGGAGTTGGCTCAGGTCTCCTACCTGACTTAGCCACGTGTGCCCCCTCCCAAGACATTTTTGGTGCTGCCTCTCGTCCCAGCCGTGCTGCCGTGCTAGCTCCTCATAATGACGCCTCTCGGCTTTCGCTGCCTCCAGCTCTGCTTTGGGGCGGCGATATTCCCCAGCCTGTGCCCAGGGGACCTTGCTGTCCAAAATCTCCTCCCATGTCCAGGAGTCTTGAGATTTCTGCCGCTGCCCGTTACCAAGCTGCTTGGTCCTTGGTTGGATGGTGATTCTGTAACGGTCTTCTTCCTCCTCTGACGAGGAGTAGGAGGAAGGATTGGAGGACCAATGCGCAGCATGGTAAGGGTTCATATTTTTAATAAAGAAATTGAACACTGAACAAAAACAACAAAGTGAACAAACTAAACCGAAACAGTTCTGTCTGGTGCAGAATACAAACACTCAACAGAAAATAATCACCCACAACTCAAGGGTGAAAACAGGCTGCCTAAGTATGGTTCTCAATCAGGGACAACGATTGACAGCTGCCTCTGATGAGAACCATACCAGGCCAAACACAGAAATACCAAATCATAGAAAAACGAACATAGACAACCCACCCAACTCACGCCTTGACCATACTAAAACAAAGACATAACAAAATAACTAAGGTCAGAACGTGACACATACACTAAGTTGACTGTGCCTATAAACAGCTTGTAAAATTCCATAAAATTATGTAATAGCTTTAACCTTCTGATAGGCTAATTGACATCATTTGAGTCAATAGGAGGTGTACCTGTGGATGTATTTCAAGGCCTACCTTCAAACTCAGTGATCTTTGCTTGACATCATGGGAAAATAAAAATGAATCAGCAAGGACCTCAGAAAAATAATTGTAGACCTCCACAGTCTGGTTCATCCTAGGCAGCAATTTCCAAACGCCTGAAGGTACCACTGAACAAGCAATAGTACGCAAGAATAAACACCATGGGACCACGCAGCCGTCATACTTCTCAGGAAGGAGACGCGTTCTGTCTCCTAGAGATGAACGTACTTTGGTGCGAAAAGTGCAAGGAAACAGGTACAAAAGTATCTATATCCACAGTAAAACGAGTCCTATATCAACATAACCTGAAAGGCCGCTCAGCAAGGAAGAAGCCACTGCTCCAAAATGTCCTCTGGTCTGATGAAACAAAAATAGAACTGTTTGGCCATAATAACCATCATTATGTTTGGAGGAAAAAGGGGGAGGCTTGCAAGCTGAAGAATACCATCCCAATTGTGAAGCACGGGGGTGGCAGCATCATGTTGTGGGGGTGCTTTGCTGCAGGAGGGACTAGTGTGCTTCACAAAATAGATGGCATCATGAGGAATTGAAAATTATGTGGATATATTAAAGCAACATCTCAAGACATCAGTCAGGACGTTAAAGTTTGGTTGCAAATGGGTTTTCCAAATGGACAATGACCCCAAGCATACTTCCAAAGTTCTGGAAAAATGGCTTAAGGACAACAAAGTCCAGATATTGGAGTGGCCATCATAAAGCCCTGACCTCAATCCTATAGAAAATGTGTGGGCAGAACGGAAAAAGCGTGTGCGAGCAAGAAGGCCTACAAACCTGACTCAGTTACACCAGCTCTGTCAGGAAAATTCAAAATTCACCCAACTTATTGTGGGAAGCTTGTGGAAGGCTACCCGAAAAGTTTGACCCAGTTAAACAATTGAAATGCAAGGCTACCAAATACTAATTCAGTGTATGTAAACTTCTGACCCACTGGGAATGTGATGAAAGAAATAAGAGCTGAAATAAATAATTCTCTCTACTATTATTCTGACATTTCACATTCTTAGACAGGGAATTTTTCCTAGTATTAAATGTCAGGATTTGCGAAAAACTGAGTTTAGATGTATTTGGCTAAGGTGTATGTAAACTTCCGACTTTAACTGTAGTTAAATAAGGTTTCAATAAAAACATTTAAAAAAGTAAGCTGGCTGATACTGTGGTCGATATGCTGGTTGATACGCTGGCTCTGCTAATGACTGAGCCATGTCATCCCCTGATGACTAATACACGGCTGGTGAATGGAGCCACTGTTAATGTTGGGTAATGTATGGTTGTACAGACCTATGACTGCATTAGCAGTTAAAGGGGTGTAAAATAGAGTGTGTCTATTTTAGGAAGACCACCTGGTAGACACATTGCACTTCGGTAAACAACATTAGCATTCAATAGGTGTAGGAGTAGGAGTGTTTCCGTTATTAACGTTATTTTTCATGGCAATACTTTTTGTACCCTTCACCTTAAAAGTCGGCGGATGTACTTTTGAATAAGTCCTCTGACTCCCAAACATCTGAAAGGATTTGGATGTGCTAACACGCTAAATCAATGTCTTGAATCTGAAAACAGACTACAGAGATCATTGTTGCAGACCTTGTTCTTCCATCACTATAAGTAATAATCCTCGTTGCCATGGCATCACCATGGCAATCCCCTGAAAGTTGCAGTAGCCAAAAGTTACTAACAGTGCTGTTGATGAAAAATGAGAGAAAAACATATTTTCATAGTACTGTATATCTTCTCCAGGCACCACCCACCTGCCACCACCGATAGACTCAGTGGGAGTGAAATGAATAATATTTCAAAAGTGTTTTTTAGATATGAGCGACAGTCGTCTTGGGTCATTCACAACATTAAGAAAAACAGCGAGAAAAAGACAAGTGCTATTCCCTTCAGTGAAAAGCATTGATAGTCAGGCAATCCCATCTTGACATCTTCAAGGAAATACACCACTCAGTCCTTTCCTAGAAAACACTTCCATGACTGTATATGGTGAGAGACCAAAGATAAAGCTGACACTAGAGACCGTATTACTCCCAATGCAGTGTAGCCTGAACGGTATTTTGTTATAACAGGGGTCTGATAGGACAGCCATAGCTCAGAGGAATTTGTGCAACTCTTCTTCTCTCCATCCTTAAATGTGTCTTCAATTTTCATTGCTATGGTGGTGCAGTGGCGGTGGAATGAGGCTGACCCCAAAGTGCCGCTCTGCCACTGCTTTTCTCGTCACGCTCACAGGGCTGCATTATCGCACTGACAGTGACACTGCCAAGAGAGAGAGGGAGAGAAATAGAGAGGGACTCCGTGTCCCCACAACCCACAACATCCATAAACCACAATGAATGAACACACCCCATACGGTTCCATGTATCGCCGCTCACACATTCACCTCAATCACTCAGTTAACATCTGCCAGGAAGGCCCTGGAACAAAAACAAACCAAGCAACAGCGTAGAAAATGGGATGGGGAAGAAAACTCCCATCCTGGAGCGTCGCTTGGCTCGTCTGTTCACGACCCTGGAATCAACACTAATTATCACGCATTAGTGACAATTCCCACAGCTGCGAGTGCTGCCGCTTCACCACATCTGTGATCACACAAGGCTTTCAAAGCAGGGGACGCTTTATTAATAAGACAAGGGGCTGCACTTCCTGTAACGAGGGGCTGCACTTACCCGACAAGGGGCTGCACTTTCCCGAAGACAACAGTGAAAACGCAAGGAAGCGTCGGGGGTGGAGGGCGGCCATGTTTGTTTGTTTGAAGAGGAAGACTTGAAGAGGAAGAAAAACATCACAGTGGTAATGAATGGGTAGGATAAGGATAGGAGCCATGATCATGGCCTTGTTCTACCATGAAGATTGATTGGTTGAACTGATTCCATGAATCTGTTTTGTGCTTCATTGTTGCAGAAAACTGCTCCAGTTCCATATGGTGTCATGTTTACCAGTTCAACATGTCTGGGAGCTCATAGAGGCTTTCTGGAGAGGTGTGTGTTGAGAAAATACTGCATCCAAAAGTGAGGACAGCCTTGAGCACCTGATGAACTCTCTGAAATGTTAATAGATGCAGCTATAGCTACAGAGGTCTCTTGTGAGGATTCATTGAACGGTAGGCCTATTCCATTACTTACTGCTAGCGCTCTCTTGAACAAAATTACTATAGCTCCAGCCTCCATGAATAAAGTAATGTAACTGAAAAACATCATTTATAATTTGGGTTTGATCCAATATTTCCAACAGCACCAAAATGATGTCGCTCCAATTAGCCAAAGAGTACACTTCTGATGAGAAAGCTTGATGAAAGATATTTATAGGCTCTATCTGAAGTGTTGGAACCATATTGAAATTAGCCTCTTGCATATCATAAGGGCTCTTTGGCTGCCTGTAATCAAGCGTTTTGTTCCTGGTGAATGAGAGTAGCTCTTAGCCTCTGCTTTCTCTCATCCAGAGTGGTCCTTAATCAGAGAGACAATATGGTACTCTTATAATATAGTGTGTGTTCGTGCGTGTGTGCATGCCAGTATTTGTGCGTGCATACGTGTCTCTCTGTGTCTCACAGGTTAGCTCATTAGAAAGCTTGCATGAGGACATGTCCATATGTGTGTGTACACAGTATAATGTATTGTTCATTTTAGATGTGTGTATGGTATCCATATTAGGAAGTCTCTTAGTTGTCAGATGAAATTGAGGGACTTCCTAATATGGATGCCGTATTTGTGTACACGTTAAATCCTTTGAATATCTTTGCTGTGCTGTGTACATGGCTGTTCCAGCCCATGGCCCAAAAGAATGAGACTCCACTGAACACAGCTGGGGCACTGACGTCATCATCTCAGTTCTCAAGTGTCCGACTGGATGTGGAGGCCTGTGGGGTTCTGTTTTGTGTTCTGCATACTTTGTGTTCAATGTTCTTGTTCTATATTCAGGCTTCCCTGCTGTTCATTGTTTAACTATTCTCTATTCTGTGTTCTATATTTCACTCTGTTCTGTGTCCAGTGATCTATGTTCTATGGTCATTATTCTTTGTAGACTAAAAATGTGCTGGTTTTCAGTACAAACTATTCTGTGTTTTGTATTTCTGTGTTCTATGTGCAAAGTGCTGTCTTTAATGTAGCACGTTTGTCACGGCAGATTTCCTCCTCTTCCTCTGAAGAGGTGAAACAAGGATCGGACCAATACGCAGCGTGGTAGGTGTCCATGGTTTTTAATAAGAAAAACTAAACATGAACACAACAAAACAGTCCCGTGTGGCACAGACACAGGAAACAATCACCCACAAAACACCCAAAGAACATGGCTGCCTAAATATGGTTCCCAATCAGAGACAACGATAAACACCTGCCTCTGATTGAGAACCAACCTAGGCAACCATAGACTTACTTAAACACCTAGAATGAACACAACCCCATAAATCTACAAAAACCCCTAGACAGTACAAACTCCCTAGATGAGACAAAAACCATACATCACCCATGTCACACCCTGGCCTAACCAAAATAATAAAGAGAACAAAGATAACTAAGGCCAGGGCATGACAATGTTCTGTTTGTCTGTGCACTGTTTTGTTCCATAGTTCTGGAGTTTGCATCAGGGACAGACTGGGACAAAAAATCAGCTCAGGCATTTACAACACATCGGCCCATTTTGTCTTTGAGGCCCACACACTGGCTATTTTCTTCCCTCAAGGCCCCCGCCATGCGCCAATAAAATCTCAATTCAGACAGGCTCACTGGACTAAAAATGGACCAGCCCATTTGGCATTCGCTTGAACTGCCCTATGGCCAGTCTGTTTCTGGTTTGCATTGTGTGTTCAATGTTCTCTGTTCTATGTTCGATATTCAATGAACTTCGTGCTGTTTTCAGTTTTCTATTTTCTGCATTCTTTTCTCAGATCTCTGTGGTCTGTATTCTGTACAGTCTTTCTCTCTCTCTCTCTCTCTCTCTCTCTCTCTCTCTCTCTCTCTCTCTCTCTCTCTCTCTCTCTCTCTCTCTCTCTCTCTCTCTCTCTCTCTCGCCAGGTCATCTCATTAGTCACAATGGCTAAGCCTGCTGTTAAAACAACATGGTGAACCTCCTTATACAGTGGCTTGCGAAAGTATTCACCCCTCTTGGCATTTTTCCTATTTTGTTGCCTTACAACCTGGAATTAAAATGGATTTTGGGGGTTTTGTATCATTTGATTTACACAACATGCGTACCACTTTGAAGATGCAAAATATGTTTTATTGTGAAACAAACAAGAAATAAGACAAAAAACAGAAAACTTGACCGTGCATAACTATTCACCCCCCCCACAGTCAATATTTTTTAGAGCCACCTTTTGTAACAATTACAGCTGCAAGTCTCTTAGGGGTATGTCTCTGTAAGCTTGGCAAATCTAGCCACTGGGATTTTTGCCCATTCTTCAAGACAAAACTGCTCCAGCTCCTTCAAGTTGGATGGGTTCCGCTGGTGTACAGCAATCTTTAAGACATACCACAGATTCTGAATTGGGTTGAGGTCTGGGCTTTGACTAGGCCATTCCAAGACATTTAAATGTTTCCCCTTAAACCACTCGAGTGTTGCTTTAGCAGAATGCTTACGGTCATTGTCCTGCTGGAAGGTGAACCTCCGACCCAGTCTCAAATCTCTGGAAGACTGAAACAGGTTTCCCTCAAGAATTTACCTGTATTTAGCGCCATCCATCATTCCTTCAATTTGGACCAGTTTCCCAGTCCCTGCTGATGAAAATGGATGGTGTTCTCAGGGTGATGAGAGGTGTTGGGTTTGCGCTAGACATAGCGTTTTCCCTGATGGCCAAAAGCTCAATTTTTGTCTCATCTGACCAGAGTACCTTCTTCCATATGTTTGGAGAGTCTCCCACATGCCTTTTGGCGAACACCAAATGTGTTTGGTTATTTTTTTCTTTAAGCAATGTGTTTTTTTCTGGCCACTCTTCTGTAAAGCCCAGGTCTGTGGAGTGTACGGCTTAAAGTGGTCCTATGGACAGATACTCCAATCTCTGCTGTGGAGCTTTGCAGCTCCTTCAGGGTTATCTTTGGTCTCTTTGTTGCCTCTCTGATTAATGCCCTCCTTGCCTGGTCTGTGAGTTTTGGTAGGGGGCCCTCTCTTGGTAGGTTTGCTGTGGTGACATATTCTTTCAATTTTTAAATAATGGATTTAATGGTGCTCCATGGGATGTTCAAAGTTTCTGATAGTTTTTTATAACCCAACCTTGGCCTTTCAGAACAGGTGTATATATACTGAGCACACAGGTGGACTTTATTTAACTAATTATGTGACTTCTGAAGGTAATTGGTTGCACCCAATCTTATTTAGGGGCTTCATAGCAAAGGGTATGCACAATCGAGAGTATCCTGTCGGGCTGTATCATCGCCTGGTACGGCAACTGCTCCACCCACAACCGTAAGGCTCTCCAGAGGGTAGTGAGGTCTGCACAACGCATCACCAGGGGCAAACTACCTGCCCTCCAGGACACCTACACCACCCGATGTCACAAGAAGGCAATAAAGATCATCAAGGACAACAACCACCCGAGCCACTGCCTGTTCACCCCGCTATCATCCAGAAGGCGAGGTCAGTACAGGTGCATCAAAGCTGGGACCAAGAGACTGAAAAACAGCTTCTATCTCAAGGCCATCAGACTGTTAAACAGCCACCACTAACATTGAGTGGCTGCTGGCACACATGTAAAAAAATGTATCACTAGCCACTTTAAACAATGCCACTTAATATACTGCATAATATACCATCTAATATACCATCTACTGCATCTTGCCTATGCCGTTCTGTACCATCACTCATTCATATATCTTTATGTAGATATTCTTCATCCCTTTACACTTGTGTGTATAAGGTAGCTGTTGTGAAATTGTTAGGTTAGATTACTTGTTAAATATTACTGCATTGTCGGAACTAGAAGCACAAGCATTTCGCTACACTCGCATTAACATCTGCTAACCATGTGTATGTGACCATTAACATCTGCTAACCATATGTATGTGACAAATCAAATCTGTTTTGAATACATATGCACGCACCCCTTTTCAGTATTTTATTTTTTTGAATTTTTTGAAACAAGTCATTTTTTTCATTTCACTTCACCAATTTGGACTATTTTGTGTATGTCCGTTACATGAAATCCAAATACAAATCTATTAAAATTACAGGTTGTAATGCAACAAAATAGACAACAAAACGCCAGGGGGGTGAATACTTTTGCAAGGCACTGTATTATAAGATTGTTTACAGAATTCATATTAGGAATTTTTGAGTTATCAGACAAAAAAAACACATTCAGTGGGGTTATAACATTATATTGATTGTTAGCTAAAATATACTGTGGAATTTGCTCATTAATGCTAACATTTCTGCTTTGCTTATAGTGACAAGGAACAGAGCAGGATGTTTTTTCTGTTTTTTCTTAGCTATTGCAATGCCCCCACCTACTGTATAAAAGCTGTTAGTGCATCCAGGTGGAACAGTTGTGGTGCTCCAAATGCAGCTAAACTTCCAACGTTTTATACAAAATGCCACAGGTCTCCAATACCCAATATTATGATTACAAGCTCAATATTTTGGGATATTACGATATCAATTGAAAAGGTGAGTTAACTCCCAGAAACGTTTTTCAAATCATTTGGTTACATGCATTGTGAAATATTTAAAGGGCATGAATGAGTAACTACAATATACATATATTTTAAATTAAATTAAATTGACATCAAACAATCCATAGTCGCTTTGTTTACTACAGGGAAACAAGGTGAGGTAAGACTACGCAATATATGAGCTAATCCAATGAGGAATGTAGAAGCTAATGAACCCAGTGCTTTCTATGAGTTTCATCACCTTTCTGCCTTCTATTGATTTATCTCACCTACTTTTTATCAGTTCAAAGCTGACGGCAACTCAGTTCAGCTCAACACTTCACAGGAATAGTAGAGTAGAGGAGATCTTTAAGGTAGAAATATGCTGTCAAATTCAAATAACTATAGAATGACATACGATAAACAAAGATCCTCGACAAATATTATTAAAGGTTTGTGTACGTGATTCATGTGAATTTGAATTATAAATCCTGTATATCTACTTTTTATTTTTTTAAATTCTGAACAAATAGGAACAGCTCTGAGAGTGAGAGAGACAACTCCTCGATGCTGAGTTCCTCTTTTATTATCCTACAATGTGACAAGCCCTCAGTGGAATTAGGACAATGATTATAACACCAGTAGAGAAATCCCCTTTCACAAAAAAGTTGAGGAGATTATGTAATAAGGAACTAACTCCAAAGGGACTACAACCCCATTGGGTGAATGAGTGACTCTAATGAGAGATAAATTAGAGAGGCTTTTGTCAGACTGCTGACTTTTCCAGCTGTCTTAGGCCTCTCCATCCAGCACAGACAGGTACAGTCCAGGACTGGCCTCCTCTCACAGAGAGGAACAGGGCTCACATGTGCCCCTCTGAAACACCTCCACGGAAACAGCTCCACTCCACTCCTAATTGGAATTATTTTAAGAGGAATGAAGTGAACTCCAAGACTTTTACTACATGAACCCTGAAATCCAACTTTTAAGCACAGTTGGTCTAAGTACTTTCATGAGGCTATTGCAAGAAATGTGTCTTTCCATTTATATTAGATGAAGGCGGAATACCAGGCTGAAACACATCCGGCCGTGATTGGGAATCCCATAGTTCGGCGCACAATTGGCCCAGCGTCGTCCGGGTTTGGCCGGGGTAGGCCGTCATTGTAAATAAGAATTTGTTCTTGACTGACTTGCCTAGTTAAATAAAGGTTAAATAAAAAATACATATTACCATCAGAAGACTGGTGTAACAGTTTAGAATAGAGGTATAGGTACAATACTTTACCTGTGTTTCCATAGCATTACTCTATATACAATACTTTACCTGTGTTTCCATAGCATTACTCTACATACAATACTTTACCTGTGTTTCCATAGCATTACTCTACATACAATAATTTACCTGTGTTTCCATAGCATTACTCTATATACAATACTTTACCTGTGTTTCCATAGCATTACTCTACATACAATACTTTACCTGTGTTTCCATAGCATTACTCTACATACAATACTTTACCTGTGTTTCCATAGCATTACTCTATATACAATACTTTACCTGTGTTTCCATAGCATTACTCTACATACAATACTTTACCTGTTTCCATAGCATTACTCTATATACAATACTTTACCTGTGTTTCCATAGCATTACTCTATATACAATACTTTACCTGTGTTTCCATAGCATCACTCTATATACAATACTTTACCTGTGTTTCCATAGCATTACTCTATATACAATACTTTACCTGTGTTTCCATAGCATTACTCTACATACAATACTTTACCTGTGTTTCCATAGCATTACTCTATATACAATACTTTACCTGTGTTTCCATAGCATTACTCTACATACAATACTTTACCTGTGTTTCCATAGCATTACTCTATATACAATACTTTACCTGTGTTTCCATAGCATTACTCTACATACAATACTTTACCTGTTTCCATAGCATTACTCTATATACAATACTTTACCTGTGTTTCCATAGCATTACTCTATATACAATACTTTACCTGTGTTTCCATAGCATCACTCTATATACAATACTTTACCTGTGTTTCCATAGCATTACTCTATATACAATACTTTACCTGTGTTTCCATAGCATTACTCTACATACAATACTTTACCTGTGTTTCCATAGCATTACTCTATATACAATACTTTACCTGTGTTTCCATAGCATTACTCTACATACAATACTTTACCTGTGTTTCCATAGCATTACTCTACATACAATACTTTACCTGTGTTTCCATAGCATTACTCTACTTGACAAGACCAAAAATATAAAACATTGGAGATCCAATGTCCATTTGGCCTGTCTGTAAACGCTGCAGACTGATCCTTGATCATTGGTCAGGTGACGTCGGCCCAATCTCTGTATCTCTATGTGTTTTATCCAAGAGGTGTCACTGTTGTTCTGGCAGTGTCTTGATGCTTCTGCCGAGACGTGTCATTCCATAAGGGAAACCCTATCTTGAATCTTTTCAAAATAATCCAGGTGATATTTTTAACATTGCCAATCATTTGACTTAATGTCCATATGTACTGCAGTAAATCTTGATTATGAATTTCTTATGATCCCATGTTTTCCTTTACACAGATTTTTTTTGAATGTCCAATGGTCTATTGAGGGTAAGGTATAGTAAGGTCAAAGTATGAATGCAACACCTCTGCCAGGTATAATCAATATAGTAAAGGCTCCACCTTGCCCTTAATAGACCAGGTAGAATCCTTCCTGACCTACTGTGCATAGAGAATATGAGACAGGGCAGAGGGGGCTAAGGTTAGGTTGGGGATGTGTGTTGTAGCCAGTGATTGCTTTCATTATCACTGTCAAATTTCTGTAACATTCTAGACAAGCTATAGGGAAGTGAGTTGTGCCTCACCCTCAGACTTGGTGATATCAGGGCATTTTGACAAAGGTCAGTCCTGAGACGAGTGGGATACCAGCCTGCTGTGTTGCAACAGACTCAGAAAAGGTCAAGCGAGCCAGACCCTATTCATCCAACTAACTTCATAATGACATTTTCCCTTTATCAGATTATATCAGATTAATTCAAACCCCATTCATTTCATTCCGAAACGTATTTCAAGATAAAAGCATTTCACATGAAAATAGAAATCTGAAACCACGAAAAAAAAACGTCATTACACAGAGAGAAATAAATCAATGATTCTAACATGACAACCGTCGTACATTGATTCAAGATCGACTTTGATGGCATCAGCACTGTGTATAAATGGGATTGCATAAAAGCAGAAGAACAAAAGCCTGGCTGGGTCTAATACGTTTAGAGATGATGGAGGTCTGGCCTGCCAGCTAGACAACATGGGGACACGACGCTATAACAAATGCATGCTGGGAAACAGAAAACCCCATAACCCCATTAAGATGAATGTCTCTTTAGCTTCTCTCCAGCCTCTGCCGGAGCATCCTGACCTGAATCTGGGGCTGGTGAGGCTGATGTGGCTGTCCCAGACCTCGTCAGAGTGGGGAGGAGTGGGGACGGGTGACCGGTGCTGTTCCATCACTGCCAGCTGGTAATCGGATCATGCCTAATGCTATCGCTATCGCTAGCTTAGCCACCCATTCATCTTGTCTAACGCTATGGCTATTGCTAACCTTCCTGCCTACTCAGCGGAAGGTTCCATAGATCAGCCTACTCTAACATCACGTCCTATCTCCCTCACGGTGGATACATTAGCATCATGGGTCAGGCTAGGTGCTGGCTAGCTGCTGTAAAGGCTCCTCAAGATGCCCTGTCTGGATATAATGGTATTACAAGAGGAGACAGGGTTGGTCAGAGAATGGATGTGAATTGATAGCTATTGCTATTATCGATTATGTCAAGGATCCCCCAAGGCCTATGTAGCTACATGTCCTGTAAATGGGGATGGTGGGTGTGGATGTACAATAGTCTGTATTAGAATAGCCGATGCACCAGAGATGACCATATCTGGCTGAGAAGAGCATATTCATCCAGTCATTAGAATTATAGCCTGTTGGACTGTTACTGGGCTGTAGAATAAGATGGCCTCTTCAAAAGCCCCTAAGGGCTCAGACACACCAGTAGCATTTGCAGGCCCAGAGAACCTCTGAACATAATTTGCGAACCGGTTTTACATGTAGAATCACATGAAGAATGTTGGCAGTCCCCTTGTCTACAGAGGGTTTCCCTAAAACACTGCGTGCTGAATGACCAGCAGATCCACATTCATGTGTGCAAACCTTAAGTGTAGATGTACACTTAAAAAAAAAGTGATATCTAAAAGGGTTCTTCAGCTGACCTCATAGGACAGGGTTTCCCTAACTCTCTCCTGGTGACCGCAAGCAGTGCACATTTTGGTTTTTGCACATGCACTACACAGCTGATTTAAATTATTTCCCAGGACGAAGTTTGGGAAACGAGAAGCTTTTGCAATACAATAACATTTTGAAGAACCCTTTCTGGTTTCAGGTAGTAAGTACCCTTCTGCTTCCGCTAGGTAGAACCATTTTCAGTTCCATGTAGAACTCTTTCCACAGAGGGTTCCCCAAGGGTTCTACCTGGAACCAAAATGTTTCTCTACCTGGAACCAAAAATGTTTCTTCAAAGGGGAACCAAAAAGTGTTCTACCTACAACCAAAAAGGGTTCTCCTTTGCAGACAGACAAAGCACCCTTTTGGAACCCTTTTTTCTAAGAGTTTAGGTGGATATTATCATGTTATTTCTCTCTGTAGCAGGAGGTCATGGCATTTCTTAGGGTTTGGTAGATGTGTACCCAAGATTGGGCTGTACGGACTTCAAAGGTGCCCTTGAGTGTGATGTAAGTTAGGGTAACACACACAAAAAAATCCACCAGCAAGGACACATGCACGGACGGACGCACACACACACACACTCACACACACACACACACACACACACACACACACACACACACACACACACACACACACACACACACACACACACACACTAATAGTCTGTAGTGTAATGTTGGGGCATGTTGCCTCTTTCATCCTCCCGTGTTCTCTGTATCTCCTCTCCCTCTCTGTACTCTGACTGTCTCTTCCTCAGATCTCTCAGATCTCTACTTCACCTCCTCTCATCATATCCTGCTCATCTCCTCTGCTCCTCCAGTCTCTCTCTCTCTCTCTCTCTCTCTCTCTCTCTCTCTCTCTCTCTCTCTCTCTCTCCCCCCCCCCCCACTGGAGTCACACTAAGACCAAAACAGTGAGAATATGTTGCAGGACACTGGATATTACAGGGGTCAGTTGGGGTTCGGCTGTCTTGCAGAGGTGAAGTGAGGTACAATTTATTAATTGTAGAACAATTTAGAAACACACACACATGCTAGCGCAGAGAAACACCAGTGAACTCTCTGACACAGTGCTGATGGAAACGGAGCTGGACGTGACATCTCAGCAGAAGTGATTGTCAGCCATGTGCCACACTGATTTCCCCAGCATCTGAAACAGAGGATATTGCACCTGTATTATTGTAAACAAGCACGGATGTCGTTCCAATGACAAAGAAATCATATACAAGGTAAGAACGAGACATAAAGGAAGTCAGAGACAACGTACTGCTTTACCAAGCATTTGCATCACGTTTGATCAAACTGTGATGATTATAGAACCCAAAATATGTGTATTTATTCTAACTACATGGCACGGAGAACGGAGGAGCATAGAAGGGAACATAGCGATAGAGACAGAGGGGGGAGGGAGGTGGGGATGGAGACAGAGACAGACAGAAGGAAAGAGAGAGAGAGTATAGTACACACATACAGTACATACCGTATAGAGAGAGCGAGAGAGACAGACCTAAAGAGAGAAAGAAGTGTGTTTCCAATCGAGGAGCAGCCACACGTCGGTACAGGGGAGACTGAGCCTGTTTCAATAATTAGGCTTATGGCAGCTTCATTCTCCCACTCTCCCCATTATTTTCTAACCTTATGCCAAATCCCTCAGTCAACACTTCTGGCCACGTAGGTTCTGCATGCATTCAGAATTCAGCTAGATTGGGCTGTTAAGGATGACCATGTTAACCGTTTTTGGCAATTGTATGTGACATGTGGAAATCCACAACACCTCTCCACTGCATCCTCCACAACACCTGTCCACTGCATCCTCCACAACACCTCTCCACTGCATCCTCCACAACACCTCTCCACTGCATCCTCCACAACACCTCTCCACTGCATCCTCCACAACATCTCTCCACTGCATCCTCCACAACACCTCTCAACTGCATCCTCCACAACACCTCTCCACTGCATCCTCCACAACACCTCTCCACTGCATCCTCCACAAAACCTCTCCACTGCATCCTCCACAACACCTCTCCACTGCATCCTCCACAACACCTCTCAACTGCATCCTCCACAACACCTCTCCACTGCATCCTCCACAACACCTCTCCACTGCATCCTCCACAACACCTCTCCACTGCATCCTCCACAACACCTCTCCACTGCATCCTCCACAAAACCTCTCCACTGCATCCCCCACAACACCTGTCCATTGCATCCTCCACAAAACCTCTCCACTGCATCCTCCACAACACCTGTCCATTGCATCCTTCACAACACCTCTCCACTGCATCCTCCACAACACCTGTCCATTGCATCCTCCACAACACCTCTCCACTGCATCCTCCACAACACCTCTCCACTGCATCCTCCACAACACCTCTCCACTGCATCCTCCACAAAACCTCTCCACTGCATCCTCCACAAAACCTCTCCACTGCATCCTCCACAAAACCTCTCCACTGCATCCTCCACAACACCTCTCCACTGCATCCCCCACAACACCTCTCCACTGCATCCCCCACAACACCTCTCCACTGCATCTAGGGAACCATCAGTAGGGTCCTGACCATTATGACCCCCAGGAACCTTGAGTGTGTGTGTGAGGCATTAGAACCCAGACCTCATTACCATGGGGTTGTGGGGGTGAACATAGGTGTGTGTGTGTGTGTGTGTGTGTGTGTGTGTGTGTGTGTGTGTGTGTAGGCTGCTATAGATTCCAGTTATGACAGCCTGCAGTAACCCAAGGCTTTAATGAGCCAATTGTGAGGGAGCAGTGATTTGACCATGTTTCAGGGCTCTTCTGCCCTCCTTCCGCTCACTGGTATTGATTTAGACTTCTCATTAGCATATGTCAGAGAGCACTGTTAGCACAGGCTGCCCATTTGCACCGGCTTAGCCAATCAGAGATGCTAAGCTCTGTTTTCAGTGCTTCAGAGCTTTACATGCATAATATGTAGGATTTAGGACAGTTAGCCATCTAACCATGTGTGTTTGGGTTGTCTGGGGTTCTTATGACAGTGCTATGACAGTGTTATGACACTGATATGACAGTGTTAGGCCAGTGCTATGACAGTGTTAGGACAGTGCTATGACAGTGATATAACATGTTATAACTCTATTATGTCTCCCATACACATCATATAAAGAATTTCTACTCTGCTTCCAGTTTAGTCATTTCATGTGTATTACATTTCATGTTTATTACATTTCATGTGTATTGATACCATTGGTATTCCAAGCGGAGAGGTAATTGTCATATTTGAAATTCCAAACAAAAACAATACAAACTGCTCATTTACTCTTGTCTCCGCAGTTTTTTGCTGTTTACAGTCACTGAGGTAATATGCCAATAATCAAATAGTTGGTTGGATAGTGTGAATAACCAGTCTTTTATATCTGCAATTATCCTGAGAAGTCCCCTGAAAACAGGGTATAGTATTTGTGACAGTATCAAAGCATCCCTCTGCAGACATTCCTCTTAAAAAATGCAACAACCCTAAATACGAAACCAAGACAACGTTCGATACATACAGGTCTTGAATAAAAAATAGTTGTGGATCTGTCTGTGGCTTATTTATCAAGTGTTTCAAAGGCTGTGAAAACCCCCCAGATAAAACATACCCTCTACTGTGGAATACATGGGACTGTGGAACAGCGAAGAGCTGATAGTTAACGCAGATATTGAGCTTTGATTTGACATGCTGCCCGTGTGCTGAGAGATGTGCATAAAGCCATGTTGTTTTGTCAGGATGTGTGTTTTGTCAAGAGTGTGCGTGTGCGAGAGAGTGAGAGAGAAAGAGAGTAGATGTGTATATCTGTGTGTGTGTGTGTGTGTGTGTGTGTGTGTGTGTGTGTGTGTGTGTGTGTGTGTGTTGGGGGGAGGGGGGTATTTGTACATCACAATATAGACATAAATTAAATATTTATACATTCTGATACATCTTGCAGTTTTTGAAGTAAAATGTATTGTCTCTTATGGGCATATGTAAACAATACACACACAAATCACAGCTTTTCTGAAAACCTGACTGCAACAGCTGTAGAGCTGCACAGCGTAGCAGCAGCGGCTTGGCCTGTGAATAAAATATACACCATGAATATTTCATCCCCAGTTGAAACAAAAACCTGTGCTTTTATTTACCGCAGCAGAGTGCAGTGGGTGGGGGGATACGATGCCTCTGGCTATGGGGAGTGAAATGAAGATGCCTACCCCTGAGTGTAGATTGGGACAAGGGGACAATATTAGGCCTATACACAGGAGATTAGACTTAAACTGGGCGCACATTGCTCCAGTTTAGAAATGGCACGGTCGCACTAGTGTAGTGGCGGCCTAGCCCCAGACCTGACTCTGAAGACACTCTATGCCTGGACGCTTCTGTCTTATATCTGCTGCTAGAGAGTTCGGAAGTTATTAACTCAAATGTTTTATCCAAACAGTCAAAAAGGGTCTTATCCAAAAGGGTCTCAGATAAATTTGTCTTTCTCTTTTGTTCTTAACCTACACCGTCTCTCTCTCTCCTCCCCATGGAATTTTGGGGCCCATCAGGCCATGAACTCTCTCTCTCCTCCCCATGGAATCTTAGGGCCCATCAGGCCATGAACTCTCTCTCTCCTCCCCATGGAATCTTGGGGCATGGCCCATCAGGCTATGAACTCTCTTTCTCTGATCATGCCTAGATGGTGAATGCTTTGTTAATGCCCATATTGCTTTGTAACTTATGGTTATGCCTTGTATGTGAATTCATTATTAATACTTGCTTTTGATATTCAATTCTCCGACCAATCCTTGCTAGTCAAACGTAAATCAAATCAAAGTTTATTGGGCACGTACACCTTTTTGCAGATGTTATCACAGGTGCAGCGAAATGCTTTTGTTTCTAGCTGCTACAATGCAAGAAATATCTAGAAATACAATACAATAAAAATACAATAACTACAATAAAAATACAATAACATTACAAGAACAATACAATAAAAATGTAATAACTACAACAAATACACATATAATCCAAAAATGACAAAAATACTAGTTGAGTATCTGGAGCATCAGCATTGGAGCATCACACAATACCCCATAATGACAAAGTCAAAAAAGGTTTTCAAACATTTTTGGAAAAGAGCGTGCTATCATGTGCATTTTCCTGAGGAGTGGCTTCTGTCTGGCCACTCTACCATAAAGGCCTGATTGGTGGAGAGCTACAGAGATGGTTGCCTTCTGGAAGGTTCTTCCGTATCTACAGAGGAACTCTGGAGCTCTGTCAGAGTGATCATCAGGTTCTTGTTCACCTCCCTAACCAAGGCCCTTCTCCCCCGATTGCTCAGTTTGGCCGGGTGGCCAGCTCTAGGAAGAGTGCAGTTGGCTCCAAACTTCTTCCATTTAAGAATGATGGAGGTCAATGTGTTCTTGGGGACCTTCAATGCTGCAGATATTTTTTGGTACCCTTCCCCAGATCTGTGTCTCGACACAATCCTGTCTCTGAGCTCTATGGACAATTCCTTCAACCTCACGGCTTGGTTTTTGCTGGGATCTTATATAGACAGATGTGTGCCTTTCCAAATCATGTCCAATCAATTTAATTTACCACAGGTGGACTCTAATCAAGTTGTAGAAACGTCTCAAGGATGATCAATGGAAACAGGAGGCACCTGAGCTCAATTTGGAGACTCAAAGCAAAGGATCTGAATACTTATGAAGATAAGGTATTTCTGTTTTTTATTTTCTAAAAACCTGTTTTTGCTTTGTCATTATGGGGTATTTTGTGTAGATTGATGAAGATTGTTTTTATTTAATACATTTTAGAATAAGATTGTAACGTAACATAACAAAATGTGGGAAAAGTGAAAGCACTGAATCTATAAGAAATATTCCAGCACTACACTGCAATTACACAACAAGACACTTGAGAAGGATGTCACATTATCTAAACAGTTTTGCAGCACAGTATTGAACATTATGTGGAATATATCAGACTAGTTAATTTGTTGACATTGTACAGCCATTGCATAACCTTAGTTTAGCCAGGTAGCTAAGTCATTCTCTTTTACAATAACAACCATGTCCTGAAGAACTCTCGACTGCATTTAAAAGGCATTGCAGGTCTTTATTTTGCTCTACGCTCATTGGATCCACAATAAAAAATAAATACATATCCACATTGTCCCCTGGTTCAGCTGTATGCAGTAGCTCAGTGGTTCCCTAACTATGGTTTAGGACCTATTTGTGGGTCGCGTCAGGGTTCCAGATGGTTCGTGGGATTACATATTTTGTGCTTTTTTTTTTTAAATACCGTTTTTATTATTGAAATACATTTTCAGAATGGTAAAATGCTTTCAGTGTAAAGTTAAACAACTAAAACCAAATAGAAATGATGTAGAAAAGATACTGTACCTATCTATACATGTTTTAATAATAGCCTGTAATCTTTGAAAACGCCCCTTGATTTTGTAATAACGTTTGAGCATAAGAAGACAGCATTAGCCAGGTCAAAATGCAGTAAAGTAGCTTAAAGGTGTAAAAAAAAATGTTTCTCAGCTCCATGGCAAAACGTATAGAATTGCAGGAAATTGGCTTTAAAACTGCTAAATTCTCTTTCAGTTCCATAGCAAAATGTGTAGAATTGCAGGAAATTGTTTTTAAAACTGGTCCAGGGCCCAGACAGAATTCAGGCCACTGCCAGATAGAATTCAGCCCATTCACCACTCAACCCTTATGGTGGGTTGCGACTCAAAACACAGCTCAATTGGTGGCTCACGAAGCAAAATAGTTTTGGAACCCCTGCAGTAGTTAACAGTGACAGCTTCAAAGCGAGGAGTGTGTTTCTATTGAGCTGCCAACTGCTCCTGTATGCGGCAGCCTCCGTTGATCTCCACCTGGTCTGTCACATCAGTGTTCACTTTTAATGACTCCCCCTTCAAAGCGCTGCATTAAATTTTGAGCAGCAACAAGGGTGCCATTGTTTTATGTCAGAGGGAACACGTGGCCAAACATGCAGTGTGTGTGTGTGTGTGTGGGGGAGGGGGGGGGGGGGGGGATGTGCCTCCCTAGATAGCTCCCGGGGTCCTTTGTGTACCATTACCCCCTGCCACCCCCTCTACCTGCCTTCAATTACCCTCCTCTTTTCATCCCAGACCAGATCAGTGGAGGGGGGAGTGTTTTGAAACTGCTGTGCAGGTCTGCACTGATCTGAGGTCTGTCATCTGACGGGACACATCAGCTTGGCTTGTTCCTGTTCGTTCGTAAGGATACATACTAAACTGCCTAACCCAGCTCTTGATACTGAATTTAGTCAGTAGTAATGTCAGTACTCATCATTACACTTTCCCTTACCAAACATGTCCTGTTCCTCAGCTCTCTTGCCCAAAATCACCCTATAGAAGCATGTCTAAAGAACTCCAGGGTCCTAAATTACCTCTGATATGGAAATCTGGTTTCAGCTAGTGGTTTCTGCTGGTTTCTTTAGTATAGGTGAGCAGCCCATTACTATATAGCATCCATAAAATATAAATAGTTATCATTACTCTACTTACTACACAACAAGAAGGTACTGTAGATAGAACACTATGATAATAACAGAATTAGGCAACAGACATCTGTTCTTTATTTACAATCAAGATATCTATCAACCACTAGTCTAATGATCCTGACTCTGACTGACGTCATGATGGGCTGTGAATGTGTGGCTATAATGAGCAACAAGCAACAGTATGATGGTCCCCTGTGAGCAACAACAATGGTCTGTTTCATGTCCAAATATACCCTCAGTACCAGCACGAAGTGCGTCCTCCTCCCCCAAAACATTTGGAGGTCCATCTGTGAGTGTGAAAAAAGAGAGAGGGAGAGAGAGAGAGAGTGAGAGAAATAAAAACGGACTTCGCTCATCTCTGGGTCCCATCACAAATTCCCATTACAGAGTCTGATATGACTTCCCCAACAGTCAACCAAGCATATCTGGCCAACTCTCCCTCTTTCCCTCTCTCTCCCTCTCTCCATTTTTCTCACATCTTCATAAGGAGCAGTGCAGGAAAAAATCTAATGCCAACATTTTTGAAGCTGGACTTTGATTCTATTTCCAAATCCCCCGGTTCCCTGGGTTTTTATCAGCTTCCCCACAGGCTATGTGTTACAGTCCACTGTACTTGGCAGGATGCGGAAGCACTGGGCCGTTTGGAGAACATTAATGATTATAAACAGCCAGGAGAGGAGACTGAGCTCAGTGCCAAGCAGTTCAGGGTGCAGGGAAAATACACACACACACACAGACTGAAAGGAACACACACACACAAATGTGCAGACACACAAACACACCCTTACAAAAATAAAAATATAAAAAAATGACATGAAAACAACAAGTGAGTGCAGAGTTTTCTTACATGTTAAACTGCAAATTGATTTTCATGTGGACATGAGATTTTAAAATGAGAAAGTTTTTCACGTGTGAAACTGCCATTCACATGTGAGGTGAAAACACATGTCTCTTCATGTGAAAAGGTGTTAACATGTGGACTCTATATGTAATATACGTGAAGTTTCACGTGAAATTTAAGCTCAACATGTGAAAACTGCTATTTCATAAGTGAAAATGTGATTTTCACATGTGAAACTGCAAATTTGACATGTGTTTTTTTTGTAAGGGCACAAACACAAAACCACACATCTCAACCCTCCCATCCCCTATCACTACCCCCACCACACACACACACACACACACACACACACACACACACACACACACACACACACACACACACACACACACACACACACACACACACACACACACACACACACACACACACACACACACACACACACACACACACAGTCCACAGCCCAGGACACAACCAAAATGGATCCAGGCCACATAGTGGGGAAACCTGCTGACTACAGAGCCTTGCAGGAACAGTGGGATTTGATAGGATGCAAGCCACAAATCCCCGCTCCCAACCACACAACATTTAGTCCTGAATAAAATGTTCTCACCGTATGAGTCATATTATGACGATAGGTGGTGGTTTGGTGGGGAAGACTTAATTGGACAGTGTGTACCAGTGTGTACGGTGTGTGTCTGCATACCAGATATTCATGAGGACACTGTATTCGATGCCCAGTTTGTTAAATGATTCAAACGTATCAGAATAGCACTGTGAATTATTTACAGCAGATACAGGCAAGAGGAAAATGATTCAAGCTTCTCTGTTTTGATAATTTATGATTCTGCCAAGATGAACGGTGAATCTACTCAGGTTTAAAACAGGAGATTCAATATATATAATAATATATGGCAATAAAATGTAACAGACTCTGTTGTTGAATGTCTCTGTTGTTGAATGTCTCTGTTGTTGAATGTCTCTGTTGTTGAATGTCTCTGTTCTCTTGACATTTCCAGAAGAGCAGTTTTCCTCATGTGTGCTTTATGGAGTACATCATAGTGAATAGTTAACATCAATGAACTGTCTTTTCATTTGTACTTCTTTCAAATCCATGCATTTCAATGTATTTTATAGCTAATTGTTGCAACATTTCGACTTGCTTCATGAAGGCAAACTTTGTCACCATCTGGTTTACAAACTACTGTAAATGGCTATTGACACTTTTACTACAGCAGCCAAGAAAATACAAATCACACGACGCGTGGTCGCGTGGTCGATACTGCTGATCCATGGTCAGAGAAGAGTTTTTACTCGTTATTAACTATGGGAGACGTTGTCGTGGTGTCCGAACATCCACACCTCATATCCGTAATCAAACATGATGTTCTTTTTGCTGGAGACATGGCTATTTGCTAATGCACCCAGTCAGTCCAACGGTGAATGTTGTTTATTTTGTAAGGCTTAGGACTAAGTAGCCTTTAAAATGCTTTCACAAATCAATTATTATGAGGCAAGACAGGACTATTCAAGCAGATAACAGAGTGCCTATCAAGAGTGGACACGCTTGTAAAATTGAATTGTTGTCAATTAACAACAATCATTCAAATGTTTTATTTTATTTGAAAATATAGTTACGTTTTTATATATATACTTGAAATTTAACCCCCTTTTTTTCTCCCAATTTCAATTGTGATCCTGACTCATCGCTGCAACTCCCAAACGGACTTAAGATAGGCGAAGGTGGAGTCATGCATCCTCCGAAACATGACCCGCCTAACCGCACTCCTTCACCCAGAAGCCAGCCGCAACAATGTGTTGGAGTAAACACCGTTCAACTGGCAACCGGGGCCAGGCACCCATCACGCCACAAGGAGTCGCTAGGGCACGATGAGCCAAGTAAAGTTGGGCCAATTGGGCATCGTCCAATAGGAATGAACCCGGATCTTTAGTAACGCCCCTAGTACTGCGATGCAGTGCCTTAGACCTCTGCACCACTCGGGAGGCCCCAAGATAGTTATTTTTAAAGAATGACAAGCACTTAGTGTGAAAGTGTCATTCATTCAGCATGAACGCAGCAACAATTAGAAATAACTAGTAAAACAACAAAACTCACCATTGACCAACGAGGATATTAATAATGTCAAATGTGTTCTGTGTCAATTCAAATGACTATAGAAACGTGCTTCTGCAGTTACAACTGGAACCAATGGGACCAATGGGGTGAATCATTAGCCTGATGACTCACACTAAATTCTTCCGCTGCTCTGCCATTCGCTGCATACTTTAGTCTGAGACTGCCATCATTGAAGTCGTTTGTGGTGATGAGGGGCACGATTGGATCGTTTCTAACCGATCAGAGTATCAAAGCCGATGACCAATTTTCTAACGGCCACTTCACCCACGTGTATTCTGGCTCTGACCCAACCCGTCGGTAGTTTGTTTATTTGTATATTTGGATCCCGATTGGCCTACAGTATGCAGAAGCAGCAGCTATTCTTCCTGGAGTTCACAAAAAAACACAACAATTACAAATAACAAAACACTGATACACTGATAGACAAGGACAGTCACACAAATGTAAATTACAACAATATACAAACGATAAAAATACAATTATACAATGGAACAACTAAATAATGTGTGTGTGTATGTGTGTGTCTCCTCACAGTTCCCCATTCCATGAGGTGTTTAATCATTTTTTTTAAAGGTAATTTTGAAGTTTGCTTGAATAATTGGAGATGGAAGGGAGTTCCATGCAATCATGCGATCATTTCTGGACCAATCAGCTTCCTATGTATTCACATTCAGTAAAGGGTTGGGGAGGTACACCGTTCCAGACTCATTGCAGAGAAGGAACTAACGTCCGTGGGAGTGGAATAGCGTTTGGCCGGATCAAGGAGTCTGTGTAGCCAGGCAAGTGAAATATAACCCTAAAGATAAACCTAAAGATAAATGTAAACATGTTGATACAGCCCGGCGTTCGGCACTCGGTGGGCTGATGTGGGTGAGACAATAAGAGGAGATTAGGTGTTAACCTTTGCTGCTCTGACATTTGTCCATTTTACTTAATTAACGCCAAAGCAGCCACTCCCGTGACCTTTGGTTATGCAGCCTGTCATTGTGAAGGAAAAAGGACAGAGAAAGGTTCCAGGGTGGTTGTGGGAGAAGATGATTGGTTAGGATAATCAGGCAGCATCATGTTTGCCTAGTGATGGTAGAAGATTGTGGCTGAACTTTAAGTGAAAATCACTTAATGGCCTTGCCAGAAAGGACTAAATTGACTATATATCGTCAAAACAGATGAGGAAGGACTATACATTAGCTATTTGTTGGTAGTTTAGGTTTAGAAGGTTAATAAAAACATTGTCAGGAAATGTACGTCTTTACATTCTACCATCATCAGAGAGTGACATTAAATCCGATTGGCAGTTCATTAAGGTTCAGAGGCGTGGGGTTTTCTAATGTCCTACAGTTCTTAGTGATTGGTCTTTGGACCGTCCTGATTGGTCCTGAGGTCATGAATGACAGGTATTTAGTAGCTTGGAGCAATGGTGACTGGTTTGTCTCTGGTTCCATGGTGGGAAATGCTCATTAATGTAAATAGTGATGTTCAGTTCAATATTGATGTATTGAATGGTGGTGCTCTATAGGGGATTCTATACTAGCCTACTGCCAGTGCCACACCCCTGCTTAGTGATGAGCAGTTAGAAAAGGACATTAACAGATTATCTGTTTAAATTGACATATAGTATTTAGTATTACACATGTAATGTTACATATATATTACATATATTCGGTCATCTATCCATGCAATACTACACTTTAGAAGCTATAGTAGGCCTAGCTATATCAGAGTTAGAGAAAAACTACCCTTGTCAATCTATCCCTATTATTTTGGGATATGGACTGGAAATACATGTTGCAGACAAGTGATTGTACCCTGGAATCAGCACAACAGACAGACAAGTTGAACTTGCAGTCTCCACTCCAATATATTTGATTTATAACAGCCATTTATGAATCATTGTATATTGGCCTTGAATTGAAAAGCTGTCTGGCCTCCATTGGATGCATGGTGTTTGTAAAATATCATGTTTGACAATGAATAATGGAAGCGGGTTAGAGACCTGTAGGAAAATCAAATGAGACCATGTCCACTATTGACTTGAATTACACTGTACGAGTTGCTGTCATTCTCTTCGATATTTTTTAAGATATACAGATCTAGGATCTTAATTTGACCTATAATGTCACAGCAAAATAATCCTGCAGCAACAGTAGTTGAACGTGTAGTCCATAATGTTGCTTGTTAAGCTATTAGCTGGCCAAAAGTAGCCTACATGAAAAGTGCAATACTGTTCATATAACTGTGTGTTAGTGTGGCTTTTCAGTGAAGTGGTGTAAATCATGAAGCTCATCTGCATTTTCTGTGGTGCTAGCAACAAAAAAGCAACACAAAAGTGATCAAATTCAGATCCCAAACTCTAGGGCAGCATGGCATTTGGTACACAAAAGGCATGAAAAGTTGATAATCGATGTCGACAGTGCCAAACAGCAGTGTACAGTATGTGGAATATGAATGGTATTAATGTACCTATGTAGTGTATGAGGTGGGTTACTCTGCTGCATCAGTGTGCAGTGTTTACGCTCCCTGCAGATCCTCTCCCATTTCCCTCACCCTCTTTTCTCTCAATAATCTTACCAATATAAATGATCAAGTCAGCAGTGATATTGTAAATGAGATGTTTTATCCTATTTACTCATTACACTGTTCTGTTTATTGCCACTAACAGAGATTTCTCGGCGTTTGGGACTGAGATTGTGAGGAAATTGAATTTGGTGATGGGAAGAAGCCTGTGGGTGTGAATCTTTAATTAGAGATGATAAAACAAAGTGGATCAATCCCCGCCCGGCGCCCTATCTGGCACTGGTGGGGAAACCTGGTCTCAGAGCATTTCTGATGATTCTTTACCTAAATCCTATTCACTTAGCATACACATTTTAACTACAGTTGAAGTCAGAAGTTTATATACACCTTCGCCAAATAGATTAAACTCAGTTTTTCACAATTCCTGACATTTAATCCTAGTAAAAATCCCCTGTCTTAGGTCAGTTAGGATCACCACTTTATTTTAAGAACGTGAAATGTCATAATAATAATAGAGAGAATGATTTATTTCAGCTTTTATTTATTTCATCATGTACCCAGTGGTTCAGAAGTTTACATACCCTCAATTAGTATTTGGTAGCATTGCCTTAAAATTGTTTAACTTGGGTCAAACGTTTTGGGTAGCCTTCTACAAGCTTCCCACAAAACGTTGGGTGAATTTTGGCCCATTCCTCCTGACAGAGCTGGTGTAACTGAGTCAGGTTTGTAGACCTCCTTGCTTGCACACGCTTTTTCAGTTCTGCCCACAAATGTTCTATAGGATTGAGGTCAGGGCTTTGTGATGGCCACTCCAATACCTTGACTTCGTTGTCCTTAAGCCATTTTTCCACAACTTTGGAAGTATGCTTGGGGTCATTGTCCATTTGTAAGACCCATTTGTGACCAAGCTTTAACTTTAACTGATATCTTGAGATGTTACTTCAATATATCCACATCATTTTAAATTCCTCATGATGCCATCTATTTTATGAAGTGCACCAGTCCCTCTTGCAGCAAAGCACCCCACGCTTCACATTTGGGATGGTGTTCTTCGGCTTGCAAGCCTCCTCCTATTTCCTCCAAACATAACGATGGTCATTATGGCCAAACAGTTCTATTTTTGTTTCATCAGACCAGAGGACATTTCTCCAAAAAGTACGATATTTGTCCCCATGTGCAGTTGCAAACCGTAGTCTGTTATTTTAATGACGGTTTTGGAGCAGTGGCTTCTTCCTTGCTGAGCGGCCTTTCGGGTCATGTTGATATAGGACTCGTTTTACTGTGGATATAGATACTTTTGTACCTTTTTCCTCCAGCATCGTCACAAGGTCCTTTGCTGTTGTTCTGGGATTTATTTTCACTTTTCGCACCAAAGTATGTTAATCTCTAGGAGACATTCCTGAGGGGTGTGACGGCTGCGTGGTGCCATGGTGTTTATACTTGCGTACTATTGTTTGTACAGATGAACGTGGGAACTTCAGGCGTTTGGAAATTGCTCCATAGGATGAACCAGACTTGTGGAGGTCTTGGCTTGTGGAGGTCTCCATTTTTTGTGGTAATATTGCAATCAGTTAGTTTTAAGTTTGGATTGAGTTTGGATCATTCCCATATATATTTTAAAGGTACATGTTTGACGTAACTCCAACATTTCTATTCATAATATCATTGATAAATATAATAACATTTTTAAAAATCCAGAAATAATATGTTTTTGAAATGAATCAGTATATTTGAGTTTAACCATAATATTTGTTCTATCTTTTCTGGAGGAGAAAACTGAAATTGTAACCATCTTTGAATGGCTTGTTTAAGAATAGGCAATACTTTAAACAAAATTTAATTTTCAATTAGTCGGAAATGAGAAGCTGTAATCTGTATAAAGGCAAAAAGGCCTTTTTTGAACAAAGGAGGAACCTTTCTTAATAATGTACTGTAGAAGCATTTTGGGTTTAAGTAACTTGTGTATGAGTGAAGCTTTTAGTGAAAGGTTTAAAGCTTTAACGTTTAATCATTTTAACCCCCCAAACTCATACTCATTATATAAATAGGCACATACAAATTGTCACGATTCTTCAAAGTCGAACCCAGAAGCAGACCAGGACAAGGAGAGTAGGAAAAAGGTGAGTATTTATTTACAAGTGAATGGGTAGATATATCCAGGTGGTGTAGCGGGTAGCGGTGATGAGTAGATGGGAGTAAATAGGTGGATCCAATGGGGAAGTGGAATCTTCTGACGACCAGGCGGGAATGGGGTAAATTATCCGGGTGAGTAACTGAAGACAGAACAAACAGAGGTAAGTTCAAGGCAAGCAATACGTAACAAACAACAAAACAACTTCTATCCAACTTGAGGCTGATACTCTGGCACAACATACTGTTCATGGCTAACGATCCGGCAGGGAATGGATGTCAGGTCCGGGCTTATGAAGAGGAGAGATGATCAGGACCAGGTGTGCAGATAGCTGATGGGATACAGGTGCGGGTAATCAGAAACCCCAACTGGCTACATTGCCCGGCAACCAGACAGGGTGCGTTCCAGGACGCCGGAAAAACTCTCCAGGACAGAACATAGGTAAAAAACAGACTCAGGAAACGGGATTCGTGACACAAATGTTCTGGCTTAGCATTCCAAATACAATTAAATAGTTTTTAGTTTATATGATTTAAAAACTAGTTGTCTGGAGTAGGCAGCGCCATTAGTCAGTAAGTAAACTGTGATAGGACCAAAGAGTTAATCAATGTGATTTTTACATAAATAGACAAGTATTTACTTCTCCATGGTTTCAGAATCTTATCTATTTTAGCAAACTTTCTATTGAAATTGATTGTGGTATGTTCATTTATATTTTTGAGATAGGAATACCAAGTATGTCTACTTCACCATCAGCCTATTTATTGGTGAACTACAAAGTAGTGTAAACACTGTGTCTTTTAACAATCCAATACGTAATGTGGTACACTAATGTGGTTTTAGTCCAGAGAGGCTAGAACAGTGATCAAGATCTTCAATGAGACTGTGCAGGGATCCTGAATTGCGGACTTAAGAAAGAACTATATTCATCGGCATACATTGACACTTTTGTTTTTATCCCCTGGATTTCTAACCCCTTGATGTTCTTGTTGTTTCAAATTTTAATAGCTAGCATTTCAATGGCCATAATAAATAGATATGGAGACAACGGACAGCCTTGTTTTACTCCTCTTAAAACCTCAATACTTTCTGGGAAGTAACCATTATTTACTATTTTACACCTGGGGTTGCTGTACATAACTTTAACCCATTGTATAAGAGGTTCACCAAAATGTAAGTAATCTAGGCATTTATATATAAATTCTAGTCGTACTTTATCAAATGTATTTTCAAGATCTTTGATGTTTCATAATGTTAAATTGTTTCAAGTAATTGAAGTATATTATCTCCAATATATTGTCTATGTAAAAAACTAGTCTGATTAGGATGAACAATATCTGGTAAAACCTTTTTATTCTATGTGCTATGGATTTCGCCAGGATTTTCACATCACAACATTGAAGTGTAAGAGGCCAGCAGGTTTTTAAATGGACTGGATCTTTATACTTACCACCTGGGTCCTGTTCCAGTAGTAATGGAATCAGACCTTCTTGTTGAGTACCTGAAAGTCTACCATTTCTATAGGAGTAATTAAAACATTCTAAAAATGGATCTTTGAGTACATCAAGAAAGTTCTGATATTGTCTACTGGTATATCATCAAGCCCTGGTGTTTTTGCAGACTGAAAATATTTAATAACCTCAAAAAGTTCCTCCTTTGTAAGTTGGTCTTTACACAGGTCTTTCTGTAAATGTGTTAATTTTACATTATTGTTGTTGTTATCATTTACTATGTTACATTTACATTTACATTTACTATGTTACATCTAGTCGAGACCAGGCTGGGTGGGGAGCTCCTATCTGTTCCTGCTGAGTGGGCAGAGTTCTGGCACAGTCTGGCAGACATGGGTTGTTTCTGTCTTCCATCCAGGCCATTGGTCTATAGTAAAGGTTTGGTAGCATTACTATTAACAATCTATCATGGAAATAGCCTTTGTACCGCAAGTACACCATTTTTTGAGAACTGCTTAGATAAATCAACATTCAAAGGACGCTTCGTTATCAGTGTGCAAATAACCGTCATCCACATTCTATTTGTCTTTGTCTTTGTCTCTGTCTCTGTCTCTGTCTCTGCCTCTGCCTCTGCTTCTGCCCCTGTCTCTGTGTCTATCTCTCTCTATTTTTGTCTTTGTCTTAAATCTCTCTATTTGAATTTTCCTAATTCTGTCTGCAAATGTCTCGATCCATTTCCCTCTCCTCCCCCTCTCTCCCCCTCTCCCCTCTCTCTCTCTCTTCCTCTCTCCCTACCCACCCTCTCTTCCTCCTTCCCTACCCACCCTCTCTTCCTCCTTCCCTACCCACCCTCTCTTCCTCCCTCCCTACCCCTCCCTACCTCCCTCCATTCTTCCATGCTCTACCCTCTCCCTCCCCTCTCTCCTCTCTCTCCCCTCCATTCTCTCTCCCCTTCTTCCCTTCTTCCCCCCTCTACCTCTCTCTACCCTCTGTCCTTCCCCCTCTCTCCCTCCTCCCATTTCTCTCTCCCAACTGTAACAAATCATTCAGCCACCACCAACCGCTTCCTCATCAATAATTCCTGTTCAGGTCCAAAATAGCCTTTTTTCAACCGTATTGGTATTTTTGCTCAATGACCCTTACCTTCTCGGGGTCGATAGAAAAATCAATCTCATTGGAAATAATAGTTTAATGATGGGTTATGTAGCCATTTACAGGGACAGTCCTAATAAAGCATTATTTGATTTTGGTCCAAGGGAAATCACTCCAAATGCCAGCGGGTTGAGGGGGCCATATTACGGAGATGTACCTACACTATTGGTTGAAATCTAGCCTGGCTGGAGTCCAATCCAACATACTGCCCAGGGCCTGATTAATGCAGGGCCTGTAGCAGGTAGCCTAGCGGTTAAGAGCATTGGGTCAGTAACTGAACGGTCACTGGTTCGAATCGCTGATTAGGTGAAAAATCTGCCAATGTGCCCTTGAGCAAGGCACTTAACTCTAATTGCTCTGGATAAGAGCGTATACTAAAATGTAAGCCCCCAAGCCTGTGGGGGACACTTGAGGCAGAGAAAAATGGAAATGTATATATTTGTTATTTTTATACTGCAACCGCCAACCACAGAAGCCTGCTCTCAGTGAGTGTAGATAGCCTGCTGCCGCTCTGCTAATCATCAAATGGGGGAAGGAGAGGAGGTAGGGAGCCCATGTGGGTAACCAGGGGACCCTGTCCTGGTTGGGTAACTGATTCAGGGCCAGCCCTAGCACTTTGGGAGCCCTATGCGAGATTTGGTTGGGGGCCCCCCACCTCGCGGGCAAAACACTTTAGTCGCCCCCCCTCTTGAACGAGTTTTCTGCAATTCTACACATGTTGCTATGGGGCAGAGAGTAATTGTTGTAGTTTTAAAGCTAATTACCTGCAATTCTACACATTTTGCCATGACTTAATCCATGTTAATGATATCTGAGTGAGTGTGACTAACATGTCCTGCGTGCCCAGTCAGTATACAGCCATGATTACTATTCACACATTAAGTTTTGATAGCTGGCTAAATAACTTACAAATCAAAAACTTGTTAGCTGACTATGCTAATTGAGTGACTGTCAGTGATTGACATAAGAGAAAAACTGCTGATGCACAACAACATTTCGAAATTGCAACTACCGTATCCTACTATTCCAATGAAACAGTAAGTTGAGAACCTGACTGAGTTCCCCAAAAAATAAATGATTTGTTCATCCAGCCCTGACACTGCCTCTTGGTCATTACTGTGCTTACTGACAAAATGTCTCGCCAAAGCCATTTGAGTTTCACTAGAGTAGGCTAAAGGGAGGGGGTGGACTGAATAGGATGAAATATGAACGGTATAATTATTTCAGGATAGTTCTGTACTGTCTGTGCTTTGCTGATTTTCCGAAAGTATTACCTCCCAAAATAATAATCTTTGGTTATAGTTACAGTCGTGTATATTCCCTTCAAGCCGATACCACGACGGCCCTCAAGGAACTACACTGGTCTTTATGCAAACTGGAGCATGTATTCTGAGGCCGCATTTATTGCAGCTGGGGATTTTAACAAAGCAAATTTGAGGAAAACGCTATTGAAGTTCTATCAAGACATTGACTGTAGTACTCGCATAGGAAAACATTAGACCACTGCTACTCGCCTTTTCGAAATGCCTACAGGGTACTCCCATGCCCTCCCTTCGGCAAATCAGATCACGACTCCATTTTGCTCCTCCCTTCTTATAGGCAGAAACTCAAAAAGGAAGTACCCGTGCTAAGGTCTACTCAATACTGGTCTGACCAATCGGAATCCATTGTTTGATTATGTAGACTGGGATATGTTCCGGGTAGCCTCCGAGAATAACATTGACGTATACATGGACATGGTGACTGAGTTCATCAGGAAGTGTATAAGGGATGTTGTTCCCACGGTGACTATTAAAAACTACCCAAACCAGAAACCGTGGATAGATTCAGGCAAAACTGAAAGTGCAAACCACAGCATTTAACCATGGCAAGGTGACTGGGAATATGGACGAATACAAACAGTTGTTGTTATTCCCGCCATAAGGCAATCAAACAGGCAAAACATCAGCACAGAGACAAAGTGGAGTCGCAATTCAACGACTCAGACACAAGATGTACATATGTGGCAGGGTCTACAGATAATCACGGATTACAAAGGGAAAACGAGCCACATCGCGGACACCAACATCTTGCTCACAGACAAACTAAACACCTTCTTCACAAGCTTTGAGGAAAACACTGTGCCACCGACACGGCCCACTTCCAAGGACTGTGGCCTCTCGTTCTTTGTGGCCAACGTGAGTAAGACATGTAAGAGTGTTAAACCCTCTCAAGACTGCTGGCCCAGACGGCATCCCTAACCACGTCCTCAGAGCATGCGCAGACCAGGTGGCTGGAGTGTTTACGGACATATTTAATCCCTCCCTATCCCAGTCTGCAGTCCCCACTTGCTTCAAGATGTCCACCATTGTTCCTGTACCCAAGAAAGCAAAGGTAACAGAACTAAATGTCTTTCATTCAGTAGCACTCACTTCTGTCATCATGAAGTGCTTTGAGAGGCTAGTTAAGGATCACATCACATCACCTCTACCTTACCGTACACGATAGACATGCCCCAATAGACCAATAGACGATGCAATCGCCATCGCACTGCACACTGCCCTATCCCATCTGGACAAGAGGAATACCTACATCAGAATGCTGTTCATTGACTATAGCTCAGCCTTCAACACCATAGTACCCTCCAAGCTCATCATTAAGCTTTGGGCCCTGGGTTTGAACCCCGCCCTGTGCAACTGGGTTGTGGACTCCCTGATGGGCCGCACGCAGGTGGTGAAGGTAGGAAACAACACCTCCACTTCTGCCACCAGAGGGTGGTGTGGTCTACCCAACGCATCACCGGGGGCACACTGCCTGCCCTCCAGGACACCTACAGCACCCGATGTCACAGGAAGGCCAAAAAGATCATCAAGGACATCAGCCACCTGAGCCACGGCCTGTTCACTAAATTATTATCAGAAGGTGAGGTCAGTACAGGTGCATCAAAGCTGGGACCGAGAGACTGAAAAACAGCTTCTATCTTAAGGCCATCAGACTTTTAAATAGCCATCACTAGCCGGCTACCACTAGCCGGCTACTCAAACCTGCACCTTCGAGGCTTCTGCCCTATATACATAGACATGGAATCACTGGCCACTTTAATAATGTAACACTAGTCACTTTAATGATGTTCACATACTGCTTTACTCATCTCAGATGTATATACTGTATTCTATTCTACTGTATTTTAGTTAATGCCACTCCGTCATTGCTCGTCCTAATATTTACATGTTTCTTAATTCCATTGTTTTGCTTTTAGATTTGTGTATTGTTGTGAATTGTTAGATACTACTGTACTGTTTGAAAACTGCACATTTTCTTCTCTGCCCCATGGTAAAATGTGTAACATTGCAGGAAGTTAGCTGCTTTGGAGCATCCACATTTCTACAGGCCCACCCACCAACAAATGTCTATGTCTATGTCTATGTCTATGCCAGTGTGGTGGGGCTGGAGCGCCGAGGGTCAGAAAGCGACATGAGCTTGATATAATGAGAAAGTGTCAACAGCCCATCAGCTACTGTCTGCTAGCGCATCGCCACCTCGTCGCTGGGGAGCTCATGCTGAAGTGATGCCCAATCAAGAGCTCATATTTTTTACGTTATTTGGTACATCGGCACACACTCTTTCAGCTTGACTAGGCCTGTTTGTGCTGCAATGCAATGCAAATGAACTGTAAGTGTGGATTGTAAGGTGGGTCTGTGGGGAGTGCTACTGAAGTCTTTATTCAATCCCTTTCAACATTGATGAGGAGGTTAATTCATGGGATGTTGCCTGAGAGAAACATTTCAGATATTAAACCCCATTGACAGCTTGATGAAAAAACCTCCACACTAGAATATAGAGTAAATGATACTGTGTTCACAGTGTGTGTTGTGTGTGTGTTGTGTGTGTGTCTGTACGTGAGTGTGTGTTGTGATAGGAAATAGTCATGACTGTACACTACTGCTCAAAAGTTTTAGAACACATACTCATTCAAGGGTTTTTCTTTATTTTTATTATTTTCTACATTGTGGAATAATGGTGAAGACATCAAAACTATGAAATAACACAAATGGAATCATGTAGTAACCAAAAAAGTGTCAAAATATATTTTAGATTTCAGAGTCTTCAAGTAGCTACCCTTTGCCTTGATGACCGCTTTGCACACTTTTGTCATTCTCTCAACCAGCTTCATGAGGTAGTCAATTGCATTTCAATTAACAGGTGTGCTTTCTTAAAAGTTAATTTGTGGAATTTCTTTCTTCTTAATGTGTTTGAGCCAATCAGTTGTGTTGTGACAAGGTAGGGGGATAAACAGAAGATAGCCACATTTGGTAAAAGACCAAGTCCATATTATGGCAAGAACAGCTCAAATAAGTAAAGAGAAATGACAGTCCTTGATTACTTTAAGACATGAAGGTCAGTCCATATGGAACATTTCAAGAACTTTGAAAGTTTCTTCAAGTGCAGTTGCAAAAACCATAAAGCGCTATGATGAAATTGGCTCTCATGAGGACCGCCACAGGAATGGAAGGAATGCAGAGGATAAGTTCATTAGAGTTACCAGACTCATAAATTGCAGCCCAAATAAATGCTTCACAGAGTTCAAGTAACAGACACATCTCAACATCCACTGTTCAGAGGAGACTGTGTGAATCGGGCTTTCATTGTCGAATTGCTGCAAAGAAACCAGTACTAAAAGACACCAATAAGAAGAAGAGACTTGCTTCGGCCAAGAAACATGAGCAATGGACATTAGACTGGTGGAAATTTGTCCTTTGGTCTGGAGTCCAAATTGGAGATTTTTGATTCCAACCGTCGTGTCTTTGTGAGATGTGGTGTGGGTGAACGGATGATCTCCACATGTGTATTTCCCACCACAAAGCATGGCGGAGGATGTGCTATGGTGTGGGGGTGCTTTGCTGGTGACACTGTCTGTGATTTATTTAGAATTCAAGGCAGACTTAACCAGCATGGCTACCACAGCATTCTGCAGCAATAAGCCATCCCATCTGGTTTGCACTTAGTGAGACTATCATTTTCTTTTCAACCGGACAATGACCCAACACACCTCCAGGCTGTGGAAGGGCTATTTGACCAACAAGGAGAGTGATGGAGTGCTGCATCAGATAACATGGCCTCCACAATCAACCAAATTGAGATAGTTTGGAATGAGTCAGGCCGCAGAGTGAAGTGAAAACAGCCAACAAGTGCTCAGCATATGTGGGAACTCCTTCAAGACTGTTGGAAAAACATTCCAGGTGAAGCTGGTTGAGAGAATGCCAAAAGTGTGCAAAGCTGTCATCAAGGCAAAAAGTGGCTATTTGAAGAATCTCAAATCTCAAATATATTTCGATTTGTTAAACATTTTTTTGGTTACTAAATGATCCATATGTGTTATTTCATAGTTTTGATCTCTTCACTATTATTCTACAATGTAGAAATAGTAAAAATAAAGAAAAACCCTTGAATGAGTAGGTGTTCTAAAATGTTTGACCGGTGGTGTATGTATTGATCAAATTTTACAGTCTTTTACAGTCTTTCAGATCTACTTCTTGTCACTGAAGGACTTGATAAAGGCTAGGTACCTCCTGAATGCATGTTAATAAGCATCAGGTCTCTGCACCACGACAGTGTAGGACCAAAACGTACCGTAAGGAATGGCCCATAGAGGTTAAATATGCATTCTGGGACAGCACATTCTTAAACATATTGCACGAATTGGATTCGTAACATATTACACGGAATGGATGACATAGTACACAAGTGGATGATGTAGTATACAAAAAACGGGGACCCGTTTTGGTTAATGAGCATCACTTTCAAAACTACTGGCTGAAATTATACAGACGTTCGAAAGGGCTTCTTTAAGTAAGGGCCAAGAGATGCAGATACAGTTCCACAACATGTGGCCTAAAACCATTCACATGATGAAGTGCCCTGAGACCAACTTTGGTGTATTTCTTTGGTGTTTTGGCAACAAAAAAATGCTAATGGGAAAAAGCAGGAGACTCCTGATAAAAACAGCTACATTATAGACAAAGAACAGCATTGGGGACAAAGGCAGTGACACTTTCTCTGAGAATTGGTGAATGCTTTATTTGAGAATGTTCTTACTTTGTTTTAGCACGATATCAAACAGAACATTCTCAGTGTATTCAAGGCCTGATTCTCTGTTAGGTTTATGTTTGTGTTTTCCGTGTGTGTTTGTGAGTGTATGCATGTGCTCGTGCGTATGCGTGTGTATGATGTGTGCGTGTGTGTGTGTGTGTGTGTGCGTACATGCATGTGTGTGAGTGTTTACGATTCAACTCGTGTGTTTAATTTGCTCCCTCATGTCAACCAATCCCCATTGCTCTGTTAGACTATACAAAAACAGAGCTGTCCCAGCGGCAGCAGCCACATGCCCCTCTCCAAACTATCTGGTGATTTGCATGAGAGAGAGCATCATTAGCATGTATTGCTGGGTAATGAAAAGGGAAAAGGGGAGAGAGATGTGGAAAAGCTTCCCGTTCCCTTCCGACTCCCTTTAATCTGACAGGTTGGGCCATTTCCAGGACCTCCTCTCCACACCCACTGTGTCAGCTCAGCTAGAGGGTGGGTGGGGGGGAGGCGGTGAGATAGAGAGGAAGGGGAGTGGGTGAGAGAGAGTTTATTGTATACCTCAGCCATTTTCCCTATAATTCTGTCAGAAATGTTTGTTTTTATTTTTTTAACTAGGCAAGTCAGTTAAGAACAATTTCTTATTTTCAATGATGGCCTAGGAACAGTGGGTTAACTGCCTGTTCAGAATGACAGATTTTGTACCTTGTCAGCTCAGGGATTTGAACTTGCAACCTTTCAATTACTAGTCCAATGCTCTAACCACTAGGCTACCCTACACTAGTAGTATCACTAACCATCCTCCTTTAGTCATCGGTAGTCCGCCGTAGTCAGCTATGGTGAGCTGTAGTCAGCTATGGTCAGCTGTAGTCAGCTATGGTCAGCTGTAGTCAGTATAATTTGTGTTTTATTATTGTGGCAAGGCTACAAACCACTACTTCTTAATAAAATAAAATGTTATTTGTCACACATTTTGTAGACAACAGGTGTAGACTAGGAAATGCTTACTTGCGGGTCCAATTCCAACAATGCAGAGTTAATAAAGATAAGATAAAACATGGAAATAGTGCCATGAGTAATGGAATATACACAGTGAATAATGAATACAAATAAAGAGTAAAAATGACATGGCTATATACAGGGAGTACCAGTATCGAGTCAATGTGCAGGGATATGAGGTAATAACATGGTTATATACAGGGAGTACCAGTATCGAGTCGAAGTGCAGGGATATGAGGTAATAACATGGTTATATACAGGGAGTACCAGTATCGAGTCAATGTGCAGGGATATGAGGTAATAACATGGTTATATACAGGGAGTACCAGTATCGAGTCAATGTGCAGGGATATGAGGTAATAACATGGTTATATACAGGGAGTACCAGTATCGAGTCGATGTGCAGTGGTATGAGGTAATAACATGGTTATATACAGGGAGTACCAGTATCGAGTCGATGTGCAGTGGTATGAGGTAATAACATGGTTATATACAGGGAGTACCAGTATCGAGTCGATGTGCAGGGATATGAGGTAATAACATGGTTATATACAGGGAGTACCAGTATCGAGTCAATGTGCAGGGATATGAGGTAATAACATGGTTATATACAGGGAGTACCAGTATCGAGTCGATGTGCAGTGGTATGAGGTAATAACATGGTTATATACAGGGAGTAGAGAATAACATGGCTATATACAGGGAGTACCAGTATCGAGTCGATGTGCAGGGATATGAGGTAATAACATGGTTATATACAGGGAGTACCAGTATCGAGTCGATGTGCAGTGGTATGAGGTAATAACATGGTTATATACAGGGAGTAGAGAATAACATGGCTATATACAGGGAGTACCAGTATCGAGTCAATGTGCAGGGATATGAGGTAATAACATGGTTATATACAGGGAGTACCAGTATCGAGTCGATGTGCAGGGATATGAGGTAATAACATGGTTATATACAGGGAGTACCAGTATCAAGTCGATGTGCAGGGATATGAGGTAATAACATGGTTATATACAGGGAGTACCAGTATCGAGTCGATGTGCAGGGGTACGAGGTAATAACATGGTTATATACAGGGAGTAGAGAATAACATGGCTATATACAGGGAGTACCAGTATCGAGTCGATGTGCAGGGATATGAGGTAATAACATGGTTATATACAGGGAGTAGAGAATGACATGGCTATATACAGGGAGTACCAGTATCGAGTCGATGTGCAGGGGTACGAGCTAACTGAGGTAGCTACTTACAGTACATATAGGTAGGTGTAAAGTGATTGGGCAACAGGATAGATAATAGACAGTAGCAGCAGCGTATGTGGTGAGAGTTTGGTGGCTGGCCATTCTTAATTCATAATGGAGTGCTTTACTGTGCTATATAAATTATAAGATGTACAAATATGTAACTTTATTGGGGTGAAAGTAAATGAAATCAATTTTACATTGTCTTTCATATGGTCATCATTACAATGTCTTACTTCCCCAATCAATTATATTCTAATGAGGAGGAAGTACCTATGGAACCGACCAATAGGGGTCAGTAGATTTCCATCCAACAGGAAACAAGTTTATTTCCTTTTTGTCTTCTCTGATCGCCACCACTACGTTTGTTTTATTATTTACTATTTATCATGGAAATTGTCAGATTTAAAACACTGCTTTGGTGCAACGATCTGCCTCTATCAGATTACAAGCAATGTCTTTTTTTTTATAAGAATTTAACCAAAAAGTAAAAAAGATTATTCCATATATAGCGACACACACCTTTGACATTTATTTGCTCATGTCTCTCCCGACCTCCCCAGAGATATGGGTTTAGTAAAGCTTTATTAAATATTTCAATGATTTATTCAAACAATAACTATTTTATGTGTAAAGATGTGACTCTTGAAATATCACTGTAGAGTACATGGAAATATTGCAGCAGTAGAAGTGTACCAATAACAATAAAAATAAGTTTTGTAATATGATCAGGAGCCACTTTAGTCAAGGTAATCTATCTCCTTTGGGCCGCAAGGTGTTTGAATCATTTTTTCTTGCTTTGTGGTGGATATTGGGAGTTCAACTGTACGTCAAATCAAATCAAGAGAAATGCAAGACATTCTTGCAGTTAATATGGAGCCATTGTAAATGTAAAGGGTCATGTTTCATATATTAATACAAATGGTTTGTAGCCTATACTGTATGTACATTTGATACAGGGAGCACCTCTTTACATTAACAATCTTACATCGAACAATGAACCTCCAGTTTTGAATTATTTCAAACTGGAATGATAGAGAATGTCAGCCTTTGAAAGTCACTCTCACCGAATGGAGTTCAAATTACTTTTGAAAGGACAATGTCTTCACATCCACCCAACATAAATTATATCACAGCTTTCTACTAGTAATTACATGTTCCCTTAATATCCCTCATATCTTAGGTGAATGTCAACTTGACTCTCACACAAGGTGACAGTTCCCAGAGTGGTGTGGCACCAAAAAAACTCCTGATCTGGTAACCTAACAAGGTAAAACTCCAGACCTTATGTGCTATGACGTGAAAAGGTTTAATATGGGCTATGGTGGGACCAGAGTTTTTCTAATCAGGTCACATGGTTTAAAAAAAATCCTGGCCTCAAACTGCAGCAACCCTGTACTTGTTCATATGAATTACATTTTAATGAAGGACTAGGGGTGTTTCCTATACACTAGAGGAGGCTTGTGGGAGGGGCTATAGGAGGATGGGGTCATTGTAACGGCTGGAATGGAATAGAAACACCAAACACATCAAACACATGGCAACAACGTATTTGACTCCATTCCACTGCATCCATTCCAGCCATTAAAAATGTCCCGTCCTCCTCCCACCAGCCTCCTTTGACATACACAAAGAAATCAACATTTGGACAATATAACTCAGAGGGCTGAGCTTGCTTTATGCAGGTTGGCATGGTGTAGTCCTGCCCTATGCAACTGTAGGCCTGATACAAATTAAAGCTCCAGAAGTTTGGTGACTACTAGGTCTTTTTTAAACCTCCCGTTTTGGGCTGGATGTGTCAATGTATGTATAAGCAGAATTACTGTTTTAATTATCTCAATTATCTCAATTATCCACAAAAGTTTGAAAGCATATGTTTTCTTGAAGCTTTGCTGTGCCATTTTCCCTACATTTCCACCCACGTGGTCCAGCCCCTTAGCAATTCAAGTTCTAGCCAATGACCTACGGCTACTCGCATTTGAGTGTTCAGCGTTATCCAATGAGGTTGCAGGGCCCAACAGCTTAGTGGTCACAGCAGAAAGAGAGAGAGCAATGAAGTGGTGCACATATCTGCACTTTTGTGACGTAGTATGCAATTTCCGAGGACTACTTTTGGCTCGTGAGTGCTACTTTCAAAACTACTGGAAAAAAACTATACAAAAGTACCGGATAATCTCTTTAACTCCCAGTCTATGTCAGCTATTGTGTTTATTGATTAATTCCAGTTAATAATTTTGGATTGCCAAAGTCCAGGTAGCCTATTCGGCCCAAGTTTGAATAGAACCCAACTTTGATCCCATTCAACTTTGATCCCATTCATATTTTCTCACAAAACAAATGGGCTATAAAAACACAATGTTACCGCTTCCTTTACCCTGGCCAGACAGACAGGGCGCATGGTGGGCTAGGCTATGCAGCTGCTGTTATTAGCCTAAAGTTGATCAGACTGAACAATAGTATTGTTTCCATGCAATGCAGCATGTCAGATGGCTAATGTTAAGGTGTATAGGCTGCTACATTTTTACTTGTGTCTGTCAGGAGTGATGTGTTACCAAGCTTGCTAAATAAATACCGGATGAAAGTGGAGAGGTTGCCTTGAGCTTTATGCTTTGTGCCCGGCCAGCTCAACCTGTGATTTCCGTGAATCTGATTGGTCAAGACATGCAAAGAGCCTGCAGCAGCACGTCGATGTGAAGGACAGAGAAAGTGTCCATGAGTTGACAAATCATGAGGCAAATCAGTTTAAAAAAACAGGACTTTGAACCTGTTTTAAACGCTTTACGCCAAAATATTTTATTAAACTAAATCAAAGGTGCTGTGGCAAATGCCGCCTTGCCACACGTTTCCCTGCTCTCACAAGTCTCGATATATCAGGGGTGTCAAGCTAATTTTCCCTGCGGGCCGCATTCGGTCTTCACCGAGGAACCTAAAAAATAGTTCTCCATCCATCCCTTTTGAAATTTCCGATGCTCCCTGACTATCTATTTCAATGACTGTTAGCAAACTGTGCAGAGTGAAGAGAGCATAAATCTACGTCCATTATCATTTCTGAACAGTTTCCATTTGGTTTCAGTCATTTAAAATGTCGACTGAGATCGTTTTTTTCATGGACATTTTTTTTTTGTTGTTGTTGTTTTTACTCCAACCACGCGCAGGACGGATTGAATGGACTCGGATCCGGTCCACGGTCCCTGAGTTTCACACAATTTCAAGCTCAGAGTATTTAGCGTCATACACTCTGCATCACTTCAAAGATGGGTTACTCTCAGTTGCTGTTGAATGAGGTATCACATCGATCTATTTGCCTTCAGTCCACCAATACTGTTGACCAGGGCCTTGCACAAATCTTTGGAGGGGGAGATGCTGAAAGGGAACCTCCCGAGCTACCTAGCCTACTGCTTACAGAAAAGGGGAAAGGGGAGGGCTATCAGCTGATCAAAGCGAATGTAAATTATGTAACTGTTAGCTATGCTGTAACAATGTAACTAGTCTTTACCTGTGATTAGAGTTCTGCTGCTAATATCTGATTTGTAGGCCTACTAAAAACAGTCCAATTGAACCCTTCACTGTCCCTGACCAGGAGAGACAACATGCAACTCAAAAAGTAGCCAGTAGCCACTACTCATAATATCGCTAGACGTGGTACCTTCTGCTTGTGCAGCACTCGCTTGGGAGCAGAGGAGTGGGGGAGGAGGAATTGTCCAATTGTCCAAAATAAGAAACAAGGTAGTTGTTGATGGACAATTCTTTACTGAACAGGAGCTCAAAATAAAATATATGAATTTCAAAAATGCTACCAATCTGAAAGGGCAAATAGGCAGGTGCTCAGGCACCCCCAGAGGTCTATCTGTGTACGTGCCTGCCGTGGACATGTAGCCACTCCCCTGGGTTGTGTATTAGCCCTGGTCTCCAGAGCGCCTTGGTCTCCCTGATGGGATGTCATCAATGCAAAACTGCAAGGCGGACAAATCAGATCTCCCTCAATTAATACACCATTAGATGCCTCCGATTCAACACTCACTGCGGTGCTGCTCAAATCTAAGTACTCTCTTCCCCACTCCTCCTCCTTTTCCCCTCTCACTCTCCCTCTCTCTCTCTCTCTCTCTCTCTCTCTCTCTCTCCCTCTCTTCTCCTCAGAACAAATGACAGTCCTCTGCTCCTAGAAGCCCTATGGTTGGACGTTTTATTGCTCTCTCTCTCTTGCTCTCCTGCTCTCTCTCTCCTGCTCTCCTCCTCTCTCGCTGACTCTCCTTCAGTCTCTCAGTCCCTCTCCATCCGCCCGTGAGTTTCTTTGCCTTGGCGAGTACAACAACGGGCTCCGATCAGTGGCTTTCCTATCTTCCTTTTTTACTTTTTTTTTCTCTCAACGAGTGAGCTGTGCCTGCATTCTCTACCACCTGGAAGAATGCATCTCCAGGACTGGAAGAATTGGCTGGCTGGCTGGTCGGTTGGCTTACTGACTGTTTGACTGAAAGACTCTGTGAGTCTTTGGTACTTTGGGGCTGTGGCGTCCAGAACAGAGGCTGAGGGTGAAGGTATACGGAGGGGGTGGGGGGGGGGGGGGGGGGGGGGGGGTAAAGGCTGTTTCACTGCACCGGCGACGGCAGTAGCAGCACTATTTTCCTTGTGCTCTCACCTCAGTCCTCCCTGCTCTCACTAGCACAGTAACCCACATTAATCAAGCATTGACCGGGACAGCATGGCAGTGTCGGCAGCAGCTGCAGCCTTAACGATCACAGTCTTGTCCTCGCAGGCGAGGCGAACGTCAGACGACTGACTCCTCGGCTTTGTGCACAGTGGGAGGGAATCTCTCTCTCAGGAGGAACAGGAATTAAACGGTAAGCCTACTTCAGCTGACGGGGGATTCAGCCAGATTCCCCCCTGACTTTCCCTTGTATTCCCTTTGTCGGAATTCTATGATAAATCCTTTTAAGGGGATTTATTTTATTTTTGATATATTTCTGTCAGAGTGAAGCATGATGTATCCATAATGCTGATGTGTGTAATCTTGTCATTGTCGGGGTCCTGTTTGCTGGATTTCTATGGTGGCTCTCCATTAACATATTCATGAGTTTCTTCATTCTGCAATTAAATGGCAATCACTGCTTGACGGGTGAAGCAACCTGTCATGGAGCTTCTGTCATGTCTGTGTGTGTGTGTGTGTGTGTGTGTGTGTGTGTGTGTGTGTGTGTGTGTGTGTGTGTGTGTGTGTGTGTGTGTGTGTGTGTGTGTGTGAGAATGATTCAATGTTTTATTTATTTTTTGTTTTGTTGTCACATACACCGGACAGGTGCAGTTAAAAAGATCTGGAGAAAGACAGAGATCTCTGAATTGACAGCTCTCCTTTTATGTATTTTTCTTCCTTCTCTGTCATTATCTCTCAATTTTCCATCTTTTTGTGGCACCTCTTTCTTTTTATCTCTCTCTTTCTAGTATCCCCCTAGCTGTCTTTGGGTTCTTTATTAGGGTTGCATTTAATACGTAAAATATGATGCCCAAGAAATATATCATAGAATAGTCCCTGAGTCGTAATCCAGGTTGTCTGTTCTGTTGTATTGGAATTCTGTCTTCTCTCTGCCTTCTCTCTGTCTTCTGTCTTCTCTCCACATTCTCTCTATCTTTACTCTGTCTTCTTTCTGTCTTCTGCCTTCTCTCCACATTCTCTCTATCTTTACTCTGTCTTCTCTCTGTCTTCTCTCTGTCTTCTGCCTTCTCTCAACATTCTCTCTATCTTTACTCTGTCTTCTCTCTGTCTTCACTATGTCCCTGCTGTGCCCTGGTAGAGATGTCGATGGCTGGGAGAGACTATAAGGACACAGTTGACACTTAAATCGATTAGCAAAAAATCTTAAACTGATCATAACCCTTAACCCTGACCCTAACCCTTCTAGGTTTTCAAACATTCTGAAATGAAATATGTGTTTGGGCATTAGGCGGGTCATTATAGCCTTTTCTCCTCTACTTAGCTAGGGAGGTTGCAGCGGAGCAGAGGTGATGCTGAAATCTGCTTCTCCTCTTTCTGCTTTCTGTTTCTCTGTGTTGTCTCACTAGAAAGGCTGTGGTTGGAAGCCATCAACCCTTGTGTGAACACTGCACTGGAGTAGGACAAGTCAGAGAGCAGTATAGGTCTGTGTTAGTAATATATCTTCTTCAGTGTTAGGTGAATTCTGTGAATCAATGTTATGCTTGAGTAGATAGAGCCCACTCAGTTCCCTTGTAAGTTCGCTTTTGGGTTGTTTGAGCAAGATGACCAAAAAGGGTTAATTGAATTAGATGGCCTGTGTGACAGTTTGATGGGGCATCTGTCGCTATCTCAGGTTTTTAATGCTGTCTCTGTGGAAGGTGGCTTCTATATTTGCAGTGTTTCTGTGCTTCTGTGTTCAATGGAGCATAGGACTGAGTTTTATTAGCTATTGCTGCTCTTAGGTAGAAGAACCTAATGATCAATAGACATTTGTATTTATTTATACAGCACAATTGCCAAATGACTTAATGGGAAAGATGTTAATGTTTTTAATGTTTTTAATTTTAAAGCTACAGATTTCTTTTCACTTTAAATCATTATATGAGTGATTTTTTGTGTGTTTGTATGTGTGTTTGTATGGACTGGTCAGAATCACAGGCAAGGTAATATGAAATAGTGTTAATATGGTGTTTTAGTCAGTTAAGTTCACTCTCCCACAACCATGTCCTGTGGTTTAGTTTTACACATAATGGTAAGGATTTTTTTTCAGAACATACTTAAATATAATATTATTATTTATTCACTCATACATTTTAAAATTGCCAACTCTTTCTCTCTTTTTTCAACAGAGACAAGAGGTGCATGATCATACTACCATTCTCCAATACAATGTGGCAAACATATAACAATACCATAAAATGCATCCCTTTGATCAAGGAAAAAACATCCACCCAGTAATGATCAGTAACAGTAATGATCCTTGTCAAAAACAGAACATTTTTATTAAATCCATAAAAACATGCTGTGCACTGTCAAATCATAGGAGCAGACATAGACTGAGTGAATTCCATTCACACGGTAAATTGTAAAACACACACACGCACACACACACACACACACACACACACACGCACACACACACACACACACACACACACACACACACACACACACACACACACACACACACACACACACACACACACACACACACACACACACACACACACACACACACACACACACACACACACACACAAACACACACACACAGAAAATGAGACCTCTAATAACAGTCATTGTTCCTGTTCCTGACAGCCTTCAATGCAGGGCCTTCGCTTTTTACTCCCTTTTTTTCAAACCATCTGTATTTTGCCTCCCGCTGCTAATGGATTTTCCCTCTATGACTGTCTTTTGTGCAATATGCGTGTGTGTGTGCGTTTGTTTGTGTGTGTGTGTGTGAGTGTGTGTACATGTGTGTGTGTGTGTGTGTGTCTGCGTGAGTGTGTGTGCGTTTGTTCGCGCATGTGTGTGTGTGTCTGCGTGTGTGTGTGTGTATCTGTGCGTGTGCATGTGTGTGTGTGTACTTGAATGTTGTGGGGCTAGAGCACAGTTGACTATGAAAGAAGCTGGAAATCGTGATGTTAAAGGTGGGCTTGGAAGGCCATGGTTTCCATAGCAAACCCACTCTCATTTATCCAGTTTATTTACTTATTTGATTATTCATGTGTTTGTTTATCTAACTAGTATTTTCTTTTTGTTTCAGGGTGCTCATTATGCCTGAATTTGCATCAGTAAAAGCGGATAGCCCACAGTAGAATGCAATGGAATGAAGGGAATTTGGAGGAAAGGCCTGATTGGTGCCTGCAGGTAAGCGCTCCACTAACGAGACACCAACTTTCTAGTTCCCTCTTCCTACACACACACACACACACACACACACACACACACACACACACATACGCACACACACACACACACATACGTGCACACACACACACACACACACACACACACACACACACACACACACACACACACACACACACACACACACACACACACACACACACACACATACACACACACCTCTCCCATCTCAGCACCAGTTCACAAATGCACAGTGTCTTCATTTCTGTTTGCAGAACACATCTGACATGGAGGGGCCCACCTGCCCCATCCCCGGGCAGCATGCCATCTTCAATCAATCACTCAACTCATAGAGAACATGACATCACTCAGGCTCACACTACTATTGAGGACCTCTGAGTTCCCCTGCTACTGTCCCCAATGACTCTTCTCTTCCTACCCCCTCCTTCTCTGTGACTCTCTTCGGTGACGGGTATTCTTGGGTGGATAATACGGATCACGTTGTTATTGCTTAAGAATACGCGTAGTTGAGGAGAGTCCTCTCGACACTGACTTGGAGGAGCTAAAGGAGCTAACGTCCCGCTGCATGAGCCAAAGTAGAGCCAGGATGACTGTCTGGTTTCCATATCCAGGACCATTTATTAAACAATTAGAAAGATTAACATAGCCTAATTACTTTACTGGGCTTTCAGCTCTGCCCAAACCCCGTGGACACTAGCTGCAAAGACAGAAAGACAGAGAGCGCGAGAGAGAGAGGTTATTACGCTTTTACAGTTACCTCTCCCAATATGTTTTTTCGCAGTAGGCTATATCGTATTGTTGTAATTACTGTAATATGATTTGATTACCCATTCTACTGAATGTTGTGTTTTCTGTTGTGTCGACTCTACCAGTCTGATTACTTCATATTTTCTGCAATTAATTAATTTAGGCTTCAGGGTGAAACAGGCTCATTTTCACTTTAGGGAGTTGTATTTTGTACTGCTGCCTTGCCTGGTGCAGTAATGGAGATTTGCTTTGGTCCTACAAATACGCAACATTTAGCTTGTATACATATAGATTTTGTGGGAACACAGTTTCTGGCCTAAGAGCTACTTCCCAGAGATGTCAAGATGACCATGTTGTCTGTGGATACATTATTGAGAGTAAAAGAGAATATATTGGGAGAAGGAGAAACTATGTGAGAGCAACTGAATTTTAACAAAAAATATTTCAATTCTACCTCAGTGCTGTGTATCAATACAACCCTGTAACTCCATCACAGAGAGCTCGTTGTTTGTGATCACAGAGTAAATATCAACAAAATGCAGAGAAACTGTCCTGGCACATGTCATTATTCCACATCCTAGAGCCATGCAGACCCTCCCTCTGAAGATCAATTCTACAAGCCCAGTAAAATCATTCCCCGACTCATTCTCCAATTCGTTTTCATCCAAAACGATTTACACATCGAGAAGAGTCATTGCGCTTGAATGATGTGGGGAAATGTCCCTCTCTTAGCTTACACTGGTGGAAATCAATGAGGTCTGCATTACAGTGTTATTGTGACAGTCAGTTTCTGCTGAATCATGCTGTTGAATTTTTGGCCATTCACCAACTCTTATCAAATTGGCCAAAGAATTTATCTTTGGTTGCATTAGATTATATCAAATTAAATAAATGGAAGAATTGAAGTTGCTCTCAAAATGTCCCTATAATGACATCTCTTGAATCTGCTGTGCATCTAATGTTCCTATCATCTGAGGCTTGACTAAAAAGAGAAGGTCTGCTCTAGCCTCTAATGAATCTATTTGTGCTGGCATAATTGGATCCTACCACTAGGGGAGCCCTGTAGCTGACAGTCAGACAATTAACTCAATGAAGTTGTTTTTTTGTAACTGTTTTATAAGGAGCATTACTTTAGCAGCACTACTTATGTATCTGCACTGTTAGTCAGGCAGTGTGTTTTGCAGTACGAATGGGCTTTTGACAGTATGTTCATTCAGTTTATGACATTTTGAACATCATTTTCTAATCAGACATTTTCGTTAATTGATTCATTGATTGTATCTTTTTTTTGTGACATGTTGAAAACCCAGACATCTGTAAAATCTTATGGATCGAAAACAAAATGACAAACAATAAACAAACCATTTGAAATATGTGACAGCTTATGTGATTTTATCATGTTAATCATGTCCATCTTTTAAAAAAAATCTCTTTAACACCAAACAAATTAGAGGATATTTATTCAATCTTAATTGCAATGCCTTTGGAGTGTACGGCTCAATCTGATCCCTGGACACTTCAATGTTTACTCTTCAATTATTCCATTCCCCTCTAATTGTCTGACTCTGAATGTCCTCTTCTCTCCTCCAGGAGAATAATGTCCTCTCCACAACTAAGCTCCCCTTAATCAATAGACAATTCCTCTCGATTAGCAAGGCAGGATTCCCTCTGCAGTGGTCAGGCAAAGATAAAGACTCGGGCTGTATTTTGTGTGTGTTTACACATCAACTATTGGTCGTAGAACCAGAACCCTAATTTGTCAACTGAGATGTGTTGTCATTTTAAAAAGGTTAGTTAAGCCTAGCTAGCTCGAACAATACATTGCAAATGGAAGAATCCAGAGACGTTCGAACACACAGGCTTTGATAATGACAAAGTGTAACACACCACATTTAAATCATACACCAGATAGATCATCCACTCCTCAAAGATATAGACCTGTCTGTCAGAGAAATCCATTTCAGAGGCAATCTGTACTCAGGGTTTTTGAGATGGCTTGGATTGAGCAGGGAGTGCCACATCCCCCCACTCTTCACTCAGCAGGCTTCTCTTATTCCATCCAAGACACAATTACCCTGCTTTCACATCGCCACGCTGCTTCTCTGCTTCTCTTCAGACCCATTTTGGACAAAGAAAGAAAAGAAAGAAAGGAGAGAGGGAATGAAAACACCTGAAAGTGTTCAAACAATGCAATAATCTCCTGTCTGCCTGTAGTACACTATGGCCTAGCTGGTGGTAATGGTGTGAAAGGTATTTTACAGTACATTCAGAAAGTATTCAGACCCTTTGACTTTTTCCACATTCACATTCTCTTACATTACAGCTCTACTCTAAAATAGATTAAATTACTATTTTCCCTCATCAGTCTACACATAAAACCCCATAATAACAAAGCGAAAAACAAGTTTTTTTGTAAATGTCTTAAAAATAAAAAACATAAATACCTTATTTACATAAGTATTCAGACCCTTTGCTATGAGACTCGGAAATTGAGATCAGGTGCATCCTTTTTCCGTTGATCATCCTTGAGATGTTTCTACAACTTGATTGGAGTCCCCTGTGGTAAACTAAATTGATTGGACATGATTTGGAAAGGCACACACCTGTCTATATAAGGTCCCACAGTTGACAGTGCATTTCAGAGCAAAAACCAAGCCATGAGGTCGAAGGAATTGTCCGTAGAGCTCCGAGACAAGATTGTGTCAAGGCACAGATCTGGGGAAGGGTACCAAAACATTTCTGCAGCATTGAAAGTCCCCTAGAACACAGTGGCCTCCATCATTCTTAAATGGAAGTAGTTTGGAACCACCAAGACTCTTCCTAGAGCTGGCCTCCCGGCCAAACTGAGCAGTCAGGGGAGAAGGGCCTTGGTCAGGGAGGTGATCAAGAACCCAATGGTCACTCTGATAGTGCTCTAGAGTTCCTCTGTGGCGATGGGAGAACCTTCCAGAAGGGCAACCCTCTCTGTAGCACTCCACCAGTCAGGCCTTTATGGTTGAGTGGCCAGACAGAAGCCACTCCTCAGCCACTCTTGGAGTTTGCCAAATGGCACATAAAGACTGTCAGACCATGAGAAACAAGATTCTCTTGTTCAATGAAACCAAGATTGAACTCTTTGGCCTGAATGTCAAGCATCACATCTAGAGGAAACCTTGCACTATCCCTAAGGTGAAGCATGCTGGTGGCAGTATCATGCTGTTTTTCAGTGGCAGGGACTGGGAGACTAGTCAGGATCGAGGGAAAGATGAACGGAGTAAAGTACAGAGAGATCCTTCATGAAAACCTGCTTCAGAGCACTCAGGACAGCAGACTGGGCCGAAGGTTCACCTTCCAACAGGACAACGACCCTAAGCACACAGCCAAGACAATGCAGGAGTGGCTTCGGAACAAGTCTCTGAATGTCCTTGAGTGGCCCAGCCAGAGCCGGGACTCGATCGAACATCTCTGGAGAGACCTGAAAATAGCTGTGCAGCGACGCTCCCCATCTAACCTGACATGTGTTGAGAGGATCTGCAGAGAACAATGGGAGAAAGTCCCCAAATAACGGTGTGCCAAGATTGTAATGTCATACCCAAGAAGACTAGAGGCTGTAATCGCTGCAAAGAACTGTGTGAAGGGTCTGAATACATATGTAAATGTTATATTTCAGTTTTTTAAACTTTATTTTGCTTTTTCATTATGGGGGTTTGTGTGTACATTGATGAGGGAAAAAAACTATTTAATCAATTTTAGAATAAGGCTGTAACGTAACAAAATGTGGAAAAAGTGAAGGGGTCTGAATACTTCCGAATGCACCGTACCCCCCAAAATGAACAGATGTCTATTTTTTTCCCGGACCTGAGCTTAATGACTTCTGTTTGTTTGTCTGTTTGTCCTCATCTTCCTCCTACTCAAGGGCGTGTTAACCTGATATCTTTGTGGTGATAGTAGGTAGAACATTACAACAGTAGCACAATGTAATACTCCTCCTCTACTCCACCTCTTCAACCTAGCTTCTTTCTTCAACAAACTGAAATTGATTGACATCTATATTCTCTATTCTCCAAACATATTTTTTTTTTGTGTGCCTGTGTGAATTTAGAGAACCCTCCGAATATGAATGGCTATCAGTGAATTATGAATCAGTGAATGTGCTATGACTGCAGCAACACTCAACCATAGCTTGCCGCCCTTAATTCAAACCTAACTCCGCTCCTCCCCTAAACCTAACCCAGTCTAAACCCAACCCTAAACTAGAACACACCATCAATCTACATGCTCTCCATATCCGACTTTCTAAGATTATGACCTGAATTTACACCTAACTCTGATTATCTCGTAAACCTCAGCCTAAACCTGCTGTAAGCCCCACCACCATCACGCCACACGGTCTCTATTTCCCCCTAAAGATTCTGCCATGTCTGAAAACCTTTGCCTCTTTGTTGAAGAGCGCTCTAACAGAAGCTACAATACTGGGCGACGCACGCCGGCTGCAGAGATCCACAGTTAGATGAGCTTCACGCACCACTGCTACCACACTGACAGCTCCATGCCAGTGGTACTCTGCAGTTCTGCGGCCCCTAAATGAGCTCGTCATCTCTCTCCAACCAGCGGGTGAGGAGGCCAGAGATGATCTGCTATAGTATTGGATATCTATCACTACTGTATAGTCTACACAACACAAGCCATGTGCCTGGTTCACACTAAAGGTCTTGGCTGAACCGTACTGTGCTGGCTTAGATATTTTATTTTCACATTGTCCATTCCGGTTTCAGCAGCTATGGTGGATGTGCAACCAGGTCAGCCCAGTACAGCTCGGGCTTGGCTCAGCTCGGTTTTGGCACAGGAGTGTGAAAAGGCTCTTGGATTCCTACATAAAATGGATGATCAGTTGGACTGCACTGAGATCACAGGCGGCTGGTGGCACCTTAATTGGGAAGGACAGGCTCATGGTAATGGCTGAAACAGAATAAATGGAATGGAAACAAACATATCAAACACATGGTTTCCACGTGTTCGATAGCATTCCATTCACTCCATTCCAGCCATTACTATGAGCCGTCCTCCCCTCACCAGCCTCCTATGACTGTGATAGTTGGCTGGTCGGTACATGATCTGGGTTCTGCCACAATCCAAGTTAGGTTGAAAGTGTTATTCAGATAGCTAAAAAAGCAGTTAAGCTGGGCTGGCGTTGGAATAGTTCCTTTATTCTTCTCAATGTTCCATTTATCCTTTTTTTAATCTCATAAATACAAAAAAATATTTGGGATGTTGTTCCAATCTACAGAGCAGAAAAACAAGTAGCACATGATAAGGAATTCAATGGCCATGGCCACCACACGAATGCCACGGCAGATCCGCAAACTGAGGTTCAGATCTGGCCAAGGGTAAAGCAATGGCGGACCAGAGTACTTAGGCATGCCACCCCCCTCTTTCTCTCTCTTTCTCTCTCTCTCTCCTCTGATTGGTTTGTGTATCAGCCCTGACCTTTTGAAACATAATCATCTCCTGGAGGCTGCACACAGACCCTTGTTTACTCCATCATCTGGTCTCCTCTCTCCCTCTCCATCTCTCCATCTCTCCCTCTCCAACTCTCCGTATCTTTAATTATTCTGCGATAATTAGTCCGGCAGGGCATTTTCATTTGCATTGATATAGCTGCACACCGGCAGCAAAATCGTTTTTAATTGTATCTTTTTAAAGAACACTTGGGTAGTGTTCACACGTCACTAAGTAGCTACTGGGTATCGTTTTAGTGGTGGGTGTGTGTTAAAGAACGTGTGTGTGTGTTTAACTGAGTCGGGGCCACCGGTCTGTTGGAATGAGAGCTCTGAGAGAAATGGGGTGCTTCGGAGAGTAGAAATGCTTCATCTGCCTGAGAGGTCTGAAGTATTTTCACTATCCTCTTCCTGAGCTGACAACCCAAAGCTTTGTGACATGGTCACAGACACCTTCAGCTTGCTTTATGCTTTTTCAGCTTGGTGTTATTGGAGGCGTTTTACAGAGATGTTGCGTTTCTCTACACACTTCAACCTGAATATGTCCAGCCCTGTGGGTTCTGTGCTCCTCAGCAGCCTGACCTGTGTAAAAATAAAAATAAATCCTGTTTCTCTTTTCTTAGATATTAAAGGGGTGTTTGATAGTCAACGTGTATTGTTGTTATGTTTATTGCTTTCCCACAATGCATAAATATTTGAGCATATTCTTTGGAAATGACTTGTATTTCTTTGTAAACTACCTGCATGGCCAGCAGATATTTTGGTGGTATACAACACGCTGCAACTCGTTGCCTTCTGACGGGAAGCGTGAAAATAAACAGACAGAGCGATGCTCTCCCAGAGTGCTTTGTTTTATTTAGGAAAAGATTGACACGCTCGCAGGAATTCTAAATCAACAGTTGCCAGATTTGTGTGCACTAAACTGACACATTGACACACATAGCAGTGAATCTTTCTGTTTAACAAATGGCTTGGCAAACCGGGCCCATCTCAGAGATCAAAGAAAGAGTACTTTCTTCTGCAGTTTTTTTACATCACAGAAACACTTCTGCACTCTGCAAGTGAGAGCTTTTGGATAGCGTTCGGTTGGCAGAACAGATTGTTTTATTTGAAGCCTATGTATTGGCTTGGTCATGGTTTGGGAAATTATTGTCTTTGCTAATCCTACAGAAGGTCTTTATGTAAAACATGTTCTTGCCAGGACCTATTGGATTACAGAGAACATTTATTGTGTAATGTATTGTACATTTCATACTGGCTTCCAGTATCAGTGATTGAACTCAACCAATGCTAGCCAATGCTAAATGAGAATATAATGTAATGCTCCTCACAGCTGGTGCCTCTAGGTCACATATGACTAATTGAATTGAGTGACAGGCACTGAATCCTTGAGTTCCTATAGAAAACAAAACAGAACAGTAGCAATGCAATGTGAAAAGGGTCAGAGGGCTATACTAACAGCTTGATGGTGGTGAACCCAACTCCCTCTCTGTGACACCTCCATCGCTCTTTGGCCTGGATGGTGCTCCAGCAGATTCAGAAGGATTGTGTCTATGCCACCCCTTACCATCTGCCACCTGCTAGGTAAATGTGTCCCCCATGCCCCCCATGTGCCCTCCTGGCTGGCATCAGTGTTAAGGTCAGAGAGGGTTCATCCACAATGCCTCTGATGGTGCTACTGATGCCACTTTCTCCACAGTTCTGATGACCTTTCTGAGGCTTTTGTAGCCAATCATCCGCCTGGGGAGAACGGTGATCCAACTGAATGGCGAGGTTGGTCAAGACAGTGGGACGCCAGAGGGCCCTGGGTCTCCTGTTTTCTGGCAGGAGTTCAAAAGGGTGCTAGCCACTCTTTCAGCACAGACTAACACCTTGGTATGTCACGTTGTTGTGACTTTTTTACACTCTACCTCCTGAGGCCATGGACACCAGACCCTGAGTAGTGTAGCTTCAGACCAGATCCAGGGACAAGGAGTAAGACTGAGAACACCTTGTCACATAGGCTTAAAGTCAGATGGGGTTAGTCTCTTAACTCTACAGTAGGAACCAGGGCTGATCTTCTCCAGGCAGAGGAGACAACTCATATAAGGAGTGGGAGGAGTCTGAGATTGACCCTTGCAAAGCTACAGGCAACCTAGTGGTCAGCTAAAACGGGGGCCTTTCAAATCCTGTATAGAGGTGGCTGGTGAAAGCTGTCCAACACCTTGTTCTATTCCCCCCTTTTAGTCTATAAATCCCTTCAACCAGCAGTCCAAACAGCCACGAGATGAATCAAAGGTGTAGTGGTGGACCTGGCCCTTTCATCTACTCCCTCCATCCTTCCAGACTACCCACACAAGTCTCTTCTAATCCTCTCCTTCCCTCAGTCAGCCACAGCGGTAGAGGCACAGGCAAGCAGACAGAGAGTGTTTAATCCCAATGCTTTCTGACAGCGCTCCGGTCCCCCACGTGGAGATAAAAGGTGAAAGAGAGGATCCCTGCCGAGTCAATCTGACCCAAAGCTGTGTTTATACCAGAGATGATAGACAGACCTTTCTGTACTGAGATATATTGAAGGATATACAGGTGCCAGAGGTTGAGCAACTAAATTTGGCCTTCGTATTTCATTTAAGTGTGTCAACTGTGACATTGATGCCTTTCATTGTGAGTGAACCACCAGTATATGTATGGCCCATGACAAGGTCATTAGTTAGTTTAAAAGATTATGCACTCCAACTTAGGACCCTCGTCTTGACAATAAAATTCCATATAATGTAAAGGACAGACACATATCTTGGATATAAGTTTTGATGTTCATTCAAATCAATCGATAGGCTGCCTTCAGTCAGTGATCTCTCTGTAAAAACTGCAGACTATTTTGGATCACGTTCAAGAGGTGTGGAGAGCTCAAACTGGACCTGTGAGATCTAAGGCAGGCTTTTAAGGACTTAACTCTTTAGTGCAATCATTTATCTTGTTTAATTTTGCGGAGGATTTGCTTTGGTCTGAAGTTGTTTAGAGGTGGATTGGTAAACTGACCAGGTGCTCCAAAATTCTCCACCTTATAAAGCCAGTGTGTCAGCTTCATGTTTTACATTTATGTCATTTAGCAAACGCTCTTAACCAGAGCAATTTACAGAAGGATTTAGGGTAAAGTACCTTGCTAAAGGGCACATCGACAGATTTTTCACCTAGTCAGCTTGGGGATTCAAACCTGGTATGTCTATTGATGAATTCAAATTATTTTAAGCAAAGCCTTAAGTTACATGATTGCAGTGACTTACGCCGTTATTTCATCATGGTTTGAGGCTTCCTCGAATCCTGTTAGTATTGGATGTCTGCTTGCAGATACAAAAGCAGAGGTGCCAGGCGACATTTTAAACCAACAGTTAGAATGCTGAAATGAACAGGAGACTGAATTTCAAGCCTGACATTTATTCATGTTCAAACCTTAATCCAACCACGAAGAATGTGGGATGAGTACATGTTTTTGCCACAAGACCACATTCAGTACCCCTCAATGTCAATGCAAGCAGGACACCTACTAAGCAAGGCACAAAAAAGGACACATTACATATGTCCTTTCCTCTCTTGGCTATGAAAGTTGACATATGTGGATTGTAAAATGTTATTAACGATTTCTTCAAAGACAGTACCATTAAAAACAGTCAGACAAACAGGTGGAAGCATTTGATGACATCAAATCACAGGAAGCACCAGTCAACAGTATAGCTACAGCTGTATGGTGTGTGTTTCTATCACACAGTTTTCAACACAACTGCTGTCTTCTTCCATTTGAACCCCTTTTCTTGTTGGATGAAAGCATGGTGGGAGGTGAGGCGTGGGATGCTGGATCACACACTAACTCTCTAACTGCCAAACAGTCATGGTGAATAGTGGAAAATCTCTATGGGGGATGTATATTACAGTACAGTGTAACCCAATGCAAATAGTCAACACAGTCATATGGGAGGACAGTAAAATGCCCTTCAAATGATATGCTATTGGGCTTCTAATGGTTTGGCATTTTACACCCCAAAAGGACTATCACTACTGTAGAGAGTTAAAAATACAATTTCTGCCCACACATGATCATTTGAATTCCTGATTACTAGCATTTGCATGACACTTGTGCCATTGTTTTCTATTGAGATGGACTTTTTATGAATGTTGTGGTAACCTTTCATTTTACAGCCTGATAGTTACTATGTATTTACTAGGTAAATACATAGTAACTCAAAACAAACTACATAGTAACAATTTGGTTTAATGTATAGTAACAAATGTTAGTCCCAAAGGTAAGTTACTATGTAATACCTAATAAACACCCATGAACATACATGGTCATTTATAATGTATTCCCACATAATGACCCAAAAAAGTCCTTTAAGTCATCCTCTTGTGTTGATATTCTCCCGTTGTTTCTATGTACTTGACCTTTAGTTAACATGTATGTTCCCAGTATCAGGGCTGTAAAATGAAGTGGTGTCTGCTTCCACATAGATACAGTGTAGTGACTTGTGAGGTACCACTGCATTGGACTACTCCATCCCATGAAGACAACAGCAAATCTATCCGTTATCTTATCCTGTTGTTACATGGTACCACCTTCATACTTAATCTTGGCGCACCGATCCCTTTAGCGGGATCATTTTCGTCAACATCCGCTGAATTGTAGTGCGCCAAATTCAAATTTAATTGCTAAAAATATTACATTTTCATGAAATCACAAGTGCAATATACCAAAACACAGCTTAGCTTGTTGTTAATCCACCTGGCATGTCAGATTTCAAAAAAGCTTTACAGCGAAAGCAAACCAAGCGTTTATGTTAGGACAGCTCTCTCAGCAGACAAAACATTACAAACAGCTAGCAGCAAAGTAGATTGGTCACAAAAGTCAGAAAAGCAATAAAGTTAATTGCTTACCTTTGATGATCGTCGGATGTTTGCACTCACGAGTCTCCCAGTTACACAATAAATGTTTGTTTTGTTCGATAAAGATTATTTTTATATCCAAAAACCTCCATTTGGTTCGCTCGTTTTGTTGAGTAATCAACAGGCTCGTGCAGGTCACGACGGGCAGACGAAAATTCCAAATAGTATCCGTAGAAACATGTCAAACGTTCAATCCTCAGGTTGTTTTTACAATAAATATAATAATAATATTTCAACAAGGCGGTAGCCTTTTCAATAGGAGAGAGAGAGAAAAGGTCTGCTCCAAACTGCTTGTGCATGCAAAACTCTGGGGACACGCAGCTATCCACTGACGCGATGTGATCATTCTCGCTCATTTTTCAGAATAAAAGCCTGAAACTATGTCTAAAAACTGTTCACACCTTGTGGAAGCTATAGCGAAAGGAATCTGGTTGATATCCCTTTACATGGAGGACAGGCTTGCAATGGAACAGAGAGGTTTCAAAATAACAGCATTTCCTGGTTGGATTTTCCTCAGGTTTTCGCCTGCAATATCCGTTCTGTTATACTCACAGACAAAATGTTGACCGTTTTGTAAACTTTAGAGTGTTTTCTTTCCTAATCTGCCAATTATATGCATATTCTAGCTTCTGGGCCTGAGAAATAGGCAGTTTCATTTGGGTACGTTTTTCATCCAAACATCAAAATACTGCCCCATAGTCCCAAGAGTTAAGCATGTATAAGAGTCCAAAACGTGTACACGTACGCACAGCACTGTTCTACACTGAGCAAAAATATAAACGTAACATGTAAAGTGTTGGTTCCATGTTTCATGAGCTGAAATAAAAGATCCCATAAATGTTCCATACACATAAAAAGTTAACTTCTCTCGAATGATGTGCACACATTTGTTTATATCCCTGTTGGTGAGGTACCATTGCATTGGTCTACTCCATTGAAGACAACTGCAAATCTGTCTGTGATCTTAAAATGTTATTGCATGGTACCACCGTCACACTGACAAGGAAGGTAGGAGGTAAGAAGGCTGTAAAATGAACACAAATTAACACGCAATACCACATAATGACAGAGCAAAAACCGTTTTTTTTTTTATTTGTGTTAATTTATAAAAATTTTAAAACTGAAATATCACATTTACATAAGTCTTCAGACCCTTTACTCAGTACTTCGTTGAAGCAACTTTGTCAGGGATTATACCATTGAGACTTCTTGGGTATAACGCTACAAGCTTGGCACACCTGCATTTGGGGAGTTTCTCCCACTTTTCTCTGCAGATCCTCTCAACCTCTGTCAGGTTGGATGGGGAGCGTTGCACCACAGATATTTTCAGGTCTCTCCAGAGATTTTCGATTGTGTTCAAGTCCAGGCTCTCAGAGACTTAAGAGACTTGCCTCGAAGCCACTCCTGCATTGTCTTGGCTGTGTGCTTAGGGTTGTTGTCCTGTTGGAAGGTGAACCGTAACCCCAGTCTGAGTTCCTGAGTGCCCTGGAGCAGGTTTTCATCAAAGATCTTTCTGTACTTTGCTGTGTTCATCTTTGCCTCGATCCTGACTAGTCTCCCAATCACTGCCGCTGAAAAACATCCCCACAGCTTGATGCTTCCACCACCATGCCTCACTGTAGGGATGGTGCCAGATTTCCTCCAGATGTGATGCTTGGCATTCAGGCCAAATAGTTAATTCTTGGTTTCATTAGACCAGAGAATCTTGTTTCTCATGGTCTGAGAGTCTTTAGGTGCCTTTTGACAAACTCCAAGTGGGCTGTCATGTTGCTTTTACTGAGGAGTGGCTTCAGTCTGGCCACTATACGATAAAGGTCTTGTTGGTGGAGTGCTGCAGAGATGGTTGTCCAACTGGAAGGTTCTCCCATCTCCACAGAGGAACTCTAGAACTCTGTCAGAGTGACCCTCGTGTTCTTGGTGACCTCCCTTACCAAGGCCCTTGATTTCTCAGTTTGGCCAGCCGGCCAGCTCTAGGAAGCATCTTATTGGTTGCAACTTCTTCCAAGATGGAGGACATTGTGTTTTTGGGGACCTTCAATGCTACAGAAATGTTTTGGTTCCCTTCCCCAGATCTGTGCCTTGACACAATCCTCTCTCGGAGCTCTACGGACAATTCCTTCGACCTCATGGCTTGGTTTTTGCTCTGACATGCACTGTCAACTGTGGGACATTATATAGACAGGTGTGTGCCTTTCCAAATCATGTCCAATTAATTGAATTTACCACAGGTGCACTCCAATCAAGTTGTAGAAACATCTCAAGCGATGATCAATGAAACAGGATGCACCTGAGCTCAATTTCAAGTCTCATAGCAAAGGGTCTGAATACTTATATAAATAAGGTATTTCTATTTTACATTTTTAATAATATTTAATCCATTTTAGAATAAGGCTGTAACGTAAGAAAATGTGGAACAGTCAAGGGGTCTGAATACTTTCCGAATGCACTTCATACCTACTGTCACGTTCTGACCTTAGTTATTTTGTTATGTCTTTGTTTTAGTATGGTCAGGGCGTGAGTTGGGTGGGTTGTCTTTGTCAGTTTTTCTATGATTTGCTAGTTCTGTGTTTGGCCTGGTATGGTTCTCAATCAGAGGCAGCTGTCAATCGTTGTCCCTGATTGAGAACCATATTATGTGAGCCTGTTTTCTATTGGGTGATTATTTTCTGTTTTCTGTTTTGTGTCTACACCAGACAGGACTGTTTCGTTT